>NC_083699.1:38430000-39055000 GCF_033118175.1 Dama dama
GTCCAACTCTTTGTGACCCCATGGACTGTAGCCCATCAGGCTCCTCTGTTCATGGGATTCTCTAGGCAAGAACACTGGAGTGGGTTGCCATGCCCTCCTCCAGGGGATCTTCCTGACCCAAGGATCAAACTTGGGTCTTCTTCATTGCAGGCAGCTTCCTTACCACTAGTGCCACCTCCAGGCCTGCATGCTCCCTTCACTCCAGATCTGCATATTCAACTGTCTACTGTGACGGGGCTTGCACTTTGGGTTTCCCCCATAGCTCAGTCGGTAAAGAATCTGCCTGCAATGCAGGAGACCCAGGTTCGATCCCTGGGTCGGGAAGATCCCCTGGAGAAGGAAATGGCAACCCACTGCAGTATTCTTGCCTGGAAAATCCCATGGACAGAGGAGCTTGGCAGGCTGCAGTCCATGGAGTCGCAGAGTCGGGCACGACTCAGCGACTACCACTTCAACACACTTCACTGTGACTTCCTTGTTTGTCCCAAACTACCCTGAATGAGCACCTTTCCATGCCTCCAACCTGCCCCTCCTCTGCATTCTGATCATGCCCAAGAAGAACCAATACAATACCCAGGCCAGAGGTTTGAGGCTGAGCTCCTCGTTCTTTTTTTCCTACAAGCCCAGGCACCAGTCTGAGAGCGTGACTGTCCACTGGGTGTTCCACTTCAGCACCTCCCCCCCCCCCCCACCTCCATCATGCCAGCTGGTCTGTTAACTCAGACCCTCATCTGCCTGGTCTCTGACTACAGCCTCCTGACAGTCTGCCTGCCTTGGTTTCTCCTTTCTTCCCCTTGTTTGGCTCTAAATTGCCAACCAAATCACATCTTCCAAGTCATAAAATTCTTCAGTGGTTTCTATTGCCTGTAGAATAAAATGTAGTCTTCTTTTCATGATACATAAAGCTTTTTACGATCTGGCCTCTGACTATCAACTCAGATCAAAAGTGAGGCCTTTAGAAAAATTTTCCATCATACAAGGGAATTCAGTGTTGCAATTGCTATAAATACTGATGCTGGACGCTTACTTTACATTGTGCTTATTGCTTTATATATGTCATCTAATTTCATCCTCATAACAACCATGGAAATTAAGCTTTGCCTTCCCTATTTTTAGATAAGGAAAATGAGGCAATATGGTGAGAAGAAAGAAGGAATCCCCCGATGCTTTTGTGTAAAAATGCCTCTCTGGTCTTGCCATTCTGCATACTTTCAGAAACGCAGAGCTCTGACAGGACCCGGGGACACACTGCATGATGGAACACCATGGAACTTGAACTCAAAAGGCAGGGGATTGGAGTCCTGTTTCTGCCTCTTATCAACTATTTGACTTTAGACAAATTTTCCATTTCCTGAACCTTGAGGTCCTCACCTTAAAAATGAGAATAACTAATAAAAAATCTCACTGAATTAGTATTAGGATTGAGTTAATATATGCGAAGAACAAACACCACCCCCGCCCACCCCAAACTGCACCTGGTATAATGCCTGTCACATACTGGAACCTAAACAAATCATTATTGTTATCATCCTATTGCAAATACAACACTGAGCAATACAACAAGCCAGCAGCTGCCAGCAGCTGGGTTCTTTGGGTTGTGCTATAGATTTCTGAACTTGATATCCTGCTCCAGGTTGTAGTAATTTTGTAACTGCTCATCAAACTTTTATGCACTGATGGTTTTAGCACCCACTGATGGTTCTTTCCTGGATTAATTATTACCATGATAGTGAATTTCTAATTCCACCCTCGCTTCTATATTTATTATCTGGGATTATACTGTAAGAGAGAGCTTTCTCTTCCTTATTTTTTATACTAGACTATACTTTCTTTATACTATAAATACGACACATACCACAGATATATAAAATGTTTATGCAAATATTATACATGATAAATGTATAAGTATAATATGCTTATTACATTCCCACATAATGTATATTTACTTATATTCATAGATTCTTACTTTATTCAATGGGTTATGATCCATTACCATCATTATTTGTTTTGAGTCCAAATTGTCCCAGATCTGGCCAAAGCAAGCTCATTCAAAGTGATTCCTTATTCTTCAGACATATTCCTATCATTCTTTGATCACATCTTTATTTTCTGGTACTACAAAATATTTCAGGCTCATCTTGTACTTCCTCAGTACTGGTCCTAAAATCAGTCATTTTTCAAAAGAGCCCTGATTCCTTTTAGTGGAGAATGGATTTTGAAACCAAGGTTTGGGTACTAGGTATGCTCTTTGCTACTGAGGTCTCACTTCTTCTAGGCCCTATCTGTTACAGAGCTAAGAAATAGATGCATGTACACACACATAGCTCATTTCTGGCTATTTATCTTTCCAACCATCCTTCCATCCATCTATCCATGTTAAAAACCCCAAATGTACACTCATACACTACACAAAGTCAATTGTAGCCTCCTCTCATTCCATACTGTTAAACTCCTTTCTCCAACAAACTGTTTCCATTATTGACAATGTACTTTTCTCAATTCTAAATTATACAGAAAATAATTTCAGAAGTGCTAGCCACATCTCTGTGAAAAACAGAGTTCTAGATTTATTTACAGCTCCTTTGTCTTTAGCCAACAGCATACCCTCAAAGTACTATTTTCAGAAGTTACTCAGGTTAGTTCTTTCCCACTCCCATTCATTCCTGTTTGTATTTCACTGTAGAGATTTTTCTCCATTCCCACAGATTCTTTTTTAGTATGGTTTCAAAAGTCAGAACTATATAAAAAACAGTGTCTTGCTTTCCCATATCCTTTACTCTGTTCCCACCCACCTCCTTTCCATCTTTTCTCCCACCCAATCCTTATGTTTTCTAGTTCTTCCTGTTTATTTTCACATCAGTGAGCAGATATATGGATATTTTCTTATTTCCCCTCCTCTATCATACAAAAGGTAGCACACTGTGGACTGTTTTTTTGTACACTGTTGGTTTCACTTAACAGTATATCCTGTGAATCACTTCATATCTGTGCTAGATAACCTCTGCATTTAAAAACAAATTTGACTCTAACATTTACCTGCTTAAACCTTTTAGAGGCCTCCTTTGGCTTCCAGGATAAAAGGCAGGTTCTTCAGCCCGTCCAAGAAGATCCTTTATCTGTGGTGCAGCTCATCTCCGCATCCTTACTCCAATGACCTCCTGCTCCACATACTCCCTGTTACAGCCAAACCAACCTACCACGTCCCCCTAGCACCTGGCAAGTACCTGGCACATGGCAGGGCCTCATGAACATTAGTCAATGGACTGACAAATGCACCATGCCTTTAATCTACCTGGAGTTCCCTTCACTCCTTCCTCCTCATAACAAACCAGTACTCTGGCTCTAGATACAAAGGTCATTTCTTTCTATAGCTTTTCAAAAACTTTTTTTTTTTTTAGCAAATCAAGCTATTCTCCTAGCTGTATTCCTATAGAACACAGAAATCATGTATATTTTCCTATTGTAGTAGTTGATGGTCCCATGTGGGAGACAGATATCTGAACAGATAACAAACACACGGGCTGGTAAGAGGAGTGATACAGAGATGGGCAGGGAACTATGAGGCCAGCCAACGTGTCTATAGCAGGTACAGGGCAGACGGAAAGATTTCTGAGGAAGTTGAGAAGGAGTAACAAGGTAAAGAGGTACATGTTGCAACAACTCAACAAATACTTCTGTTGTTATAACTGCTGTTCCACTGCAGTACAGTGCTTGGCTTCCTAGTAAAAGAAACTGGAACATTTTTTTTAAATGTTATCTTATATTATATTTGATTTACAATGTTGTGTTAATTTCAGCTATACAGCAAAGTGATTCATTTATACATATACACATATCCATTCTTTTTCAGATTCTCTTCTCATATAGGTTATTACAGAATATTGAGTAGAGTTCTCTGTGCTAATACATTAGGTCCTTGTTGATTATTTATTTTATATATAGCAGTATATATTTGTGAATCCCAAACTCCTAATTTATCCCTCCCCTTCCACATCTCCCCCTTTGGTAACAATAAGCTTGTTTTTGAAGTCTGAGTCTGTTTCTATTTTGTAAATAAGTTCATTTGTACCATTTTTTTTAGATTCAACATATAAGTGATATCGTGTGATATTTGTCTCTGACTTATTTCACTTAGTATGATAATCTCTAGGTCCATCCATGTTGCTACTAATGGCATTATTTCATCCTTTTTTTATTGCGGAGTAATATTCCATTGAATATATATATCACATCTTTATCCATTCGTTTGTTGATGGACATCTAGGTTGCTTCCATGTCTTAGCTACTGTAAAAAGGGCTGCAATGAACAATGGGGTGCATGTATCTTTTCGAATTATGGTTTTCTCCATACATAAGCCCAGGACTGGGATTGCTGAATTATGTGGTAGCTCTATTTTTAGTAAAGCTGCACCATTCTTTATTTCCATCAGCAAACACTGCCTGACTCTCCAGATAGTCACTGCTGACCATGCTCCCACATGAAAATCCCCTCTGTTTGTCTGCCTTTTGACAGAGATGACAGCTACAACACAAGAGGGCTTGTTCCAGCTGACATCTCTTGGCATTTCCCTACCAGCAGCCTGCCCTATCACTCCCCTCTCGGGGGCTCTTTACAGTGTGAACAATCTTCTTATTACCACCCTCAACATCTTTGCTGGCAGAAACTAAAATGTAATAGGATCTTCTAAATAGCACTCAGATTAGATATTGTCAGGCTTGGGTGGAAGAAGAGTGTTTTATGTTCCTACAACTAAGCCACTCTGAGCACTTGCTTGAGCTCCCCTGGCCTTGGTTGCTTGTCTAAAAATGAGGGGGTGGGAATAATGGTTTCAAACACATTTTCTAGCTCTGCAATTTCACATAGTGGATCAAACCCTATTTGTTCTGTACAGATGTCAGCATGGAAATCACAAGTCAGAAGGAAGACAGCAAATTCAATGGGTATTGAATTGCACCCCAGGTCTCTCTATTCATTCCAATGAATCAGCCACAGACAATTATCTAGGAACAAACACCTCTTCATCTCTTCTTTCCTCTCATAATAACATTAATTCATGAATACAGCATCAGATTGGGGGAGATTATTTATGTGTCTGATGACTTATAACAAACTGTAATGAGTATATTTTTTAAAGGGAAGACTCACTAAAAACTAGTGATTTTTTTGAAAGATATGAACCCCTCTCTTTTCCCATAAGGGTTCAGATCTTTCCAAAAAATCACTAGTCAGATCTTGATAACTGTACCATCTCTGGGCTTTTGCTCTTGCTGACCCTTCTTCAACTCTGCAACTCCTACACAGCCTTTGGAATTCAGTTCAAGTATCACCTTCTCTAAGAAGCTCCCTTTAATTGCTTGCACTGGGCTGGACATATCATCTCTGGTCTCCAATAACTCCTTGGGCTTTTCCATTGTGGCACTCACCACACTGCAGTATCTTTACTTACTCTTCCCTGCAAGACTCTAGGCCCCTTCAGGGTTGAAATAGTGCCCTGCCCACTGTATACCTCTAGTTATTAGAAGATTCCTAAGGGTTCATTTCTTGACCACTAGGAAAGTGGTTTTCAACTTTTTTTTTTTGGACTGAGACCATCTGCCTGGAGCAATCAGGTGCTCTGTGACAACCTAGAGGGGTAGCAGGGGGTGGGAGGTGGGACAGGGGTTCACGAGGGAGGAGACATATGTATAGCTATGGCTGATTCATGTTGATGTATGGCAGAGACCAACACAATATTGTAGAGCAATTATCCTCCAGTTAGAAATAAATAAATTAAAAAGAGCTACGTGCTAACCAAGAACTGGAGAGGAATGAAAGACACTAGTTGATGTAAAACAGAATATTAGTTCTGAGTCACTTATAATTAAAAGAAACATGAATCAGCGTATATATTTTAATATTAAAATAATGACCCACATAAAAATATCCTGATTCTGGGAAAGATTGAAGGCAAAAGGAGAAGGAGGCAGTGGAGGATGAGATGGTTAGATAGCATCACCAACTCAATGGATATGAATTTGAGCCAACTCCAGGGGATAGGGGAGGACAGAGGAGTCTGGCAGTCTAGAGTCCACAGAGTTATATGACTTAGTGACTGAACAACCACAACAAATGACCCATAAATTTTTAACTATAATCTATAAACTTATAATAGTCACCTTAATATGCTTAATATATAGGATGTTAGGGCTTATTTAACTTGATTGAATTCATCAATGTCACCTGTGTGATAGTCTATTACACTGATGGCTCACACCTCCTGACATTCATACTCTTTTTATTCTCTACCCCTTGAATCCGGGCTGCACATGTGACTTGCTTTAACGTGCAGTAGAAGTGATGTTGTACCAGTGTTAGGCCTAAGCTTCAAGGCCTGGCAGCTTCCACTTCTGTGTTCTTGGAAGCAATGGAGAGATCACAGAGAAACCATGTGGACAGAGGGAGGAGAACCCAGAAACCCAGCTGATGACAAGTGAAACCCGTGTGGTGAGATCCCAGTCAAACCATCCAGTCACTGTGCAGTCATGTAAGCCACCCTGGCTGCGAGGAAGCACCTGAAACCACTTCACATTTCACAGCTTCAGCAGACATGATGTAGAGCGGTCATGAGCTGTCCCTGCTGAGCCTGTCTGAGTTCTTGACGCATGGAATCATGCAGAATAATAAAATAACAGTTGGGCCACTCCATTTTAGGGTAGTTAGTTATGCAATCATAAATAATCCAAACAACTTAAAGAGGCACGTTTGGGTTTGGATTACATATGTATCTGTTTAGCAAGAGAATATCATGATTCATGCTTGAACTGAAGCTTGTTCATGTCTTAAAATCTAGTAATTGGAAAATTATAGGCCTAAAATATGTTTGATGCCTGCTGTATGTATCACTGCCTGCTGTCAGGTTAACCAAATGTCCTCCACAAACTAATGTGATAATGATGAAGTTAAACGAACTACCATTTCTAATTAAAAAGCGAGAAGAGGGTAGCTGAACACCAAAACTGACTCAAAGCGAGTCTGACATTGCAATGGTAACAGTATGACTTTACTCCATGTCATAGGAATCCAACCATCTGGCTGAGTGAGGAGGCAGTCATTGCTGAGCATTTAGAGGCAGCCTGACTTCAAAGATAACTGAATTAGAGCCCCTGGGGAACTTGGTAATCATCTAATTTGAGTTCATGAATAGCAAGTATGAGTAATCCCTAATAACTCACTTAGTAAATTACCAGCATATAGTTCTTACACATACACAAAAATAAAAGTCTTGAATTTGCGTGCTACCCAAAAGAATTCAGGGAGGACTTGCATTTGAGGACTTTGCATCTCTTAGTGGCCTCAGAGTGAATAGAAGAAGCCCTGCTCTGGGGAAGGTGTGAAAATGTCAGGCTGAACAGAGATGTCTAGGTGCAGGGGGCTGGTACCCAGGAGAGGTATGCAGTCTCCAGGGAGAAGTTGAGACCTGCTACTTGAGGGGCTGCCTATGCTATCAGACTGGGGAGTGTTTACATCCCATGGCGTTCACAGCTCAAGTGGGCTCATTCATTCATTCATTTGTTCTCCCATTCTAAACAGTCATTAAAATATAAGCCATGGCAGCAACCTTCCCTTATAGACTGTCACACATCTGGTGCTTTGCACACTGCATCTGTAATACTCACCAAACCCTAAGAGGAAGATATTTTATAACTGTAAGAAACGCCCCAGAATGATTTTCCTAGGTTCATCCACCAGTGACAGAACTGGTATTCAAAATCAAGTCTGTTTAGTTCCAAAGCTCATGATCTTTCTTTCACCTAACACCTCTGGATGGATGAATACCTACTGAGTACCTAAGTGCTAGGCTCTGTGCTAAGTGCTGACACCATCCAAAAACCCACCAAGGAGAGCCTAAACCCTCAGCCTCAAACTGGAAGGTAAATTAGAAGCCAGAGGAAAAACCAAGACACGTACCTGGAAAGCTAATACTATGTGAGGGGGAAAAATCTATATAAAACTTGAACAGAGAATGTCATAGAGTGAAAAATATGCAGGAAGTTTGAGGTAAAACATGAGACTTCAAAAAAAATTGTTCTTGCTCTGGGGCCACCTTTAACTTTTCTCAAAAATGTGGGAGAGCATTCACTTGGCTCTGCCAGTAGGTGTGCGCTACAGTGAAAATGCTAAACAAATGGGGCTGTAAACAGCAAGACCAAGGTCCAATTCTGGACTCCAGAGCTGAGGGGATGATGTAGAGATAAGAGCACAAGAGGAGGCCTCCTTCACAAAACTACCACCTGGGGAAAATGACTTACATCTCATGTCAGGGAGCCTTCTTCCCAAAGCACCAGGCACAAGTCTGGAAACGGAATTAGAACAGAATTCAAATCTTGGGTCTACCACTTACAACTATGTGACATTAAACCAGTGTTCTTCATTTCTACATGGCAATAACAGTAGCAGTAGTACATCTTTCCAGGGCTGTTCTGAGAATTATTCGGATAATGTTTTATGAGAGTCATAGCAAGTAAAATTTCCCATTAGTGGTTCTTAAAATGTGGCCCTAATACCAACAGTACCAGCATCAACTGGTAAATTCACAGACCCCATTGCAGATCTATAGAAATTCAGGGTGGTCCAACAATTTGTGTTTTGTAGAGCCCTAGGGATTCTGATCGGAGAAGGCAATGGCACCCCACTCCAGTACTCTTGCCTGGAAAATCCCACAGACGGAGGAGCCTGGTAGGCTGCAGTCCATGGGGTCGCTAAGAGTCCGACATGACTGAGCAACTTTACTTTCACGTTTCACTTTCATGCATTGGAGAAGGAAATGGCAACCCAAAAAAAAAAAAAAAAAAGAAATGGCAACCCACTCCAGTGTTCTTGCCTGGAGAATCCCAGGGATGGAGGAGCCTGGTGGGCTGCAGTCTATGGGGTCACACAGAGTCGGACACGACTGAAGTGACTTAGCAGCAGCAGCAGGGATTCTGATACAAGGCAGTGTTTTGTTTTTTTTTTTTTTCAAGGCAGTGTTTTTAAGCACTGCTTTACACTAATGTAAGGGATAGGATGAAGAAGAGAAGCTTGGACGACGTGGAGCTATTCCTTCCCCTCCTGGGGGCCCGAAAGCAGACAGACTCTGAACCTCTCAGTCAGTTCTACTTTCTCAAGGCAGAAAAACATAACAGAATTATGCCAGAGTCCCCTGACTGCCAGATGGCTGTCATCGTGCTGAGCTCCTAAAATTCTCATGTTATGATATATTCCCCATGGAATTTCCCTTTCTTTACAAGCTGGATCTATTCTTTATACTCCTACTATGACATTTTGTGCCAAATATATAATCCAGAGAGGGTACAGAACAGATAATAGGAGTCTCCTACCATCAAGTGAAGGGCAAAACTCTACAAACAGAAGAGCATGAGAGGGCAAGAAAATGACAAAGTCTATTCGTACCACAGAGCATCCATGTGTCAGGAATGGGGTAGTCACAGAAGAGACATCTCCAGCAGGAGTATGAATCTCTGGCAGGACTAGAAAGACAGCGCTGTAAAAACACCGGGTATCGTGGGGGCTGCGGTAGTGTGGCTTGCTGTGTGCTTGTGTGTGCTAACAATAACCAAAACAAGACCACACCAAAGAGACAACACTCAAGTTTGGAAGTATATGAAACCACATTCAGCTTGGAAAGTTCCTGTGGGCCAGGAGGAACTTGTGGTAAGCCGGCTCACGAATAGTCTCAGATTCACAAACCCTCCTGTCCCTCTTCTGCTACCTGAGCATCTCCATTCTCTAACTATCCTCTCCTTTTCCTTCTTCCCACCTCCTGCTTCCCAGAACAATCTAAACAATAGCTGCTATTTATTGAGAATATACTGCCTTCTTCACATTAATATAATCTTTTGAGGTATGTATTATTATGCCACTGTATCTAGGGTCAGACTCCTTGCAGGCAGCTTGACCATTATTATTCAAACTCATGTATGCCTCAGGCAAAGCCCATACTTTCTCCAGCACCAGTGCTGGATTTCAAATTATTAATACTATCGTTAGATTGTAGACTGCCTGAGGATCAATTTTCTGGCTCATTTTAGGAACCCAGGATTCAGTTTATAGAAGACTCTGGACAGTCCTGTGCCTCTTCCTCCATCCATAAAGCAGTAATATCCTTCGGGCAATTACACAACAATGATTCAGCACCATGGACAACAGCGCCTAGGCACGGCTACACCTTACACTGACCCCTGACAACATGTCCCTAGATGGCCTCCTCCCACCTCAGAGGTGTTCAGGCCCCAATTTGAAAAACACCTTATTAATAACAGTTAACCTTTACAACATTCAAGACAGTCCTAAGCAATTTATGTGAATTATCTGGTTGACTACTCTGAATAACCCTATGAGGTAGATACAAATATACCTATTTTAAAGATAAGGAAACTAAAGAACAGAGGGTTAAAGTAATTTGTCCTAATTTATGTAGCTATGAATTCATAAATACAGGATTAAAATCCAGATAATCTGATGCTGGGGATGGTTCATCACCATCTTATGCCACATGACATAACAAGGGCACTGAAATCATATGGGAATACTTGGCATTAGATTGGTCATCAAGAAAATAAAAAAATATTTATAACAATTTAAAAATATTCTGATTTGAGTAAAAATACAAGATCTAGAACATTTCACAGGTGGCTCATCATTTCCAGATTCAGAAACACCACAGTTTGATGGAGTTTTGGAAACTGAGAAAAAAGGTACATTCATTTCCCAGGCAGATCAGAGAAGGTGAGACGGTGTAACTTGGAACCCTTGGGTGGAACCCTGGTTCTGATATTAAGGAATAGGTGACCTTGAGCAAGTCAATTCTACTCTCTAGATCTCAAATTCCTCACCTGATAATTGCAGACAGTGGGATAAGTAATATTTAAGGTTCACTCTAAAAGTCAAAAGCTATGGCTTTTCTAGTAGTCATGTATGGATGTGAGAGTTGGACCATACAGCAGCTTGAGTGCTGAAAAATTGATGGTTTTGAACTGTGGTGTTGGAGAAGACTCTTGAGAATCCCTAGGACTGCAAGGAGATCAAACCAGTCAATCCTAAAGGAAATCAACCCCAAATACTCATTGGAAGGACTGATGCTGAAGCTCCAATACTTTGGCCACCTGATGTGAAGAGATGACTCACTGGAAAAGACCCTGATGCTAGGAATGATCGAAGGCAGGAAGACAAGGGGATGATAGAGGATTCGATGGTTGGGTGGCATCACCGACTCAATGGACATGAGTTCGAGCAAGCTCCAGGAGATGGTGAAGGACACGGAAGCCTTGTGTGCTGCAGTCCACGGGGTTGCAAAGAGCTGGATACGACTCAGTGACTGAACAAAAATAACTAAAAGTAACTACATTTTCCTTCTGGAAATGTTAGACATCAACTCTTTGCTCTTGCCACATGGTATCTGGTGCCAATATTTTAGGATGGGAAATGTCATTTGTTTTTATACTCATTTAAAGCATACTTCATTGGATAGAAACAATAATAAGACATTATTGCTACTGTATCAAATTGTTAACAATTTTAAAACAAGGGACATCCTTGTTAGTAAGAAAGCAAGGAGACAGAAATTCTCCAACACTGCTCATACTGAAGCATATTAGCCAAAACAGCACTATATATCAACAGCCTTAAAATGTACATTCCTGTGTAATTTTACTTCCGTACATGTATCTTAAAGTAACTGTGGATTTTAGAGGTAGTGGCCAAGATGATGGAGTAGAAAGACCCTGAGCACATCTCCTCCCATGGACACCCCAAAATTATAATTATTTAGAGAGCAACTATTGATAAGAAAAGCCAAAAGACTAGCAGAAAAGATCTTCTACAACTAAATAAAGAGGGAGCCACAAGAAGAGAGCAAAAGGAACAGAGATGTGATATAGTCAAGATTCATACCCCTGGGTGTGTGACCCACAAACAAGAGGATAATCAGAGTTGCAGAGGTTCTCCCCAAGGAGAGAGTGACCTGAGCCCCACATCAGGGAGGCTCAGGGAAGGGGTCCTGCACTGGGAAAATGAGCCCCCAGAACATTTGGCTTTGAAAGCTAATGGGCCTTACTTTTGGGAGATCCAGAGGACTGTGGGAAATAGAGACTCCACTCTTAAAGAGTGCACACAAAATCTCACAGGCTCTGGGACCCAGGGCAGAAGCAGTAATTTGAAAGAAACCTGGGTAAGACCCACTGACTGGTTTTGGAGAGCCTCCTGGAGAGGCAGGAAGCAACTGGCACCCACCCTGAGGACACAGACGCTGGCAGGAGCCACTGTGGGGGGGCTTGTTCTACCACACGGACACTGGTGCTGGCAAGGGCCATTTTGGAATCCCCCCTTTATCTTATTAGTGCCGGGACCCAGTCCTGCCCATCAGCCTTTCAGCACTAGTAATGGGATGCAACCAGCTGGGGAGAGATACAGCCCCAGTCACAAGCAGGGCTGCTGCCTTAAGACCACCTGAGTGCACTGCTGTCCCAGGACTCCTTCCGTCCACTAGAGGGCTCAAGACCTGTCTCTGAACACCCGTGTCTGGCACTAGCCCCAGGACCTGGCCTTACCCACCAGTGGGCAGGCACCAGCCCCAGGATCAGCACAGCCCTGCAGCCTGCCATATCAGCATACAGTCCACCCACCAGGCCAGCACTGGGCTTACTGGGCCCCAGCCCTGCCTAACAGCAGGTGAAGTAAGCCAGCACTAGCTCTGGGACACCGCAGGCCCCTCAGCCAGTCACCCTGGGGACTGGCCCAAACTACCAGCATATTGACACCTGTTTGAGACACCTTAGTCAGCCATGTCAAGAACTGGCCATGCCCACCAATAGGCCAACACTGTATCTGGGACCTCTGGTCCACAACCACCTACTCCAGAACTCAGTTCCTGGGAACCCCAGGCCCCAGAGCCAGCAGCCTCCTAACGAGGCCCCTCTCACCAGTGAATAGCATCCCCTTCACAAGGCAAGGCCTGGTAAGCAGCTGGAAGGCGGTTAGCCATGCAGTCAGCCCACCACAATAGAAAGACCCACACAGTCTAAACGGGGAGCACACCTAGAGCATACAGCTCTAGTGATGAGAAGGGAGTGAGACATACAAGACGTCTCCTACAAAAAGCCACTTCTCCAAGATCACGAAACATGACCAACCTACCAGACACCTGGAAATAAAAATAACAAATTAGCCAAAGTGAGGCAACAGAGGATTATGTTCAAAACAAAGGAACAAGTTAAAACCCCAGAAGACAAACTAAATGAAGCAGGGAAAGTCAGTCTACCCAATAGAGAGTTCAAGGCAATGACTGTAAAGATGTTCAAAGAACTTGGGAGAAGAATGAACAGAGTAGGAAGTTTTTAACAAAAGTTGGAAAATATAAAGACAAATCCGAGGTGAAGAACACAGTAACTGAAATCAACAGCAGATTAGATAAGAGACAGGAACAAGATCAGTGAGCTGGAAGACAGAGCAGTGGAAATCACTGAAGCTGCAGGGAAAAAGGAATAAGAAGAAATGAGTGCAGTTTAAGAGACTTTTGGGACAACATCAAACATATAATATTCACATTATTAGGGTCACAGAAGAAGAGAGAAAGAAAGTGGCAGAAAACATAATTACAGAGATAATAGCTGAAAACTTCCCTAACCTTGAAAGGCAAACAGATATCCAAGTCCAGGCAGCACAGAATCCCAAACACATCAACCCAAAGAGGACAACACCAAGACACACTGCAATTAAAATGGCAAAAATTAAAGATAAAGAGATAATATTAAAAACAACAAGGGAAAGGCAGTAAGTTATATACAAAAGAACTTCCCTAAGACTATCAGTTGACTTTTTAGCAGAAACTGCAGACAGAAAGGGGTGGTGTGATATATTCAAAGTGGTGAAAGGGTAAAACCTACAACCAGGAATATTCTACCCAGCAAGGCTTTCATTCACAATTGACGGAGAGATCTAAAGCTTTACGGACAAGCAAAACCTAAAAAAGCTCAGCACCAGTAAATCAACTTTACAAGAAATGTTAGACTTCTTTAATTGAAAAAGGAAAAGGCCACAACTAGAAACATGAAGATTGTGAAAGGAAAAACTCATCAGGAAAGGCAAATATACAGTGAAGGCAGTAAATCGATGTGGTGATCACTTTGAAATATACAGAAATTCCAAGTTGTGTAACAGGAATTAACACAGTGTTGTTGGTCTGTTATACTTCAAAAACAAACAAAGTCATAGAAAAAGAGATCAGATTTGTGGCTACCAGAGTTGGGGGTGGGGAGAGGGGGAATTAGATGGGGGTGGTCAAAAGGCAGAAACTTCCAGTAAGAAAATAAATGAATACTAGGGATATAAGAGGAGAGTGAAAAAGTTGGCTTAAAGCTCAACATTCAGAAAACTAAGATCATGGCATCCGGTCCCATCATTTCATGGCAAATAGATGGGGAAACAGTGGAAACAGTGGCTGACTTTACTTTGGGGGGCTCCAAAATCACTGCAGATGGTGACTGCAGCCATGAAATTAAAAGAGGCTTACTCCTTGGAAGGAAAGTTATGACCAACCTAGATTGCATATTAAAAAGCAGAGACATTACTTTGTCAACAAAGGTCCGTCTAGTCAAGGCTATGGTTTTTCCAGTGGTCATGTATGGATGTGAGAGTTGGATTGTGAAGAAAGCTGAGCACCGAAGAATTGATGCTTTTGAACTGTGGTGTTGGAGAAGACTCCTGAGAGTCCCTTGGACTGCAAGGAGATCCAACCAGTCCACCCTAAAGGAGATCAGTCCTGAGTGTTCACTGGAAGGACTGATGCTGAAGCTGAAACTCCAGTACTTTGGCCACCTCATGAGAAGAGTTGACTCACTGGAAAAGACCCTGATGCTGGGAGGGATTGGGGGCAGAAGGAGAAGGGGACGACAGAGGATGAGATGGCTGGATGGCATCACTGACTCGATGGACATGAGTTTGGGTAAACTCCGGGAGCTGGTGACGGACAGGGAGGCCTGGTGTGCTGCGATTCATGGGGTTGCAAAGAGTCAGACACGACTGGGCGACTGGACTGAACTGAACTGAATGTACAACATAAATATAATTAATGCTGTTGTATGTTATACATGAAAGTTGTTGAGAGTAAAACCTAGGAATTCTCATCACAAGAAAAAAAAATTTTCTCAGTCTTATTTTCTATCTATATGATGGCGGATGCTCATGAAATTTACTGTGACAATCATTTCATAATGTATGTAAGTCAAATCACCATGCTATCCACCCTAAACTTATACATTGCTATATGTCAATTATATCTCAAATTTAAAGAAAAAACAAAGTAAAATAAAAAAATGAGGTATTCCTCATGAACCATTATGGACAACTTATCAGGATTTATTACTAAGAGAGAAGTTAAAGTTGTAGAATAGTGAATACAGCATAAAAAGGTGAGAAGGATATATATATATATATATATAAAAGAAAGAAAGGACAAAAATAACAGCACTACCTTTGTGACTACTGTTAGTACTTCTACAAGATTTCAACTCCAAGGATATCTTTGGCAGCATTGTTTATAATAGAAAACAATCCCAAGCAATTTAAATGTCTCACAATATGGGACTGCTAACTACAATTTGGCACGTGCATCTAATTAAATACTCTGAAAGTCACTGAAACTCAGTGTGTGTGTGTATATATATACATATATATATATATATATATAAATGGATCTGTGGGGAAATGTCTTATACAGATTAAATGTCAACGGTCAAAAGTTAGTTAAAATATTAAACTATAAATAGCTGTAGTAGGTGCTGAACTGTGCCAACCAGATTCCCTTTTGAAAAGGACTGATTCCCCCAGCTGCTTGGGAGTGCTGCTGGCAGATGATTCTCAGCTCTCAGCCCTTTTCAGGAACTGCTTTAGCTGGAAAGATCTGCCTTGATCAAAGTCATGCCCCTTTCCTGGGCAACCCACTTCCAATTACTGAATGATACACATGGGAGAGGGCATAAAGGCCTGGTCCCCTTACCCCAACGGGACATAACTCAGCAGGTCCATCCTAGTCCAAATCCTTTGCCAACTCCTGCCCTGTCCCATCCCTTCCACAAGATGTGATGTCAAAGCATTCCTTTTAAAGTTAAAAAGACTCCTGCACTGCAATCTCATCTCAGAATCTGTTTTCCTGGGAAGTCAATCTGCAACAATGTGGCACTGAGGGTTCAGTCACTGTCAGTTGTTCAATTCTTGCAACCCCAAGGACTGTAGCCGACCAGGCTCCTTTGTCTGTGGGATTTTCCAGGCAAGAATACTGGAGCGGGCTGCCATTTCCTTCTCCAGGGGATCTTCCCAACCCAGGGATGGAACCTGGGTCTCGTGCATTGCAGGTGGATTCTTTGCTGATTGAGCCTCCAAAAAATCTGCAACAATATGGCAAGTAAAAAAAACCCATATATTCTTAAGTAACTTCTTGTTACTTCTTGTAACTTTTTTTTAAAAAAGAAAATGAAAATATGGAAGAGTTATATATCAATCTTGGGCTTCCCTTGTGGCTTAATTGTAAAGAATCTAGTGCTGTAGAGTTGAATATTTTATTCTCTTATAATTTAATAAAATCTCTTTTATTTATAGTGGTGTCCCCTTTTCATACCTAATATTGGTGGGTTCCTCCTACCTCTCCCCCTTCTTCCTCCCTTTCTCCTAGGCCTCCTCCTCCTCCCCACTCCCCCAAAGAATTATCTGTTTTATTGATTTTGTTTCAACAACAGCAAAAAGAGCTTTTGATTGCATTTACTAACTGTCCAATTGTTTGCTTTGTTGTGGGCTCTAGTCTGCATACCAATGCTGTCCTCCTTAGCTTAATTTAGCTTTCTTTTGTTCCTTCTCCAGCTTCTTGAGTTGGAGACTTGATTGACTTATTTAGTTTTCATCTTCTTTGTTTTCTAAGAAATTTATTTAAGGCTGAAATGAAATGGGAAGATTTTGAGAAAGTACAAATTCTCAAAAGGGAATCAAGAAGTAGAAAAGTCTGGAACTTCCCTGGTGGTCCAGTGGCTAAGACTCCATGCTCCCAGTGCCAGGGACGTGGGTTCCATCCCTAATCAGGGAGCTAGATCTCACATGCCAGATCCTACATGCAACTAAAAAATATCCCAGATGCTACAGCTAAAGATTCCACATGCTGCAACTAAGACCCAATGAGCCAAAGAAGAAGAAAAAGAAATAGAAAAGTCTGATGAGGACAGTAACCACAAATGAAATTAAATCAATGTTCAAAATTAGACTTGCCCTGCCCTCCTGGGCCAAACAGTATTACAGGCAAATTTTAAGAATCATCCAGGAACAGATAATTCTCCTCTAACAGAAGTTGTTCTGGAGCATAGAAAAAGATGTTAAGCTATAATTTATGAGGTCAGCATAACCCAGTTGCAAAAGCTGAACAAGGAGATCACAAATAAAAACAAATTATAGATCAATCTCTGTATTAAATTAAGCAGTTCAGTTCAGCTCAGTCGCTCAGTCGTGTCCGACTCTTTGCGACCCCGTGAATCGCAGCACGCCAGGCCTCCCTGTCCATCACAAACTCCCGGAGTTTACTTAAACTCATGTCCATCGAGTCGGAGATGCCATCCAGCCATCTCATCCTCTGTCGTCCCCTTCTCCTCCTGCCCCCAATCCCTCCCAGCATCAGGGTCTTTTCCAATGAGTCAACTCTTCGCATGAGGTGGCCAAAGTATTGGAGCTTCAGCTTCAGCATCAGTCCTTCCAATGAACACCCAGGACTGATCTCCATTAGGATGGACCGGTTGAATCTCCTTGCAGTCCAAGGGACTCTCAAGAGCCTTCTCCAACACCACAGTTCAAAAGCATCAATTCTTCGGTGCTCAGCTTTCTTCACGGTCCAACTCTCACAACCATACATGACCACTGGTTATTAAATTAAGCAAAGCCCCCACAAAACAGCAAATCCCAGAACAGGATTAAAAGAGTAATATGTGGAGTTATTCTAGGAAAGCAAGATGAGTCAGCATTGCAAAACCTATCAGTATAATTCACTATATTAACAGAATAAAAGAACAATTCATATTGCTATTTTTAATATTTCCATCTCAATATAGTCAGAAAAAAAATTAACACTGACAGAAAAAACAAACATTCTCTTAAGCACATTAGAAGGTAAGAAGAACATCCTTTATTTCATAAATAGTTATCCACCAAAACCCCACAGAAAATTTTACATTTAAATGACAAAATAGTACTTGGGATGTAATGTACTACAAAATGACTATAGTTAACTCCGCTGTATGGTATATTTGAAGTTGTTAACATTGTAGATACTAAAAGTTCTCATTGAAGGAAAAAAGCATTTGTTTTTCTTTTTCTTTTTTGTATCTATATGAGATGATTGATGCTAACTAATCTTTTTGCAGTAATCGTTTCATAGTTTTGTAAGTTAACCCAATATGCTGAACATGTTAAACATATTCAGTGCTGTATGTTAATTATATCTCAACAAAACTGGAAAATAAACTAAAAATAAGATAAAAAAGATAAGATACTCTTCTGGGAAATAATAAATGTATACTTTTTAATTGAAGTATAGTCGATTTACCATATTATATAAGTTTCAGGTATACAATATAATGATTCACAATTTTAAAAGATTATACTCCATTTATAGTTATCATAAAACATGGCTATATTTCCTGTGCTGTACGGTATAGCCTTGTAGCTTATTTATTATATACATAGATGTTCGTACCTCTTAATCCCCATGCCTATCTTGCCCCTCCCTCTTTCTCTCCCCCTTGATAATCACTAGTTTGTTTTCTATATCTGTATATCTATATACTAACCATGTAGGAAAGCAACTCATTTTTTAATATTGACTTTATATGCTGTCACTGTGAAATTTCTTAATAGTTTGAGTTATTTTATTCTCTTGGTTTTTCTAGATATACTATCATATCATTGAAAAATTGTGATAGGGAAATTAAGGAAACAATTCCATTTATAATCATATCCAAAAGAATAAAAAACCAAGGAATAAACTTACTTAACAAAGTAAAATACCTAACCTCAGAAAACTATAAGACATTGATAAAATAAACTGAAGATGACACAAACAGATGGAAAGATATACCATATTTATGGATTAGAAGAATTAATATTGTTAAAATGATCATAAATGTACACTTATTTTTAAATGGCAAAATATGAGAAGAATTACATTAAAATCAAGGACAAGATAAGGATGTATATTAATTCCTCTATTATTTGATAATCTACTTGAGGTCCTAGGCAATGCAATTAAATGAGAAGGAATAAGAGGTATTCATATTAGAAAAGGTGAAACTGTCAGTTTTTCAATGACATGACAGTACATCTTGAAAAACCAAGAGAATAAAATAAGCTATTAAGAAATTTCACAAAGTGACTTCATATAAAGTCAATATTAAAAAGGGAATTGCTTTCCTTTATAAAAGTAATAGCCAATTAGAAAATATAGCATAATAGAAAAGGATCTCTTTCAAAATTTCTTTAAAAAGTGGAATGTACCCTGGAATAAATCCAATAAGAAAGATACAAGACCTTAATGGAGAAATCTATAAAAATTTACTGAAGGACAGAGGAAAAACCTGAAAAAATGGAGAACCATTTTACACTCAGAAAGGAAGACTCAGTCTAGTTCTGGTACTTACTAGCTATGTGACTTTGGGGAAATTTTAAATCTTAATCTATCTGAACCCCAGTGTCCTCATTTGTAAAATGAAAATAATGGAATCTCCCTTATATAATTATTGTGACTATTAGAACCAATAGAATTAAATGGCATTTAAAAAAACCTGATATGCCATGCTATATATGCAATTATAAATGCAATTTTAAATTGTGCAAGTACATGTAACTGCAAAAAGAGAAATATGAAAGGATGCATAGAAAATATCATAATCATTACCTCTAAGGAACACACAGAAATTAGAAGTTGAGATTTCATCATGTTAAGTTACAATTTTTTTTTAAAAAGGTAGTACACTGTTTACATAATTTAGAAAATAAATTCCTTATTTTCACTATCTTTCTATTTTCTCTGGAACAACTCAAATCAGTCTTTTCAAAGTTTACCTACATTAGTTAGAGATTGAGCCTTAAAGCACATTGACTTGAAGGTAAATATCCAAGCAGTTGTAGGGAGCATAAGTCTAGGTTTACTACATATGAACATGCATATTGTGTATGGGCTTTCAGTATGAACTATGTACATATATGTCCTTTTGAGTACATGTATGTATGTGAATTTCAGTTATTTGTGAGCTATGCATAAATGTATACTATGATTAAATAAATGAATTACCTACAACAGAACTGCTATTTTGTACATCATAGTGGATTTTCCCCTAACTTGAAATCCTACTCTGTCTTCTATTTGTCATACTTTTTCCTATAAAATTTGGCTAAAATAATGATGTTCCAAAGGCAATTATGCTTGTACATTTACCTACCTCTTAGTATGGCAGAAAGTGAAGAAGAACTAAAGAACCTCTTGATGAAAGTGAAAGAGGAGAGTGAAAAAGTTGACTTAAAGCTCAACATTCAGAAAACTAAGATCATGGCATCCAGTCCCATCACTTCATGGCAAATAGATGGGGAAACAGTGGAAACAGTGGCTGACTTTACTTTGGGGGGCTCCAAAATCACTGCAGATGGTGACTGCAGCCATGAAATTAAAAGATGCTTACTCCTTGGAAGGAAAGTTATGACCAACCTAGATTGCATATTAAAAAGCAGAGACATTACTTTGCCAACAAAGGTCCGTCTAGTCAAGGCTATGGTTTTTCCAGTGGTCATGTATGGATGTGAGAGTTGGATTGTGAAGAAAGCTGAGCACCGAAGAATTGATGCTTTTGAATTGTGGTGTTGGAGAAGCCTTTTGAGAGTCCCTTGGACTGCAAGGAGATCCAACCAGTCTATCCTAAAGGACAGCAATCCTGAGTGTTCACTGGAAGGACTGATGCTGAAGCTGAAACTCCAGTACTTTGGCCACCTGATACGAAGAGCTGACTCATTGGAAAAGACCCTGATTCTGGAAAAGATTGAGGGCAGGAGGAGAAGGGGATGACAGAGGATGAGATGGTTGGATGGCATCACCAACTCAATGGACATGAGTATGAGTAAACTCCAGGAGCTGGTGATGGACAGGGAGGCCTGGCATGCCGCAGTCCGTGGGGTCACCAAGAGTCAGACACGACTGAGCAACTGAACTGAACTAGTATGTGTAAAATACTCTGCTAGGAGCTGTGGGGGTTGCTGGGATGAATTAGGACTTTTCTGGTCCCTCAGTGAACTGACAGTCCACTAGGGATACCACAGAGTTTCCCTAAAAGCTGTTACACTGGGCAGTGTGCACTAAGTACCATGCAGTTCAGAGACAGGAGAGCTCAGCTCACAGTGATGCTCACAGGCTGACGCTGATTCAAAAGGGCAGTGGAGAGAAAAGACTCTGGTTTACTAAGTGTACCTGATATACTTGCACTGGAGGGAGGAACCACTGAAATCAAAACCTCAAGACTCCTAAATTGGGTCTAACTTAAAAGAGTTCCTTCATTCTCTAAGATAATTTCTTTAATTTTCAATTTCAATACAAAGTTAGGTAATGGATTCCTCAGTTCAGACTGATTAGGAGTAATGCCATTTCATTTCCCCCCAATCTTCCAAACCCATGGGCTCTGTACATTCAATAGTGTGTATGGATTGGGTGTGGGTGAAATGTCAGGAGATCTATACACTAGATTCTGTGAGGTATAAGACACTTCTCGACTGTTCCTGAGCTCCACTGGTTTCTGAGGCAGAGAATAGTATAGCAACAGTATTCTATACCTGAACAGCAAGATTGGTCATAAAGTAGAGAAGAGTATGACCCAAGAGTCCAAAAATCTGTGTCTGCATCTCATCCATGACAGTTCCTAGATTTGTGGTCTTGAGCACATTACTTATTCTCACTTCATCTCTGAGTCCAAGTTTCTTCAGCTGGAAACTTGGAATAGTGGTATTACCTTGTAGAACAGGATTGAACAAAATGAATGCAAATATCTTAGCACAGTGCCTAGCACACAGGGCTCAGTGGTTGCTAACGGCCTTCCCGTCTTCTTTATCAGATTCAGGTAAATGTGCTAAGATCTCCTGATCCCTTGCATGGCCTCATATAATGGAGAAAGGGATTTAAGATGAGAAAAGACAGGAACTTAGGGGTGAAAAATCTTAGATTTCAATTTAAGGAAGAGGATGGAAGGGAATCATGATGCTTTTCAGAACCAGCTATAAAAAAGCAACAACAAATAAAACAGTGCAAATTTTCATCTTCACTCCTCAGAAGGAATGAATGAATAAAGCAAACAAACAAAAAAGCTGTGACATGGGAACTTTGTGGCAACATCTGCCTGTAGGGATTAGCAGTGGCTGGGTGCATGAGCTAGATTAGGACACTGGAGGGTTTGGGAGATGAGCACAGAGTTAGTCATTTGGCTGAATGTGTTTAATAAATTATAGTCCAATTGGTGGGACTGGCCTCCGTGGGTGAATTGCTTTGAACTAGACAAAAACAGCCAACAGAAAGCAGCCTCCACTAAAGAAGAAGTAGTAGAAAGAAAAAATTGATTTGGTTGACTACTATTTTGATCAGAGTGTGAAATCCTATACTGACTTAGTTTGGTCAGAAAGACATCCTACCGCTGATGGAATCACAGACATTTACAAAGTCTTTCAGCCATTTATAAGGTGTGACTTTCAAATATATAAATAGATCTACTCTCAAACTTATCTTTCCACACCTCTACCTCAAAAACTAAGCAGCATAGATTTTCCTAACTTTTTAAATGGGAGGTTCATTCTCCATATTCAGGGGGTTGATTGGTGTTCTTTACTTTCAATCTCCTTCCTTCTCTCAAAATTCCAATACCAAATCAGAAACCAACTTACCAAGTTTTGTTTTGCATCATCTCTTAGCTCCATCCTTGCATTACAGGCCTTGTGAAGCACCCCCCAATTTCTGAGTAAGAGCCTGTAATTGCCCTCAGCATTTGCCTCTAGTCTTTAAAACTGCCTTAATCCACTTCAGTCTTCTGTGCATATGAATCCTTTACACTAGGAAAACCATCAGTTTCAGTTATATCCCTTTTCAAGAACCAAGAATTAATTACTTCTTATTGACTATCATTTTGTGTCCAGTTCCTTTTCCAGGCATTTAAATTTCTTTATCATCTAATCTGACCTGATGTCCCACTAGTTTTGGGCAAGACAGTGAAAAATTTGTAAGTAAGGTGGGTGTTGTCATTCATTCTTTCTGCTGACAGTTGGATTCTAAGATAAAATGGAAGCAAACAGTGTCAGTACTGCATGTAGCTTTCCGGGTGTGATGAAATGGGGGAGTTCATATCTGGAAATGAAAGACTTGTATCTCATGAGCATGGTGTGAGAGGGGAGTGTATTTGCCTAGAGATGGATAGGAAAATGATCAAAGAGCTGGAATACATGAATCACTCCAAAGTGTAGAAGTGCTGATAAAACAAACAGGAGAGATGAGGTGCCAGGTGACACATACAAATAGACACAGATGCATACACAATTACAAAGGGTACTAAAAATTGTATTTAAGGACTTCCCTGGTGATCCAAGGGTTAAGAATCCTCCTGCCAATGCAAAAACAAGACCAGGAGCTGACCGTGGTTCAGATCATCAACTCCTTATTGCCAAATTCAGACTTGAAGAAAGTAGGGAAAACCACTAGGCCATTCAGGTAAGACCTAAATCAAATCCCTTATGATTATACAGTGGAAGTGACAAATAGATTCAAGGGATTAGATCTTATAGAGTGCCTGAAGAACTATGGACAGAGGTTAATAACACTGTACAGGAGGCAGGGACCAAAACCATCTCCAAGGAAAAGAAATACAAAAAGGCAAAATGGTTGTCTGAGGAGGCCTTACAAACAGCTGAGAAAAGAAGGGAAGCAAAAGGCATAGGAGAAAAGAAAAAATACACCCTTCTGAATGCAGAGTTCCAAAGAATAGCAAGGAGAGATAAGAAAGCCTTCACTTAAGTGAGCAATGCAAAGAAATAGAGGAAAACTATAGAATGAGAGAGACTAAGATCTTGTCAAGAAAATTAGAGATACCAAGGGACATTTCCTGAAAAGATGGGCACAATAAAAGACAGAAATGGTATGGATCTAACAGAAGCAGAAGAGATTAAGAAGAGGTGGCAAGAATACACAGAAGAATGGTATAAAAAAGGTCTTAGTGACCCGGTTAACCACAATGGTGTGATTACTTACCTAGAGCCAGACGTCTTGGAGTATGAAGCCAAGTAGGCCTTATGAAGCATTACTATGAACAAAGTTAGTGGAAGTGATGGAATTTCAGCTGAGCTATTTCAAATCCTAAAAGATGGTGCTGTTAAATTGTTGCACTCAATATGCCAGCAAATTTGGAAAACTCAGCAGTGGCCACAGCCCTGGAAAAGGTGCTTTCATTCCAATAACAAAGAAGGGCAATGCCAAAGAATGTTCAAACTACCTTACAATTGGGCTCATTTCACATGCTAGCAAGGTAATGCTCAAAATTCTTCAAGCTAGACTTCATTAGTATATGAACCAAGAACTTCCAGATGTACAAGCTGGATTTAGAAAAGGCAGAGGAACCAGAGATCAAATTGCAACATCCATTTGATCACAGAAAAAGCAAGGGGATTCCAGAAAAGCATTTACTTTTGCTTCATTGACTATGCTAAAGCCTTTAACTATCTGGATCACAACAAACTCTGGAAAATTTTTAAAGAGACAGGAATACCAGACCACCTAACCTGCCTCCTGAGAAACCTGTATGCAGGTCAAGAAGTAACAGTTAGAACCGGACATGGAACAACAGACAGGTTCAAAATTGGGCGAGGAGTACGTCCAGGCTGTATCCTGTCACCCTGCTTATTTAACTTCTATGCAGAGTATAACACGTGAACTGCTGGGCTGGAGGAAGCACAGGTGGGGATCAAGATGACCAGGAGAAATAGCAACAATCTCAGACATTCAGATGACACCACCCTAATGGCAGAAAACAAAGAGGAACTAAGGAGCCTCTTGAAGAAGTTGAAATAGGAGAATGAAAAAGCTGACTTAAAACTCAATGTTCAAAAAACTAAGATCATGGCATCCAGTCCCATCACTTCATAGCAAATAGACGGGGAAACAATGGAACAGTGACAGACTTTATTTTCTTGGGCTCCAAAATCACTGCAGATGATGACTGCAACCATCAAATTAAAAGACACTGGCTCCTTGGAAGAAAAGCTATGATAAACCTAGACAGTGTATTAAAAAGAAGAGATATCACTTTGCTGACAAAGGTTTGTATAGTTAAAGCTATGGTTTTCCCAGTAGTCATGCATGGCTGTGAGAATTGGACCATAAAGAAGGCTGAGCACCAAGGAATTGATGCTTTTGAACTGTGTGGTGCTCGTGAAGACTCTTGAGAGTCCCTTGGATAGCAAGGAGATCAAATCAGTCAATCCTAAAGGAAATCAATCCTGAATATTCAATGGAAGGACTAATGCTGAAGCTCTAATACTTTGGCCACCTGATGAGAAGAGTCAACTCACTGGAAAAGACCCTGATGCTGGGAAAGACTGAGGGCAGGAAAAAAAGGGTGTGACAGAGGATGAGATGGTTGGATGGCATCATTGGTTCAATGGACATGAGTTTGAACAAACTCCAGGAGATGGTGAAGGACAGGGAAATATGTTATGCTACAGTCAATGGGGTCACAAAGAGTCAGACATGACTGAATGACTGAACAACAACAACTGCCAATGCAAGGAATATGGGTTCAGTTCCTAATCTGGGAAGATTCCACATGCCATGGAGCAACTAAGCCTGTAAACCACAACTACTGAGCTTGTGCTCTGCAACAAGAGAAGCCATAGCAATGAGAAGCCTGTGAACCACAACTAGAGAGCAGCCCACTACGCACTGAAACTAGAGAAAGCCCATGAGCAGCAATGAAGAGCTGGAGTGGCTCTCCAGGACAGCCAAACAAACCAGCTGTATTTAAGGGCTGGTGGTACAGTGGTAAAGAAAATGCCTGACAGTGCAGGAGACCCAAGAGACACAGGTTTGATTCCTGGATTGAGAAAATCCCTTGGAA
This sequence comes from Dama dama, assembly GCF_033118175.1. Lineage (NCBI taxonomy): Eukaryota > Metazoa > Chordata > Mammalia > Artiodactyla > Cervidae > Dama > Dama dama. The sequence continues at coordinate 38,456,191 of NC_083699.1, forward strand.
TAGGAAAGGGCCACCTGGTCCAGTACTCTTGCCTGGAAAACTCCATGGACAGAGGAGCCTGGTGGGCTACAGTCCATGGGGTCACAAAGAATCAGATACAACAGCACTTAACACACACACACACATCTACGTGGCAACATAGCTTTGGACTAAAAATTGGTTTATGATGGATATTCATGACTATAAAGGTAGAGCACCTAAAATATCTCATGAGCGAGCAGAAAAGGGTGAGGAACAGTATGATATCATCATGAGCATTTCTACCAACCTCTTGACCACAAGGGGGAAATGAACAGTGCATTCCTAGTCCCTACTCTTCAGGCACAAGGGAAGTTGGATGAGTGAAAGGGAACTTGTACTGGTTAAACATTTGCAGAAAGCCTCATTTGGCTAAAAGAACATCAGACAAGTGTTTCTATTTCCCTTGTTGAAATGGAATAAAGAAGTTTAACTGGATGAACTCCTAGACCTCACTTTCACCAACAGAAAGACCCTGCTTGCAGAAGGGTGAAGCCAGCACAAAAGACATTTTAGGAGAAAGAAGTCACTCCAACTCAGAGGTCGTGATTGTCAAAGAGAAGCCTGGCTGTAATAAATAGTCAGGACCTCTAGACTTATGCAGACACAGAGGGTAAAGGAATAGTTCTTTTAAAAAACATGCCTGCAGGACTAATCCACAAGTTTATAACTAAAAAGGACATTTAGAAATTTTAAAAAGGGAAGGTACACAAGCAAATGATATACAGGAAGATGGTAAAAAAAAAATGCATATGAATTACATTATGAAAAAGTAGCTCAGAATGATTTGAAAATATTACGTGACAAACAGAAAGAAAGAAACTAACTAACCCCAAACACTATTGACCAAACCATAGTTGAGGGAAGTTTACAGAGCGGACTGGTTAACTCTAATACAAGAAGAGCAAAGAATAGCTTGGTCGACTGCTTGGGACAAGGATGACCAGGTTACTTAACCACTTTTATTGATCTCTGAAGAATTTTGGAAAACAATAGCAGCAGCAACAAAAAGCCAAAGGCCTAGAAACTAGCAAACTAACCTTTGTTATAAAAACAACTGGAAAAATATGGATTCTACAAAATATAAACTGTGTGAGCATAATATTAACCTTAGCCAAGAATCCAAATCATATTTTAATTAAAATCATATTTTAATTTAATATGATTTTGAAATAAAAATCACATGCAACTTCACCATCAATTATAACCACAATTAGCATTTTGCTGTGAATTATTTCTAGAATTTTCCCCACGTATAAATGCATACACTCTTTTTAAACTTCTTTTAACCATTTTCAGACTTTTTTCACTGTTTTATGGTGACCATTATTTGGTGTAAATAAATATACTTCTACATACAATATTGTCTTCCATGGCTACACAGTACTTTATTACATAAATAGACCATAATTTATTGTTTGTCCCCCATATTGTTATTTATTATTATTCATTTCTAATGATTAGAGACTATGATCTTTATTATTTCTGCTTTAATAATGCATAACTGAAAGAGATTTTATTTTAGAGCTAATAGAATATACATTTTTATAGATGTTCATGAGCCCTGGAAAAGAAATTTCATTCTCTATATTTTGGGTATTATACAAGATGTATTATTAAAATCATATTTACAGTATTACATAATTCTTCTATTTATTTTTGTTTCTTTACTTGATATATGAAAGTCCTATAGTGGCATTTTGAAATCTTTAAACAGGATTATGTTTTGGATGCAACATTAGTTTTTCTTCTATCAATGTGTATTGATGCATATATTTCTATAGCAGTGTATCTTCACTGTGAATTGGACTATTTGTTTATATAAAACCACCATCATTGTCTTAAAGTATTTGTCTTTGCTGGACAGGGTATGGAGAAAGGGAACCCTCCTATATTGTTGGTGGGAATGTAAGTTTGTGTAGCCACTGTGGAAAACAGTATGAAGGTTCCTCAAAAAAATAAAAATAGAATTACCATATGATCCAGAAATCCCACTACTGGGTATACATCCAGACAAAACTATATATAATTCAAAAAGATACATGCACCCCCATGTTCACAGCAGAACTATTCACGATAGCCAAGACATGGAAACAATCTAAATGTCCTTGACAGATGAATGCATCAAGAAGTGGTGGTACACATATACAATGGAAAACTACACAGCCATAAAAAAGAATTAAATAATACCACTTGCGGCAACATGGATGCAATTAGAGATTATCCTACTAAATAAAGTCAGAAAGAGAAAGACAAATACTTTGTGATATCACTTATATGAGGAATCTAAAACAGGACACAAATGAACCTATCTATGAAACAGAAGCAGAATCACAGACACAGGAAATAGGATGGTGGTTGTCAAGGTTGGGAGGCGGGTAGGAGAGGGATGGGCTGGGAGTTTGCGGTTATTGGATGCAAACTAGTATATACAAAATGGATAAACAACAAGATCCAACTGTACAACACAGGGAACTATATTCAATATCCTATGATAAACTATAATCAAAAAGCATATGAAAAAGAATGTATATATATATATATATATATATAAAACAGTCACTCTTCTGTACAGCAGTAATTACAACACTGTAATTTAACTATACTTCAATTAAAATAAATATATAAATATCTTGAAAAAACAAAGTATTTGTATTGAGTTGCATTTGTCTTACATTAATATCATGACTTCTGCTTTAGTGTCTGTTGCACCTGCCAGCTATATCTTTCCTCAGCATTTCTTTTTATCTTTGTACATTGTTTTGTTTTAGGGATGACTATGGCAAATAACATGTGGTTGAATTTTAGTTTTGGTCCCAATACGAAAACCTTTATTAAAAATAGGTTATTTAGTCCATTTATGTTAGTTGTTATAACTGAAGTATTTGACCCCTTATTATTTTCATGCTTCTTTTATTTTCTTTTTTTCTCCCTCAAACTCCCCCTCCCATCCAGGTTGCAAAAGAACATTGAGAAGAATTCCATGTGCTATACAATAGATCCTTGTTGGTTATCCATTTTAAATACAGCAGTGTGTACATGCCCATCCCAAACTCCTTTTTAATTTTTTTTAAAGCTTCCTTGCCTCTCCTTTATTTTTTGTCCTTTGTCATATGAAATATGTTTTCTCAGATCCCTTGATTTAGAAGACAGAATAGTGGGGATAAAAATTCTATTTCTATTTTTTAACTTTTTTTTTTTTTGGCCTCACTGCATAGCCTGTGGGATCTTAGTTCCCCAACCAGGGATCCAACCCATATCCCTTGCAGTGGAAGTGTGGAGTCTTAGCCACTGGACCTCCAGGGAAATCTCAATAACTATTATTTTCTAAACTTTAAATGTCAAGAATGCAATGAGTCTCTCATAGTTGAACCAAGGGTTTCAGAACATTTTATTTTCATTGTCCCATCCTGTCCTATATTCTCCAGAGAAATACCAGCCTTTCAGACTTAAAAATACTTTTTGGTGTCTAAAATTTTAATTTGCTGTTTCATAACTTTGTGTAGCAATACATATCTTCTCTTTGGAAGTATCTGACTTTTGCACACAATTTAAAAACTGGATTTATAATAATTAGTTAGACATCTCTTTTTAAATTGGCTTCAGTACTGTTTGCCTATCCTTTACAACATTACTTCCTCCACAGGCTTGCTTTGCTTAACTATAGTTTAAACTCTGCTAGTTAGTTTCACCTAATAGACTTTAATTCTGTTGCTGTGTTTGAGTTTCCTCACGACCTTTCCATATCTCATTCCTGTCTTTGCATACCATATTTCATTATCACCTCAGCCTTTTCTCCTTGTCTTCTGATTTATAAAGACCATGGCTTCTGGCCCTCTTAAGAGGATTCTAGTCTCCTAAAACAATCTTTTAGGTCCAGGTGGAGAAGCCCATTTATTCTAATTCTGTACGCTATTCTTATGTTTTACATTTTCCTTGGTTCCTCTCTGTTTTACTCTTCATTCATTCTTAAAGAAGAAAGCACTCTACAGACTTGATGCTTGTCAAAGAACAGGTCTTGGGTCTTGTTCTCTCTGAACGCTGAATTAACAGTGGCTAGGGGGTGTACACAGAGCGGAGGCAACATCAAGTCCTGGAATATATTATTCTAGAGTAACTTTTTAATTTTTCTTATTGTCAGAACAAGTTCTACTGTTTGGAATGCATCACAATTTTCTTTACAATGTGACCAAAATTTCTTAAGTGTTTAAATAGATACATGTTCATTCTTGAATGGGAAGGAGTACATGTCCATTGCATCAACTTTCTTACATCCTTAAATTCTTTACTTACTCCTTTGTTGTCACTCAGCATGTTGAAGATTGACAGAAATATGTTGTTTCCCTCTGTAATTGAGTTTTGCCAAGTTTTTAAATATATTTTGATATTTTATATTATTCAGAATAAAAATATTCAGTGATAGTAAGTTTTCTAATGGATTATGTCTTTTAGACACATTTAATATATCAATCAACATTTCCTGCATTTATTTCTACTTTGTCTAAAACTGTTCTCCCTTCTTTCCTTGGTTTACATTTTCCTGGTGTACCTATACTCTTTTTCCCCTCCTTTATGCTTCATTTTGTTTAAAACAGCATGTACTTAGAATCAGTTTTTGCCTATTCAACTTTCTTCATTTTTTAATAGAATGATTAAACCATTCACATGAATGGAATCACAGTATTTGTCCTATTGTAACTGGTTTATTTCACTTAGTGTAATGTCTTCAAAGTTCATCCATGTTGGAGCATGTGTCAGAACTTCCTCCCTTTTTAAGGCTGAGTAATATTTCACTGCAGGCATGTGTTACATTTCATTTATTCATCGATGGACACTTAGGTGACTTCCACCTTTTGTCTACTGTGAATGATGTTCCTCTGATCATGGGTATGCAATTACTTTTTGTATACTGTCTTTCAATTCCTTTGAGTATATAACCATAAGTGGAATTGATGGATCATATGGTATTCTATTTTTAATTTTTTGAGGAACTGAGCTATTGTTTTCCATAGTGGTTGCACCATTTTATAATCATATCAACAATGCACAATGGTTTTAATTTCTCTATAACTTCAGTACCATTTGTTATTTTCTGGTGTTTTTTGACAACAGATATCCTAAAGGATATGAAGTGTTATCTCATTATGATTTTGATTTTCATTTTCTTAATGATTAGTGATGTTGATCATCTTCTCATGTGCTTATTTGTCTATTTGCATATTGTCTTTGGAGAAAAGTTTTTCAAATCCTTTGCTCATTTTTGAACTGGATTCTTGTTTTATTGTTGAGTTTGGAGAATTCTCTATATATTCTGAATAATAATCCCCTTTCAGATATGTGATCTGCAAATATTTTGTCCCATTCTTTGCTGCCTCTGCCATCTTAACTTAGAAATGATAGTGAATTTCTGGGCTCCCACTCTACATCTCTGGGTCGAGGTCCCCACCCTACACCAGGTCCTAATCAGAATCTCAGAGGAGGAAAGTCTCCAGGCAATTTGAATGTAAATAAAAATTCATTCAAGAACTGCTGCCTTGTAAGCATTTAGAAGCGAAAGCAAGGATCCCTTGGAACTAACCAAGTTTCACTCAGAATTCATGGTGGGTGGTTCCTAAGTCTTTTTAACAGGTCTATCAGTTACATAACTCAGAAAGTGGTAAACAGAGGTTGGAAGCACAGAATGTTTGACAGAGTTTCCCATGAGCCTTACAGGCACAAGAGAGAAATACGTGTTGAATGCAAAGGTAAGGACAGTATGCCCAAAGCCACCACTGAAGTGCAGTGTGTAGTGTAGGGTCTGACACATTGAAGTGATTTTTAGAGAAACTGTAATAGAGCCATAAGAGAATTGCCAGAGGAGGTAAAGAATTAAAAACCCTGTAGTTTGAGAAATCACTGAAGGAACTTTTTGTTCTTAACTTTGCTAAACACCAGTGTCACTTGGGGACCTTTTAAAAAAAATACTCAGGCCCAGGCCCTGACCCTAGACCAATTAAATTAGCATCTCCTGGATTGGGACCCACAAGTGGTGTTACTGCAAAGCTCCCCAGGTGATTTTAATGTTTAACCAGCATCGAGGACCACTGGTCTAGAGAAAAGGACCATGCTGACAATCTGTGAGGCTCTAACATAGAAGAGGAATACAATAGTTTGAGCACTCAGCTGGCAGAAGTGGGTATTGGTCTAGCTGGTCAGCAGATGGCTACTGGCAAAGCTTGCCTATCAAGCCCAGACTCTCAGTGCTGTGAAAAGCCTCCTTGCTTTGTTAAAAAGGCATGAATCTCCTTGACGTGGATCTTTCGAATACTGGCAATACATGTATCAACATCAAGATAAATGAAAATTGATCTCCCATGATCTCCTCAGCTCTTGTGGTTACACCTGCCCCTTAGACTCATCCCTTTCCAATCCCTTTCCAACTGTAGCCACATAGTTCATCTATCAACTACCTCTCCATCTGGATCTCTCACTAACACTGCAAATTCAGCAGGCCTCGAACTGAACTCATCAATAATCCCGCTACGGCTCCTTGAGCCTCTTGGTTGATGGAACCACTATCCTCCCAGATGTACCAGGTAGAAGCCTGAGAACTGCCCTAGGTTCCCCTGTCCCCCTCACTACCTTCACATCCACCTAATTACCAGTTCTTTCCTGATTCTGTCCTTCCTTCCATCTGAACTACCTTGTCCAGCCCTCATAGTTCCTAAGCTCTCAGAAAAGCCTCCCTTGGGTAGCCCTGCTTCCTGTCTTCTTTCCTCCCAACGCTGCAGTTAGAGGGGCTGCTCTAATGTTAAAATCTGATCTGATCAAACTATAAGTTCCCATGTAAAATTTCTCAGTGATCCCTCACTGTCTACCAGAACAGATCCACCTAGTTAACTTGGGAGACAAGGCCCTCCTGTCCACGTATCTAGACTCATCTCCTATCTCAACTCATCTCCACTTCTCAGCTCAGTCTTCACTCCATACTGTTCCCTTTACTAGAATGTACTACCCACACTTGTCTCTTCACTTAACCTCTAGCCAGCTTTTACACTTTGGCTGAAGCCCATCTACTCCAGAGAGTATTACCTGACTTCCTTGGTGGCCTTCCTCTGACTTTCAGCTAAAGATAATGCTACATGATGTCTGTTTCTGTCTCTGGTCTACCCAGTCCCACCCAGCTCCCTGAGAACCAGTTGGTCCTATGCCCAGCAACTCATCCTGTGTCTATCACAGAAAGGGGTCTCAATATTTATTGACTGGTTTAATGGTGATCAGATGATTGAGTGAACTTCCTCAAGAGTGCATTTTCCAGGATATTCATGATTTAGGGCTTAGGAACCATGGGGGCTTTGGGGCAGAGTGGGAATTGCCCCAACTATAGAAAAATATGGCTACTGACTTCCTGTTGGGAAAGATCATTTTTTGTGAGATCATGTTCTCATCCTGGCATGAGAAAAGGTCAAGGACAGTCTCCTACCAGTGGGTGACCTGGGGTCAGGTTCTGGGGGCCATGGAGATCCTTGTTGACGAGGCCTTGGGACAGGGAGTGTGCGGGACTGGGTAACAGCACCCACTTTGCATGACTCTCAAAGATCCTGGAAGGAACACTATGGCCCTGAGGGACTCAGAGAGCCTTCTCTGGCTCCTTCACATTATCTGAAAGGCAGGGGCACTGAGGCAGCAGGTACAGTGCTGTAGGCTGCTGTCCCAGAGCGGAGAGGTGAAAAAATGCAGCCAGGAATGAAAACATTTAGGCCAAAACACTTCAAGAATTTCAGCATCAAGGGTCAAAGTGGCCTTGTTGACCTCTGGCCACTTGGCACTTTCACACCAGGTCAGAAAACAGGAATGTGAAAAGTTGGTGCCTGGGCAGATGACACCATCTATGCCTTAAGCAAAGAGAAAACTTTCCATGCAGACTCACATAGAAAGGAGGGATAGGCCCAAATGGTCAGCTGCTGCTTGGTCACTGAGTTTTATCCTTCATCCCTTTTCTTGCCATAGTAGACTCTTCTAATCTTCACAGCCTCTGCTTCGGTGAATCACTCTAGTGAAATGAGGCTGATGACATCCAAGCTACCTGCCTCACACTTATGACTGGAATCAGGAAAGACCATAGATACAAATACACTCTTATTTTCCAAGTGTGGTACATGTCTAAAGGATAGTTATTATTATTGTGATTTCATCATCAAAAAGTGTACGAACACAAATACTGTATATTAACTCACATATATGGAATCTAGAAAGATGGTACCAATGATCCTACATGCAGGGCAGCGAAGGAGATATGGACATAAAGAACAGACTTTTGGACTCAGTGGGAGAAGGAGAGGGTGAAATGATTTGTGAGAATAGCATTGAAACATATACATTACCATATGCAAAACATATACATTACCATATGCAAAATAGATAAAAAGGGCAAGGTTGATGTATGACGCAGGGCACCGAAAGCCAGTGCTCTGTGACAACTGGAGGGATAAGGTGTGGAAAGAGGTAGGAAGGGGGTTCAGGATGACGGGGACACATGTATACCTATGGCTGATTCATATTGATGTATGGCAAAAAACATCACAATATTGTAAAGTAGTTATCCTTCAACTAAAATAAATAAATAAAAAAATTAAAAACCCTGGTGGCTCAGATGGTAAAGCGTCTGCCCGCAATGAGGGAGACCCGGGTTTGATCCCTGGGTCAGGAAGATCCCCTGGAGAAGGAAATGGTAACCCACTCCAGTACTCTTGCCTAGAAAACTCCATGGTTGGAGAAGCCTGGTGGGCTACAGTCCATGAGTCCATGGGGTCACAAAGAGTCGGACACGACTGAGTGATTTCACTCTCACTTCACTCTCACTCTCACAAATAATACATGCTGGAGATGGTGTGCAGAAAAGGGAAACTTCCTACACTGTTGGTGGGAATGTAAACTGGTATAGCCACTATGGAGAACAGATTGGTGATTCCTTAAAAAGCTAAAATAGAGCTACTATATGATCTAGGAATCCCACTCCTGGGCATACATCTGGAGAAAACCATAATCGGAAAAGATGCATGCACCCCAATGTTCATTGTGGCACTATTTACAATAGCCAGGACATGGAAGCAACCTAAATATCCATGGACAGAGAAACGGAAATACAAGAAGTTGTATGTACATACAATGGAATGTTACTTAGCCATAAAAAAATGAAACAATGCCTTTGCAGCAACCTGGATGGGCCCAGAAATGATCATACTAAGTGCAGTAAGTCAGATAAAGAAAGACAAATAACATACGATATCACATATGCAGAATCTAAAAAAAAATGATACAAATGAACTTATTTATAAAACATAAACAGATTCACAGACTTAGAAAACAAACATGGCTACCAAAGAGGAAACAAGACGGGGAGGGATAAGTTAGTAGTTTGGGATGAGCATAAACACACTACTATATATAAAACAGATAACCAGCAAAGATGTACTGTACAGCAATATTTTGGAATAACCTAGATGGGAGGAGAATTTGAAAAAGAATGGCTATATATATATATATATATGTACAACTGAATCACTTTGCTGTAGCTGAAACTAACAGAACATTGTAAATCAACTATACTACAATATAAAATAAAATAAAATAAAATAAATTTTTAAAGTCTTCTCTTACTTGGACCTTTTCTCTCTGTGTTCTGTGTCCTGTCATGGAGATCTTTCAGCTCCATTTCCCACTTGAACAATAAGCTTGCTCCTCCTCTCTCCTATTAAACCATGATACCAGGAAAGAATCTTTAATTTTCACTGAGACATCAATGATTAAGAGGTTAATTCCAAGAGAATAAGAGAACATTTCTGCAGAAAACAAAGCCTTAGGCTTCTTCAGAATCAAAGATAGAGAGAAGAAGTATGCGTTGGAGAAAGCAGTCAGAAAGAGTTGTGTGACCTTGGCCTGTCCTGAAGGTGTGAGCCCATGCAGGGCCCTTTCCTTTAGATGGAGGATTCCTCATGCTGAAGAGGCTGCCCTGGGACCAACTGCTTCCCTGGCTCCTTCTCTGATCTCATGTTCAGTGATGCTAGAGACTATTAGATCTGCCTCAAATTAATACAATCTCTTGGCCTAACAATAATATTCAAGGGTGTCAAGACAACATACAATTGAGATAATTAAATCACTCTCCTTAATCTGTACAGAATCACAGAATGAGGAAGCTACTAACACCACAGCTACCATCATCATTACCATGAACCACCACAGCTACCATCATCATTACCATGAACCACCACTACCATCATCATTACCATGAACCTCCAGTATTACCACTACCACATCATCGCAATCATCACAATCACCATTACCTTCATGGCAGATACAATTCTACTTTTTTAAATGGGAAAAGTTACTTATAAAAATGTCTTAACTTAAGGGGTTGATGTTAATCCTAGGAAACATTACAGAAGAGGATTTGGAATGAGCTTTTAGGACTGAAGTTGTGATCTTGAGAAATCAACATGGGTTAACTGCTACTAGTTTATGTCAAAGTAACAAAATTGTTTCTTTGACAACATTAGGCAGGGAGATGGGGGAAATACAGGTGAGAAGGAGTATCTGGACTTTATCAAGACCTTTGATAAGATTCCTCTGATAATCTTTTGAAGAAGAATAATTCTGGATTAAGAGATAGTACAAGAAGATAAATTATCTTAAAACATGCTATGTATTTATTGAATTAACATCTATCTATCAGGAGTATATATTGGAATGCTCCAGAATGCTGTAATGTTTATAATTTTTTATTGATGACTTAGTTGAAGAGGTCATACTCATGTTTGGGGACAATAGGAAGCCAGCTGGAAGGGACAGGATATATTCTGGGTAACAGGATCAAAGCCAGAAATATCTGGGCAAGCCGGCAAGAGAGATTGAATTAAACAAGACAAAATTGGGAATAAATGCAAGGGCTCTGTATTTGGGTCCCAGGTAGCATCTCTACAAATATGGAATGGGAGGGCAGCAGCAGGCAGGGGATACAGTTCAAGAGCAAGTTTCAAAGAAAGTTGGGCTTTTTCAATGGATATGAAACTCAACAGCTGTAACTTGTATAGAAGCTAGTTCAACCTGACAGGGTTTTAACAGAAACATGAGATGTAGAATAAAGGAAGTGGTCATCTCACGTCATGTGGTGCTGATTAAGCCTTCTTTGAAATGTTATGCTTTATTCATTAAGAATAAAGAAATTAAGGAAAACTGGGGCAAGAGAGTGAGGACAATCCTGGAGCCAGTGACTTATGGGGCTGGATAGAGCAGTTGGGAGGGCACAGGCCATGGAGTTGGAGCCTGGTTATATCAATAGCTGGCTGTGATTGGATACTGTAGATCCTAACCAAGCCAGTATTTCTATCCTGGGCTGATGATCAACCTCCCTGAGAAGCACAGATGGTGGTGGTTAGCAGGCCTGCTCTCCTAGGTTTTGATCCTCTGGTCAGACCACATTATGGGTGGGTTCCTTTCTCCTGACCTCACCCATCCAGGGACAGTCTCTTATGCCCCCAAGCAAATTTTTACACTCTTGAAATGCCAATGTGTGTATTCTCCAATATGGCAGCCGGAAGCTGCAGCATATTCAAGTGCTGCATTTCAGCACTTGAAATATGACTAATGTGACTGAGAAACTGAAATTTTTATTTTCTTTAATTTTAATGCAGTGAAAATGGCAAGTCACATGTGGAAATACACTGCACAGCTCTAGACAGCTTTCAGATGCATTTCTGAGACTAATCAATCTGAGCAGAATCAAGATGCATCAAAAGAGAAATGCACATGGAGCACCCAGCAGAGTACCTGGAAAATTCTCTTGTTCAGTCAGTGCACTGAATTGTCTACTGTGCAAAAGTACCAGCTCAGGGGCTGGGGCACAGAGCTATCCATACTTCTAGGAGTTACAGTTTAGTGGGGGATGGGCAGATAAGTGATGTCACCACGGAGAGCTAAGTGTATGCACAGTTAAAGCAGAGAGATCGCTAACCTAGATGAACAGTTGAGGAAGGCTTACTAGAAAGTTTTAAGATCTGAGCTGAGTCTTAAACAAGTAGACTTCACACTGGTGGCTCAATGGATATTTATTCCACTTATGAGATTATATTCCAAGGCTGCCAAGCCCACTGCTGGTGACAGAGGTGGCTGTGGGGTAAATGCAGCCCTAGAGAAAATTCATAGCTGGGGCAATTAGTTTTATTTGAAAATTTCCCCTTTTGTATTGCCTAATTTCTCTTCTGTGGCCACATTTTCTTCACTTGAGGACATTTTTTGCTGATGTGTATAACCTTAATTTTTATTTCATGATTAGTAGTCCCTACCCATGAGTGGGTGGAGGTGGCGGGTAGTTGAACAGGTGAATTTTGTTACATATGAAGATAACTCACTATGGTTTGGTTGTGGAATTCTACTAATACTTGGTATAAACAAACAGCTTGGTGAAAATAGCCAGTGTGTGAAGAAGCTGTCACTGACTGGCTGGGCTGGCTGAATTTGGCTCTGATAGTGATGTACCTTCTAAGAGTGGGAGCTAATCTATTAATTTGTGTGGAGAAGTAGGATGTTCTGCCACTTATATTTTACACAGTAGTCTGTTCAAAGGTAGTAAGTGATGTCTAGCCAGAGAATTCTGCAATTGATACTTATGCACACACAAAAAAATAGGCACAGCCATATAGTGTGTGGTTTTCACAATCACACTTGTGTGTATACATCAGGGAAATATGTGTGATCCCTCCCCCATGAAGCCAGGGGAATGCCCACGAGGGCTGGCTTGGTCATGTGAGGAGACCCTCCTATAGGTCACCTGCTTTGACTGTGGCAGAGTTGCCTCAAGGGGATGGAAGTATAAACTGGTGTATCCTTTTCGAAAACCAGCTTGTCATATATACTAGGAACTTTAAAACATTCATGCCCTTTGGCCCAGTGATTTAACTTCTGGGCATCTATACACAGGAAGTATTTGGAAATGCCTGCAGGAAGACCGCACAGAGATGTTGTGCAGAGTTATGTTGTTGCTAAACACAGGAAACAATTTAAATGACTAAATATAATAATATGCAGCCATGTGAAGGACTTTCACTACAATACTATTTAGGAGAAAAAGCAGAGAAACAATAGCTACAGAGGCTAAGCAACCCCTCAGTTGTTGAACAACCTGGGTTTGAATCCTGACTCTGACACTTACAAGTGGTGGGGCTTGGGAAGTCCCCTGAACTCTCTGGGCTTGATAATACTGCCTCAGGACTTTTGAGGATTATATGGCACAGAATTTAAAATACTTAACACTTGCAAGGTACGTGGCCAGGCCATGATAAGTCGCTTCAGTCGTGTCTGATTCTTTGCGACCCTATGGACTGTAGCCTGCTTGGGCTCCTCTGTCCATGGGATTCTCCAGGCAAGAATACTGGAGTGGGCTGCTGTGCCCTCATCCAGGGTATCTTCCCGACCCAGGGATCGAACCCATGTCTCCTGCAGCTCCTGTATTATAGGTGGGTTCTTTACCACTGAGCCACCAGGAAAACCTGCAAGGTACATTAGGTACCCACTAAATGTTGGCTCTCCCTGGACTGTACAATTTCCAGGCATAAAAATAGCTGGAAAGGAAACATGCTAATATATTAGCCTTGTGGAAATGTCTGTAGTTTGATTCTTTGTACACTTTTCAACTTCCCAACATTCAATGTGAATTATTTTTATACTAAAAATGTGTATCATAACGTTGCAATACAATAAGATTTTTTAAGTTTTACCACAACAAAAATAGTGCTTCTCTTCCAGAGGATGAGCTAGGGATCAGCAGTAGAGCAAAGAGCTGCTGTTTTAGGGTACTTCCTGGAGCAGAGCCTCAGGCGTTCACAGCTGGGACCTCTAGGAGTGCAACGTTGGTGGCATCCACCCCCACCTGTTGAAGGTGTTCTGGGAGATCTGAGGGGGAGTTGGAACAGATGTCCTTAGTTTTTCCTGTCTCTGAAAGTCTGGATTCCAAGATGCTCTGATTGTTTATCATTATCTCCCCATGTCTTGGTTGATCTGAACCAAATACTGACACGAAACTGTAAGACAGGAAAGACTCTTCTGCTTGCTCCCCACTTCCACCCCTCTCCCAGAAAAAAAAAAAAAAAAAAAAAAGCTTGTAATAACGCCTACCAGTGCTATTCATGAACATTAAGGGTGATCCCTAAAGACACTGATGAAAGGTATAGTAGGAAGGTTAGATTAATGGCAGCCCTTTATTTGATGGCTATAATTTACCTTCAGAACCAGGCAAACACAGCTCTTTTAAACTAGACTAAGTCCCCTCCCACCTTAGGACAAAGCTCTGAAACGAGAGGAGCACAAAGTTTGTGTGCGCGGGTGACCAAATACTGATGGCATTTGCCCCCTGTGATCTAATACCCTTCGTTGACAACGAGGGATACCCTGTGCTCCAGCAAGTAGCTTTGGGGGGCTGTTTTATCAACAAAAACTCCCAGGCACCGAAGTAACAGCGTCGTCTCCCCCTTTCGAACCCGAGCCCTGTGTTCTGACCGCTGCCCCTCATCAGTGATGTTTTCTGGTCCACACCTCCCAAACCAAAGCGCGTTACCCTAAGTCCCGAAAAGAAAAAGCACGAACAGCCCTCTCAGGGCCGCCTCGGGACCGCGAGGTCATCGTATGCTAATGAAGCAGGAGGAGACAGCCGCCCCGAGCCCGCCTACGAGCGCGCCCGCGGGTTCGCAGCTCTCCCGCGCGCCACTGCGGCGCAGCCACAAATCGCCGCGCGTGCCGCAGACCCTCCTGCCCTTCCGCGGGGAGAGAGGGGGGATGCGGGAACGTCTCGCCCGCCACTCTGAGTCCCGCACCTGGATTGCTCACACCTGAGAGCTGCCTCTTCGCTCCTGTCTCGTGCTTCCCGCTGCAGCGATGGCGCGGATGAGGGCAGCGCATCGGAATCACCTGTAGGGCTTTTTCGAACTCCACAGCCCCCCTCCTCAAATTCTAGTCCACTCGTCCAGAGGAAGAAAATCTCTGAATGTGCAGGGCGAGTGGACTGGTGGAGTTTTCGAAAGCCCCACAGGTGATCCTAAATGCACGCACATGCACAAACATCTTTTGAGTCCGAAACTAAACAGGTCAGCCCGACCTCCCTGACCCTCCTCTCCTTCCGTAG
Organism: Dama dama; assembly: GCF_033118175.1. NCBI lineage: Eukaryota > Metazoa > Chordata > Mammalia > Artiodactyla > Cervidae > Dama > Dama dama. The sequence continues at coordinate 38,471,363 of NC_083699.1, forward strand.
CTTCTATTTGTCAAGGTCTCCGCGCTCTCTTCAGCTTCCCTTTACGCTCCCCCAGCACGGGGGCTTCGTGGAGTTCCCCCCCGCCCCGCCCCCAAAGTCCCGGAACCCTGCGGGACGGTCAGAGGTTTGGCGGCCAGACGTTAGAAAAAGTGTCCCCGCTCTTTGCTGCCCTTGTGCACTCTGGGGCGCGAACTGGACACCAAAGGTAAGTCTAGAAGGGGCGAAATCTGACCAGTTGCTTCAGCACCCTACGTGGAGCCAGGCCGCCTCCCGCCCGCACATCTTTGAGGTTCGGAAGGTCCTCCCAATCAAAGAGGAAGCCGGTGCCCCACCCTGGGCGGCTCCCAGTGCCCTCACACTGCCAGGGGGGCATCTCCTCCTGCAGGGGCTGTGTGGCAGGTGGTATCTTCTGGAGGAGGGGCGCCGTGGCCTCGGCTGCAGCTCCCTCCCCTGGCCACGGGACCGGCTCCCGCTTTGGCCCCTTTTTCCAACTTGCTGCAGCTCGCGTCCCCAGCCCGAGCCCCCTCCGCCGCGCGGGCCACGTCTTACCTCTGCAAGCAACACTTGGTTGCGCGGTTCTCCGGCGCGCTCCTTCCTCGGGGCTTATTCCCTTACTTGGGAGGAAAGAGGAACCGAGAGACTGAAAGGGGACCGAGGCTGGCGTCTGGGCGTCTGCCCGCCCGCGCAGCTCTCCCGGGGAGGGGGATGGAGCTCGGGTGGGCGCCGCAGGAGCTCCGGCGGCCCGGTTGGGGTTAGGCGGCGCGGGGGTCTCTGCCCGCCCAGGTCCCCGCGGCTCCGGAGCGGTGCGTCTCGGCGGCCCGCTACTACGGCACTGCGGCGCCCTGCCCCTCGCAGCGGGCAAGTCCGGCTGCCACTCTCACGGCGGAGCCCTGCCCCTGGGCGCAGAGCCCGCCCCCGCCACACACCCGCGTGCGCGCGCACACGCGCAGTACACCCGCGCGTGCACACACGCGTGAATGCGGGTGGGCTCAGAGCGAACCCGCGGCTCTTTGGTGGTTTGGGCACTTCTCACTGGTAGGGCTTCGGTCTGGGAGGAGGAGTTAGAGGCTGAGGGATTTAGGCTGCAGCAGTGGTGGGCTGCGCAGAGAGAGGCCCAAGGCCAGGTGACTCAGGGGACAGGGACAACTATTTGACAAATACCTACAGCTCAGCTAGGGCCTTGGCTGTCTCACTATCTCGACCGAGTCAGAGAAAAACAAAAAATGAAAAGTCAACAAATTATCTCCGTTTCCTAGGCACTCAATGTCTAGCATCTAAATCATTGCCCCTGCCCAAGGGCGCATTTCAGGGGCAGGGGATTGGTGACTGTTCCATCTGAAAAAAGTTCCCCCATCGAAGATGTAGGGGGACCATCGCAGCCCACCGAAGTTGGGCTCTGATCGCTGGATCAGGTCTTAGGACTGAGGCTTAATTTCCTTTCTCCTTTACTTTTAGGTGACCACGGGCTGTTTTCCTTCACAGTAAATAGACCACTTCTTACTTTAAAGATGTAGAAAAGCACAGAAAAGGGGCTGGAAGAGAGGGGTAAGGGATGAAGGCCAGCATTGGCCAAGACACTGCTCTTTCCATGACTTGCAGGTCTGTATGGGGTGATGGTGGTGGAGAGGACACTGTCTTAGGCATGTCACACCAGCAGGGTGTGTCTGTCCATTTCACACCACATTTAAAGTCATCCAGAGTTTGGCCTCTCATCTGTAAAATATGTAGAGTTTTCCAGTTTCCACAACTGAGAATTCTTTTCTGCCAGCAGGCAGTGAAGGTCCCGGGTCAGGACTGCAGCCAAGAAGCTTTCTGATGATGCTGAGACACCAAGGGGCCCTGGGTGTCTGGGCATTTGGGGAAGAAGCCGAACATGAGTGTCAGACAGCACTGAAGACCCTGAGGTCAGTGTCCATATCGGGCCATCTGCAGGCAAGCCAAAGGGGTACATGAGAAATTGAAGCTCAGAGATTTCCCCATGGTTTCCCATGGTAGTGAAGGCAGTGCCAATACCAAGAACCTTGTTTTCATACTTCATCTGACCCTTCACCTGTCATCTATTCTCTCTCGTCCTGGCTTGGTTCTTTAAGTTCCTTTCGGTTAGAATGAAATAATCCTGGTGAGGGGGCTCTCAAAGGTCTTTTATCTTTTCTTGTTTCCCTTTTAGTCCCTGACTCATTCATTTCATGACTGTCTATTAAGCTCCTGCTATGTTGTCAGGCACTTCCCCTTGACTCTAGTCCTGAGCCTTACTTGGGAAGAAAGAGGACCTAAGAGACAGAAAGGGCTTAGAACTGTCCCTGTCCCTGATAGAGAAGGCTGGTCTCAGGCTTACTGTATGTATTTTCACTCTGATAGGTTGGGTGGATATGGAAGACAAAATCCTTGCCTTCTGAACCACATTCTCTGTAGAGGAAAGCACGTGTGTGCACACACACGTGTCACAAGAAAACATTCTTGTTCTCTCTAATCTATATTCCTTCCAAAGAAGGGGAAACTGAGAGAGGACTTGTATTTGGGCATCATGATGGATCTAGGAGGGGTGCATGCTTGTAGGTAGGGGTTGGGGCACCACTGAGTTGTTCTGCCTATTTGAACAGGAAGGAAATAAGCTGGGTGGGAGGAATGGGGAAGACATGCAGAGACAGAATGCAGACGTTTGGCTGGGAGTGCACTGAGGAAGAGTAATAAGAGAGAAACTCCCAGAACAGGGCTGCCAAGCAAGGATTTGGAGAACAGGAATGCTTGCAAAGATGAGTAAGTACTTTGCGAGGAGGGTGTTCACTATGAGGTCCCTGTTCTCTACCCTTCCTATGAGATAAATCATTTGTAAAGGCAGTTGTCCCCTATTTTGTGAGTGGATTCCTTTGGGGAACGCAGGCTGGTGCTGAGTTCAGCATCTGGGTTGATACAGGGTGAGTACGGAGAAGCCTGTGTGGGCAGAAGACTTAAAGACAGCTGGTTCCTGGGTTCCTTGCAAATAACATGAATGAAAAGTGTTGTAGAAGAGATTGAAGCAATGCGGAAGGCAGGGGGCCGGAGGTGGGAAGAAGCGCAGAGAAGGACAGTTATACTGATTGAGGCATCACAGGGGAGGTGAGGTTTGGCCTGGGATGTGAAAGGAGAGTAGGGATCTGACACACAGATAAGCAAGACAAGGACAATCTAGGCAGAAGGAAAACAAAAGCACAGAAGGAGGACTACTCATGGTGAGTTTGGGGCCTTCAGTAGAAGAAAGTTATTTCTCCATGTTGGAAAGACTCTCTAAATGTAGCCTTCAGTAGCATGAGTATTGAGGAGCTATGGAAGATGTGCGCTTCTTGTTGTTCTTGGTTTGGTTTTGACGGGGAAGGGGCTGGGATGCCTTTGATGCTAGCTTCCCTGAGTAAGGTTTTTTCATCAAAAGGGAGAGTCAGGGAGGGTCAGGCGGCAGAGACATTGTGTTGCTGTCCCCATGAAGAATCAGGTGTCCAGGGTGCCAAGTGAGGGGCTGAAGCCCAGGCCCCCCCAGCCTAGCTGCGCAGTTCAGCAGAGCCACATGTCCTGCCTTTTCTCTAATTTGCAGAGAGGCTTGGTGTGGGCTGACAGAGGCCCTGGCTGCTGAGCTCATCCGTCTTTGAAGAGACTAAAGGCCCCAGTGAAACAAGTGAGGGTTTATTGAGTGTTTGCTGAAAGCGCAAATGCAGGTGAAGTAGAAAGAGACTGAAGTCAGGAGTAGCTGTGAGCCTGAGCATGTCTCTGCTCTTGGGCTACTGGGTACGGAGGAGGAAGCTTACTTCCCCTCAGAGCATTTGCAACCCATGTAGGCTATAAAACAAACACTCAAAGCGATTAAGAGGCAATGAAAGACAGTGTAAAATTAAGTGTCAAGTTGTATAGAGCAGATTCTCAGGGCGTGAGAAGGGAGACCTCCTCCACGCTTTAAGAATCCAGGGAGGTTTCTGGGAGGGGAAGATGGGGCTTCCCAGTGGAGAGGAGAACCCAGGGCTGGAGGCTGGGCAGCAGGAGGCCTCTGAGCGTGAGCTTGGCCACTCCAATGCCGTTCCTATTCATGGCCAGGCATTGTGATGAGTCACCTTTGTTTCTGAGAGACGGGGCATTTTTGGATGTTTAACTGGCTCAACACTTTACATTCCCTGAGACTTCAGTGTTGGCAGCTCACACTCGCCATGTTGCTCTGGGAACACATCATCCAAGCCGGCAGCTGACGCCTGATCTCTATTGCCAAGGCAAAGCTGGGGCTGAGTCAGGTACCTGTGTCTGGAAATTTTTAAGTTGGACTGCCTCTGACAAGCTGAGTGAACTGCACGTGATGCTGTGCGTAGCTGAGGCCATGGAGGAAGGGTCAGAGAATCTAGCCAGGCCCCCTGGCTTCAATCAAGTCCCTGCTTGGGGAGCCTCAGTTTACTTCATTTTTTCGGCCTCACTTTTCTCACCTATAAAATAAAAAAAAAATTATGCTAGATTCTCTCCAAGCTGCCTTCCACCCAGTATTTTGTGATTTCATAATTAGTAAGCTCTTTCCATTTTATCAAATAGGTGCAAGAGGGGAACAGATATTTACCAAGCCCTGACTTTGCTTTTTTCTCTGCTTTGGCTGTGAAGGATGTGCTTGGGAGAAATTGTGATGCTGTGGATGGGGACAGAGGTTTTGCCAGGAGCAGGTTATGTGGATCCAGCCCTGGGAGTGTAGGCAGGTCACCCCATCTGCAGGCCTCCATTTTCTTATTGGTAAAAGAAGGAGGTTGGAAATGGTGTCTACAACCTTTTCTGTCTCTGCTACTGTGTTAAGGAAGTATTGTCAACTGAACAATTTGTATGTACTGCTTCATAACTGGGGTGGACCACCTCCTCAAGGCTGGCTTGGAAAATAACCATAGTAACAACTGATAAGCTTGGGGGAAAGCACAAGAGAGAAACCATGAGGTTAAGAGTAATAAGCAGACCATCCAGATGGAGTTGGAAGACCTGGGTCTATGTCTCTAGCCTCAGTTTCCTCTTCTGTAAAATGGTACTAGCAATACCTGTACCACTGGGTAGGGTAATGATTAAATGAAGAATTAATCATTAAATTAAATGAAGAATATGTGGAAATGCTTTGTGTATTTAGAATTGCTATGCAAAAAATGAATAGTTATTAGATAGTTACTGTAACACCCACTATTTAAAAAACACATACACACACAAAACAACAACAAAATCCCCAGTTATATTATTTACTCGTCGGCTTCCTACGAAGCAACAATTTGGGTCAGCAACTGTCTCCATGCTGCTAAGGATGGTAATATTTTAACACAAAAACTTAATAAAGGAGTTGGCTGGACTTTGCCCCCTGCCTAGAATTCTGCGGTGTCACAGTGGATTTCTGAGGAATTTTGATTGGATTTACTTGAAAAAGGAGGAGAAAGCCCCCATCCAAGATCCTGCTTTGACTGTTGCCTGTCATGAGAGGGCCGGTGGGAGGAAGAGAGGAGAAGCATGAGGACGCAGAGACAAAAGCGAGAAGCCTGTTCACTTCCTGTTGTATTTTGGGCAATGGATGCTTCACTTCATGCTTTTTAATGAGCTTGTAAAGAGGCTAATTTTGGTTCACCCACATTACTCTGGATCTGTTTTCTGCTGTGTCTGGTCAGAAGACACTGCTGTGGAATTCTTCACTGCTGTCCCAAAAGGGGAAGCTTTTCTGGGGACCCCTGGGAAGAACCACAGGGAGGAAAAGCTTCCAATTCCATAAATGACCATGTGCTTCAAAGCCTGTCCAACTCACACAATTTTTGAGAGAATCAGTCCATTTTTAGAAATACTAGTCACCTCTTTATCTCTTGTTAACCAGTTTAGGGGGATAAAGTGGCACAATACGTTAGAAATTAGGGGGGCCCTAAGTGCTGGCCCCTCTCACCCATTTTCCAAACCTGCTGATGCCGGAATTACTTTCCGAAAGCAGATACCCCAAAGCCCTCTCTCTGCTTAAAAGCTTTCAAGGCCTCAGATTCCTCACTCGTAAAAAGGACATCATAACATAGTGCATAGGTTTTAACAGAGTTTAGAAGAAACCTCTATTAAAAAATTAACACAGTGTCAGTCACATAAGTTCTCAATGAATTATTGTTGTTCCTGCTTTAGAGTAACCTTGATATTCCCTAAAATGGCATGTGAGGTCCTCCATGAAATGGTCCCAGCTTACTCATCCGTTTCCATTTCTGGTAAGCCTTTCAAGGACTCGGTCCACACACTGACTGGCTTCATCATCCCAACACACCTTGGACCCACCCTTTTCTGTATCCTACTCAGGCTCCTCCCTTGGCAGGAAGAGCTGCCTTTTTTCTCTCTCTAATGTGTGTGTGTGTGCTCAGGTACTCATTTGTGTCCAATTCTGTGACCCCATGGACTGTAGCCTGCCAGTCTCCTCTGTCCATGGGATTTCCCAGGCAAGAATACTGGAGTGGGTTGCCATGCCGTCCTCTAGGGATTGAACCAGTGTCTCCTGCTTGGCAGGTGGATTCTTTACCGCTGAGCCACCTGGGGCCACCTCTTAAATGCACACTGCTGAAGTTACTTTTTCTCTCTCCTCTACTCCCATTGAGATTTAGATAACATTTACCCTAATACTTAACAACAGGCTGCCTCCTATAATGGTTACCTGCATGTGCTTCATACCCATTCCTCTGCCTCATCTCTGGGACGGCAGTTGATCCTCCTTAGACTCATCTTAATCATCTTCCTATCACTCAGGGAAAGTATTGTGCATAGTAGGAGATCAATAATATTGGATTGAGTTTAATGAAGACAGATTTAGAGAAGACCTCCTTGTTGGCCCTGAGATTCTACCACTGAGGGAAAGTTGATCCCCACTTTCAAATCTTCTAAAGAGCTACCAGTCACTGAGCACTTATCGTGTGACAGACACTGTGTGGACTCATATGTTAACCCTCCTGAGATCCTTGTGAGGGTGCCGTCAACATCACTTTACGCTGGAGACTTGATTGCTCGAGGTCGCCCAGGTAGTAAGCTGTGGAGCCTGTACCAGAAACCAGAACCCTTGGTGAGCATCTCTCTGCTTCCTTGGAGTGTCTCTCCCACACTGTACTTGCCTGAATTTTCATCCTTTAGCACTTGTGAACAAAGTGAACTGTATGATGTAAAACTGGTTTTTTGTTGCCTTGTTGTATTTTTTGAGATTGTCCTGCTTCTCCAAGTATCAGTAGTTGTAGAGCACTATGATAATACGAATAAATAACCACTTGTTAAACACTTATGTATTTAGCACTTTATACAGACACACATACATTAATTCTATAAAGGAGATGTTATTAATCCCAATCTACAGGGAGTTTAATTGGGGACTTCCCAGGTGGTTCAGTGGTAAAGAATCCATTTGCCAATGCTGGAGAAGAGGGTTTGATCCCTGGATGGAGAAGATCCCCTGGAGTAGGAAATGACAACCCACTCCAGTATTCTTGTCTGGGAAATCCCAAGGACAGAGGAACCTGGAGGGCTATAGTCCATGGGGTCACAAAGAGTCGGGCACGACTGAGCATCAACTTTGTTTTGTTTGTATTGGCAAGGAAGTACTGATAGTTTCTTTCATCTCTCTGACATATTCTCTTAACCCTAAACCCTTACATATCTTGTGAAGTGACAGGTAGTCCCTGGTTGCCTTCTTCCACTGGTGAAGGGAAACAGGAAGAGAAAGAAGGGGCAAGGGGCTGTACCAGAGAGACACTCAGGAGACAGGCCTAAGTCAGCTGATGTGATGCTCCTTCCCCTCCATCTGGCAGTCCTCCGGGTATGGTCCTCAGATCACCCGGTTTAGACTCTCCTGAGTGCTTGTTAAAATGCATGTTACTGGGCTCTGCCTCCCTGGTGGCTGAGACCGTGAAGAATCCACCTTCAGCGCGGGAGACCTGGGTTCGATCCCTGGCTTGGGAAGATCCCCTAGAGGAGGGCATGACAACCCACTCCAGTATTCTTGCCTGGAGAATCCCCATGGACAGAGGAGCCTGGCAGGCTACAATCCGTGGGATTACAAAGAGCTGGGCTCTACCTCAGACCCAGCCAGTCTGCCTCATTGGGGACAGAAGCCAGAAATTTGCACTTCAAACACATCCTGCAGGTGACTCACCTGGACTCTGAAATCTGAGCACCACAGCCTGGCTCCTGTCAGGGATCCCTTTCCACTGCAGCTGTTCCCAATGAAACTGCCATTTCCTCAAATTATTAGCATCCATAATAAAGAGAAACCATTCAAATTTTCCTTTTATTGTTTCCCAATATTGCCCCTGGTCCAAAGGCTGTTATGTAGTTTGACACATTGCTTATGTCTATTTCATGATGTTTAAAAGAAAAAGTTCCCTTCCCAGAATAGCTTTATTGCTTCCTATTATTTTTCTTTACAAATATCACCAGTTATAACTACATTGTCAGTTACTTAACATGGTTCTATGAAAAAGTGTATTCTGAATTTCAAACAACAATTTCATAAATAGACTTTCAGAACACAACATGTTCCTAAGTAGGGAACTGACTGTATTTTATGATTTTTGTAGTTATTTGTCTCTGAGGAAAAGATTTTTACAGTTAGCCCTAGAAGGAAGTGAATTGGGAGACTCTGGGTTTTCCCAAATTGCCTTCTCTCAGAACTCTGGCTAGCTTCATAGCTTTCTTGATCTGCAGATTGTTTCTAGGTGTTCCTGGGAGCTTTACCAATTTGGGATATATAAACTACAGGTGTAGGAAATGGACTTTTTTTCTCATTTGTGCTTTTCTTCATTTAACAAATGCTTCTTGGGCACCTCAGTGTACAGATGTTTTGCTAGGCCCTGGGGATTCAGGCAGGAGTCTTGCTGTCTGTTCTCATGGGCCTGAGTCTAGTAGTGGAGCAAAATTTGCCAACCACCCAGCGAAGGAATGGGCTTCCCCGGTGACTCAGCAGTAAGGAATCCACCTGTGATGCAGGAGACACAGGAGATGTGGGTTTGATCTCTGAGTCAGAGAGATCCCCTGGAGGAGGACATGGCAACCAGCTCCAGTATTCTTGTCAGGAATAGTTCACGGGGTCACAAGTTGGAGACAACAGAGCACGCATGCAGGAAAGGATTTGGTGTTGAGAAGGGTGCTGTGGGGTTAAGGTCTAAAGGGAAGAGAGTCAAGCAGTTAGTGGCGGAAGGATGAGAAAAATTCCACGCACCCACCAGGAGTTCTTCTTCTCCTTCTATATACTGGGAGGAGATATTCCGTTGCTTTGAGTGATCCCCATCTATGCTGGCTGAGCCATGCACACCAGCAGATGTTCCCTCGATATTTGTGACAACAGTAAAAACACTGTGCTAGGGTGTCAGGGCAGGCTGGAGGCAGAGAGAATAGACCAGGGCCATTGTTTAAGTGGGTGAAGGGCAGGAGATGCTAACTGAGAGGGTAAAGACCAGAAGGACCCTGCATTCTATGGCTTTGTAGGGGCTGGGAGCTCTGTTTATTTTTTCAAAGGGACTCTAAACACATATTCTTGCCACTTCCTCTTGGTCCCAATTTTGCCCTGGTATCTGTAAGAATAAAATGTGTCCCTTTTATATAGAGCATCTCTGCAGATGCTTGATGACAGCTTCTGTGTTCTTCCTCCTTTCCTCCCCAGTACATTCACTGATCATTCATTCTGGTGTCCATCCAATACGTATTTAGTAACTGAACGCTCTTTACAAGCCTTTTTCCAGAGACTCTGCTAGGTGCTGGGGGTATTGGAAATGAAGAATGGACCTCTGTTTAATGAGAGGACTGACATATGGACAGCTGATGACACCACGACCTCACAAATGATCTGGAAGAGAGAGGCATTCAGCTGAGGTCTGTGGGTGGAAGAGGACAATAAGGAGACTTCTCTGAGGTAGGTGATGATGCCTTATCTGTGTCTTCAGAGCTAGCCAGGGCATTCCATCTGTCCTTCTGTGACACGTGGGACCTATTGACAACTGCAAGCAGGGGTGGTCCCAGGGCCCTAACTAGTAGTGTGCTTGAGACAATGGTGTGCATCTCTTCCCAGTTCTCTGCTCAGTGACATCATGTTGGTAGTTGGAAATCAGTCACAGTGGGAGTATTTATACCACTGCACTCTGCAAGTGCTGTAAGTCAGGCACCTTTGCCCCAACGCCACCAGCACTGGTTGTCAAATGTTTGCTAGCATGTAGCTGGCCCTCCTATACTTCACACATTGTAGAAACTAACACAGGGGTGAGGAAGAGACTCGGCTCAGTTTCTGGTTCTACTGTGTGGATGGTATGCCTACCTTCCCACCCTTACCTCTCCAGGCTTCTGGGTAAATACTCCCTTTGGACCCTCAGAGTGACCCCTGCCCTCTGTTGGGCCTCTCAACAGAAGCCCAAGCAAGTCTCCAGGAGTGATGGGGTGTGCCACTGTGTTGAGAACCAAGAAGCTGGTTTCTGATAACAGGTCTCCTAAGGGTGGTGAGGCTAAAAAGGCAGAGACTTCTGTTCACCCAGCTCTTCTCAGATATTTCCGCTCCCCCGCCCCCTGCCAGAAATATCATGTCAATGCATGGCAAACTTGTGTCTTCCTTCTTAGGTCTCAAGGTAAAGCTTGAAGCGCATACTGTGAGCTTGGATTTCTTTACTGTCTTATCCTTGATCATTAACACTGATAGAAGTTTGGACTTCAACTCTATGATCTTTTCATGATCATTTAGTATAGAAATAAACAGCAGAAATGTGCTATTTGCATGTGTGCTCAGTCATGCCCAACTCTTTGCAACTGCATGGACTATAGCCCACCAGGCTCCTCTGTCCATGGAATTTTTCAGGCAAGAATACTAGAGTGGGTTGCCATTTCCTCCTCCCAGGGATCTTCCTGACCCAGGGATCCAACCTGCATCTCCTACATTTGCAGGCAGATTCTTTACCATTAAGTCACCTGGGACGCCCTGTATGCTATTTACTTTTGCTTTTGAGTGGTGAGTGGGGATGGAGAAAAGTTCCCAAAGTGAGCTCCAAAGCCTGAGTTGCTGCATAAGCATCATTGTGCTACCTTGTTCTAGGTGACTGTCTGCTTCTTGTATTAAATTCAAAACAAAAATATATTTGGAGATTTTCTTCCTCAGCCTGGGTATTGGTGTTACCTCATCTCTGCAGCATCAAAAAAAGAGGTGGTGAGAACAGGAGCTCAGCCAGTTCTCCATCCATCCACAAAGTCAGAGTCAGCTTATTTTGTTGGATTCTGGATGCTGGTTTTTCTGTTCTCTTCTGCTGACAATTAGATTTAATAGTCATTTAAGAGATTGATTTATAACTTTTAGCCCTATGCAGTTTCATATTTAGTTTCTGGTCTTGTCTAGAGTCTCAAAGATATTGAGAAGAATGGAAGGGAGAGAGGGAAACCCACGTCGTGTGCCAGCATTCTCCCATGGGTTGTATCATTTCATCCTCACAGTAGCCCTTCAAGGGGCGCCAGGACCCAGATGCTCTGGGGAGTTAAATGAGGTGCCCAAGGTCACAGAGCTGGAGTGGCGGTGGGTAGGAGGCAGGTACGGCTCTGTCAGACATGGGGACCCAGGCTGCTTTCACCTCACTGCTTGTGTCTTGCTCTTTGTGACCCAATGGACTGTAGCCCACCAGGCTTCTCTCTCTGTCCATGGGGATTTTCCAGGCAGGAATACTGGAGTGGGTGGCCATCCCCCCCTCCAGGGGATCTTCGAGACCCAGGAATTGAACCAGGGTCTCCTGCATTGCAGGTGGATTCTTTACAAGCTGAACTACCAGGGAAGCCCTCATGATCACCAGATGTCTTCAAATTCCAGGGAAGATGAGGCCAAACCACACTTTTTCACAAACCAAGAGGGGTGTCTTGATCTTGTTCAGTGAAGGTGTGCCCAGGGGATGTCTTGCAGGCAGTGTCCTCCTGGGCTGTGGTCAGAGAGTGTCCCTCAGGTCTGGGTCCCTACAGGGATGCAGAGTTGTCCCTGTGGTTGTGAAGCAGAGAGAACCAGCCCAAGCGCAGCTGGAAGGAGAGTGATGGTGGCAATCACAGTGGTAACAACTGAAACAAACCCATTGCCTTCTGTGTACCACTCCCCATTCTGGGCCATGCAAAGAAACTATTATTCTACCATACATTTCACAGCTGAAGAAACAGTTTCAGAGAGCCTGCATGACTGGGTCAGTGTCACACAGCCACGCTTACACCTGGGGTTTAAACCTGAGACTGTGATGCTCTAAAAGCTGTGCTTTTTCCATCACATGACCCATCTTCTGAAGGCACATTTGAGGTCCATTTTCTTTTTCTCTCCTATCCATTTATTCATTTATTGTTTTCCCACTTGAATTTATTTTTATTTTATTTTTAGATTCTCGTTAGTTATCTGTTTTACATATACTAGTATATATATGTCAGTCCCAATCTTCCAATTCATCCCACCCCACCTTTCCCCTCTTGGTGTCCATACATTTGTTTTCTATGTCTGTGTCTCTGTTTCTGCTTTGCCAATAAGTTCATCTGTACAATTTTTCTGGATTCCACATACATGTAGGCCTATCCCTTCTCCAGCAGATCTTCCCAACCCAGGAATCGAATCAGGGTCTTCTGCATTGCAGGCAGATTCTTTACCAACTAAACTACCAGGGAAGCCCGTTAATATACAATATTTGTTTTTCTCTCTCTGACTTACTTTACTGTGTGTGACAGTCTCTAGGTTCATCCACATCTCTGCAAATGGTACAATTTTGTTCCTACTTATAGCTGAGTAATATTCCATTGTATATATGTGTCACATCTTCCTTATCTATTTCTCAGTTGGTGGACATTTAGGTTGCTTCTGTGTCTTGACTATCATAATACTGCTGCTATGAACCTTGGGATTTATGTATCTTTGGGAATTATGGTTTTCTCCAGGAGTATGCCCACAAGTGGGGTTGCTGGGTCATATGATGGTTCTATTTTTAGTTTTTAAAGGAACCGCCACACTGTTCTCCATAGTGGCTGCACCAGTCCACATTCCCACCAACATAATCCCCTCCATTCCATGTTGTTGTACAGTATCCACTTTTCATCACCCATCACAATTTGTTTTCTAAAACAGAACATTTCATTACGTTTAAGTACAGAATTGCACGTGGCTGTTCATCTCCCTAAAAATAGAGCCTGGGAGGTGATCTTTTTAGACAGGGTCTAATTGTATACCCCTAAATATCGGATTCTATGGCATTAAATGGAACATTCAGACTATTAATTCCAACTCAGCATGTCCCAGACTCAGCTTGTCTCTTTGTGTTCCATAAATTTGCTTTTCCATTTGCAGTCCTTTCCATAGAGATTGGCTCCCACTCTCTGCAAAGCCACCCAAGCCAGAAACCTCAGGATCAGTTGGACTTTCCCTTTCCAGAGCTCCCTCTCATCTTTAGTCCCTCAGCAATGACAGTTCGTTTGTCTTGCTTACTCACTGATTTCCAAACCTGCTGCCAGAGAGCAGATTCCTTATGACTCCACTCCCTGCCTTTAGACTCCCACCCTCTCTTCTAGGATGACTGTCCCAGCCATCTTCCCGCTACCATCTAGTACCAATCCAGTCCATACCTACTGCCCTGAAGCCAGAGAGAGCTTCCCAAAATGCAGATCTGATCATGTCACTCTCCCGTGATTTTTCTTTTTTTTTTTTTTTTTTAACAATTTCCCCAATACTTTCAACATAAGATTGTAAATTCCTTTCCCTGTCTTTTAAGACCTTTTAGGACTTGGTTCCTACTTTGCTTGTTCTGACTCATTTCTCACCTCTGCCCACTCCTGTCTACACTCCAGATATTCTGAAGCACTACATTAGGAGCTTTAAGTAGTTACTAGTCCTTGCCATGCCCCTAAAAATATATTTTATACCTTTCTTTCTCAGGTGAAGAATCTGAGTCTCAAATCTCACAGCTAATAAGTAGCAAAATCTAACTTTAGAGACAAGTCTCACTGTCAGTGAAGACCAGGGTGTTTTTGACAGACTTTGGGCAGCCTGGCATACTTTGTGGAGTTTGCCAGGCCTGCGGTATGGGAGAGAGGGGAGACGGAACCCCTCCTGCCCGAAAAGTCCTGACATCATCTGGCCATAGGCCTCTCCTTTCTTTCTGAGCCATATGATTTTGCAGATATGAAGGGTGACTGAGCCCCCAAATTAATAATCACTTCAAAACTCAGTGTGGCCAAGAAGAAGGCACACTATTCATCATGTGAGCTGTACTCAGTCCCCATTGCTTGAGTTTAATCAGACTAATGAACCAGCTGGCTTCCTTTCTGAAGAGATTTCTGCTGTTTCCAGTACTGAACAACAGCACAGCGGGATCTGAAAGAGAGAAGGAAGAACATCCAGCTGGGGAGAAAGGACATCCTCCAAGTTAGCCAGCTGATGGGTTGGCTGTACTGGGGAAGGTAGGACAGGGTGGGTGGGAACTTGGTGGGGTCCAGTCTAGGCCTGTCACCTCCAGGCAAATGTTCCCAGGGAAGGGGAGGGTGTTTTTAAAGTGTGGAAGATGACAGGTCTAGGTAACTCAGAGGACAGTGCCTTCAGAGGAGAGCAGGGAGTAAAGGAACTTGATCCCAATAATGTATTCATTTGTCTAGCATTTATTGATGCCACTGTATGCATGGTCTATTGTAAACACTGATGATAGAACAATGAACCCAACATGGATTCTGCTCTAAAAGTCAGGGCAGTCACCTGCAGATATTTTAAAGCTATAGAATCTTTTGTTCCAAGGAAACCTTACAGAGAAGCCCAACAGTGAAGGAAAAGCAAAGCTCTAGGCGGCGTCTGATGGGCTCTTCTGAGCTCTAGGGATGCATAGAGTGCAGTGGATTGTGCTGGGCTGCAGAGCAGGAATGACCCAGGGGCAGGGGACCCAGGCATTGTCTTCCAACATGCGATGTAGGTCTTGGGGAAGAAGGGTATGACCTATCCATGGTGGTTCTGCATAGTCAAGAGTCTGTTATTAATTAGCCGAAAACCAACCCAAGCCTCTAAATCACCAAACTGAAGAAAGAACGGGGAAATGGATGGCCTTCACGAACAGCTGGAACAGGGATTCGAAGCTCCCTGACCTTGGTCCCTTTTCTTCCATCTCCTCCTCTTCTCTCCTTCTCTCTCTCCTCCTCCACTTCTAAGGGAGTCCCCACCCACAGGCCTGGCTGCAGTGAGTGACTATGAACATGTGAGTGGTCATGTGCCATGCCCTGAGGCAACACCCACTGACATCCGTGATGAGACCATGCTGGTCCCCTGACTTAAGGGTAGTCAAACAGTCTGGAGGCTGGTCAGGGCCTATAACTTGGGCTTGGATTACAAAGAAAAGCTGGGAGCCAAGGGACACCGAGAAGTTGCCCATTATCTCTAGAGAAGAGAGAAAAATTTATGTAGATTTGGCATCTGAGATGGCCATTATGGGTTGGATGACCAAATGTATCAGTTCACCCTGGGGAATCCCAGTGTGCCTCAGGTTAGTTATGACTAGGGCCTCTTTTCACTCTCATAAGTACTCTGGCTTGGATGAAACACTATTCAATCACTCGAATTATGGACCATATTAGGTGGTGGAGTGGGAGATGAAAAGGGGTGAGAGAGAACACGGGATCAGGCCTGGAAAAGCGTTGCAGGCCAGGCATAAGAGTTTGGATTTTTATGCTGAAGACAAGGGGGATTTTTTTTTTTTTTTTTTGACAACGGGGATTTTTAACATGGAATGTGCAAGATCAACTTTTGCCATTACAAAGATCACTCTTATAAAGTGTGGGCAGCAGATGAGAGACGGGCTAAAGAGCTGAAGGTGATCAGCTGACTGAACACTCCAGGCAAGAGGCAGGGTGGTCTGAATTAAACAAGTGACTGTAGAGATGAGAAAAGCAGCTGTGTTCAAGGGCTATCCAGGAGGAAGATTTGAAAGGATTTGGGAGACTGATTAAATTTGGGGGGTGAGGGAGAGAAAGGTGTTAAGGGTGAATTTTTCTGCATTTCACCAGGAAACGGCTGCTGGTGGCAGGAATAGTGACTGTGGCTTTGAACGTGCTGGTTTTGAAGGTCATCAGAGTGGTCAGTGAGTGATCAGGGTGTAATTAGGGAGATGCTGGATGGGAAGTGGTTGTTGAGGGTGGTGGGGGCAGGGAACTTCATTTGTGGGAGTGGAGGATGGGTAGGGTGAGGAGCAGGAAGTGGGAGGGAGGACAGGTGAGGCTAACACCCAGAGCTATCTGTGCTTCTGTGTCTCATGTTTGCTTTGCATTCTGCTTATTTTTCTTCTCACCATTCCCCACCACAGACTGTATACTCTGTTTGAGGCCTGGAACCTTTTAAACCTTGAATCATCTCCCACGGTGCTTTTGTGTAGCAGCTTGTTTGTGTATATTTGATACTACATGATGGGAAAAAAAAAATTAAAGGCCCATAAAATTGACCACCAGATCTCTGATGACCTTGGGGGAGTGTTTTCCCATGGTGTGTTGGGGCAGACGTCAGACTCCAGTGGTACATGGAACGGGGGATGAAGGAAAAGCAAACCCGTAACTGAAGCTACAATCCAGGCTGCCTCACTTTCCACTAGCCTATCTTCTCCTTTTTCGTTTGGATGGCAGTGTAAGTTTTAATTATCTTTGAAAGAAGGGCTTGAAATACTTAGTCATTGGGAGCACTGAGTGTAAATGGGGGAATTAGCATGTCTGGTATGTCTTCCCTTTAAGTCCAATGCCCCTAGAAAAATTACAGTAACAGGAAGAATTGTACTGTTTGAATCCCAGCTTTGTGCTTGGGAAGGGCACCATTTAGATAGCTCAGAATAATTTGAAATTTGAAATCAGATCAGATTTCAGATTGGAGCCATTATCTGGCTCTGTTTTTTACTTATCTAATAATTTTGTAAACTTTGTAAAATATCAACATCTCTGAATCTTGATTTGCTCAACAGAAAAGTGGGGATATTAATGACTGTCTCTCAGGCTGCAGATCAGATTCAATGGGTGGGGGAAACTAAAGCTCAGAGAAGTTTTATATAACATTCCCAAGTCATTTCACTAGTAAGTGATGGACCTGGGATTCCAACCCAGGGCTCACAAGTTTTGATGCTTTTGTACTGATACTTTCTAGGGCACTCTGCTGTCTGGCACATGACCTCAGCTCTTTTTTGTACGGAAGCAAGTCATAAATAACTAGATAAATGCCTGGACCAAGAATATGCAAAGTTCCCTTCCCTACTCTCATTTCCTTGGGATCTTAAGAAACCACCATGCTTATTGCTGAAGCTTTTCATTAAATGGGGGAAAAAATGGTATGGCCTACCGCACAGTCTAATTGTGAGGGTCACACTCATTAATGTCAGCAAAGGTACCCAACTGAGTATTCACATAGTAGGTGCGAATTAAATGGTAACTAAAGCTGATTCCATCTTTGAGACTGCGGATAACTCTTCCAACAAACTTTACTGGTAGTGACAATAATTGTAGTGATAGAGGCAGTTGTAGTAAGAGCACTGTTAGGTAACATTTGTAGAACACTGGGAAATCTTCAAGCGCCAGAAAATAATTCTCATTTAAATAATCTCATTTAAATTTCCAACAACTCTCTAACAGATATCATTATTTATTACTATTTTTACAGATTAAGGTAGAAAGGCATAAAGAAAGAGGATAAGTCACTTCCCCAAAGTCATTTAGCCTTATGTGGCAGAGTAGAGATCAAGTCCTGGGCTCAGGGATTTAGTGAAGACTCCACTCCCATTGGATGCCAACACATGAACCCCAAAATTCGATTGGAATTTATTCCCATGAAGGGTCTTGTAAGCTAAGAAGAAAATGAAAATGTACTTTCCAGGAAACACCATGACTGCAGAAGATGCAGACCCAACTGGCTCTCTGGCTCAGCTTCTGGGATGTGACCCTGGGCTTTCGACGACAGTGCCAGCAGCTGGGACAGAGATGAGGTCACTGTCAGCAAGCCATCATCTCTCAAGGGCTCCTGAGCCCCAGCCTGAGCTTACACGGCCCCCTGACCTACCCTTATTGCTGAGACCAAGGGGAAGGAGAGAGAGAGAGAGAGACCTGGGCTAAAGGCTGGTGGGAGACACAGTCAGAAGAGAGAGAAGTGCAGCAATGAAACCCGCTGAGGGGGCCTGGCAGGGAGGCTGTCAGCCTGTTCATCTGTATGCTCGGGGCTGAGGCTATGGCGGAAGGCACCACCCGGGCAGTCATTTGGACAAATGCATCTGTCAAACCCTGCAGGCACCGGTTCCAGCTTTCAGGGGCTCTGATCCCATTCCCTGCTGGCCCTTGTCCTCTGCCCCCACAGTGAGATTGGCCTGTGTGTGTGTGGTATGTGATGTGCCCACATTAAAGGGGCAGAAAGACGGAAGCCCTGGTGTCCATCTGCAGTGGGAGCTCAGCCCGGGACTGTGTCCTCTCTCTCTCTCTCCCTGTAGCTGCTCTGAAGTCCTCTCCCCCAGACTGCTGGCAAAGCTGCAGAGCTTCTGACTCAGTGACATTTTACAGGATCACTGTGTTCTTTCTTCAGAGCCATTTGAGATGGAAGTGGGAACAGGAAGCCCACTGTCTCAGAGGACAGGACCAGGGATGGTGCTCCCCAAGTGATGGAGGGCTGCAGGGAGTCAGAGCAGTGGGGGAGTGATGGGAGGAGCCAACACCCTTGTGTTCCAGCCTGGCATCAGGTACTATCACATGTTGTCTTTTCTTTTAACCCCCTCAATAATACCAGGACGTGGGTAAAATTACGCCCATTTACAGGGAGAGGAAGTTGAAGCTGAGAGAGAGAAAAGTGATTTACCTAAGGTCATTCAGTGAGTGGGAGGCCTCAATAATCTTTAACACCAGTCTTTTCTAATTCTCCATGTTGACTCTTCCTGTATGCCTTGCAGCCCCCAAGCTTTCCCACGAACCAGAGTTCGTTCCCAGGACACATCACTGGTTTATAAGGCAGTGTTGAATGGCATGAACTTAGTGGGGCTTACACATGTACGGTGGTCATCATGCCTGTCTTCTGGTACAAACTCTAAATCTAGACTCTGTCAGAAACTCTCCTGGAAAGATGGATGAATACCAGACTGAACTGTCTGCCTCCATGCCTAAGGGCATGGATGAGTGTTGCACACATAATCAGACAGACACACACACTTACCAAAGAATCTTGGAGCTGGAAAAGAGTTGGTTGGTCATTTAATCCAAATCCCTGACTCATCAAAGTTCTAGTCACTAGACATGAGATTTATAGAATGTAAGAATTTTTACAAAGGGAAGAATCATAAGAAATAGTAGCAAGTGGGGTGTGGGCCCAATGGTGCACAGGCTTACGCTGTAAACACCCAGAGTATGTGGTGGCTGTGGTCACCAAGTGGTTTGGTTTTGGTAATAGTGGTGACAGCGCTGGTGATCCTGGTGGAGGGGGTAGGGAGGATGGTGACAACAGTAGTAGAGGAGGTGGTGGCTTGTTGGTGACAATAAAGGTGGTAGTGATGGTGTTGGTGGTGGTAGAGGAGCTGGCGGTGGCCAGTGATGATGGCAGAGGAAGTGATGATGGTGGTTGGAGATGAAGGTGATGGTGGAGGAGGAGTGGAGGTGATCGGATGGCAGTAGTAGTAGTCATGGTAGTTAAAGATGGAGGGGAGCTGATTTCAGAGGAGGCAGCAGGAATAAAGGTAGAGGTAGTGGTAGCCTTCCAGGGCTGGAGGTTTACCCTCTAAGTTTAGGATAAGTTGAACTTCTCAAAGTATAACGAGCCGGTGCCCACAGGGGAGGCTCTAGGCCCATCACTGGTAGAGGGTAAGTTTCTTCCCAGAATACCAAACCGCTATTCACATGGTCTCAGGATGGCCCACTGCCATGAGGAGAAGGAAAACGCCCCATAGCTCCCTCCTGGCCTGTCCAATCCAGGGGGCCACTTGGCTCTGGTTGGCCACCCAGACCAGAATCCTGCCAGACACAGCCAGTGTCCACCATTCCTAGGTGACAAGGTCACAGGGCCCTGACACCCCACCTTTATTTTTGAAGCTTTGATAGAAATGGTTTTGATAGAAACAGTGCAGATCCACAAAATGTAGCACATTTCCTCTGATAGGTGCACACTTCCCCCGCCTACCCTGCCCCACACACACACACGTATACAGTTTCTACAGAAGTTCATGCTGTTTGTTTTTAAAAACCAGTGTACACAGAATGGAGTGTGTACTTAACATGCCACCTGCCCACCTCCGCCATCCTGATCTGGACTGCTTCGTGGTGCTGGCAGCCTTTCTGCTGACTCAGTCACTGAGGAACCACTCCAGAGGAAGATCAATATGTTTTTTGCCTCTCTGACATGAGAGCACGCCAGATGAAGAGTCACAAAGAGTGGCCTTGACAGCAGCTCTCCACGGTCCCCCAGTCAACACGGGGCTTCCCTTCTGTTGAGTCTGAGCAGCCCTCTCACCTGGAATACTTGTAGAGGAAACCTTGTCTCTGCATGACCTATATTAACTAGTATGACATGTAGGCCTCCCTTGGCGAGTAGCTGTTTTCAAGGCTGTTTTAGGGTAGCCTCTCACCCAGAATGACTCCTGTCATTTATTATGCTCCACAGAACCCCTTCCCCATAAAAGCATGTACAGCTCATATTCCATGCATTCCTCTACCCATCACCTCACTGCTCCTAGCAGTAACTCCCATATCAAAGATTCATGAAAGTGTCTGCCTTTGATATGATCCCCTTACTTCCTTGCATGGGGTTAGTGATAATCTCTGGAGCAAGAAGATAGAAGAGCATGCAAGTATCATCCCTTCTTGGTGCCCAGTTCTTGAGAGGTACTTAGAAAATGAGCATTTAATGAAGGGAATAAGGGCTGGGGTTCCAGATATGGAATCTCTTTAGTTTTATTAAGGCCCTATTAACTGCAGTGCAGGGAAAAGGTCAACTGAAGTCTTCAGTGGCCTCTGGGAAGCAAAGGGCCCAACTCAACACTGACAGAC
Organism: Dama dama; assembly: GCF_033118175.1. NCBI lineage: Eukaryota > Metazoa > Chordata > Mammalia > Artiodactyla > Cervidae > Dama > Dama dama. The sequence goes on from NC_083699.1 coordinate 38,492,333, forward strand.
CATGAATACAGCTTCTTAGGATCATAGGCTGTAAGACCTCTGTCTGGACAGGTTTGCATAAGACAGTGGCATGGGTTGGTATCTAGAAGTTCCTTCAGACACTATTTTAAGGGTTTCTTCTGTATTCTAGTTGCCTCCAGGAGGATGGGGTCAGCCCTTGGCAGCTGTAGCCCCTTGAAACTCTGGACAGTGACTCAGAGATCAGCCGTAAACAGAATGTCATCTGTGGCATGAGGCCTGGGCTTTGTGTTCCTGGCAGCGGTGTACCTGCAATCCCGTCCTGCTCTCATTCTTGGTATGAGGAGTGTGCTGCGTCCTCAGTCACCCAGTCATGTCCAACTCTGTGACCCCATGGACTGTAGCCCACTAGGCTCTCTATCCGTGGGATTTTCCAGGCTAGAATACAGGAAGAGGTTGCCATTTCCTACTCCTACTCCACTCAATATAAAGGCTCCCAAATTCTAGCAAACCTCAGAAGCAAAGGCCAGTTTTAAGGAAATTGCCACTTCCTATGATAAAACATAGAAAGTGGCACAGAACATGGAACAACAGACTGGTTCCAAATAGGAAAAGGAGTACGTCAAGGCTGTATATTGTCACCCTGCTTATTTAACTTACATGCAGAGTACATCATGAGAAACGCTGGACTGGAAGAAGCACAAGCTGGAATCAAGATTGCTGGGAGAAATATCAATAACCTCAGATATGCAGATGACACCACCCTTATGGCAGAAAGTGAAGAAGAACTAAAGAGCCCCTTGATGAAAGTAAAAGAGGAGAGTGAAAAAGTTGGCTTAGAGCTCAATGTTCAGAAAACGAAGATCATGGCATCCGGTCCCATCACTTCATGGCAAATAGATGGGGAAACAATGGAAACAGTGAAAGACTTAATTTTGGGGGGCTCCAAAATCACTGCAGATGGTGATTGCAGCCATGAAATTAAAAGAGGCTTACTCCTTGGAAGGAAAGTTATGACCAACCTAGATAGCATATTAAAAAGCAGAGACATTACTTTGTCAACAAAGGCTGTCTAGTCAAGGCTATGGTTTTTCCAGTGGTCATGTATGGATGTGCGAGTTGGACTATAAAGAAAGCTGAGGGCCAAAGAATTGATGCTTTTGAACTGTGGTATTGGAGAAGACTCTTGAGAGTCCCTTGGACTGCAAGGAGATCCAACCAGTCCATCCTAAAGGAAATCAGTCCTTGTTGTTCATTGGAAGAACTGATGTTGAAGCTGAAAGTCCAACACTTTGGCCACCTGATGACTGATTTGAAAAGACCTGACTTTGAAAAGAGCTGACTCATTTGGAAAGACCCTGATGCTGGGAAAGATTGAAGGCAGGAGGAGAAGGGGACGACAGAGGATGAGATGGTTGGATGGCATCACTGACTTGATGGACATGAGTTTGGGTAAACTCCGGGAGTTGGTGATGGACAGGGAGGCCTGGCATGCTGCAGTTCATGGGGTCACAGAGAGTTGGACACGACTGAGTGACTGAACTGAACTGATGATAAAATAAAATAATATCCAGACTCTCTGAAGCAGATTCTGTTGGTTACTAACTGAACTTTCCAACTGAATCCTGATTCTATCAACCCATTACCCATTACCAGCTGTGGCATTTCACTGGCATCTGTTACTGGTCCAGATATGGGAAGTGTAAGGAATTACAGTCCATGCTTGAGGAAGCATCATACTTCTTGATATTCACAAGACATCTAGTCCTGATTGCCATTAGCTGCCATCTTAAAACCACAAGGGAAACCAGTTTTGGGTAGGAGCTGACACTGAGGACAGCTGAGGGTAGTGGCAGAAAGAACCTGTGTGTCTGATACCATCACTGATGTGTGGGTTGCACCATGCCTGGAGCCTACTGTACCCTTAGCCTCCCTTTATGTTAGATAACACATTTCCCTATTGTTTAAGCAACATGTTCTGTTCCTTGCAGTCAAAAACTTCTAAGTGGCACTCTCTGCAAGGCTGACCAGGGAGGGAGATTCTCCACGAGGAGAAAGGCAGGACAATACAACCCAACTCTCATTTCCAAAGATTCACCTTTCATGGTGTTACGTTCAGGGTGTTACTCCTCTTTAATGCTGTAACAAGTCTTTCTCCTAAAAGCTCCTTGATAGAGCCGAGGGCAGGCTGGAGTGTTCAAACAATTCTTCATGCAGTGTTCAGAGATAGTAGAAGGAAAATAAGCACTGAGAGTGATTTACAACTAGATAATCTGGTTCTCAAGATACTCCTTGGTCTTTAGATTGTGGCTCTGGATTTCATTCATTCTTTATCTACTGGGTGCCATCCAGCATCCAAGAAGAGTCCTACCTTAGAAATCCGTGCTCTTTGATGCCTCATGAGAGTGAAGGAAAGATCCCTAGAGCAACAGGGAATCCTTTCTTCCACTTTCTCAGTTTACTGCCTTTTCTTTTAGTGACTGACTTGGGAAAGGTCACATTTCTCAACTTTAAGAAGTTCTTCTTAAGGCTACAACAGAGACAATGAATTTTGTTGTTGAATAATGCATGAGAAGGAAACTCCATCCCAGTACAGTGCAATGACACAAGCAGTGATCAAAAGTCAGAAATAGGCCATAAGGAGGACAAGAGCATTATTTCTCTACAAGCTCTGGAATGGGTCATGAGTCTCCACTAGTGTGGACCTCCAAACCAGCCAGGCCCAGGCATCTGCAGCCCATGCTGAATACTGTATAAAAGATGTCACAGCGCATACCCTCCGTCCCCATATTGGCAGCGGAGCATGGTAGGGACAGAAGGACTGCAGTCTACTGCCTGAGTTTGACCCCATTTTTGTCACTTGCTTGTTGTGTGAACTTTAGTAAGTCATTTATTCCTTTGAGGCTCAGTTTCTTTATGTGCAAGCCTGTTACATAGGTTATCATGATGATTAAGAAGATAACGTATATAACTGTACCTGGGACATTAGTAGTTTCCTAATACATGGCGATTATTTTTAATTATCAGTAACCATTCAGAGGACACTGAAGAAGTTGGCTTAAAACTCAACATTCAGATCATCGCCTCTGGTCCCATCACTTCATGGCAAATAGATGGGGAAATAGTGGAAACAGTGACAGACTTTATTTTGGGGGGCTCCAAAATCACTGTAGATGGTGATTGTAGCCATGAAATTGAAAGACCTTTGCTCCTTGGAAGAAAAGTTATGACCAACCTAGACAGTTTATTAAAAAGCAAAGACATTACTTTGCCAACAAAGGTCCATCTAGTCAAAGCTACAGTTTTTCCAGTAGTCATGTATGGATGTGAGAGTTGGACTATAAAGAAAGCTGAGGGCCAAGGAATTGATGCTTTTGAACTGTGGTGTTGGAGAAGACTTTTGAAAGTCCCTTGGACTGCAAGGAGATTCAACCAGTCCATCCTAAAGGAGATCAGCCCTGGGTGTTCATTGGAAGGACTGATATTGAAGCTGAAACTCCAGTACTTTGGCCACCTGATGCGAAGAACTGATGCATTTGAAAAGACCCTGATGCTGGGAAAGATTGAAGGTGGCAGGATAAGGAGACGACAGAGGATGAGATGGTTGGATGGCATCACCGACTCAATGGACATGAGTTTGGGTAAACTCCGGGAGTTGGTGATGGACAGGGAGGCCTGGCGTGCTGCAGTCCATGGGGTCACAAAGAGTCGGACACAACTGAGCAACTGAACTGAACTGAATTGAACCATTCAGCCAGTTTGCCACTTCCTCCTGTAACCTCTTTCAGCAATTCTCAACTATGTCTTAGCAGCTCATTCTTCTGTTTGGTTTCCACGTCAGCCTTAGATTGGGCACACCACTGACTCTTTCCTGAGTCACAGTATTGCTAGTACAGTAAGTCCCCTACATACCAATGAGCTCTGTTCTGAGAGCACGTTTATAAATCTAATTTGTTTATAAATCCAACAGAATTAGCCTAGTTACCCAACTAACACAATATATAGTACTGTACTATAATAGGTTTATAGTATTTTTCATACAAATAATACATAAAAACAAACAAAAAATAAAACATTTTAAATCTTACAGCACAGTACCTTTAAAAGTACAGTAGTACAGTACAACAACTGGCATGCAGGGGCACGTTCGCATCTTTGAAAGTTCACAACTTAAAGGTTCGTATATAGGGAGCTAGGGTGCTCACTGTGCTCCATCCTGACGATGTTCCATGGAACAGCTTCTGGCATTTTCAGGCCCCAGGAAGGACTCTTCCTGTCCAGATGTGACTCCTTGGGCTGCAGTCCCACCCATCACGTCCAGATGGGACCAACCATGAAAACTTTGGAAGACTCTGGTTGTAACCAGAGGAGACTGTCCCCAGGGAAAATGAGCCCATGAGACACCCCTTTGGCAGTGTTGGAGAGCCGTGTGAGCCTTCAGTTGAGCCTTCATCATTTCAATAATATGACAGCATTGAGTGGCAAACTGCCCCAGCTTGGGCAGGAAGCAAGTCTGGGCACTGCCAGCATAGTAAACAGTTTGATCTCTCTAAATAAGGCCCGTCTGCCTGGAGTGGACCAAAGCCGACAGAATCTCCTGGGGCTCTGAGAGCCAGATGCCTTTCAACGGGTTTTGCCATCGATCTTAATAAATACAAGGAGGCAGCAACTGGCATGATATATTCAAAACAATCCTGGCCCGAGAGGCTTGTGCTCAGAAACCCTCAGCAAATACTTACAAGGCATCTCTAGGAGCCAGTCACTGTACTAGGCACTGGGAGGACAAAGATGAGTAAGACTGCCACTGTCCTGGAGATGCTGAGCCAGAGAGTGGTGAGGAGTAGGGCAGGTGAGGGCTGAGAGGGTAAAAAAAAAGTATAGGTTCTAAAAAAGGGGCATAAACAGGGTATAAGGGGTTTAAGGTATAAGGGAGGGGGGCGGTCACTTGTCCTGGGAGAAAGAGGTCAGGAAAGTCTTCACAGGGGAAATGACTCAGATATCATTTCACTGAATATTTATTGACTGTTAACTGGCAACAATTTCTGTACTAGAGGATTTCACAGGCATTATCTCATTTATGCTTCACAAAAGCCCTGTGAAGTAGATATTATTATCCCTGTGATGTTCAAAGATGAGGAAACGTTAAGTCCAAAGGTCACATGGCTAATGAATGATTCTTTGGTAGAATTAGAGCCCTCAGTCTGACCACCCAAATAACAGAGGCCCTAGCTTAGGGGGTCTCTTGTGCTCATGCACATGAGCCTTAGCCTAGCACTTATATAAGTAGATGCCCAGATATCATCTCCTCATTCTGCTAACAGGAGAATTCATGCAATGAAACCCACAAACAGAGAAGCTAAGGTGAACCTCCCTCCCTCACGTCCCCACTTCCTTCCTCATTATCTCTTTCAGTTTTAGAGGCCTTAAACTTGACCCCCCCACCACCAAAAAAAAATAATAATTCTTTGCCTCCAGAAGCCACTGTGCTTCTGTTTCATCATGTTTGCCTTGAAGTTTGAAAAACCCTACTGCCAAGGACACTGGAGTAGGGTGGGCTGTGGGCTGAGAAGGGAAGCTTAACGGTGGGGAGCGGAGGAAATCCTTCCAGGGCTCTGAGGACCTAGCACCACAGGACAAGAAGAGAGAGTGAGTGTGGAGGCAAAGACGTAAGCAAATGGGGAGAAGAAGATATGGAAGGTGAAAAGGAGATGGCCCACTGATCCAGAGAGGAGAGGCAGGGGGAACCATAGCCAGGCTCAAAGAAGACCAACAAAGATAGTTTTCACATATTCAATGAATCCTGTTTACTCCTGCCTTGATCCTTATGTCCCAGACTGGAAGTCTCTTTGGGGGGATACTGTGCTGGCCCCTCCAAGTACACTCAAGTATTGGAAGTACTGGTTGCTGAGAGAAGGGACTCAACAAACCTGGTTTCACCCAGACCTCCATCAATAGAGGAGAGGAGCAAAGATTAGCCCAGGTCATCTTTCCAGCTCTGACATGCCAGGAAGTCAGGGACAGCCATTCCCTGAATTTAGTTTCTCTGGATTTGGTTGGATAGAGAGGACACAAAGAGCCTGGGAACTTGAGCCAGCTCTGTAAAACCATGTGAAGAAGTGGCAGATCTACAACAGAATCAATAAACAAGTTGCTACCTACGGAAGGCAATCTTAGGCCTGCTCTCATCCACGTAGTTTCCCCCAAATCCTGTTGTTTCCATACCACATTTCCCTTTCCCCATGCAGAATCAGCTTTAACTGAACAGTTACAGACTGAAGAGGTCATGAGTGCCAGACCCTAGCCCAGGGCAGTAGAAGACAGAATGATGTCCCCTGGATGTCAGGTCCAGTCTCTGGCACTGTTGAGGTTACTGTATTTGGAAGAAGGGGATTTGCAGGTGTGATTAAGTTAAATGTTTTGAGGTGAGATGATGTTCTGGGTTATTCAGGTGTGCCCTAAATGCAGTTGTATGTCTCTTTCTAAGTGGGAAGTGGGAGAGATTTGACAGACAGAGAAGACCATTTGAATAACTTTGGTCTTTAAGATTGGGCTTCTTTGGTGGCTCAGTTGGTAAAAAATCTGCCTATAATGCAGGAGACCCTGAGTGGGAAGACCCCCTAGGAGTAAGTGATGCAGCCACAAGCCAAGGAATGCCACAGGCTGGAAGAGGCAAGGATTAGATACTCCCCTAGAGCCTCCAGATAGAAAACAACCCTGTGACATGTTGATTACAGGAGACACAAGAGACACGGGTTCGATCCCTGGGTGGCGAAGATCCCCTGGAGGAGGATATGGCAACCCATTCCAGTATTCTTGCCTGGAGAATCCCCAGGGACAGAGGAGCCTGATGGCTACAGTCCATAGAGTTTCTAAGATTGGACATGACTGAAGCAACTTAGCGGAGAAGGCAATGGCACCCAACTCCAGTACTCTTGTCTGGAAAATCCCCTGGATGGAGAAGCCTGGTAGGCTGCAGTCCATGGGGTGGTGAAGAATCGGACATGACTGAGTGACTTCACTTTCACTTTTCACTTCCATGCATTGGAGGAGGAAATGGCAACCCACTTCATTGTTCTTGCCTGGAGAATCCCAGGGATGGTGGACCCTGATGGACTGCTGTCTATGGGGTCACATAGAGTTGGACATGACTGAAGCAACTTAGCAGCAGCAGCAGCAGCAGAAGTGACTTAGCATGCATGCATAGAGTGCTTTCAGACTCCTGGCCTCCAACACTGTGAGAGAATACATTTTTATTGTTCTTAAGGTACTAAGTTTACAGTGACTTGTTACAGCAGCTATAGATAATGAATACGCCCAGCCTCATCCTGCCCCCGACTCATGCCTGCATATTCTGTACACATACCCCGCAGCCTGAATATGTCATGGGCTTGCTGTGTCCTTTGCAATGATGGGGTCATTTAGACTCTCTGGCTGAGCTGTAATGAGAAAACCATGGATGGACCTGGAGGTGTGGAGAGGACCTGGACTGGAGATCCAGTTCATTCCTTTTTTGTGGTGGGCAGAAGACTTAATGTTTCCAAGCCGATTTTCTCATCGTAAGATGGGACTGGTAGTCTCTCACTAGCTTACTGCTGTCGTGTTAGGACCACATGATATGATGGACTTAAAGGCAGTTTGCTGCCTTTACAGCTCCATGTACACATTATTTTTCATTAAATCCTGCTTTCTGGGCACAATCCTGGGCAGATCCCTTGTGATGTGCAAGTAAGAATCAGGTTGGGAGAATCTGCCATGACTCTTGATAGCTCTGACATTTCTCTGATTCTGTGAGCAGGGAGCAGGGGCACAAGGTATGACTGATCCTAGGGAAAGTTTATATCCGTCAACCCTTTCCCAGCCCCCCCTAAACTGCAGTCACTATGTACTTTATCCACAGGTTGATCAAGATCATAAACATCCTAGATGTGTTCATGACCTTAGCATCACCAAGGTGAAAGGACCTGGTGTGAATCTGATAACTAGGTGACAATGTCTTATTTGCTTTGTGTCTCCAGCAACTAACATGGAAGCCCAATAAATGTTTATTGGATGAATGAAGGGATGGATGGATATATGAATGAATGAACAGTGAATGAGTAGATGAAAAGAAATGAGCCCTGAACATCCATAAAACCTCCAACTCACAACCTTATATCCTCCAGTATAGTCCCTGTTTATGCTACTAGGTTTTAGCTTAAGTTCTCCTGTCTCACACTGTCTACCTGATCCCTCCTCTGAGCTTAGTTGGAATAAATTCTTTCAGGGATCCATCAAAGGATCACTTCCAATACCATTAAGCATTGTCCATGGTCCTCCCTTGAATTTACTGGTTACCTGAACTCACCATCCATATGATTTCCAGCACTGCCCTGAACCCCAAGGGTGCGGCAGCACCAGCTAGCCTTGTCTGAGGACAGAACCCTGTCTGTTCTGTATTATGTCCGATGGTCTGGCTGCACCTCAGGACCAGCAGCAGCAGAATTAGAGTCCCCCAACTTCCATCCCATCATGTCTTACTTCCTTACCCCTTTCACTTGGGATGCTAGGGTCCAAGCATGGTTACCTCAGATTCTATTAGAGACATATTTAGGAGAAGGAGAAGGACCAAAAATTTCTATAGATCCAATGGAAATTTTTAGAAGCCTAGTTTACTTTCTTTTGCATTGTTGTAGTAGAATATGTTCATTGTATAGAGCTCTGCAAGTACATAAAAACATAAAGTATTAGATAAAACCATCACTAGATGGCACAAACAAATGGAAAGATTTCTGGCTCATGGATTGGAAGAATTAATATTGGTAAAATCGCCATACTACTCAAAGCAACCTACAGATTCAGTGTAATCCCCATCAAAATGCCAATGGCATTTTTCACAGAAGTGGAAGCAAATAATCCTAAATTTGTGTGGAACTGCGAAATATCCTGGATAGCCAAAACAATCTTAAAGAAGAACAAAGCTGGAGGTATTATACTCCCTGATTTCAAACTGTACTATAAAGCCATAATAAAAAAAAAAACTGTGTGGTACTGGCACACAACAGACGAATAGATCAGTGGAACAGAAAAATGAGCCCAGAAATAAGCCCACACTTAAATGGTCAAGGAATTTATGACAAGGGGACAGAATATACAGTGGGGAAAAGACAGTCTCTTCAATAAATGGTGTCGGGAAAACTGGACCACTTTCTTACATCATACAAAAAATTAAACTCAAAATGGACTTAGACTTAAATTTGAGACCTGAAACCATAAAACTTCTAGAAGAAACATAAGCAATATGCTCTTTGACATCAGTCTTAGCAATCCATTTTTGGATTTGTCTGCTGAGGCAAGGGCAACAAAAGCAAAAATAAACAAATGGAACTACTTCAAGCTAGAAAGCTTTTGCACAATGAAGGAAACCATCAACAAAATGAAAAGGCCATCTACTGAATGGGAAAAAATATTTGCAAATGATATATTCGGTAAGGGGTTAATATTCAAAGAACACACACATTTCAATACAAAAAAAGAAACAATTCAATTAAAAATGGGCAGAGGACCTGAATTGACATTTTCCCAAAGAAGATATACAGATGGCCAATAGGCACATGAAAAGATGCTCAACACCATCAGTCATCAGGGAAATACAAATCAGAACCACAGTGAGATATTACTTCACAACTGTCAGAATGGCTATTATCCCAAACCAAGAAATGACAAGTGTTTGTGAGGACGTAGAGAAAAGGGAACCTTTCTGCACTCTTAGTGGAGATATAAATTGGCATAGCCACTTTGGAAAACAGTATGGAGTTTCCTCAAAAAATTAAACATAGAACTACCATATAATCCAGCAATTTCACTTCTGGGTACCCACCCAAAGAAAATAAAAACAGTAATTTGAAGAGAATATGTACCCCTATGTTCATTACAGCATTATTTACAATTGTCAATCTATGGAAGCAACCCAGTGAGTGAAGTGTATACTATGTATATGTATATATATATATATATATATGAAAAAGAAATCTTGCCATTTGCAACAACATGGATGAACCTAGAGGGTATTATCTAAGTGAAATAAGCCAGACTTAGAAAAAAAATACTATATGAATTAACTTATATGTGGAATCTGAAAAACAAAACAAATAAACAACCACAACAGAGCAGAAACAGACTCATAGATACAGAGAACAAACAAGTGGTTATCAGAGGGGAGGGGAGTGATGAAGGAGTGAAATAAATGAGTGAGATTAAGAGGTACACACTTCCAGTTACAAAATAAATGAGTCACAGGGATAAAATGTACAGCGTTGGTAATATGGTCAGTAACATAATAATAAATGTGTATGGTTACAGGCAGTAACTAGATGTATCATGATGATCATTTTGTGATATATAGAAATATCAAATCACTATGTTGTGTATCTGAAACAAATGTAATATTGTATGTCAACTATATTTCAACAAAAATAAAATGAAAAGAAAAGGTCATCATAATTTTACTGTCTAGGGTCAATGACTATTAACATTTTGGTATATTTCCTTCCCAGTCCTGTTTCTATAATTTTTACAAAATTGAGATTATAGAGTATATTCGATTTAAATTTTGCTTTCTAAATGTAACATTTAGCATAAACCATTTCTATCACAAAATGCTCCATAAATATCATCATTATGTATTAGATGTATTAGTTGCTGCATGCTGTTGCTGCTGCTGCTAAGTCACTTCAGTCGTGTCCGACTCTGTGCGATCTCATAGATGGCAGCCCACCAGGCTCCTCTGTCCCTGGGGTTCTCCAGGCAAGAATACTGGAGTGGTTGCCATTTCCTTCTCCAGTGCATGAAAGTGAAAAGTGAAAGTGAAGTTGCTCAGTTGTGTCCGACTCTCTCTTCGCGACCCCATGTACTGCAGCCTACCAGGCTCCTCCATCCATGGGATTTTCCAGGCAAGAGTACTGGAGTGGGTTGCCATGTCCTTCTCCAAGTTGCTGCATACTATTTTTCAATTAAATATTAACAATGATTTTTAGACATAATCCTGAGTAAGCTCTCCCTTAGTACTCCAGCCAAGGAGCACTATATTCTTTGTTCCCTGTACAATCCGTTTGCAGAACTCTGAGCTAAGAATTCGTTCATTCCAAAACAACAATGAGCAATGAAGAATGTAGACTTGTGATGAAGATTTGACAGGGAAAATAGAAGAAAGGTGTTTTTCTGGAATTCTATTGCTTTTTTGATGAGCCAACGGATGTTGTCAATTTGATCTCTAGTTCCTCTGCCTTTTCTAAAACCAGCTTGAACATCTGGAAGTTCATGGTTCACGTACTATTGAAGCCTGACTTGGAGAATTTTGAGCATTACTTTACCAGTGTGTGAGTTGAGTGCAATTGTGCGGTAGTTTGAGCATTCTTTGGCATTGCCTTTCTTTGGGATTGGAATGAAAACTGACCTTTTCCAGTCCTGTGGCCATTGCTGAGTTTTCTAAATTTGCTGGCATATTGAGTGCAGCACTTTCACAGCATCATCCTTTATAATTTAAAATAGCTCAACTGGAATTCCATCACCCCCACTAGGTATGTTCATAGCGATGCTTCCTAAGGCCCACTTGACTTTGCATTCCAGGATGTCTGGCTCTAGGTGAGTGATCACACCATTGTGATTATCTGGGTCGTGAAGATCTTTTATGTATAGTTCTGTATATTCTTGCCACCTCTTCTTAACATCTGCTTCTGTTAGGTCCATACCATTTCTGTCCTTTATTGAGCCCATCTTTGCATGAAATATTCCCTTGGTATCTCTAATTTTCTTGAGGAGATCTCTGGTCTTTCCCATTCTATTGTTTCCCTCTATTTCTTTGCACTGACCACTGAGGAAGGCTTTCTTAACTTTCCTTACTATTCTTTGGAACTCTGCATTCAAATGGGTATATCTTTCCTTTTCTCCTTTACTTTTGCTTCTCTTCTTTTCACAGCTATTGTAAGGCCTCCTCAGACAGCCATTTTGCTTGTTTGCATTTCTTTTTCTTGGGAATGGTCTTTGACTTGTGTGGATCACAGCAAACTGTGGAAAATTCTGAAAGATGGGAATACCAGACCACCTGACCTGCCTCCTGAGAAATCTGTATGCAGGTCAGGAAGCAACAGTTAGAACTGGACATGGAACAACAGACTGGTTCCAAATAGGATAAGGTGTATGTCAAGGCTGCATATTGTCACCCTGCTTATTTAACTTATATGCAGAGTACATCATGAGAAATGCTGGACTGGATGAAACACAAGCTGGAATCAAGATTGTGAGGAGAAATATCAATAACCTCAGATATGCAGATAATACCACCTTTATGGCAGAAAGCAAAGAAGAACTAAAGAGCCTCTTGATGAAAGTGAAAGAGGAGAGTGAAAAAGTTGGCTTAAAACTCAACTTTCAGAAAACTAAGATCATGGCATCTGGTCCCATCACTTCATGGCAAATAGATGGGGCAACAGTGAAAACAGTGGCAGACTTGATCTTTTTGGGCTCAAAAATCACTGCAGATGGTGACTGTAGCCATGAAATTAAAAGACGCTTGCTCCTTGGAAGAAAAGTTATGACCAACCTAGACAGCACATTAAAAAGCAGAGATATTACTTTGGCAACAAAAGTCCATCTAGTCAAGGCTATGGTTTTTTCAGTAGTCATGTGTGGATGTGAGAGTTGGACTATAAAGAAAGCTGAGGGCCAAAGAATTGATGCTTTTGAACTATGGTGTTGTAGAAGACTCTTGAGAGTCCCTTGGACTGCAAGGAGATCCAAACAGTCCATCCTAAAGGAGATCAGTCCTGAATATTCATTGGAAGGACTGATGTTGAAGCTGAAACTCCAATACTTTGGCTACCTGATGCGAAGAACTGACTCATTTGAAAAGACTCTGATGCTGGGAAAGATTGAAGGTGGGAGGAGAAGGGGATGACAGAGGATGAAATGGTTGGGTGGCATCACTGACTCAATGGACATGAGTTTGAGTAAACTCCAGGAGTTTGGTGATGGATAGGGAGGCCTGGGGTGCTGCAGTCCATGGGGTCACAGAGTCAGACCTGACTGAGCAACTGAACTGAACTGACTAATAGAAGGAAGATTTTACATTGCATGTCCTACAACTTTAATAAATGCATTTATTCATCCCTTCTGATTTATATTAAGCCCCTATGTGACTAGAGCACGAGTAGGAGGTTTTTTATTTTTGTTTTTGTTTCCCAGTTCTTTTTTCCTTCTTCCTAGATACCATCCTCAACCCCATCATATTTTTTAACTACTTTTATGAGAGGTCCCTGGTGGCTTCCCTGGTGGCTCAGACAGTAAAGCGTCTGCCTACAATGCGGGAGACCTGGGTTCGATCCCTGGGTCAGGAATATCCTCTGGAGAAGGAAATGGCAACCCACTCCAGTACTCTTGCCTGGAAAATCCCATGGATGGAAGAGCCTGGTAGGCTACAGTCTGTGGGGTCTCAAAGAGTCGGACACGACTGAGCGACTTCACCTTCGTGAGAGGTCCAGGGCTTCTCTAGTAGCTCAGCTGGTAAAGACTCTGCCTGCAATGCAGTAGACTCTGGTTCAGTTCCTGCATTGGGAAGATCCCCTGGAGAAGGGCATGGCAACCAACTCCATTATTCTTGACTGGAGAATCCCCATGGACAGAGGAGCTTGGCGGGCTATAGTCCATGGGGTAGCCGAGACTCAGACACGACTGAGCGACTAGGCACAGCACAGCATGAGAGGTCCTAGTTTCACAGACTTACCTTCATCTTAGGAAACAGACTTCACAGACTTCCACTCATTAGGAAAACAAAGGGTCTTTGAATACCTGGACCCATGTATCTTCTGTAGAAAGAATTTAATGACAATCACTTTGATAATTGACTAGGCCTTAATGATAACTAATCCATCCTCCTATCCCCACTGACCTCGTTTATCATCATCAAGTATTTCTTCCAGACACATAAAATGCCTTCCCTGAGAGTAAATGACTTTCTCAATTTCATTAAAATCTCTTTAATGTGTTTTTCATAGGATCAACTCTTTCTTATTTGGGTGTGAATAAGAAAAACTTGTTTTAAGAAAAAGTGGAAAACTGTGCATACAAATATGAAACATGTATATGTGAATTCCACAGATACCCAGAAAATGGTCATATCCACCAACTATAATCAAGGGATGTTTGGTTAGGGGGAGAAGGGAACAGTGATAATTTAAATAAAATCCATCCAGTAGAAAGAAGGTATCGGACAAGTGAAGAAGTCTAAAACTGAGGTCCAGGAAGTGGTATTTTGTTTTCTGGGAAGGTCCCTGTCGCTGTCAACAGAAGACCTGTCTGTGCAAGGAGGGTCCTGCCTCGAATACTGGGTCCAGGGGTGCGTGGCTCATTTCTGAAACCACAGCTAGTTGGAGGGTGTTCAAAGGGAAGTACAATAACCATTTGAAGGGCTATAAGAAAAGCCTGAAAGAAGGGAACAGTGGCTCCTTGTTAAGCATCTGGAGGAAGTAAACAGAGTGGGGGTGATTCCCACTTTCAACCTGGTAAAGACCGCTCTGACCTGGCGAATCCTGAGAGACTCTAAGTAACAGAAGATGCAGGGGGTCCTAGAGAAGAAAGCTCCAAGACAGAGATGGAAGCAACTCCCTCCTGCTCTATGAGCTCAGCAAAAGCACTGCCTCCTCACAGCTTTTGTTTGTGAACAAGAAAATAAAGTGCACTACTGTGAGTGATGTAGCTAAAGAACCACCCTGAGGAGCACCCCCTTCTTGGAGGCTGGGGACTCTGCAGAACTTGGAGGTGGTTCCTGCCCCTGCTCCACCCATTAAGTGTCCTCTCTGTTACCCGAACCTCTCAGAGTGAGGAGCTGCGGTTAAGAGTGGGCTAAGTTTGCAGGTTTAGCACAATCTCTCACACCAAACACACACACACACACACACAAATCCAGGATCTCCAGTTAAATTTGAATGTCAGATAAGTAAATTTTTTGGTGTAAATATGTTCTAAATATTGCACGGCAACACTAAGATGACAATGAAATTAATGACTGTCCAAGTTTCCTCTTAATAGTAAAAAAAAAAAGAGGAAGTTAGAGAAATAGGGAACTGAGTTGTTGGAGAAGCAGTCTATGTGTTTGTGTGCGTGTGTGTGTGTGAGAGAGAGATTAACTGTCAGCAGGGTCACTGGTTGAAGACAGATGCTTAGAACATTCACAAGAAGGTAAAAATGATTTTTAAAAACCTAGGTTCTATGGTAAACATTAGACAAATCATTTATGTGAATTTTGCACCACTTCTGGTATTTTTTTTGGTAACGATCCTATGCTTTTTCCCCTCATAAAGACCTTTTGAACTTACACCATCAGAACTGTGATTTGAAAGCTTGCTGATGCTCTCCAGAGAGCCTCAGCATGAAATCACACCTATTTGTTGCAGAGGTTCTGACATGTGCCTGCCGCAGGTCTGTGGCGGATCCCTGATGACGTCCAGCTGTCTCCTCCCCTGTCATCATGAACTAACTGTGAAGCTCCTTGGAAGTTTTTTCCCCCAAGTTCCCGTTCCCTCACACCATGCTCACATCACCATCACAGCCTCCTTATTGGTTGGAATTTGGTCTAGAAAAGTTTATCTACTACTTCCTTTATTCCCTGAGAGATAAAATAGTTAGCAAGGCAAATTCTGAATATGTCAGATGCTCTGCTTTTAGCCAAGTGACGTTCCTTGTATCTGAACAGTGTAAGTTCCCAGTTTACTCTGTTCTCCCAGGGGCAAATTTTATGATCTGTATCAGAAACCCCACTCCACCCCCCATCTCTCTCTGACCAGCTTCTAAGATGTCTGTTCCCCTCTTGCTTCTTTGCCTGGAGCTCCTCTTGGGAGCATTGTCCATTTCCGGGTAGCCTAAACTTTCTTGACTTCCATCGCTGCTCTGGCCTGTTAGTGATGGGTATTTGTTTTAGGGGGCTTCCCTGGTGGCTCAGTGGTAAAGAATCCGCCTGCCAATGCAGGAAATATGGGTTCCATCCCTGTGTCAGGAAGATTTCCTGGAGGAGGAAATGGCAACCCACTCCAGCATTTTTGCCTGGGAAATCCAGGCTCCTCTGTCTATGAGGTCACAAAAGAGTCCAACACAGCTTAGCCACTAAACAGCAACAATGTGCTTTATGTATGACGTCTATCCTTCAGTTGTCCTATTTCAGCCTTGAGGCCAATATTTCTGTGACCCAGAGAGCTATAGCAGAGCATATGGGCTGCACCATGGATCACCTGTTTCACCCTGCTCAAGACACAGACATTTTGGACATCTCTAATGAGAAATATTATCTCCGGCACCCCGGGGAGGCATCCCAGGTTCTCTTACTCATCTTGTGGTGGTGGTCTATCCAGGGTTCCTTTCCTTTTCCTGCTTCTGATGATAACAACTTCCCTATCCTTCGGGAACTGCCTCCCCCACATCCTCTTGTGTCTCTGCTGGAACCAAGGGGAGGTCTCTGCTGGCCAAGGGGAGGTTCCATCAACCCCTGGATGAATCTGCCGAGGCGGTTTCATTCCCTCCTTCTATCACAGAGACAAGCTCACGAGACAGCACATGTGTCAATTTGGATCCGTCTTCCCCTGAGAGCACCTACAAGGTCATTAGTGGGCTGATATAGACCCGAATGGGCTTCCCTGGTAGCTCAGTGGTAAAGAATCTGCCTACAATGCTGCAGGAGACAGGTTTGATCCCTGGGTTAGGAAGATCTCCTGGAGAAGGGCATGGCAACCCACTCCAGTATTCTTGCTTGGAGAATCCCACTGGCAGAGGAGCCTGGCAGGCTACACTCCATAGGGTTGCAAAGAGTTGAACATGACTGAAGTGACTTAGCACACGTTGGCCTGAATGGTGGGTAGCAATGATCCCCTCTCCTCCCTATCCGTAAAGGCAAGTAGAGCTAAATTATAGAGGGAAGGACAGATCTGGTGACATCATTTGAGTGCCTTCATCCAGGTATTACTATGGCCACCCCCCTCCTGGGTTTCCATTTTTTGCTTTGGCTGATTTGCATTGGGTTTAGCATTTGCAGCTAAAGAATCCTGAACCACACACACTTGGTATTTACCTTTCTCCCCGGACTTAACTGACATCAAGTGGCAGCACATGCATTCGCTCCCACAATTCTTGACATTGGCTCCACCGCTAGGCCGATCATCTCCATTGTGAACATAAAGGGAACAAAGCCGAAAGAGTACACAGCTAGTAAAGAGCTCTGCTGGGATCTCAAGGCAGATTTTGACTTCAAATCTAATAGTGGTTTTAAATTTTTTTTACTATGATTCACTGAAAAATTTTTTTACATATTCCAAAAATGCACACATCCTGTTAAAGTGAACCATATGAAACTGCAGATATTGGACCTTTTGATCTTAAAAATGGTAATTTCATATAGTTCAATCTCCATGTATAACAGAAACAAAAAATAATGAAACAAACTTACCTCTACCATGTATAATATACTGCAATACTTTTATTTTACTTCACTTCATATATTTTCTCTTTTAAATTGAAGTATAGTTAATTTATAATACAGTGTTTGTTAGTTTCAGGTGTACAACAAAGTGATTCAGTTAACCATATATGTTCTTTTTTTTTATAAGACATTGAATATATTTCCCTGTTCTATACAGTAGGTCCTTGTTGTTTATCAATTTTATACATAGTAATATATATTTCGGCTATCCTAGTGGCTCAGTGGTAAAGAATCAACTGCAGTGCATGAGACTCAGGTTTGATCCCTGGGTTGGAAAGATCCCCTGGAGGAGGAGATTTCAACCCACTCCAATACTCTTGCCTGGGAAATCCCATGGACTGAGGAATTTGGTAGACTACATTTGGAGTGGGCTACCATGGGGTCGAAAGAGTTGGGTATGACTTAGTGACTAAACCACCACCACCAGTGTATATATGTTAATCTTAAGTTCCTAATTTACATGTATATTCTTTTTCAGATTCTTTTTCATTATAGTTTATAACAAGATATTGAATATAGTTCTCTGTGCTATACAGTAGGTCTTTGTTGGTTATCTATCTTATTTATAATAGTGTGTGTGTCTGTTAACCCCAAACTCCTAATTTATCCCTCCCTATCCTACTTTATCTTTTAAAATGCTGGTCACAACCCACTAAACTGATTTTATGACACCCTAATGAGGTGTGACATGCAGTTTAAGAAACTGACCTACACAAAACCATTCTGGTAACCATGCTTCTCTGGAATATTAATCCTACTCCCTTTAAATATCACTTAAAATCTCTCGGGTAGATTTTCTGACACAATGGCCTTCTTCATCACCACTTCGGTCAGAGCTCATCTGCCTGGATTCTCTTCAGAAGCATCTAGAAGGGCTGCATTCTGAGTCACACCAGGGGTATGGGACATGGCAAGCCCACCATCAGGATCACTCCAGCTAAATTCCAGGACCAAACCTAGAAATTCTCATACTAAGTGAATAAACCAGACAGGGAAGGATAAATATTATGTGATATCACTTACATGTGGGATCCAAAAAAAAAAGATAGAAGTGAACTTATATATAAAACAGAAACAGACCCACAGACATAGAAAACACTTATAGTTACCAAAGGGAAAAGAGGGGAAGGGATAAATTAGGAGTTTGGGATTAACATATACACACTTCTATATATAAAATAGATAACCAACAAAGACCTACGATATTGCACAGGGAACTCTAGTCAATATTTTGTAATAACCTATAAGAGAAAAGAATCTGGAAAAAGGATATATACATATGTATAACTGAATCACTTTGCTATATACCTGAAAGTAACACAACACTGTAAATCAACTATACTTCAATAAAAATAAACAAAATTTTAAAATAACAAATTCAAGAACTGCAGATGGGCACATCAGTTCAGTTGGGTTCAGTCACTCAGTCATGTCCGACTCTTTGCGGCCCCATGGACTACAGCACACCAGGCCTCCCTGTCCATCACCAACTCCCAGAGTTGACTCAAATCTCATGTCCATTGAGTCGGTGATGCCATCAAACCATCTCATCCTCTGTCATCCCCTTTTCCTCCTGCCTTCAATCTTTCCCAGCATCAGGGTCTTTTCAAATGAGTCAGTTCTTCGCATCAGGTAGCCAAAGTATTGGAGCTTCCTTGAATGAATATTCCTTCCAATGAATATTCAGGACTGATTTCCTTTAGGATGGACTGGTTGGATCTCTTTGCAGTCCAAGAGACTCTCAAGAGTCTTCTCCAGGATCACAGTTCAAAAGCATCAATTCTTCAGCGCTCAGCTTTCTTTATAGTCCAACTCTCACATCCATACATGACTACTGGAAAAACCATAGCCTTGACTAGGTGGACCTTTGTTGGCAAAGTAATGTCTCTGCTTTTTAATATGCTGTCTAGGTTGGTTATAACTTTTCTTCCAAGGAGTAAGCACTTTTTAATTTCATGGCTGCAGTCACCATTTGCAGTGATTTTGGAGCCCCAAAACATAAAGTATCTCACTGTTTCCACTGTTTCCTCATCTATTTACCATGAAGTGATGGGACTGGATGCCATGATCTTAGTTTTCTGAAAGTTGAGTTTTAAGCCAACTTTTTCACTCTCCTCTTTCACTTTCATCAAGAGGCTCTTTAGTTCTTCTTCACTTTCTGCCATAATGGTGGTGTTATCTGCATATCTGAGGTTAGTGATATGTCTCCTGGCAATCTTGATTCCAGCTTGTGCTTGATCCAGCCCAACATTTCTCATGATGTGCTCTGCATATAAGTTAAATAAGCAGGGTGACAATATACAGCCTTGACGTACTCCTTTTCCTATTTGGAACCACTCTGTTGTTCCATATCCAGTTCTAACTGTTGCTTCTTGACCTGCATACATATTTCTCAGGAGCTAGGTCAGGTGGTCTGGTATTCCCATCTCTTTAAGAAGTTTTCACAGTTTGTTGTGATCCACATAGTCAAAGGCTTTGGCATAGTCAATAAAGCAGAAATAGATGTTTTTCTGGAACTCACTTGCTTTTTTGATGATCTAACGGATGTTGTCAATTTGATCTCTGCTTCCTCTGCCTTTTCTAAATCCAGCTTGAACATCTGGAAGTTCACGGTTCATGTACTGTTGAAGCCTGGCTTGGAGAATTTTGAGCATTACTTTACTAGTGTGAGAGATGAATGCAATTGTGCGGTAGTTTGAGCATTCTTTGGCATTGTCTTTCTTTGGGATTGGAATGAAAACTGACCTTTTCCAGTCCTGTGGCCATTGCTGAATTTTCTAAATTTGCTGGCATATTGAGTGCAGCACTTTCACAGCATCATCCTTTATAATTTAAAATAGCTCAACTGGAATTCCATCACCTCCTCTAGGTGTGTTCATAGTGATGCTTCCTAAGGCCCACTTGACTTCACATTCCAGGATGTCTGGCTCTAGGTTAGTGATCACGCCATTGTGATTATCTGGGTTGTGAAGATCTTTTTTGTATAGTTCTTTTGTGTATTCTTGCCATCTCTTCTTAACATCTTCTGCTTCTGTTAGGTCCATACCATTTCTGTCCTTTATTGTGACCATCTTTGCATGAAATGTTCCCTTGGTATCTCTAACTTTCTTGAAGAGATCTCTAGTCTTTCCCATTCTATTGTTTCCCTTTATTTCTTTGCATTGATCACTGAAGAAGGCTTTCTTATCTCTCCTTGCTATTCTTTAGAACTCTGCATTCAGATGGGTATATCTTTCCTTTTCTCCTTTGCCTTTTGCTTCTCTTCCTTTCACAGCTATTTGTAAGGCCTCCTCAGACAACCATTTTGCCTTTCTTTTTCTTGGGGGTGGTCTTGATCCCTGCCTCCTGTACAATGTCATGAACCTCCATCCATAATTCTTCAGGCACTCTTTTTATCCAATCTAATCCCTTGGATCTATTTCTCACTTCCACTGTATAATCGTTAGGGATTTGATTTAGGTCATACCTGAAAGGTCTAGTGGTTTTCCCTACTTTCTTCAATTTAAGTCTGAATTTAGCAATAAGGAGTTCATGATCTGACCCACAGTCAGCTCCCAGTCTTGTTTTTGCTGACAGTATAGAGCTTCTCCATCTTTGGCTGCAAAGAATATAATCAATCTGATTTCGGTGTTGACCATCTGGTGATGTCCATGTGTAGAGTCTTCTCTTGTGTTGTTGGAAGTGGGTGTTTGCTATGACCAGTGCGTTCTCTTGGCAAAACTCTATTAGCCTTTCCCTTGCTTCATTCTGTACTCCAAGGCCAAATTTGCCTGTTACTCCGGGTATTTCTTGACTTCGTACTTTTGCATTCCAGTCCCCTGTAATGAAAATGACATCTTTTTGGGGTGTTAGTTCAGAAGGTCTTGTAGGTCTTCATAGAACCATTCAACTTCAGCTTCTTCAGCATTATTGCTTGGGGCATAGACTTGGATTACTGTGATATTGAATGGTTTGCCTTCGAAACAAACAGATGATTCTGTCGTTTTTGAGATTACATCTAAGTACTGGATTTTGGACTCTTTTGTTGACTCCATTTCTTCTAAACAATTCCTGCCCACAGTAGTAGATATAATGGTCACCTAAGTTAAATTAACCCATTCCAGTCCATTTTAGTTCACTGATTCCTAAAATGTTGATCTTCACTCTTGCCATCTCCTGTTTGACCACTTCCAATTTGCCTTGATTTCATGGACCTAACATTCCAGTTTCTGTGAAATATTGCTCTTTACAGCATCGGACTTTACTTCCATCACCAGTCACATCCACAACTGGAGGCATAGCTACTTGCTATAATGGAAATGGTGATTCGTAATAAATATTATTGCAGCAAGCATACTATCATTGCCCAAAGCAAGATCCAAATTTCTGTAGACATGTCTGCTTAACTTGTGGTCTGGTTAACCCATACCAGTTAATTTTGTGTGGGTCTCTGGAAGAATTAATTTCTGTGACATTAACTTGCCCAAGGCCTTTGGTTTTGTCTGGATTAAAAGGAAGGATTGTATTGAAAAACCTGATTCAAAGAGAGAAGTGATGAACAAGACAGATGGGCATCTGTTCCCTGCCTGGCCCCGGGGGGTTGGGGGTGTCCAAGCCCCAGATAGAAAGGGACTCCAGGAGCAGTTCCTGTGCAGGGCTCTATTGAACCTAAGAGACAGCATGTGACTTGGGGTGTGGTCACAGAGGAGGTTCTCAGCCATTGGCAGCATGCCCCTAGGGCCAGCTCTAGAGCAGGAGAAACTGGGGTGCAGGAGCGGTGCCTGTGGTATCAGATTGTGTGGGTGCCTGGTGGATGTCCCCAGGAAGTATGACACACCCTCAGGGGGACTTGACAGGCACCAGGACCCAGCTTGCACCACAAGGGTGGCAGCCAGTGAGGTATGGATGGTCACTGCTATCGGCACCTCACTGGCTGGTAGGTCTGGTGAAATTCAGGTTGTATTAAGCAAACACAGTCACATTACAGAACATCGTGTTTGGAGAGTACATTACACAAATTGCTTTCATTTCGCAAAGCTCACAACTCTAGGAGGTGGGCAGGGACTACTCAGGAGCCCTATTTTTCAGGAAGCAGAGGTTGTGAAGGAAATGTGGTGGGCTTGAAATACCACAGCCAAGATAATATGGCCAGAAAACAGCAGAGTCAGGATTCAAACCCAAGGCTAGTCCTCAGACTGCTCTGTTCTTTCTGCTGCGCAGACTGCTTCCATGGCAACGCTATGAAACTGCCCAAACAGCGGTGAGCAGGAAAGAAAGGAAACCAGGATGGCAAATGTGGGTGCCAGCTCCCCCAACCCTCCCCTGTCACCCCAGTGCCTTGTGGTCACTGTGAGTCATCCAGCAGCACCCTCCCGCCTTGAACACCCATTTGAAACCCCTGCTTGGCAACACCTCCTCAAAGTGGACTGCAAAGCCAGATTTTGTGTGCATCTCCCTACAGGGTTGGGAACAGCAGACTCAGGAGGCTGCTGCAGCCAAATCCTAGTATCTGTCCTGCCCCATTCCCCTCCTCGAAATCCCCCATCCAGCAAGCAACTTTAGGGTGGATGGCATTGGGCCTTCCCAGTGAAAGTCCCTGAGAGCAGCTTCCATGCCTCCACTTTTCTTTGGAGGTTAATGCCGTGCATTGAGCACTTGCTATGGGCCAGGTTTTGTGTCTGGTGTTTTACATACATTTATTTGGGCTTCCCAGGTGGCACTAGTGGTAAAGAACCTGCCAATGCAGGAGACATATGAGGCCTGGGTTTGATCCCTGGGTCAGGAAGATCCCTGGAGGGAGGGTATGGCAACCCACTTCAATATTCTTGTCTGGGAAATCCCTTGGACAGAGGAGCCTGGTGGGCTACGGTCCACTTGGTCACAAAGAGTCAGACGCAACTGAAGCGACTTAGCATGCATGCATGCATTTATTTGATTTTCACTCTTTCTCTAATAAGGGAGCAGGACCTTCCCATTTTACAAGTGAGGAAATTAATATACCCCGTGTCACACAGGTGGTAAGAAGTAAAGCCCAGATTAGGACCAGATGTCTTGCTACCCTCTCTGGACAGCTTTTAACCACACCATATGGTTTGGGGGCTCGTTTTGCTCACTCTGGATGGAGAGGGCATGGGTGTGTGAGAAATGAAGCAATGAGAACCACCGAATAGGGTTCTTGCAGATGAACGAACTCACCTGTGCCCAATACACAGCAGATACACACTGATAAGGCTGAGCTGGCTGCTTAAACATTGAAGTGAGTGAAAGTGAAAGTGTTAAGTCGCTTAGTTGTGTCCGACTCTTTGAGACTGCATGAACAGTAACCTGCCAGGCTCCTCTGTCCATGGAATGCTCCATGCAAGAATATTGGAGTGGGTGGCCTTGTCCTCCTCCAGCGGATCTTTCCCGACCCAGAGACTGAACCCAGGTCTCCCGCATTGCAGGCAGATTCTTTACCATCTGAGCCACTGACTAGGTGGTAAATTGCCATCTGAGGGACTTTGCAGCGTCCTGGCCAAGCTGGCCAGTTCTCCCAGGGCTTCTTCACAAGTCAGCAAAGAAAGAACTATTACCAGGGCCTCAGGGGCCTTAGGACTATGACCATTCCAGGGCCATGGTCACGGTTCACTCTAACTGGCTGTGCCTGTGCTGTTCCTGTTGTTATATGTTTTGGCATCACTCCTGCCTGACCTAATGAATGATGTGGAGTGGAGGCTTTTGGATGCTGAGCAATCTCTGAAATGTTTTGTTGGATTCTGGCTTAGGAAACATTCTGCTTTCAGAGATAACTTGTAGGTGATGAGGCGTGTTCCCAGAGTCAAGGGGCATGGGCGCTGGTAGGATTGGTTCAAAGATCCCCACCATTCAGAGAAGATACATGCCTCTGAAAGCAGGATAGAATGTGATTCTTCAAATGAGCCCTATTGTCTTATTGATTCAGTTACACTTGAGTGGTTAGCTCATTATTGACAGACGGGGACTCGTTTCTGACCAGGCAGGCCTTGAGAAGGGTTGTGTGCCTGAATCCTGCTAGCTGTTCGTTTACGGGATTGCTTCTGAAGAACTCTGCAAACTTGCCACATTTTACTGACCTTGGGATCTCCTGACTGCTGACACCTCTCAGCCCTTCTCAGAATGTAGGAAATTCTCTAATCCCTGAAGATACTAACCCCACACTCAGACCTTCTGGAAATTGACCTGCCTTCCTTCCATTTCTGCTGGGAAATAATCATAATATCTCCCATTTAATGAACAACCCTGACATATCACCCTCTGGGCTAAGAGGTTAACATACTTCATCTCATTCACACAGTGCAGTTTTACTATACCCATTTTATTAGACAAGGAAACTGAGGCTTAGAGACATGTAAAAACATTATTCATGTTAACCCAGCTGGCAAGTAAGAAAACCAGTTGTCAAACTCAAGTCTGTTGGACCTCAAATCCCATGTTCCTTGCTTGTTAGTCTGGGATGCCAAGACATCTACTTGTGCTCTAAGGCCCTTACATGGTCTCACCCTGTATTCTACTCCCCACCTGCCCCCATCACTGTGATCTAGCCACACACAACTTCTTTGTTCCACAAATGCACCCAGATTGTTTCTGGCAGTGTGCTTTTGCTATTGTGGCCTGCTGTGCCTGGGATGCAGAAACTTTGCAAGTTCTAGAGATGCAAAGATATTTAAGACAGCTCCTGCCTTTAAGAAATCTGTAATCTGGTGATGGGAGGCAGACAAATAGATAAGAGGATTATAATGTAGTCTGCTAAATTCATTAATGGAGATCTTGAATGACTTAACAGAAATACAGAGAAGTAAAGCTGACTCTGTGTGTGTGTGTGTGTGTGTGTGTGTGTGTGTAGGAGGACAGCCAGGAAAGACTATGGGTGATGCTTAGCTGAGTCTTAAAGAATAAGCAGGAGTGAACAAGATGCAGTGTGTAGGAGAAGGACGATTGTGACAGATTCCTGGCAGAGAAGACAATGGTAGCAAAAGCCCAAAGATGAGAAACAGTGGCATATATAATATGGGTGATGTGTGGTGCTGGAACATAAAAGGGTAAGAGATGCAACTGGGAAGTAGGCAAGAGTTGGATTGGGGACAGTCCTATGCTTAGGAAGCCCAAATAATTTCCTAAAGGATACTATGGGAGTGAGAGTGGGCACTAGCAAGCTGGGACCTCAAGACAATAGAAATAATCTGAAACTGTCCTGGTGATGCTGCAATGTACGTCACTCTCACCTAGAGTCTACACTAAGAAATTTGAACCTCAGAGTATGCACAGTGGGGAGACACTGAAGGTTTCAAGAGGGAGGTGGCAAATCAGACTTAATTATTAAGGGTTATTCAGGCACCAGTGTGGAGGATGGATTGGAGGGCTGCCAGGCTGAAGTGGAGGACCACTTGGCATAAGAGAGAGTGGGAATGGGTTGGAGGTGATGCTGTGGTGAAAGGTATAAAGAAAAGGGGTGGTTTTTATTTTTGTTTGTTCATTTTCAAGAAATGAAGGAGTACTGAGGAGGTGAGATCTTCAGTGTTTTATCATTGGTGAAGAGAAGGCAGAGAGAAGAATAAACTCCCCCCTCAGGTTCCTCATAAGGAAATGGTACAGATGGTGGTACCACCTGCAATAATGTAGAACAGGCTTTGGAGTGTTGGGTTTCCTCTTGGACAGGTTGATTGTCTAGAGGGAGGAGTCTAGTAGATGGTTGTGGGTCTGGACCTATGTATAAAGGGCTGGAGCTTATAAGAATATAGACTATCAAGAGAGTGAAACAAATTCGTACAGAGTATATTCAGTGAGAAGAATGGTGGCTTAACAGTATTCCCATTCTCCTTTTGGCAATTTTCTTTCAGAAAATAAACTTGGTGTCACTGACAGGATATTTAATTAACACTCTAATAACTTGTGAAAATGAATGAGCTTATTATTTGCCCCTTGTAAAAATCTGCCTTGGGTTCTCCAAATTCTTAATTATGTTGTTATTTTCCACAAACTTAATTTATTTCTGTTAGTTGTGTATGACATGGCTCATTGCCCACTGTTTGCAGGGGTCAGAATTTTGTTCGCTAGGTTGCCACTGGAGACTGGCGATGATGACAGAGCTGGAGGAACTGAGCGGCACCGAGGCTTCTATTTTTTAACTTCTTAATTTATCTTTTTTTAATCTTATTTTTGAATATATAATACATTCAAATGGTTTATAAATAGAATATATAAAAATATATACAGCAAACAGCCTCTCACCACCCCTATCCCTCATCCACGCAATTCCCATCATTGTTCCAGGTAGCCATGGTCATCAATTTCACACATGGCTTTCCAGAGTTTCATTAGCATACATGAGCAGATACAAATATATATATTCTCTCTCCCCCCACTCCCCACCATTTTTTACACAAAAGGTTTTAGGTGATCCTTATAGTTCTGACTTTTCTGTTTACACCTAGTATGTCTTGAGTATTGTTCCATGTCAAACATAGAACAGTTCATTATTCTCTTTAAACCATCATTTACTTAGCTAGTCTCCTTTGTTGTTGTTGTTGTTCAGTCGCTTGGTCGTGTCTGACTCTTTGCGACCCCATGGACTGCAGCACACCAGGCTTCCCTATCCTTCACGATCTCCTAAGTTTGCTCAAACTCATGTCCATTGAGTTGGTGATGCCATCCAACCATCTCGTCCTCTGTCGCCCCTTTCTCCTCCTGACTTCAGTCTTTCCCAGCATCAGGGTCTTTTCTAATGAGTCAGTTCTTCTCATCAGGTGGCCAAAGTATCGGAGTTTCCGCATCAGTCCTTCCAATGAATATTCAGGACTGATTTCCTTGAAGGTTGACTGGTTTGATCTCTTTTCAGTCCAAGGGACTCTCAAGACTCTTCTCCAATGCCACAATTGAAAAGCATCAAGTCTTCGGCACTCAACTTTCTTTATGGAACAGCTCTCCCATCCATACGTGACTACTGGAAAAAGCACAGCTTTAACTATACAGACCTTTGTTGGACATTTGGATTGTTTCATATATTTGCTATTACAAACAGCAGTGCCATGAATAACCTTGTACCTGTGTTATTTTATACTTGTGTAAATGTATCTCTATAAGATGCATTTGTAGGTGTGAAATTGCTGGCTTCAATATTTTATTTGGGGGGATTACAAAGAATTGATGCTTTTGAATTGTGGTGCTGGAGAAGACTCATTAGAGTCCCCTGGACAGCAAGGAGATCAAACCAGTCAATCCTAAAGGAAATCAACTGTGAATATTCATTGGAAGGACTGGTGTTGATGCTGAAATTCCAATACTTTGGCCATCTGATACAAAGAGCTTACTCGTTGGAAAAGACCCTGATGCTGGGAAAGAATAAGGGAAGGAGAAGAAGGGGGTGACAGAGGATGAGATGGTTGGATGGCACCACTGACTCAGTGGACATGAGTTTGAACAAACTTTGGGAGATAGTGAAGGACAAGGAAGCCTGGCGTGCTGCAGTCCATGGGGTTGCAAAGAGTCAGACGTGACTTAGTGACTGAACAACAACTGTCAAATTATCTTCCATAGTGGTCATACCAACTTTCATTCCTATCATTTGATACATGAGAGTTATCCTTTTTCTACAGCCTCACTGATAGACTGAAATATCGAATTGATTCTGGGGAAAATGGAAGTGACTCAGTGTAGTTTAAATTTGCTTTTCTCTCAGTTTGACTAAAGGTATACATATTTTTATTTGTTTACATATATATAACTATGTGTCTATAACTTTGCTTATTTTTCTGTTAAATTGTTGGTCTTTATTGATTTTTAAGAGAATTAGAACTTTGTCTAGGATGACTAGATCTTTGTCTGCTGCTGCTAAGTCACTTCAGTCGTGTCCAACCCCATAGACGGCAGCCTATCAGCCTCCCCCATCCCTGAGATTCTCCAGGCAAGAACGCTGGAGTGGGTTGCCATTTCCTTCTCCAGATCTTTGCCTAGTATGGCTCAATCTTCGTTTGTGATGTTAGTTGCATTTACTTCTTCTAGTTTGCCATTTCTAGTCTTGAGTATTTTATTTGCCCTGCAGAGGTTTATTTTTCACTTTTTTAGGACAATTAATGTATCATTCTATTCTTTTATAGCTTCTGAGTTTTGAATCCTTTTAAAGATCTTCACCATTCCACATTTTTAAAGGATTTTTTTCCAGATTTCCTCTAGAATTTGAATTTTAAATTGAAAAATCCATGACCCACTTAGAGTTTATTCTGGTGTACACAGTTTAGTGTGAATCCAACTTAATTTTTTTCTAGATGGCTGAGAAGCAGTGGTCCCAATATAATTTACTCACTAGTTCCTACTTTCCCAACTAATTTGAGGGGCTACTTTTGTCATATTCTAGATTTCTGTACATATTTGGGTCTATTTCTTGACATCCTTGCTGTTTGTTTATGGTATAATTTCATACTATTTTAATTATTGCCATTTTATTATTTGTTTTAAAGTTTGATAAGGATATTCCTATCCTCATTACTTTTTACCTCATATTTAATTTTTTATTAAATTAAATGCATTCTTCTGGTGTTTAATTTTTTTCCATTTTAACTTTACAATCAGTTTGTTTACAAAAACAAACAACCCAACTATTGGTATTTGTACTGTGATCATCTTAAAGCTGTTAAGACTTCCTATCTCAAACTTGAAATATCTTACCATTTTTTTCCAAATCTTCTTTCTTGACTTTCAGGAGCTTTCTTTAAAAAAAAAATAAAGATCTTGCATATTTCTTATTAAGATTATTCCTAAGTGTTCTATCTTTTTGGTTGTTATTATATGTGAAGTTTTTCATTTCATTACATTTTCCAACTGGTTGTTATTTTTATGTTGCTAAGTTACGTCTGACTCTTTTGTGACCCCATGGACTGTAGCCTGCCAGGCTCCTCTGTCTATGGGATTTCCCAGGCAAGAATACTGGAGTGGGTTGCCATTTCCTTCTCCAGGGTATCTTCTTGATCCAGGAATTGAACCCTTGTCTTCTGCATTGGCAGGTGGATTTTTTTTTAATCACTGAACCACCATGCCCTGCTCCTTAACAGAATTCTCTGTTTCCTTTTGATTCTTTTGATTTTCTGAGTATAAATTCATTATTATCTCCAAGTGGCAATAATTGTTTTACCCTTTGCAATTTGTATAGTTTTAACTTCTTTTTATTTTCTCATTACTTAGTTTAGTACAATATTTTAAAAATTAATAGTAAATGTGGATTTGTCTTCTTCCCAGCTTTAGGGGAAATTTCTAATATTTTCTTTTTAAGCATGCAGCTGGCTCTTGGGCTGAAAGTGATGTATTTCATCGCATCAGGGAAGCATGTTGTTACTCATAATTTACTGAGTGATCTAATTCAAGAAAGGGTATTGATATTATAGAAGGATCTCTAGAATGCATTAAGGGGGAAAAGCAAGATGGAGAATAGAAAAGTATGCATTATACTACTATTTATTTGAGAAGAAAAATATGAATGTATTAGGTGAAACCAAATGAAATTACCAATTTTGGACTGTTTTTAACTTATAAAGATGGCAGTATCATGACTCAACCCAATGTATTTATAACTGGTCATATTAAAAATATGGATGGATAAGCCATTAAAATAATAGCAATAAAAAGTAAAGGTTTTCTATGGTATGAGGGAAGGAACAGAGATAAAATCTACATTTCTCTGAACCTATCTTGTTTTGTAGATTTCACTCTGAAGCTATGTAACTATTTTATACAACTATACAATAAAATAAAAATTAAAAAAGTTATCCCCCCAAATCAAAAGCTAAAACACAATTATTTAAAGTTGTTAAAGACTATTGAGGTTGTACCAAAAGGATCAGGAGTCAAACTGAAGAAACAAACAAAAGATGAAACCAATTTGGACATCAATAGGATGTGTGTAATGAGTCAAATCCAACCCTTTGAGACCCCATGGACTGTAGCCTGCCAGGTTCCTCTGTCCATGGGATTATCCCAGCAAGAATACTGGAGTGGGTAGTGATTTCCTTCTCCAGGGGATCTCTCCAACCCAGAGATTGAACCCAAGTCTCCTGTGGTTCCTGCATTGGCAGGCGATTCTTTACCACTGAGCCACCTGGGAAGCACTATCAATAAGGATACTGACTACAACAGATTAAAATGTAGCATCATGACACCACAGGCAAACCAAGCAAATTCTAGACTATAGAAACTCTGCCAGATTCTTCCTCAAATATTGGAAATAAAAGCAAAACTAAACAAATGGGACCTAATGAAACTTAAAAGCTTTTGCACTACAAAGGAAACTATAAGTAAGGTGAAAAGACAGCCCTCAGATTGGGAGAAAATAATAGCAAATGAAGAAACAGACAAAGGATTAATCTCAAAAATATACAAGCAACTCCTGAAGCTCAATTCCAGAAAAATAAATGACCCAATCAAAAAATGGGCCAAAGAACTAAACAGACATTTCTCCAAAGAAGACATACAGATGGATAACAAACACATGAAAAGATGCTCAACATCACTCATTATTAGAGAAATGCAAATCAAAACCACAATGAGGTACCATTACACGCCAGTCAGGATGGCTGCTATCCAAAAGTCTACAAGCAATAAATGCTGGAGAGGGTGTGGAGAAAAGGGAACCCTCTTACACTGTTGGTGGGAATGCAAACTAGTACAGCCGCTATGGAAAACAGTGTGGAGATTTCTTAAAAAACTGGAAATAGAACTGCCATATGACCCAGCAATCCCACTTCTGGGCATACACACTGAGGAAACCAGATCTGAAAGAGACACGTGTACCCCAATGTTCATCGCAGCACTGTTTATAATAGCCAGGACATGGAAGCAACCTAGATGCCCATCAGCAGATGAATGGATAAGGAAGCTGTGGTACATATACACCATGGAATATTACTCAGCCATGAAAAAGAATTCATTTGAACCAGTCCTAATGAGATGGATGAAGCTGGAGCCCATTATACAGAGTGAAGTAAGCCAGAAAGATAAAGAACATTACAGCATTCTGACACATGTATATGGAATTTAGAAAGGTGATAACGATAACCCTATATGCAGAACAGAAAAAGAGACACAGAAATACAGAACAGACTTTTGAACTTTGTGGGAGAATGTGAGGGTGGGATATTTCAAAAGAACAGCATGTATACTATCTATGGTGAAACAGATCACCAGCCCAGGTGGGATGCACGAGACAAGTGCTCCGGCCTGGTGCACTGGGAAGACCCAGAGGAATCGGGTGGAGAGGGAGGTGGGAGGGGGGATCGGGATTGGGAATACATGTAAATCCATGGCTGATTCATATCAATGTATGACAAAACCCACTGGAAAAAAAAAATAATAATAATAAAAATTAAAAAAAAAAAAAAAACAAATAGGTCATGCAGAAAGAATGAATAATAAC
Organism: Dama dama; assembly: GCF_033118175.1. Taxonomy (NCBI): domain Eukaryota; kingdom Metazoa; phylum Chordata; class Mammalia; order Artiodactyla; family Cervidae; genus Dama; species Dama dama. The sequence goes on from NC_083699.1 coordinate 38,524,183, forward strand.
ATGAATAAATAAAACCTATGTGTAATAATTAAAAAAAAAAAAAAGAAGAAAAAAAACAAAAACAAAAACAAGATAAGAAGAGGGTAAGGGAGGGAAAAAACTCTACAAATTAAAAGAAACTTAAGAGATAGGAACTAATTGCCATGTATGAACTTCATTTGGATCTTGGTTCAAACAATGCAAAATGTAAAGTTGCAATCATTTGCTACCTTCATTTTAAGGCAAAGAAGAAAGTAATTTATTTACCTGACAAACATCAATAAACGGGGAGAAGGAGTCCTTGTGTAAGAGCAGCCTAGAACTAAAATCAGTCCCCAGGACTCCCATCCCAGCAAACACAAGTTCAGACAGGGCATCATGATCACAAAGGGAGAATGGTGGCATATTCAGTAATAAACTTTTGTCCACCAGAGGCCTTTGCTTGTGTAAACCATATTTCTGTCACTGGTAAGTCAGCCAGCCTAAGAAGTCCACTGCATCACCAGGGCCAGTAGAGTAAGTGGTAAGTCGGCCCTTTAAATCATAGTTGTCACCAGGTTCATCAGCTCTGAAGCACTCTACCCCTTTCAGGCCAGTCTGGGGCAAACTATCTACCCTGTGCTGTAGCATCTGAGTAAGGAAGGGATTCTTAGCCACTACTGGAAAAAATTAGCTAAAATTCCACCTCCCATCCAGCTAAAGGGCAGGTCTGAGGGAAGGGCTGAGTTGGGATTAGTATGTTTCTGAAAGAAACGGGCCCCTGGCAGATAAACCAGCTGGTTTCTCTATGACTGCACTGTAGTGGATAGTGTCAGAAAAAAGGAAAAAAAAATTGTCCTCTGCCCTTGCTGATAAGATAGGTTCCTCTACCTATATTATTTAGTCAAAAGCAGATAACTGGATCTTTCCTTGTCAAAATAAAGCCATCCCTTATTGCATGAACCTGTTTAGATGCAATTGAAAACACATGCATCTAACTGAAGGCCTGGATATTATTCCCTGAAATGGTAACTGTGATTATTTCTGGGTGATGGGGTTTGGGATGCTTTTCACTCTTCATAATGCACGTAAATTATTTTTAAACTTGGAGTATAAAGCTACTTCCATTTTTGGAAAGAAAAATAAACTATGTAACCCAAGAAATATTGTCCCCTCTGGCCAAATGCTAAGCATTTCTGAGTATTCTATCTGTTGCCCCCAACACTTGATGAGGGAGCTCTGATTCTCAGAAATGTCTAATTCCATCAGCCCCAGGACTTCATCATTCTTGATGGCTCTTTCTAAGAGTGAGACTAGGTTATAAGAAACCAGGTATCAGGTCTCTCCATGGTTGGTTTTGTGGGGACCATGGGTTATGGCCAGCTACCCCCAACACCAAACCTCATTCCAGCCAATGCTGAATGTCTCTGACCCAGGTCTCAGTGCTCCTAAGTCTGGCGCCTGGCCCGTCTGGGTTTCAATCCTGTTTGCTTATGTTTGGTCTTTCCCCCAATTTTCATGGTGACCTAACTCAAAAGCAAAGTAGCTTCTTTTATTTGAATTAAAAGTACGTGTGACATCCTGGATTTGTATCTGGGAGCCAAGATCCTGGATGAGACAACATTTCCTAATGACTTTGGTCCTTAGGTTAATAAGAATTCTTAGGCTAACAAATAATGAGTGATTCTTCATAACAAATGGGACCTATATATAGATGCATTAATTAGCTAAATGTTGCTCTGTTCTCTTGTGTCTGAAGCCCAGAGAGGCAGGACAGTGGTCCCGACTGCAAAGTGCTTTGCAAAACATAAAAGATGCTGAGCAGCTGGAGGTTGGGGCCAGGAAGCAAGGAGCTAGAGCAAAGGTTAGGCTTTCACCAATCAACTCCTCTTCACAGAAACAGTGAGAAGGACCAGGAGACTTTGCCATATGCCAGGGGATTACTTTGTGAAAAAGCACAAGGTTGGCTGCCCACCAAGACACAAGGTTCCCAAATAGAGCCTGAGTCCTGGAGGGAGAGAAGAACTGGCTAAAAATAGCTGTGACGTCCCAACGTCGATTTTATTCTTCTTTTTTTTTTTCTCCCTTTGGGGAGTTCACCTAAAATAGCCTGGCAGCAGATTTTTTTTTTGCCCTTTAAGTGGAAAAGAAAAACAGAAAGGTCAAGAACTGAAGTTAAGCTTCTAAGAAGCCTGAAGTTTTTGCCCAAACAGATGAAGTGTCCCTCTGGGGTGATGGCCGTGTCCACTCCTGTGTGAGGGCCGCATCCCTGAAGACAAAGGCCAAGGCCTGGGGATTGTCAGGGGACAATGCGAACTCCTCTGGGCCTGTGGGCATGTCAAGGAGCTGACCAAAGGCTGGACAAGTATCTAGGCTTAGGAGAAGGTGCCAGGTTCTGAGATCAGAGTTTCAGGAAGCATAGGAAAGTGGGAAACAACAACCCACGTCTCTGATTGAGCTAGTAACTGCAGGTCAGAGTCAGGAAGGCCCGTGACTCTAGCAGAAAAAGTCCTGGGAATTGCCTAGTGGTCCAGTGGTTAGGACTCTGTGTTTTCACTGCCAAGGGGCTGGATTCGATCCCCTGGTCAGGGAACTGGGATCCCACAGGTTGTGCATCTCGGCCAGCCAAAAAAAGTCCTGACACAGGGAAGTGAGCTTACCTGGAGGTAAGGCCAGGCAAAAGAGAAGCCCCCATGGATAGTCAACTACTTAGAGAGTTCCCTCCTCTCAGAGGGTTTTTCATTCCTCCGCCCCTGCCTCAGATGGAGGATGACTGTCCTCCTTGCCTCTCTGTTCCTGGCCTCCTGCGGTCCTGAAATCTGCGGGGCCACCTGGCTTGGATCCCTTGTAGAGTCCTCACTGAGATGGGCCACTATCTTGGGCACACTTTTGAAAACCATCCCTGAGTCAGAGCTTGGAGTACAGAAAAAGGAGGCAGCACTGTTTCTTGGGAACCAAAGCAATCCCAGTGACTCAAGGCTGCATAATTGTAATCCCAGTGAATACTGAGAATTTTACAGTGGAATAAACTCAGGTTCAAAGAAGCTGGGTGACTTGCTCAAGGTTAGTATGTGCTCAGTCGTTAAGTTAGGTCTGACTCTTTGTGACCCTGTGGACTGTAGCCTGCCAGGCTCCATTGTCCATGGGATTCTCCAGGCAAGTATACTGAGGTGGGTTACCATTTTCTTCTCCAGGGGATCTTCCTGACCCAGGGATCGAACACCCTGTCTCCTGCATTGGCAGGTGGATTCCTTACCACTGAGTCATCAAGGACACTCAAAGCTAGAGAGTCAGAAAGCTTTAGGCAGAAAGGTCAAATCCAGATCCTTGTCTCCAGGCTACACTCATTCACTAACTAGCAGAAGTTTTAAGTGGAGGGGCTGGCTGCAGAGGTGGTGTCACTGGTGGGATTCAATACAGATGGTGAGAAGATAGGGGGCTGAAATCTGCAAGGGTGAGTGTATCCTACTGTCAAGTATTGCCACTTAGCTCAGAACCTTGCCCTCAACTGGGCTAATCAATAGATGTGCTTCACTGGGCAGTCAGTACTAAATCAGATAATATATGTTAAGCCAGGTGTAGAATAACCACTCAATAATTTTAGCTACTTTATTACTATTATTTTCATAATGTTCACAGTCCAGAGCCTAGTATAAACCTGGCAGACTCGGAAGCCTGGTTTTGGCAAAACACCAAGAATGAATTCGTTTCCAAGATTGATTATTTAAAGTCAGAAGACATGTACACTTTTCAAGGCAATGTGTGACCATTCTTGCCACCTGGAGGGTGTGTTCTGCACCACTATGACTTCTTTCCCCTTGGGGAGGTTCAAAGGTGCTCGTGAGCTGAACAGGTTCTCCTTGTCAGAATCCCAAGGTTAATGACACCAGGCCAGGTCTGATTCAGCCATCTTCACAGTATGGATAATTGACACCCATATGCTTACACACTCATTCATTCCCAGATGCTTTTTGACCTCCTATTATGTGCTGGCACTGCTCTGGTACAAGGGATACAGCAGGAAATAAGATAGGCTCCAGCCCTCATGGACCTTCCTTTCTAGGACCAAGTAAGATGAGCTCGTCCTTGCTGCCATCATCAGTGCTGGGCATGAACGGGGCCAGCATTCGCTCCTCTCATTCTTGCTGATACCATTGCCAGCAGCCCTCCTTCTAGAGACACAGATGTTTTCTTGGGGGATATTAATGCCTTATTTCCCTGAGGGTAAAGTGCTGGGTGCCAATACATCATTTGTCCTGCTGGCATCACCTTTCTCCAGTCCAGTGCCAGGGAGATAACCCTGTGGCCCTGTGTTGTGGGATGCATACCCCCTACTGACGCCCCAAGACTTCACCTGCCCACGTCAGCCCCATCTGACCCCTCCTCGGCTCTTTCCTCTCTGCGCCCGCTTCCTTAGCACCCGTGATATGCCATCCTGGGCCTTGAATTCCCCCTATATTCCATCTTATCCTCTTCCTATAAACCCCAAGCCTACCAGAATCTCTGCCTCCCCCTCTGCCTCCTCTGAGAGGCCTTGGCTGTCCCATAGACCTGCTTCTTCTGAGCCCCATGCTTCTCCCAGTCTCCTGGGTTCTTTCTGGCCTATCTCTTCCCCATCCTGTCTTCCTCATTGACTTTCCAGTAAGCGGGTTCCACCCTCCCCCTTCAATGCCACTGGGGTTCTTTCTCTCTCTCCAGGCCTTACCATTCCCTGCCCTGTTCCCTCTCTCCTCCACCAGCTGCAGGTTCTCCTTGTTCTTGGTCTTACAACCCCTGTCCTCTCACTCTGGGGGATCGCTTTCTTTTTGGATCCAGGATCTGTGCTAGTTTTCATATTTTCCTCCTTATATAGGCGTTTCCTCACCAATATCTTCAATTTTTTTTAAAGTATGTGGGCTATCGTCAATTTAAAGGGAAATATTGCACAATAGGGCTTCTCTGATGGCTCAGTGGGTAAAGAATCTGCCTGCAATGCAGGAGATGCAGGAGAAGCTGGTTCGATCTCTGGGTGGGGAAGATACTCTGGAGGAGGGCATGGCGACCCACTCCAGTATTCTTGCCTGGAGAATCCCATGGACAGAGGAGCCTGGTGAGCTATAGTCCATGGGGTTGCAAAGAGTCAGACATGACTGAAGCGACTGAGCATATGCATGCATTATATAATAGTGGAATAGATAGTAGACAGCAATTCCAAGAACTGAGTAGATGAGACAGGGGTGGAAGCCTGGGAAAGAGTGAATGAATACACTCAGGTGGGTACTGGTTGCATTTTCTAGACCCAGTTGTTCCTTAAGATTGCATTTAGCTGTCACCCATCAGATCATCTTTTCTGATTTGAGAATGACCACTTAGTGCTTGTGTATGTGCTTAGTCGCTCAGTTGTGTCCAACTCTTTGTGACCCTGTGGACTGTAGCCTGCCAGGCTCCCCTGTCCAGGACCACTTAAGACCACTTAGAAGTCCTTGAGGAAAGCCTCACACTAGTTCCCAGGTCCCAACAACTACAGCTTGCTCATCAGCATAGCCAGTGTCTCCTTGAGTGAGTTTTATTTCCAAAGCTAGCCTGTAAGTAAACTGGAGCTCATTTTCCCATCAGTTCAGTTCAGTTCATATTCCCATAGAAACATTTAAGTATAAGATGGTTAAACTCCAGACAAACACGCAGACAGCTGGACACGACTGAGTGACTGAACACCACCACCACCATGCAGAATGCTTTATCACCCACGAAGTCCTTGCCCAGAATCTGAATGGTAGTCTAAGGTCCTTGGCTCCGTGAGGCTTGCCTGTGGAGTCCTGATAGCCACCCCAGGTTTGTTGGCAGGAGACTGAGAAATGCTGCTCAGAGGAGGCATCAGAGAAGCATCCAAATGTCTCATCTGTGTGTGAGCCTCTTGCCTTGAGATCATGAGAAAGGCTTATAATCAAGTCCCCAGGGAATTTTTATGTATCCTAAAAATTGAAAACCATTGCCTCCGTGGCTTGGCAACCCCCAGAACAGCTGGGAAATGATATGGGAGTGTGGCCAGGCCATGGATGGCAAAGGTCACTAGGCCATCAACAAGTCAAGTGTCTGCAATGTATAAATTTGATCCACCTATAAATTCTACTCTTTTGACCTTGCCTACTCTTGGGCTGTCCTGAACACCCTTCTCTTGCTCCATTATCTTCCAGAGCAAATGAGGAATTACAATTAAACCACACTTATTCATCTGTGAGTTCTCAGCATATGGCATAGTACCCAGCAGGATTTCTCATAGTATATGACACCTAGCAGGTGTCCCCCAAACATTAGAAGATACCTGGATGGATACCCTGTCACCTGGGTGCACATGCCAGGCCAGGAGGGCCCCTGGGGAAAAGAACTGGAGCTGTGGGCAATGGTACTTCCTTGACAGCCAAGCAAGATGGTTAATTTAGAGCACATCAGTGTGGCATTACATTTCTTTGGAAATGCAACTCAAAATCCTCTTCCTCCAGGAGGAATGCCAAGTGGCACCCCAGAACAGGACAAGTTGTACCTTCACAGGAGGCTGGGGAGCTGGAGGGTGGAAATGCCACTGTTAATCCATAAGCAGCAAGGGGCGGGGGTGCTGGCCTCCACAAGGCATGGCAGGAAAAATAAACAGTGCTCCCCCTGTCCCCCTGCCTGTGAAGGACTAGGAGAGCAGCAGAAACTGGTCCAGTTCTTTTACAAGCCGTGGGCTATTTTTAGCTCATTAATCCCTGGGGGCCTTGCAGGGCTCACGGTTAGAGACACAAGCTAGAAGAAGCTTTATAATTCTTTTCATAGAGCAGGTACTCCCTTCACCACGCATCTACTGGCCTCCAGAGGCCTAATTGCTTTTCAGAGGACAGGAAGGAGAGCATTAGAGCCTGCGAAAGGAGGGGAGCAAAATGAGACAAAATGAGGAGGAGAAGCTGAGACAGAGCAAGAGGTTGTGAAGCCTGATGCCTAAAATTGGGTCAGAAGGAGCAGCCTTTTGAATGCAAATCAGGCAACTTGAATTGCAGCCTCAGCAGGGCCAGGTGGCTGCCGCCTGTCCAACCTGGCAGGGAAGGTGGGAGAAGGAGGTGTGCTACCTCCTGTGGTTCTGGAGAACCAGACTGATGGCCATCCCAAGCCCCCTGCTTTTTCTTCCTTTCCCCGTGCCCTGAGGTCATTTTATTTCCTATTATCACTCCCCACACCCTGCTCCCAAAAAAAGGTAAGAGAAAAAGGAGAAACAGCCCAAATTAAGGCAGCTTCTCACCATTTCTATTTTAAAATCTAAATGGAAGAAGAGATGAAAACCATTGTCTAGAAAGAGATCACCTATGGATTTTTACTGATGGGTTCTATTTTCCCTACCCTGTTTCTGATTGACATAGATAATCAAAAACTGGCCTCCCCCACCACCACCTCTGCCTTTCTGGAAATAAGGAAAAATTATTGTCTGACTTTTCCCCTCCTCTAACTGTGGGCTGCTTAATTTAAGACACTGCCAAACTGCCTTTGTTCCAGTTCTAAGCAAATAAGTGAGTTGTCGTAGTAACTCAATACTTGCTGAGTTGATTTGTTACCAAGAAATTGAGGGCATATTGAATTTTTGCATTTTTGTAGGTTGAATCATTTAAATATTCTGGACAGCTCCGCAGTTATGGGATGCCTCTGGTGACTCTTCTAGAGAAACCTTTAGATTGAATCACTAGGCAGAATCGGATGCACTTGTCCACAGCCTCCTTCCTGAAATGTTACCCTAAAACTGGGTTCACTTCTTGGTGGTTGTTGAATCAGAAAACACAATCAAGCCAAACAGTGGGAAAAGGAAGGGTTTATTATTACTTTCAGCAAATAAAGAGAACACCAGGGATCTTCCCAAAATAGGGTTTCTCCAAACAGCAAAATTGGGGAAGTTTTAAGCCTTGGTACATGCATATTCAAGAAGGGGTTTGGGTAGAGAAGAATTGAGCATTGAATTGGGGCAAAGGTTGACAGAGTTCAAGTTTTAGTTGATTGAAGTCAGGGGGATCAACATCATCATTCTGTCTTCCATCTGTGTAGGGAACTCACCTGCAGAACTCAAAGACACTATGTATAGCCCTTGAAGAGAAGCTATGTGTGTGGGCTCAGCTGCTAAGTCATGTCCGCCTCTGCAACCCCCATGGACTGTAATCCACAGAGGAGTCTTCCTCTGTCCATGAAATTTTCCAGGCAACAATACTGGAGTGGGTTGTCATTTCCTACTCCAACAGATCTTCCTGACTCAAGGATCGAAATTACGTCTCTTGTAATTCTGCGCTGGCAGGCGGATTTCTTTACCACTGAGCCACCTGGGAAGCCCTGCTTTATCACTGCAGTGCTGCTTAGCCATCTTTTCTCTGTTCCTGCATTCCTTTATTCCCTTAAGATCATTACTGAGACCTGTTCAAAGGCAAGCACTGTGGCCAGGCTTAGACCACAAATTGGCTTAGGCCAAAATGTCTTCTCTTATGTCAAGAAAGCAGTTCCTGGTTCTTTTTCTTTGGAGAACCCCTGACCTATCTGCTTACAGAAACAGGTGTGATTCCTTGACCTCCACCCTCACCTGGCTTCCCGCCTGGTTCTCTGGCTGTGCCTCCTCAGTGTCTTCTGCTGTCCTCCCTGCGTCTGCCCTAGACCTCGGGGTACTAGATGGTCCCTGGGTCCTCCTTTGGTCCTCTGTCTTCATTTCTTTCCTCCTAGGTAATCTGGAGGATGCCCACATTTCTATCTATAGCTGGACCTCTCTGGGAGTTCTAGTTGTGCAAAGACCGTTCCTGCTTGATAGCCCATCTGTATACCTGATAGGCATCACCAATTTAACCTGTGCAAAACTCAACTACTGCTTTTTTTCCCTTGGAAATACTTCTCTCCTAGGGTCCCCCATCTCAGTATATGTAGCATTATTGACCCAGTTGCTAAAGTAAAAACCCAGAAATTATCCTCGATTCCTCTCTTTCCTTCATTTGCCAATTCAATTAATTCAAAGTCTTTCTGATTCTAATTCAGTATGTACTCAGAATCTGAATACTTTTCAACACCTCTGCTGCTCTGATTTTATCTACACTTATCTCTCCCTGAACTGTTTCAGCAACCTCTTTCCCAGGTCCCTGCTTCCACCTTTGCCTCCCCAGTCCATCCTCCAGTGAAAAGAGGAAGTCTTTGAAAGTGTCAGTCAGATCCTATCATTCCCCTGCCTGAAACACACTGAAAATAAAGCCCAGGTTCCTCATCTAGGCCTTCAAGAGTCTAAATCAAGAGTAGACATACTATTGCCCTTGGGCCAAATAAGCACCCCTACCTCCCGCCTGTTTTTGTCAATAGCATTTTATTCGAACACACATGTACCCATTTATCTCTGAATTATCTATGGCCACTTTGCCATTACAAAGGCAGGGTTGTGGAGTTACCACAGAGGTTGTGTGGCCCGTAAGGCTTAAAATAGTCATTGTGTGGCCCTTTTAAAAAAAACTTTTGTCTTCTCTGTTCTAAGTGACCTGGCTCTTGCCTTCTTCTCCCATCACGTCTCCCTTTATTTCCTGCCTCATTCACAACATTCCAGTAACTCTGGCTTGCATTCTCTTCCTCACCCGAGACTGGCCCTGCCGTAGCATCTGTACGCTAGTGGTTCTTGCCCAGTTTGTCCTCCACCCCAGATCTTTGAATAGCTCCTTCCTCAACATTTCTGTCTTGTCTCAAATGTCGCCTCTTAGAAGTTACCATTCTAGCTATATCATCGCTACACCAGTTACCTCCCACCAGATTATCTTGTTTCATCTTCTTTATAGTACCTGTTACCATGTTCATGCTATGTCCCTATCTAGATAGCTGTAAGCATGAAAGTATGAGCTAATCTTCTGTCTTCCCCATCACCATGTAAGAAGCTTGAGGGCAAAGACTGACTTATTCATCTGCATACATCCCAAATTTGGTACTGTGCCTGGCACATACTTACAGGTACCTGTTGACTTACTGAGTCTTTGTGAAGCAAACTATTCTTTATGATATAAAAAAACAGGTCTTACTTTGTTACGCAAGTTCAGATATTCATATACCAAATTTTCTTGAGCTTCTATATACTTGTCAGCTAGCCAAATCCTTTCCAGAATTGTTATTTTTCTTGTTTTATAATTAATACTGACCACTGAGTGCTCAGCACGTTACAAACATTATCCCATTTTAATTCTTATGACAATCCTATGAGGGAGGTATTCTATCTCCCTTTACCAGTGAGGAAATGGGCACCCAGTTGCTAACAACTTGAACTGGGTCACACAGCTAGAAATTTACAAAGTCAGAATTTCAGCCCATGTTTTTACTGTCATGTCAAGCTGTGGGTGAGTCCTTCCCCAGGGCTTTCCTTCCATGATCAGCAAATCTTAGTGCACCAGTGGATTAGCTTACACCATTCTTTCAGCTCTATGAGAAATTTGGATACTTTTACATCCATCTCACTAAAGGTATGAGATGTTCCCATTATCTTCAGATTCTTTTCAACCAGTGGGTTGACACCGTAGACAGTTCTGAGAAACCCCAAACAGCTCCCTGCCCAAGTATTCTGCCATTAGTGACTAATTTGGGGTGTATGGAGATTATTCTGCTTGAAGAGTTTCTTGTAAAAGGCAAACAGCTCTGGGCAGGGTGGTACTTTATCAGAGATGAGCTGACAGCTGCCTGAGTGTGGAGCCCTGGAGAGCAGGAGCCAGATAGGCACAGTAAAGAAGAGATTTGGAAGAGCTGAAGGCATCACTTGTCCATTTGTCCAACCTTAGCAAATTGGAACATTTAATGATGGAGAAGGATGTTCTCGCTGTGATTCAGTAAGTGCAGGTTATAGCCTGGTCTGTTATGTCCAGTATGCACAGCCTGACCCACTTTTCCACTTATGTAAGAAGGTCAGAAGACCCTACACCTATTAATAAACATGTATAAATGTTGAAGTTATGCGTGGTTTTTCTTCTCCATTTTTGCTTTTATGTGTTTTTTAGATTTTTGTCAAAGAATATGTACTACATTTTGCATAACACAAGGCAATAACGGTAAAGAAATCTCTCCCAGAAGCCCCTTCCCTTCTTAGCTTAGTCCTCCACTGGGTAAACCTTTAACTGGACTGTCCCATGACCGCCGAAGGGGCCTGTTCCTGGAAACCCTCTTGGCTCCAGTGAGCCCTACACAGAGCTGCTAGGTTAAAGCAGAGCGCAGATCATGTACCTGCTCAATCTAGTCCCTGCCCAAGCCGTTATTATCCTGGGCCACAATGCTGGGCAGAAGTCCCAGGTGGAGACAGATCAGGACCCCTGAGAGGCAGGTGTGTAATGCTGGGTGGTTTCCACAGTCACTGCCAGATCCAGCTTTGAGAACCAAGGAGCCCCATGGCCTGGGTTAGCCTTGGGGTGTGGCATCTTTATAAACTGTTTCCTTTGGCCTACAGTCAGCTGAGCCAAAGTCTTCCCGTTGGCTCAGACCAGGTAAAGAATTTGCCTGCAATGATGGAGACTTGGGTTCGATCCCTGGGTCGAGAAGATTCCCTGGAGAAGGGAATGGCTACCCACTCCAGTATTCTTGCCTGGAGAATCTCATGGACAGAGGAGCCTGGCAGGCTCCAGTCCATAGCTTCACAAAGAGTCAGACACAACTGGGCAACTAAGCACGCACACAGCTGAGCCAAACACGTTGCCTGAGGGCCTCAGAAGTGAGTTCTGGATCTAGCCAAGAACTGCCCTCAGAGCACTTAACGAAGGGCGCTTCCTCAAGTTGGCTCCCAAGTGCCCTGAGTCTTGCAAATGCTGGGTTTCTGTATGAAACAAAGCCATGTGTATGCAGAGGGCTACATGGAGGAGAGCCTCATCCCTTCCCACCACACACATACAAACATACCTCTGGGGAGCCTTAATGATACTCTGGGAGGACATGATGGGGGCAGCATTTATCTCAATTACACATGTTTCTTAAATTAGCCTAGAAAACTTTCGTTGGCCGAAGACAGCCTGCTTAGTGTGCGGGCTCCTTATCAAATCAGGCTGCCGCAGTAAACATTAGTCTCCTGCAGCCAGTCCATTTCAGTGGGGACTCTGGGATAATGAAATATCAGTAAGTAGAGAAGGGCTTATTGTAAAGTAGGATGAGTCTATGTTTGTAAAAGAATGTGGGAATTATTTGTATCTTCTGCATTGAGAAAACGGATAGAACTTGGTGTGACAAAAGTTGAAAGTGGTGATATTTATTTGTGTAAGTGTGCCCACATGTACTTTTCAGTATTTTCAAATATTTTCTATGACCAATGTGAATTATTTTTGAAAATAGATAAAAACATTTATGCTTTTAGAAAATGAAAAGTAATCAAAGGCACCAAACCAGAAACTGCTGTGGTTTTTCTCATAAATTAATGTTAAGCTAGACTAATACACCTTATTTTTAGAGGGGTAAAGAGCATTCATGAGAAAATGAATTAGTCATCACTGATAACAAGATTCTGTGCAAAATTTATTGCAGTGTTTTTCCCGTATCAGTGATAAATCAGTTTCCCCCTCATTATGTCCAGGGACATACCTAAGAGATAGGATGTAAAAGGTATGAAAAAGGACATTTTTTCCACGTGATTACCTAGAAAGAGCAGGTATCCAAGTAAGGGACTGGCCTTAGTTAACATTTTTATGTGTAACATGGAAAAGAATGAAATTGATGACAAACATCTCTGATTTGTGAATGTCAATTAAAGGGGAAAAACTCTTGTGTAATCTTATAGAGCTGGATATTTTGGTAAAGCAAAATTATATTTACAAGGTGATGGGCAGCCAAGGAACCAGGTGAAGACTAAGGGCGATGATTTTGGTAGTTCCCAAATGTAATAATCTCTAGAGTCTAAGAGCTTGTATGGTCAAAAAAGAGTAAAACAGGCTGGACAACAACACTTACCCCTAATGGGATGTGGATTATCTCCAAATGGAATATGGATCAGAAGCATTATCCTCTTATTATAAAGTCATGGGGGTCTTCATATCAGGAAACTGTGAGTCATAACCTGGTTGCTTAGTGTTAAGGAAGACAGAATTGGGTGGAAGGATTTACCTAGTGGATGGAAATCTACAGGAAGCCATATTGAAGAAAAAAGAAAGAAACTCAACCTAAATAAAAAGGCTTGACCTGGAATATAACCAGCAATAAAATATTAACATTCTGAAGAGAATGCATTGATGTTTGTTTGCAAAAATGCCAGAATGTAGAGGAAGACCCTCTACACTGGGGAAGACCCAATGAAACTTAAAAGAGCATACATAATAGACCCTAAAGTCATGAATCTCATTACCCCAAGAAGAGATCAAGAACAACAATTTCAACCATTTCATGTGTGAATTAGCTAATAAGCTTTTGGGCTCCATCATCCATTGATTTAAAGGAATCGAATGCTTTCAGGATAATACCATGAAAAAACTGTCATCTTGAGCTCAGGAAGCTACTAGCTAAATTTTCCTTCACATTCTACCATATCATAAAAAGTAGTCATTTTTATGTTGAGTTCTGAAGAATCTCATGCTGTCAGAGCAGCTCATTTGTCAAGTCTAAAATTTACACTTGGTGGTAACGGCTTTCTGCAGATTAACTTTTCTCATGCCAATGCTTCAGCACTGGTCCTGACAAAATGAGCGATCAGCTCCCAGAGTGATATCCTCCCCTTGCAAAGGTGGTTCTGGCTTTCCATACTGAGAAAGGAAATTCCAAGTGTCCTATTCATTAGCTGGACATTCTGTGTTAATAACCCTCTTGACCCTGCAGAGATATTTAGATAGCATTGATGAGCACTCAGGTGAATTATTACAGTCTCACTCAGAATCTAAAAGAATATCAGGCTTCAGACAACTAACGATAAAAGTAAAACTTGAAATTTCACTGTAAAAAACACTGTGAGGGAATTATAAGGCTACATGAACAACAGATGATACTGATGGAAACAGTTTGGTGCCTTAATCACTTGAAACTTACAAAATAGATAACCCATTGCATATTTAGAACATTGCAATGTAATTGTGATTGATGTAGTTACGTGTTCAAAATAATCCTTCTTTGGAATCTTTTTGAGAAAGTCCTGATGGTCCCAGCAGGCTTAAGGGATTGGTGGCTGGGCAGTATTTGGTCAGTGGTGGAAGTGGCTGCAAAGAAGGAAGTAGAACACAGTCTCAGGTGGGTCGCATCTCTGTAGTTCTGCTAAGCTGGTTTTCTACAGTGCTACACCTGAACCCATGGCTATCCTGAGAGCTGTCTCTGTGTAACTTGTAACTCTAAAAATGGAGTTTCTGAAAGCAAAGTGAGTTTCTCCAGTGTGTCTTTATCCTTGATCTGTGCTAAGGGCAAGAAGTACATACAAAATAACAGACCTAGGTCTGCCCTTACCATCATATTGTAACTCTAAGCCTCAGTTGGCTACTTACATTCCCAGAAAAGAGAAGGAAAAGACAGGGATCAACAAACAGGAAGAAAGAAAAGACAACCTGAGCTCAGCTAGAGGAGACACAAGGAGAGTTGACATAACTTTGGGGGCCAACTGCAGAGCGTAGAATGTTTGCTGTGACCCTCTTTGATGGGAAAACATGTAGATTCCTTTCAAGTTGCTCACAATCTGCATAAATCCAGCAGACCAACTGAGTAAATTACTTTTGTTCTCACTCAAGGGATATCTATTAAGAATTCCAGGCTTTATTCTTTGGCAGGGCTGATATTCAGCCAACACACACAAGGAAAACTGCCCCAGTGGTTAAAAATACTGAAAATATTTCTGTACCCTTTGGAAACAAATTGCAGCCTGAGCAATTAGGCACTGCTAGCTACCCCATTTTTCCTGGCTCCTCCACTGAGACCACGGACCTCTGCCTACTCTAGCAACTACAGGGTGAATGTTTAGCTCTGAAGGATCTTATTAGTGTCCATTCTCTACTGATTGTTGAATATTTCGATTCTCCTATCTGTTCTCAGACAATGGTCATAAGTGACACTGGTTATCCAACCAGGAAGTTGTTAAAAAGTAACCCAGTGCAGGATGACAAGTGAGATGGATAGAGATGAAAGAAGAGACTACCCAAAGGTTACTTGGGATGGTGAGCAAGGGGGACTTAGATTCAAGGGATCTTGGGTGGAGTATACGAAGAAGGATTCTCCTCGGTCTTGAGTGGTACAGCAGTCCTCATTGGCTGCCTCTAAGAGATGCTGGCAAGAAAAACAGATCACAGCTGAAAAGCAATAGGAACCCCGGAGGAGGAAAGTCCTATGTAAAATATGCAAGAGGATTAAAAATAGAGAAAGAAAATTAATCCAAACCACAAATGTATTTTCAGACTGCCAAGGTCCTGAACTCAGGCTTCTTACGCACCTCTATGTGGATGGTGCTCTTACCAAAGTCAGAGGGAATTTAACTCAACTGAGGGACATATAAGGGAGGTTCAGGGAACAGTTCTAGATGGGTAGTGTAAAAATGCAAAAAGAGCATATAATTCCTTTAAAGAGTAAATGCCACCAAAGGCTCCAATTTAGCACACGCCCATGTGCCCTCAGAGCTGACTGCACTGGCGGTATGCCCTCCTGAATATGATATAAAATTTGGCCATGCAGTAAGATTTCACTATTCAACATACACTTATTGTGTTGACACATTTGGTCTCAGTTGTAACTGAAAAATGCAGGAGTAGACCACCCCATCACTGCTCCCCATCCCCACAAAACTTTCAAACAAATAATCTATTTGTTGTGATCACTTCCTCCATCCCCACTTCCACCACTGTGTACTCTCCTGAGAACCATTCTCAACCTTTATGAGGACAAGCATTTTTTGTATAAGCAGTAGGAATGAGGACATTCACACTTCACTCAGGACCAGAGGAGTGAATCTCCACCTGCAGGCTTTCAGGACCTATCCTGAGGGAGAGACGGCTTTCTGAGTGTTCGGCTGACTATAATTCACTTTTCCTGGGTTTGGCAAGAAGGGTCCCTGAGTCAGTGGGCACTTTACATTTTAGGATTGTGGTTGTTATTGTTCATGCAGCCAGGATGTCTCTGTTTTTCATAGCCAAACACCAGCATGTGAAATTTGCCTTAGTTTGGACTGCTATAACAAAAAATACCATAGACAGGTGGCTTCAATGAGAAACATTTACCTCTCACAGTTCTAGAGGCTGGAAGTCTAAGATTGGGGCACCCACATAGTTGGGTTCTTGGTGAGGGCCTTCTTGCTGGTGAAAGATAGCTGCCTTCTTGCTGTGTCCCCACGTGGTGGAGAGAGAGATCAGGTTCTCTGGCCTCTTCTTATCAGGGCACTAATCTCATCATGAGGTCCTCACCCTCATGACCTCAGCAAAACATAATTACCTTCTAAAGGCCCGCACTTCCAAGTATTATCATATTGAGGATTAGGGCTTCAACACATAAAGTTTGGAGGGACACATTCAGTCCACATCAGGACTTGAGAAATGTCTTGATTTCCCAGTCATTGGCACTGTGAGCTGGGTCATCATGGGTATGAGCAAAAGGTCACCAGTGGAAGGAAGTATGAGATAGGGACCATTGGGAAGCATTTACCAGTGGCAATAGAATTGCTGACTTATGATAATTGTATTGATAAAAAAGCAGATTAATTTTAAGTCATTTTCATGATGGATTCCACATTCCCTACAGACAACACATGCCTTTATTTACTGCACCAGATTGGGTCACCCCCACAGCTAGAACAGCCACCCCACTCTCCAGCAGATCCCTTCGCCAGAGGGTGTGGTTCTGTTTCAAGTTTCTGAACTCATATCATGTTTGTCCTGAGAACCAAAGTCTGAGAAGTTTTCTCAGAATAAATTGATGAAGGCCAAGTCAGGAACAGAGATGGGGGAGGGCAGGCAGCTTGGGTCTTGACGCACGCTAAGGGCATCGCTCCCGGCAGGAGGGGAGAGGAACAGGCTCCTCCACCACCCTCCCACTCAGTCTCTGGTGACTGCAGCATCACAGGAGGCCCAGCCTGTCCTCCGGTTGCCAGGGCAATTTAAAAATAGCTTCTGCAGCCAGGGAAGAGGGGGGTAGGGAAAGAATGAGGATAAGTGGACTTTTGCAGGAAAACTACAGGCAGTGAGTCCTGCCCAGAGTTAACCTGGAGTGGAGGGTCTCTTGTGTTTACTGCATCTCTTGTCTTAAGGAAATCCTTTCTGGCCAAGGTCTGCGGTAGGCTCTTTCTGGGAAGGACTCAGCTGCCGCTGGAGAACGCCCTGTTTACTCCTTGGACAAGCAGCCAGGAGGACACTGGCAGGCTCTGTGGAGAAAGGAGCAACACTCCGTGCTCAGGTTCAGAATGACTATTATGCCTGTACAAGGAGGGCTGTGCAGTGCTCAGTCACTCGGTCTTGTCCAATTCTGCAACCTCAAGGACTGTGGCCTGCCAGGCTCCTCTTCCTATGGAATTTTCCAAGCAAGAATACTGGAGTGGGTTGCCATTTCCTTCTCCAGGGTATCTTCCCAGATGGCACCAGCATCTCTTGCATCTCCTGCATTGGCAGACAGAGTCCACCAACTGTGCCACTGGGGAGCTGGTAGAGACTGATGGGAGCCATGTGTGCTGTGCTGGGCTTGGTCACTCAGTCGTGTCCAACTCTTTGCAACCCCGTGGACTGTAGCCTGCCAGGTTCCTCTGTCCATGGGGATTCTCCAGGCAAGAATACTGGAGTGGGTTGCCATGCCTTCCTCCAGGGGATCTTCCCAACCCAGGGATCCAACCCAGGTCATGCACATTACAGGTGGATTCTTTACTGCCTGAACCGCCAGGGAAGCCCAAGAATACTGAAGTAGGTAGCCTATCCCTTTTCCAAGTGATCTTCCCAACTCAGGAATCAAACCGGGGTCTCTTGCATTGCAGGCGGATTCTTTACCAGTTGAGCTAGCAGGGAAATAAAATGTAATTATGATGTTAGATTATTTCTGGATAGTTCACTTATAGTAATTTTTTTCTTTAATATGCCTTTAAAAGATATTTTGTATTTTTTACAAGGGGCATTAAAAAAAAATCCTAATGTGATTTTAAAAAGGCATGCTATTAAGGGGAAAGTTATGTATTTGTCCCTTAGACAAGTCTATGCGAAGGTAGAACAGTAGTCTGGTGGCAGAAATGGTCTTCTCTTGTCTTATAAACTCTCAATGAATGTAAAGCAAATCCAAGGCTCCTTGGAGACAGAGGGATACACTAGATGACCTTCCGACCGCCTACATTCAAATCACTACTGAGTGCTAATTTGCCCAAAAACTTTCCAGAGGGAAGTATTCAGAATCCTTCCCAAGATCCAACATAGTCATCAATCATAGTGTTCTTCCAAACCCCTCTACATTGGCCTACAAAACATTCCTAATGAATTCAGGGAAGACTGAGGACCCCAGGACCTGCAGAGATGGTTTGTTTGGTTCTCAGTGTTGTAAAGGCACAGAATATATATTTTAAAAATTAATTTACTTACCAGTGTTAAAGTAGGCATGTAAAAATCTCTATTTCTGGATTCTCTTGGAAAAATAATAAAATTGGTCCTCATGGCAATAAAGGATCTGCTGGATCTGGGTGGTGGCTGCCCCTTTTGAAGTATGTGGTCTTTCTAGTGCCCACGGTCCCCATCAGTCCCTACCAACTCAGGACTCTGAGGTTGGATGGTAATTTCAACTGTCACTTTTCTTATATAGGGTCTCCTTCATTTAGTCATGCTACCTGTCGGCCCTTATAAGCCTCTGAGTTTGCAATTTCTGATATAATAAAAGCTCCATAGGGACAGAGACCACTTTGTATCTTCCACAAAACTTAGTAAGAACACATGGAGGTCCTCAATAAATGTTTGTTGAGTGTAGGTATTACCTTGTTTCTAGCTCCCTAAAATGGAAGTTTGGTAGGCAAACCATTACCCCTGTGTTGTGGGTTTACCATGTTCCTTCGTGAACCTCTCTTCTTCCCTACGAAGGTAAAACAATTTGCTGTTAGGATTGAACCCCTGGCTACCAGTAGCCCTCCTCTTGTGCAGCCTATTCCTAGTCCTGGTATTTCCTCAGACTGTGTCTGAGAAGGTTTATCTTAGTCCAACTTTTCACTTAGGAGAGGACTTGGCAGATATCTCCATGGAGACAGAAAAGGGATCCCGGGTTCCCCTCTCATATCACTTTCGACACTCAGTTTTATACACAAGAGCATATTTTTCATGTGCCACCCAAAGACAGAATCATCATCTTGTTTATTCACATAGTCGGTTTGGATGAGCTGCCAATAAATAGAGAGGTGGCAGTTTCTAAAGATCTGCAGTTGGGGGTGGTGATGGTGAGAAGTGTCTTCTTGTCTCCTCCTTATCTCTGCTGTCAGCGGGGCCTCTTTATCCTCGAGCCTCTTCTCTAATATTTCTGTTCCTCTGATGATCCTATCTTTGATCAAAGAGAAAACATGCTGTAGGGTAAGATGTGGCTGCACACGAGCTCAGTCATGTCCAACTCTTGCAACCCCATGGACTGCAGCCTGCCAGGCTCCTCTGTCCATGGGATTTTCCAGGCAAGAATACTGGAGTGGGTTGCCATTTCCTACACCAGGGGATTTTCCCCACCTGAGGATCGAAGCCGAGTCTCCTATGTCTCCTGCATTGCAGGCAGATTCTTTACCTGCTAAGCTAAAGTAAGTCGAGAACAGTCAGTTAACAAAGTGAATCACTTGAGGAAAATAATAAGCTACACATATTTTATTTAGAAATAGGATAATCAGACATAGTGGTTACCAGTGGGAAGAGGGAAGAGAGGAGGAGCAAGATAAGGGTAGGGGATTAAGATTATATTTAAAATAAATAAACTACAAGGATACATAGTAGAATACAAAGAATATAGCCAATATTTTATAATATGGAATATTATATATTCCAATGGAATATAACCTTAAAAAAGTTGTGAATCACTATGTTGTACACCTAAAACTTATGTAATATTGTACATCAACTACATCAACTATACCTCAATGAAAAAAAAGAAATAGGATAACCGTATAATTTATCATTCTAACCAGGACACTTTGGAGAGTGAGGAGGGGTGCTAACTAGACAGGATCCCGTGACTACAGGCACAAACTGGAACTGTCCCAGGAAAATTGGTTTTCAAAATCAGATGTGTTCATTAAAACAGCCTCAAGCAATGATTTTCATTTGAGGCAAGGCTGGGTGCTTTACAGAAAAAGTATTTGAGCTACTTACTGCAAAACCTGCTGTAATAGGGAGAGAGAGGTTATAGACTATCATGAAAAATTTCTAAGTGACTACAGGTAGTTCTCCACTTTTTATTGTTGTACATTTATCTGTTCATTTGAGGCTTTGTATGAAAAATCATCTCTCTCAGCTCTCCCCTCTACTCCCTTATTTGGGCTTTTATATCCCCAAATGTCAAACAGGTTCAAGTAGTCAAAGTAGCTATAATGCTGGTGTGTGTGTGTGCGTGCTTAGTCGCTTCAGTCATGTTAGACTCTTCATGAAACTATGGACTATAGTCCGCCAGACTCCTCTGTCTGCTGCAGGTAGATTCTTTACCCACAGAGCCACCTGGGAAGCCCATAATACGTGTACTTAGCAGTATCTCAGAAAGAGAGCAGCAGGCTGGGGAGAAGGAGGAAGCTCTCAAGGATACTTGTAGAAGTAATAATCACTTATCACATGAGCCCCTATTATGTGCTAGACCCCATTTAAAGACAGAGGAAACTGATGCACAAGACAAATACACCATAAACAATTCTGTCTCTAGCCCTGTATGGTAAGTTAATCATTACACTAACTGCTGTAACAAATAAACCCCCAATCTCAGTGACTTTACACAGCTAAAGTTTAACTCTTGCTCAGACTGCACACCACCATAAATCAACAGGCTCTCCTGAGCAGCTGTTCACTGCATAGTGATTCAGATTTAGGCTTGTTCCATCATGTGGCTCTACCGTCTCAAAAACCTTCCCTTCCAGGCATGTATCAGGGGAGTAAGAAAAAGGATGATCACACTGAACTGACAACCAGGCCTGAAATTGGTATTCATCGTATCCACCCACCGGCCAGGTTAGTTATACAGCCCTGACCTAACTATAAAAGAAACTGGGAAATGGAGTCTTCCTTATGCCAGCAAGAGACTAGTGAGCATCTGGCCAGCCTCTGCCAAATTGCTGTACTCACCCCTTTACCAACAAATCAAGCTCAGAGAGGTTAACTTATGGGATCAAGCATCTAAGTAGCAGCAGTTGGAATTTAACTTAGGTGTGCTGAACTTCAAAGTTCATGTTCTTTCCATTGCAATTCAACCTGTACAATCAACTCATAAGCTTCCCCTATAAACAGCAATATAAAAGGGAGAGACGTATCAAGATCATTCTCCAAGGCTTTGTCTGTCTACTTTGCCTGGTTTATGACTGACTTTAGTTTCTATCTGGCTATTTATGCAAGCCTCATGGAGGCCAGGACACATTAACTACCAGTAGAGTCAGGCTTCTCCTGTGGAGGTGCTCTCTTCTTTAATTTCTCCCAACAATATTTTGTGGTTTTCAGTGTATAAGTATTACACATTTTTAATGAGTCGTTTATTCCTAAATGTCTCATAGATTGAGTTGCTGTTGTTAGTGGTGTTTTTAATTTTCAATGTCTTGAATTTCATTGCTAAAATATAGAAATAAATTTGGTTTTTGTATATCAAGCTTGTATCCTGCAATATTGCTAAACTCACTTCTTAGTTACAGTATTTTTCCATCATTTGTACATGGATTATCACATCTGCAAATAAACAGCTTTACTTTTCCCTTTTCAGTCTGGATATCTTTATTTTTCTTTTGTGCCTGATTGCCCCAGCTAAAACCCCCAGTACAATGCTGATTAGGTGTGGGGAGAGTCAATGTCTTTGTTTTGTTCCTAGTATCAGGGGAAAAGCGTGCAGTGTGATGTTAGTTATAGGTTCTTTATTCATATTCTTTATTAGATGGAGGAAATTTCCCTCTATTCCTAGTTTTCTAATAGTTTACTTTTTAAAATTAGGAATAGATGTTGCAGTTATTTCTTGGCCTTTTGGCTAAGATCAAACGTGGTTAAGAATAGGTGCGGAATTTTTTCAAGTGGCTGTTCTGCATATGTTGAAATGATCATATGTGTCACTGTTGTTGATTTGTTAATATGGTGAATTACACTGACTGATTTTTTTAAAAATGTTAACCAACCTAGCTTTATCCCAGGGGCTAAAAATCACTTGGTCATGATATATTATCTTTTTAATATATCATTGGTGATTTGATGAAATTTAAATATGAAATTTTGCATCAATTTTCATGAAGGACATTGGTCTAGTTTTCTTTTCTTCTAATGTGTTTGTCTGGTTTTGTATCAGGAAAATGCTGGCCTCCTAGAAAGAGTTGGGATTTCCCCCTCTTCAGTATGTTACCAACTAGGGTTCTTGGATTGTTTAATCAACAGAAATTGACAAGAGGACAAAAGAGGAATTCAGGCAAAGTTTTACTGGGACTCAAGCTGTAGTACAAGAGGGTGAAAACAAGTAACAGGAAAGTGGGCTGGTTCCTTAAACAAGGTGTAGTATGTGTGGATAGATGGGTTGAGCCAGAGGAGTAGCTTAGGTGGTCTGCCCACCCCCTTGGTGATGCTGTGTGCAGTGAGCATGCACGGTACCCTGCTTTTGCTCCCAACAGCCTGGACGTGGCAACTGACTTCTGGCCTGTTCTATCTTATTGTGTTTAATTGCCCCATCTGCTCGTGCATGTAGTTATTTTTAGTCCCTTATAGTTTCTTTGTATTCTGGTGCTGGAGAAGATGTTTGTTTAGGTGCAAGCACTGCCTCAAATGGTCCCAGGTCCCAGGTTCCAGCCTGTCTTTAAAATTGTGAAAGAAGCTGTGTAGAATTGGTATTATTTCTATTTTAAATATTTAGCAGAGGTCTCATCTTGAGTACTATTCTATAATCTGTGAATTCTGAAACTTGAAGGAGCAGATCTCTTCTGCCTAACTTTGTCCTTAATACCAGTCTGCTTGGCCAGGCTTTGTGGAACACCCTTCTGAAATTTTTCCTTCTCTTCTTCCTGAAGACAGAATGCTATTTCCTCCTTTGAAAGGGAAAAGGTAATGTGGAGGTGAAAGATGAAGGATAGGAGTGGGAGTATCTCAGTATGACATCTCAATGAATACAATGAAATGGAAGTGAAATTCACATAAAATTAACCTTTTAAGATATAATTCAGTGTCATTTATTCTATTCATCATATTGGACAACCACCGCTTATATCTAAAATTTTCATTGCCTCAAAAGAAAATCCCATACCCATTAAGTCCTCACTCCCTCGTCTCCCCTTCCCCTGATCCCTGGTAACCTCCAGTCTGCTTTCTGTCTCTCTGGAGTTACCTATTCTGGATATTTCATATAAGTGGAGTCATGTAATATGTGACCTTTTATATTGTCTGGCTTTTTTCACTTACCATAATATTTTCAAGGCCTGCCTACAATGTAATATGTATCAGTACCTCATTCGTTTCTATGGCTAAGTAATAGTCCATCATATATATATAGGTATCCATATATGTGTCCATATATGTATCCATATATGATATATATATATCACAATTTGCTTATTCACTCATCAGTTATTGAACATTTGGGATGTTTTTACTTTTTGCCTATTATAAATAGTAATACTATGAACATTCGTGTGTAAGTTTTTGCATGAGTACATGCATGCTCAGTTTCTTCAGTCATGTCTGACTCTTTGTGACCCCATGGAATATAGCTGCCAGGGTCCTCTGTCCATGGGATTTTCCCAGCAAGAATACTGGAGTGGGTTGCTATTTCCTTCTCCAGGGGATCCTGCCAATCCAGGAGTTGAACCTGCATCTCCTCCATTGGCAGCAGATTCTTTACCATTATACCACCTGGGAAGCCCCTTTTGTTTGAGTATCTTTTTTCAATTATTTTGGACATATATTTAGGATAATAGTGCTGGATCTTATGATAATTTGGTTTAATTTTTTGAAAAACTGCCAAACTGTTTTCCATGGCATTTGCACCATTTTACATTCTCATCAGCGATGTATGAGGGTTTTGATTTCTCCAACACGTTATTTTCCATTTTCTATATTATGGCTATCCTAGTGGGTGTCAAGTGATGTATCATCATGGTTTTCAATTGCATTCCCTATTATGTTGAGTATCTCTTTATGTGCTTGTTGGCTATTTGTATATAGTTTAGGAAAATATCTAGTTTTTTGTCCATTTTTAAAATGGGTTATTTATCTTTTTGTTATTGACTTGTGAGTTCTTTAGATATTCTGGACCCTAGAACTTTGTGATATATATAACTTGCAAATATTTTCTTCCATTTTGTAGGTAATCTTTTCACTTTTTGTTCAGTTTTGGTAGTTTCTATTGAGAATTCTTCAAGGTCAAAATTTCTTTCTTCAGCTATGTCCCATTTATTAATAAATCCATCAAAGGCATCCTTAATTTCTATTATAGTGATTTTGATCTGTAACATTTCTCTTTAGTTCTTTTTTAGAATTTCCATCTCTTTGCTTATATTGCCCATCTGTTCTTGCATTCTGTGTAGTAGAACCCTTAGTAATATTAAATTCTATTAGAACCCTTAGTGTATTAGACATTGACAATTAAATGGACATTGGAATTGTAGATGGTTTTGTGTAAACTAATAATTAATGATATTTAATTAAAATTTAAAAATTAAAGTTGTTTCATATTTAAGTATTTTGTTAAATATTTAAAGTATATTTTTAAAATATTTAAAACACACATCCTATTCATTATCATTTGGATTTTACCTTTTTAAATAATTTTGAATATTTTAAGAAAAATAGCATTAAATTTTTATATAGAAAGTAATTTTTGGTTTTTTATCTTTTACATTTACTTTAATTATATTTTTATTAAATATATTCAATTTTGAACAATTCAAATATGATTACATTTTAAGTTTTAATCTTTTAAAAAGTTACATCTAATAGAATTTTATGCAATGATGGAAATGCTCTTTATTTGTACTGTTTAATATGGCAACCACTAATGTTACTCGACTGTTGAGCACCTGAAATGTGACTGATGCAGCAAGGAATTTATTTTTTAATTTTATATAATTTTAAGAATAATTTTTATTTATTAATCTTGGCTGTGCTGGGTCTTCATTGCTGCATGGACGGGTTTTTCTGTAGTTGTGGCAAGCAGAAGCTACTCTAGTTGTGGTGTGTGGCTTCTCACCGCGGTGCTTCTCGTGTTACAGAGCACAGGCTCTAGGGCGCTCGGGCTTCAGCTGTTGCAGCTCCCAGGCTCGAAAGCGCAGGCTCAGTGGTTGTGGCACAGAGGCTTAGCTGCTCCAGGGCATGTGGGGTCTTCCAGGATCAGGGGTTGAACCCGTGTTTCCTGCATTGGCAGGCATATTCTTTACCACTGAGCTGCCAGGGAAGCCCTAATTTTTAATTTTATATAATTTTTATCAATTTAAATTTAAATAACCACATTTAGCTGGTGGCCAACATACTGAACTTAGATCATTGTTTTCCTAGAACACAAATTATGTGAGTATAAGTATATAATTAGTGACTGCTAGAATAAAGACAAAAAATGAATTCTATTAAAAATAACACTTTATGAACTATGAATTTCTTTTTATTACTCACCCAAATGTGGTGCTGGTGGTGAAGAAGCTGCCTGCCAATGCAGGAGACATAAGGGACACAGGGTTCAGTCCCCGGGCTGGCAAGATTCCCCTGGAGGAGGGCATGGCAATTCACTCCAGTATTCTTACCTAATTCCATGGACAGAGGAGCCTGGCGGGCTGCAGTCCAGGGGGTCACAAAGAGTTGGATGTGACTAAAGCGACTTAGCACGCACGCAAATACCACAGCTCACAAACAGAACACCTTGTATATGCAGTATTAATTATGTCTGGTCATCTCTGATGTGGGAGAAGGCAATGGCAACCCACTCCAGTATTCTTGCCTGGAAAATCCCACAGATGGAGGAGCCTGGTAGGCTATAGTCCATGGGGTTGTGAGACACGACTGAGCGACTTCACTTTCACTTTTCACTTTCATGCTTTGGAGAAGGAAATGGCAACCCACTCCAGTGTTCTTGCCTGGAGAATCCCAGGGACGTGGGAGCCTGGTGGGCTGCCGTCTATGGGGTCGCACGACTGACGCGACTTAGCAGCAGCAGCAGCATCTCTGATATGTTGTCAACTTTCAGTCAATGAGAAACCTTCAACTTTCCACATAGTTTTTCTTTTTAATCATTCTGGAGATATATTTGTCAAGGAAAGAGGATAGAAAGTATGTCATTCAACTGTTCATGATTTATAAACATTAAATATAGGCTATGGTATGTAGGCCTCTGTTTGACCTCGTGTCCTCACTCTCACAAATGTCAGGGCTCGGGCTGTCCACACTGGAGTTGTCCCTCTGTGAGAGCAGCAATACTATGCACTGATTATTGCTCTCCAGCCCCTGGAATGCCACCCACTCGGCTTCTCCTTCCCCATCGTCCCATCTCCAACACTGCCAAAGCCCATTGTTGACTGTGAACTGAGCTTCAAATCCTGAGGGGCCCTTCCTATCAACCTAATCCTTGCTGTCAGTGATGAAGAATAACCCTCAGGGCACTGTCAGGGAGCATTCTGACCCACAAAACAGCTATAGGCCACCAGACCTTTCAACAGCAACCTTTAATTTTCTCCTCTTTGTCACTTGGGTAACGTGGGCACCCATTTCAGATGGTGAAAAATTCTCATGGACTCCTGGCATCAAGTTAAATTATTTTATTATAATTTCACATAAATATACAAGTTAAAAAGTATAAACTCCTATAGTGGAATGAGGTTTATTCCACTCTAAACCTCAAATAAGCTATTTAGATTAAGTACAAACAAACCTGGAAAATCAATCAAAACAAAACTAACAACACTAACTTAATGTGAAAATGTTTTATGGAAAGTAAGTTGCCAATGTTAAGTTTAATAGTAAAATATTATATCTTAGTGTCAGGTCTCCTTTTACTTATTCCTTCTGTATTTCAAATTTAACAATACAGAGAATGTTCTATGTAGAGTCATATTAAAATGATCTTTATTTCTTAGTTCTGGAGAATCAGGATGCATATTTAGTCAAAGCTCTGCCCTAGAGCACCAGGTTTCTTTAAAAATTCAATTTAAACTAAAAAAACCCCAAACAGGTTACCCATTTCTTCCATCTCCTCAGTCTCTTCTCTTCCCCAACCACTAATCTGTTCTACTGTACAGATTATTTCTATGAGCTTGTTTTTTCTGTTTGTTTGTTGTCTGGGTTTTTTTTGATTCCACATATAAAAGAGATGGTACAATATTTGTCTTCCTCTGTCTGACTTATTTCAGTTAGCATAATGCCCTTGAAGTCACCCATGTTGCAAATGGCAAGATTTCTTTCTTTTTTATGGCTGAATAATACTGATATACGGGCTTTCCTGGTAGCTCACCTGGTAAAGAATCTGCCTGCAAAGTGGGAAACCTGGGTTTGATCCCTGGGTTGGGAAGATCCCCTGGAG
The DNA here is from genome assembly GCF_033118175.1 of Dama dama. NCBI lineage: Eukaryota > Metazoa > Chordata > Mammalia > Artiodactyla > Cervidae > Dama > Dama dama. The sequence goes on from NC_083699.1 coordinate 38,551,711, forward strand.
AAGGGAACAGCTACCCACTCCAGTATTCTGGCCTGACAAATTCCATGGACTGTATAGCCCATGGAGTCACAAAGAGTCAGACATAACTGAGCTACTTTCATTTTCACTTTTCACTTTCGATATTGATACACACACACACATGTGTAATTTCTTTGTCCATTCATTCATCAATAGACCCTTAGGTTGTTTCTATATCTTGCCTTTGTAAATAGTAATGCAATGAATAGAGTGCCTATATATTTTCAAATTAGCATTTTATTTTCTTCAGGTAAACACATGAAAGTGAAATTGCTGGATCATACGGTAGTCCTAATTTAAATTTTTTGATGGACTTCCATACTGTCTTCCATAGTGGCTACAGCAGTTTACATTCCCACCAACAGTGCACACAGGCTCCCTTTCTCACATCCTTGCAATGTTCTGTCTTTTTGATAACAGCCATTCTTACTGATGTGAGGTGATATATCATTGTGGGTTTGATTTGCATTTCTCTGATGATTAATGATGTTGAGCATCTTTTCATGTACTTGTTGTACATGAAAACGTACAGACGTACATCTGTACGTTTGAAAAAATGTGTATTCAGATCGACTGCCTGTTTTTTAATCAGATTGGATTTGTTTTTGCTACTGAGTTGTGAGTTCTTTATATATTTTGGATATTAGCTCCTTATCAGATACATGATTTGTAATTATTTTCTCTCATTCAGTAGGTTGACTTTTCATTTTGTTGATGGTTTCCTCTGATGTGCAGAAGCTTTTTAGTTTGACGTAGTACCGCTTGTTTATTTTTGCTTTTGTTGTCTTTGCTTTTGGTGACAGATTCAAAAAGTCACCAGAGACCTTTGTCAAGGAACTTACTACCTATGATTTCTTCTTGGGGTTTTATGGTTTCAGGTTTTATGCTCAAGTATATAAACCATTTTGCATTAGTTTTGGTGTATGGTGTGAGATCATGGTCCAATTTCATTCTTTTGCATGTGGCTTTCCAATTTTCCCAATAAGAGTTATTGAAGGGAATGTCCTTTCCCTGTTGTATATTCTTGCCTCCTTTGTCATAAACTAATTGACCATATATGCATGTATTTACTTCTGGGCTCTCTATTCTGTTCTGTTGATCTGTATGTCTGTTTTTATGCCAATACCATACAGTTTTAATTAGTAAAGCTTTGTAGGTTTGAAAGCCAAGAGTGTGATGCCTCCAGCTTTGTTCTTTCTTGACATTGCTTTGGCTATTCAGGGTCTATTGTGGTTCCAGTTCTTTAGAAGTCTTAGAATTGTTCTGTTTCTGTGAGAAATGCCATTGGTATTTTGAATAGCATTGAATCTGTATATTGCTTTGGGAAGTATGAACATTTTAATGATATTAATTCTTCCAATCCATGAGTATGAAATGTTTTTCCATTTATTTTCATTTATTTCTGTCTTCTTCAATTTCTTCATTAAGTCTTATAGTTTTTAACACATAGTCTTTCATTTCCTTGCTTAAATTTATTCCTGAGTATTTTATTTATTATTTTTGATGCAACTGTAAGTGGGGTTATTCTCAATATTTTTTGCAGTTCATTGTTATTATAAAGGAATGTAAGGTTTTTGTGTATTGGTTTTATATCCTGTGACTTTACTGAATTCATTTATTACTTCTAACAATTTTTTCGATGCCGTGTTTAGGGTTTTCTATATATAATATTATGTTATCCTCAAAGAGTGACAGTTTACTTCTTTGAGCACCAGTTTTAATGAGATGCTTCTTGCTAACTCCATTAGCCGTCTGGCTATATGAAGGTAAGGACTGCTACATTACAGCATTATTGATATCTGAAATAGACATCGAAATCCATTAGATTTCTGGGCTTGTAAATGGAAATTATTTTCAAATATCCTTACTGCTAATAAATTAGGGTCCATACAATAAGTTCCCTCTCTGCCACAAATGTGGTCCAGACTGCCATGGCCCACCTTCCTGTAAGTTCTGCCTCCCTGAACCCCATGCCATCTCCAGTCACATTAACTTATTTGAACTGCTTCAAAACATGATGCTAACATATCTGGACACAATGTAAATGTGGGCCTGAGGTATGTGCTTCTGTGCTAACTCTAAGGCGCCCCTCCTAAAGACCTGGTGTGTATTTGTATATATGTGTTTAGTTTATATAAGTATGAATAAACAAAATTTATAAATCCTCAGGGGTACTTTAGGAAGCCCCAAACTGTACTTAGATGAATAATTCTCAAAAGTATGATCTGAGGATCCCTTGGGGTCTCTGAGATGTGTTATGAGGATCCACAAAGTTGAAATTATATTCACAATTCTTTCTACTATAGGAAATATCAACAGGTGTAATCCATATAAACGAAAACTGTGGCCAGACAAGCAAGCATTAAAGTCAACATTACTGTCAGCATTAGGACTTTAAAGTCAACTCTTTCCTACTATGCAGTCACTCTACCTTGATCATATGATTTTTTTTTTTTTTTGATCATATGATTTTTATGCCCAGATCCACATACCTACCCCTGGAATCTAGTGATCTCTTCCTCTCTCAACAGTCCTGCAATGAATTTTGAATGAATTTTTCTTGCTTGTGGCCTGGAGTTTGCACATCCAAGATGAATCTATACTTTGTAGTCATAAGTTACACCTTATATTGGGGTGGGTTGCTATATCCCATAGCAATGGGAAGTATGCTGAGGAGTTATCTAAAGTAACTCGAATTCTTCTGAGAATCTTCTATCCTTGGGATAGAAGTGAAACACTTCTGTTTTCAAAATTCCCATGTTTGCCAATGGGGCAGTAACAGTAACCACAGACACTTATGTCTAAGAATTCAGTTTCCACCTAAGTTCTGAATCTAATCAGTTTCTGACCTCATTCTGCAACTGTCTACAAGAAGACAAATCACAACAAAATAGTACTTTCTGAATGGGGTCAGTTTCTTTACTCTGCTGGGACCAGAGTCAGTCCCATTCCCAACTGAAGTTACTCTGAGCCATTAGAAGCAGCCTATCTGTCCTCCTCCATAACCTGTGAAATATGGTCATTGCTCTAAAGTGTCATCTTTGGTGGGCACCTCACTTGGATCTTGAGACCAAAATAGGAGAGAGTAATTAACCTCATCACTGCTATAAACCAAGAACCTATTAGCTTTCTACCCCAAGATGTGAATACTCTCATTTTCTTCTACCCAGTGGCATTTTAATCTTGTTTAATCCTTCTGTTTAGGGACCTTTTACAGCTCCACTCTTAATACTGATTTCTCTATCAGTCAGGTTTTTATGTTATTACAAAGATTCTCTTGGTATGGGGAACTTATACAGAGATGCACAAGATCAGTAGAGCAACACAGGTCATCTTCCTGGTTGCTCAGTCACTCTGAGTCCAGGTGTTATGAAGAGTAGGAAGTGCAATAGGCCTAATGGGGACCCAGAACCAAAGCTCAGGGCTGTCTGGGTTGCTACCTTAGTTTGAGAGATCTGCCCTTGTATTTATACTTCCAAAATAGAGAATTTCACTGAGTCAGGTGGCCACCATCCAAGTGAAGTGCCTCTACTGGGAAGTGATTCATGCCAATCCTCTCCATAGCTGTTAGCCTTCCTGATATTCGGTCAGTTCCTGCTCCCATTGTTTCAGATGAGGTCAGCAGGATTGTGCCACTCAATTCACTGGGCAAGAGCGCAGCAACTGATGACAATGGAGCCTGTTCAAGTCGCTTTTGCTGAAGGGACCGATCAGCTAGGCATGCATGGAGACTTCTTGAACGAACTCCTCAACCAGTCCAGTACAACTATTTTCAGGGGGTATTTTTAAAAATCCTTGCAGCTAAAGTGGTGGTAAGTCTAACTCTTTAAAACAATGACTCTGACTTTGAGGCAGTTTGTAGTTCAGTAAATCCATTTTTTCCACTTTTCTGTCACTGAGAAGTTTATTGAGAGCAAACATAGGCTCCAGCTCTAACTTCCTTGACAGTTTTTATATGTGACTTATGAAAAGCACCTTCAAAGCCATAAGTTTTAAAGATGCCAGATAGAATGACTCCTAATTAAGTGTCTATAAATGTGGATTGCTGTTTCCCAAAGTATGCCCTGTACGGAAGTGCTTCTAGGAAATGCTCATAGGTGCACATCAAAGAGAAAGAAAGAGAGAGAGAGAGAAGAAGGGAGAGAAAGAGTGAGAGGGAAGGAAGGAAAGAATTCGAATTCATGGTTTAAGAACTTTGGGAAGAATTTTACCACAGGGCCCCCCTCTTGGGGTTTCATTCTCCAAAATTTAAAACCCCGTGTAGTTTCATTGTGAAGAAATTTGTTTTAACTTTAGTTCATGAAGCATTTCCCAAATTTACGAACACATAAAAGCTTTTGATTTTGCCTTAAGCTTCCCCAGATCCCACTGTGTACCACGTGGATCCATTTGCTTTGTACAGTAAGTTCTGGAAACAGCGCCTCCAGAATTCTGACGGGTCGCTTTTCCTGGGGAAACTTACAAGAGAAAGGAAATAGAGCAACAACGCAACTTATACAGAAGTTGCCACGAATAGGCATTGTTTCTTTCCTCGACTACTGTTCCAGACTCCCCTCTTCCATGGCAGGCAACTCTGTTGCACTAGGCGGCTTACCTGATGTGGTGACCAGACATTTTTTTTCTTAAAGAGTCTGAGCCACATGGCCATGACTGCTGCACTTCTATTTATTACCAAAATTAGACGCTGAACATTTTCTTCTTGCTCCTGTTGGCTAACAGCAGCCCTACCTCCTCTAGTGGAGCCAATTATCTGCCAGGATGGAGATTCCTTTCCTTGCCTACTCTGCTCTTGGCTTTGGGAATCAAAAGTGGCCCCTGCCAGCCACACTTAAAAATTTAGTGGGAACCTTGCTGAGTCCTCTGTTGGAAACACTTCTCTCTGAAAACCAGAACCCTTAGGCCAATAAAGCTTAAAGTTACTAGAGCAGAAATACAGATTTCAACAAGTGGGTGGCTAGGAGTGATGGTGAGTGGGCATTTCTAATTCTGCCCCTTGGTTCCAATACCCATGTATTCTACCTACTGAGGACACAGCACCATGTTATGGCATTGGTTTACAGCTTTCAGATTTTTAGTCTCAGGACCCCTTTATACTCCTAAAAGTTATTGAGGGCCCCCACAGAGCTTTTGTTTATGTGGGTGATAACTATCAATATTGTATTAGAATTTAAAACTGAGACCATTTCAAAGTTTAGCAATGAGGAACACACAGCATGTTAACAGAAATAACAGCATAATTATTATGAGATTACTTTTGACCACATGGAACTCTGATTTCCATCCTAAAATGTCAGGTTGTTCCAGAATATGAAGGAGAATGATAAGGGACAGAATGTGGTAAGTGAATTTTACTTGCTTTGGCTGGTAACACTTGTGTCTTAAAAGAAGCTATGAAATGCGTTAAAATGTTGGTAAAGTTTGGTCCCCTTTAATGGGCTGGCCTCCTTGATTAACTGACTAATGTGTTTGCCAATGATATGAAGGGTTATTCTTCACTTTCTGTATAATCTACCTACATAACAAAACCTCTTTATGTTAACTGTGTTATTTCCTTGATTACTTAAAAAAAAAGAATCTCAGTTATGAAAGAAGTTAGATATACTTTACAATCATGTTACTTTCTATTTTTTAAATAAAATATTATTGCTATTTTGATTAAGTAGATACTTAAATATCATTTTCAGGCACCCATGATCCCATCTTAATCAAATGTCCAAATTTCCTCTAACAACTTTTTAAATTTTTGCCTTCCCCAGATCAGACCCAAATATAGAAATACAGAAAGAAGGAAAATAAAAGAGTATGTTTCAAGATACCACTTACACTGAAATCTATCTTGAGATTTCCCAGAGAGTCCCTGAAAGAATCACAAAGTTTGTGTTCTGTCACCTTATAAAAAGAAAGATTCTAGAAATAATTAGCGGTTTTTTTTTTTTAATATGTTACTATTTTGTAAAGTTTCTTGGGGAAAATTGTCAAATCAGAAGAGACACTCAGCCTTCCCTAGGTTAAGTTTGGGAAGGTAAAATATTGTTAATATAAATATTTCAGAGAGTATATGATTCGTGGAAAGTCTCTAGATGTTTGTCAATGTCCTCACTTTCAATGATATATTTTAACTTCAGAGGAAACGTTGAGTAGATTCTATACAGTTTTCCTGTATTTGTCAGAATCCTAGTGGTGCTTTGCCTGATGTTAGACAGCAACCATAGTATAGTGTTATCCATCATTTTAATTATTGTTTAAAGGGTTAACTTTGTCACAGTCTTTTTAAATTTGAATCTAGTATCTTCTGTGACACTGGTTTTCAATTGGAAATGCACATCAGACTTATCTATTGAGTTTTACAAAAATACAGCTGTCTAGGACCTATGTCAGATTTACTGAATCTCTTCATATTCCTGATACAGTCTTACAATATGCTTGGTTTAATGTTGGTATATTTTATATATTATGTTTCAGGGTTATTGTGCTATATATCAAGGTTCTCCTCCATAAAATTGTGGTTAGCCTTTTAAAAAATCAAATATTCTCTGACTTCTCTGAAAATAGGTTTCATCATTATTCTTAGAGACATATTGTCTAAAACTTGTTTTGGAATTGCTTTATCATCTTATTATGCCTGCCACAGAAGCAATCACATTTTCTTGTCAGTTACATTATTCTAATTATAAATTCTCATTAGACTTTTGCATTTGAAAGTTATCACTAATAAATTAACCTCAGCCATTTTCTCCGTGATTTAAAGTAGTTTTTATTTCTCTGATGCTTATCTGAAGGTTCTGCTATCAGCTATAGACCTGAGTTTGTATCTTCAACAAAGATACACAATGTCAGAGTCCCATGGAAAAGTACTATGTCAGACACTAGGAACTATTGACACTTCCAGGTAGACTTTTGGGTCCAGACTTTTGATGTATCATTTGGACAATTTTCAGGCCATAACAGTGAATTGAGTCACGATTTCCATCTCTCTTTTCCATTAAAAAGTGCATATGGGCTCATGAGACTGCCAACTCAAAATCCAGTAGAATAGGAATTAATTATGTAGGACGGAATGAACTGATCAGTAGTTGTGGTGTATGGGCTTTGAGAACATTTTTATTGTGATTATTTGTTTAGAATATTGTTGATATTTAAATTTCTATTTTCCAGCTATAAAATCAAGCACTTTTTTCCTTCTTAAATTCTCTGTAATCCATACAATTTAGTAGAATCTGCTTTTATATACTGAAATATAACATTTAAATTTTATCTAATTCTCGCTTTTCCCTCTTGAAATCAGAAATTCTTATTGCCTCCTTACTTTTCATGGCAATATAGTTACTTATACAGGCTCTATAAAAATCTGTCTTTAAAAAAAAAAAAAACAACAACAAGAATATAATTGGGAAAAGTCAATCATGTAACCAAAGCTTCACCTGGAATGTCATATCTGAGAATGGTGCTCATTTAATGGAACTTAGGGGGCCAATGCTTATAAAGTTATTCTAGGAAAACTGGCCTGGTACCTGTTTCTCAGGATCTCCACCTGAGATCAAAAGACCACTGCAAGATGGTTCACTCGAGTGTGCTGGCAAGTCCTCCCTGGCTGTTGGCCACCTGGCTTCTCCATTAGCAGCTGGAGCCTCCTTGTGACATGGCAGCTGATTCACCCAGAGCTAGTCATCCAAGGGAGAGAGAGGGAAAGAGAGAGAGAGAAAGAGAGAGGAAATAAGGAGAAAGTCCCAATGCTTTTTATGACCTAGTCTCAGAGTCACACTGTCACATCTGCCTTATTCTATTTGTTAAAAAGAGAGTCACTAAGTCCAGGCCAAACTCAACGCGATGGGAATAAAGCTCCACCTCTTGAAGGAAGGTGTATCAAAAAATTTAGGGACACATTTTGGCCAGTGGAGGTTTGGTGTCTTCCAAAGCCCTGGCCTTTATTATTCTAGGCTCTCTCCTCACCTTTGGGCAACTGTACAAGTTAGTGGATAAGACAGTCTTGTAAACAAGTGGCATTAAAACAAAGCAAGCTATAATTGTGTGCTATGCTAGAGGCACAAAAGGTGCCAACAAAGGACATTAAGTCCAACTGGGACAATTCATGAAGGAAGTAGCATTTGATGTGAGACTTGAAGAATGAGAGGATTTTAATGGTCTAAGATTCAGAGTCAGAAGGAGTGAATGGCCAGTGAGCAAGGCAAATGTTGGTACAGATGGAGGCAAGAGACAAAAAATGTTGGCTCTGGGGAGCTGAGAACAACATCGTGTCACTAAAAACTATCAAAATAAAATGATGAATGTTTAAAGAAGAATATAGTAACTAAGTAACTGTGGTGTTGGAGAAGACTCTTGAGAGTCCCTTGGACTGCAAGAAGATCAAACCAGCAATCCTAAAGGAAATCAACCCTGAATATTCATTGGAAGGACTGATGCTGAAGCTGAAGCTCCAATACTTTGGCCACCTGATGCAAACAACCAGTTCATTAGAGAAAACCCTAATGGTGGGAAAGATTGAAGGCAGGAGGAGAAGGGGATGACAGAGGACGAGAGGGTTGAATGGCATCACCGACTCAATGGACATGAGTTTGAGCAAGCTTCGGGAGAAAATGAAGGACAGGGAAGCCTGGTGTGCTTCAGTCCATGGGGTCGAAAAGAGTCGGACACGACTGAGCGACCGAACAAGAAAGTAAGTGTTAGCTGCTCAATCGTATCCAACTCTTTGCAACCCCATGGACTGTAGCCTGCCAGGCTTCTCTGTCCATGGGGTTCTCTGGGCAAAAATACTGGAGTGGGTTACCATTCTCTTCTCCAGGGAAAAGAAGAGAATGGTATGGTATTAAGCATCAGGGAGAATATAGGGGAGTGGAGACTGGTTGGCTAGACAGTGGGAAGTCTTGTATATCAGAGTTAAGACGTGAGAAATTAGGAAAGATTTCTGGTTGGGCAACTGGCATGGTTATATCTGGACTTCGGAAGATCAGCCTGGTAACCATGTGAAAACTGGGGCCAAGAGGGGACACGCTAGAAGTGGGATGAGCACACAGCTGGCTTAACAAGTGTCCTGCTTACCCTACAGTGCAACTCAGAGGTGCTCCATCCAGGCTGCACATTGGAGTCACCTGGGGGGCTTCTCAGACCTGGTGCCCAGGCCTCACCCTCCAGAGGTTCTGATTTAATTATTTAAAAGTGGGTCCAGGCACTCCAGGTGGCCCTGATGTGCACCCACACTGAGAAGAACAGCATGATGCAAAGAAAAGGGAGTGAAGGTGAAAAGGGAAGTCTCAACTCCAGTCAAAACTGAACTATTGTCTCTTCCTGCCTCCTTTTCTGAATTTTTCTTCTATCTCCTTGGGTCCTTGTCCCTCAGTTCTCTGTGTTTTTATTTATGTTTCTCTTGAAAAGGCCTCTATTTTATCAACTATTCTATTCCCCAAAGTGTTTCAAGTTATCAAACTGCCTATCTCCTCCATGACTCAGTAAACTTCCATTTCATCAGGGCAGCAGATATCAACTAGGTATCAAAAGGAGAGCAAACCACAGAGACTAATTCACACTAAGATGTGAATGACTGATGAGCACATAATCCACCTAAGGGTTTTTGAATTTAATTTTTTCTAACTTTAAAAAAAATAATTTCACACTTATAGAAAAGTTACAAGAGAAAATAAAAGATTTTGTATATACTCTGTTTAGAAATGCATTTATTTTATTCTCTCTCTCTGCACACACATACACATTTGTTTTGTTTTTCTGAACCTGGAGTACATTTCCAGCTAATGTCCAAATGCTTCAGTGTAAATCTCCTAAGAACATTCTCCTACACAGTTTCAAAACACTAGCCAAAATCAGTACATTAATGTCAATCCAATCTATCCTCTAATCTACAGTCTCAGCTTTACTGACTATCTCAATAATCTTTTTGAGAAACACAACTGTAACAATGACAATAAGAACATTTTTACCCTCTTTTCTTTCTGGTCCAAAATAGGACACTTGATTATTCATTGCATTCAGTCATTGTGACTCTTAGGTCTCTTCCAATCTGGAACATTTCCCCAGTCTTTCCATGCTTTCCATATCTTGATATTTTTGAAGAGCACAGAGAAATCATTTTGCAGGCTTTCCCTCACTTGGGGTTTGTCTGATGCTTCCTCACAATTAGATTCAGGTTTTGCACCTTTGGCAGGAACACCCTGAAGTCATGCTTTGTTCGCCAAGCATCCTATCAGGGGCCACGCAGGGTCCACTTATTGCAGTAATTGTGCTGCTCTTTCTACCGTTCAGTTAGCATAGTTTCTGTCAGGTTTCCCTGTAAAGTTAGTAAGTGTTTTTTGTTAGTGCTCAGTTGCTAAATCCTATCTGACTCTTTGGCAACCCTGTGGACTGTAACCCACCAGGTTCCTCTGTGCATGGGATTTCCCAAACAAGAATACTAGAGTGGGTTGCCATTTCCTTCTCCAGGATATCTCCTTGGCCCAGGTATCCAAACCTGTGTCTCCTTCATTGACAGGTGTGTTCTTTACCGCTGAGCCACCAAAGAAGCCCGTTTTGTTAGTAACAATTTTGTGGGAATATACTGTGAGGCCACCCTGTTCCTCAGCAAACTTTCACCCATTGGATGCAAACTGGCATCCATTGATGACTGATCCTTGCCTCAATTCACCATTACTATGATGGTTGCCAAAATGGTGCTTTTCTAAATTATCATTCCTTCTATACTTATTAGTTGGTTTCTACTATAAAGAAGAGCTTTTTCCTTCTCTTCCATTTATCTGTTTATTTATATAAACAGTGAGCTTTCCTGGTGGTTCAGATGGTATTGAGTCTACCTGCAATGCTGGAGACCCAGGTTCAATCCCTGGGTCAGGAAGATGCCCTGGAGAAGGGAATGGCTACCCACTCCAGTAGTCTTGCCTGGAGAATTATCTGTTTATTTATATAAACATGAACTGGTGAATGTCTATCATATTCAATAGGGTATTTATTTTGATGTCCAAATTGGCTCAGATTTGACCGAAGAGAACTGCGTCAAGCTGGCTGGATTATTTGATTTTTAAATGAGGTCAATTTTCCATTCAAATATGTCTCCAAAGAGTACAAGTAAGGTCTTAAGAGCAAATGAAGTGGAAAGGTTGGGCAGCATGCCAGAGGGTGATGGTGAGCAGACGAGCCCTTACTGGATCAGCGCATCCCAAACGGTTCCAACTTCTCAGAGATTCTTCTTTCTTCTCTGTCCTAAAATGGCATTAAATGCTGGAGCCTGGAGGGACCTCAAAGATCTTCAGGTCTGTGGTTCCCAAACACTGGCTTGTGCCAAAGGCTGTGACTACAACCCCCGGAGAGTTGGCTCAAGAGAACAGGCGCTCCCTGCAACAGAGATTGTGACTCAAAGGTCAGGCCCAGGTGGGTGGGTATTTTGTGTGTTTGTAGAACTCCCCAGGTGACTCCTATGTGAACCCCCCCACCCCCCTTGCACACACACCCTCCTTTTACAGGTGACTCAGAGAGGGACATGCTTGTGCTCCCAATCACACTGTTAGTTTCAGAACCAGGAGGAAATGTGAGGCTCCTTGGCTGGTCAAGACCTGCTCTTTGCCGCCATTGTGCTGCCCCCTGCTACTTTGAAAGCTCCGAAGTTTACAACTCTCACTTCAGGAAGAATGAGGCATTTATGGGCAGGACCAGCAATGCATATGTTGCTGCTAAGTCGCTTCAGTTGTGTCTGACTCTGTGCGACCCCATAGACGGCAGCCCACCAGGCTCCTCTGTCCCTGGGATTCTCCAGGCAAGAACACTGGAGTGGATTGCCATTTCCTTCTCCAATGCATGAAAGTGAAAAGTGAAAGTGAAGTCGCTCAGTCATGCCTGACTCTTAGTGACCCCATGGACTGCAGCCTACCAGGCTCCTCCGTCCATGGGATTTTCCAGGAAAGAGTACTGGAGTGGGGTGCCATTGCCTTCTCCATGCATATGTTAGGTGTTTGTAAACAGGGGGGCACCTCTGCTTATTTACTTGATAATTACTTGCAATATAGTCATGTATTTTAAACTGATTCCCAGAGTTTTATTGTCATAAATTGAAAATAATAGTATCCACTTCATACCATTGTTATGAACATTAATTTTAGAGGTACTGTATAGAAAGGCCTGGCATTTTTACTAGCTTTTGCTGACACTTTTGCCAGAGAATGCATTAACCATCCCCCTGCCCCAAAACGCTCGAACATACACACTGCCCTGATGTCATTTAAGGAAGCACTTTCTGTTACTACTTCTTCCTTTACCTACTATCTACTGAGAAGAGCAGTATGCCCTTTCACTGAATAGAGAAAGACAGCTGTAAGGTAAATAGATTCCATTGCATTGCACACCCATGTCCTCCTTGGGACCATTGTGAGCTTCTGGCCACAGAAATTTGACTATTAAACAAAATTAAACTGCCTTTAAACCTGATAATCCAAGATCTCTATCCAAGACTAGCTTAACCACTGACGTTACAAAGCTGGAAACAATCTAATATTTTAAAGGCTTTGTGGACTACAGTGAGGGAGGGAGAACATGTTACCAACATGCTCATGAATATGGATAACTGTGACAAGGTGCCAGTGTGCTCAAGACGTCAGGTGGTTCACAGTTTATTTTTTTCATTAGGTGCACCATTTATTAAGCTTCAGCTCCCTCCACTACCTTCTATCCCTTCTTGTCCTTAAGGGAACCTGTAGGGCAGACCTGCACCATGGGTTGGGGCCTCTGAGCACCTAGCAGGGTTCCATTGATCCATTCTTTCACTGTCTCCTACCTTGGTCTCCAGAAGAGAATGGGTTCCCCTGATGTTACAAGAGAAGGTGAAGCTAAGAAGTGGTTTGGAGTGGGGACATCCAGGCCCTTGAGACAGAGGCTGTGATGAGACTGTGTTGTCCTGGACAAGATACACCTGCTTAAGTTACTTCCTGGGGATGGAGCAAGGCAGTGACTCCTCTTGTGTTTTTGAGTAAATTTAGAAAAGGAACTTATCATCACTGCTAGTTAAAAACCTCTGGCCTAGTAATAACATAAGCTATCACAGTAATTTAGCACTTAAGGGGCTTGCAGTGGTTCTAAAATAAGTCCACAAACTGTAAATCTCCTCCCTTAAGAGCAGCCTAATTCCTCTCTTGAGTGTGCCTATATACTTTAATCAGTAGAATGTAGCAGAAATGATAGAGACTTCCCTGGTGGTCCAGTGGCTAAGACTCCGTGTTCCCAATGCAGGGGGCCCTGGTTTGATTTCTGGTGGGGGAGCTAGGATTCTGCATACCGCAGAGCATCTGAACCCATGTAACACAATTAGAGAATATGTGTGCTGCAACTGAAGATCCCACATGTTGCAACTAAAACCGGTACAGCCAAATAAATTTTTTTTTCTCTCTCTCTTTTTTTTTATTATTATTATTATTATTTTTTTCCAGTGGGTTTTGTCATACATTGATATGAATCAGCCATGGATTTACATGTATTCCCAATCCCGATCCCCCCTCCCACCTCCCTCTCCACCCGATTCCTCTGGGTCTTCCCAGTGCACCAGGCCGGAGCACTTGTCTCATGCATCCCACCTGGGCTGGTGATCTGTTTCACCATAGATAGTATACATGCTGTTCTTTTGAAATATCCCACCCTCACATTCTCCCACAAAGTTCAAAAGTCTGTTCTGTATTTCTGTGTCTCTTTTTCTGTTCTGCATATAGGGTTATCGTTATCACCTTTCTAAATTCCATATATATGTGTTAGTATGCTGTAATGTTCTTTATCTTTCTGGCTTACTTCACTCTGTATAATGGGCTCCAGCTTCATCCATCTCATTAGGACTGGTTCAAATGAATTCTTTTTAATGGCTGAGTAATATTCCATGGTGTATATGTACCACAGCTTCCTTATCCATTCATCTGCTGATGGGCATCTAGGTTGCTTCCATGTCCTGGCTATTATAAACAGTGCTGCGATGAACATTGGGGTGCACGTGTCTCTTTCAGATCTGGTTTCCTCAGTGTGTATGCCCAGAAGTGGGATTGCTGGGTCATATGGCAGTTCTATTTCCAGTTTTTTAAGAAATCTCCACACTGTTTTCCATAGCGGCTGTACTAGTTTGCATTCCCACCAACAGTGTAAGAGGGTTCCCTTTTCTCCACACCCTCTCCAGCATTTATTGCTTGTAGACTTTTGGATAGCAGCCATCCTGACTGGCGTGTAATGGTACCTCATTGTGGTTTTGATTTGCATTTCTCTAATAATGAGTGATGTTGAGCATCTTTTCATGTGTTTGTTAGCCATCTGTATGTCTTCTTTGGAGAAATGTCTGTTTAGTTCTTTGCCCCATTTTTTGATTGGGTCATTTATTTTTCTGGAATTGAGCTTTTTTTTTTTTTTAAATAAAGAGGATTTCCCTGATGGTCCGGTGGTTAAGAATCTGCCTTGCAATGCAGAGGACACTTGTTCCATCCCTGGTCTGGGAAGACCCCACATGCTGTGAGACAACTAAGCCCATGGGCCACAACTACTAAACCTGCACTCAGGAGCCTGCATGCTGCAACTACTGAAGCCCATGTGCCCTAGAGCCTATGCTCTGCAACAAGGGAAGCCTGCACACCAAAACTAGAGAAAGCCCTGGTGCAGCAACAAAGATTCACCTTAGCCAAAAATAAATAAGTAAGTAAATAAATATTAAAAAAAAAAAAAAAAGAAATGGCAGAATATGATATCCAAAGGTAGATTATAAAAGACATTGCACTTCTGTTTCTCTCTTTCTTTGGGACTGCGTATTCTGCAGGAAGTCAGCTGCCATGTCGGGAGGACACACAAGCATTCCTGTGGTGAAGCTCATAGAGCCAGGAACCAGCTCTGGCCCCAGAGGGGGCTGCAACCCCGTGGGAGACCTAGAATCCTTCTCTCTTCCATGTGATTGCCCTTTGGAGCCACCTAGTTAAGCTGCCTCCTAATCCCTGACCCACAAACAAGAGCAGGTAATAAAAGTGTTCTTTAAGCCACTAAGTTATGTGGTATTTGTTGCATAGCAATATACAACTAATTTTGTTGTAGTTCAGTTGCTAAGTCATGTCTGACTCTTTGTGACCTCATGGACTACAGCCCACCAGGCTCCTCTGTCCCCCACTATCTACCAGAGTTTGCTCAAATTCATGTCCATTGAGTTGGTGATGCTTACAGGGCTCTTAATTTTTTCCGTAGCAACCGTGACAGCAGTTGATCTAGGCTTGGCTTGAACGCTCCCACTGACAGAGGGCTTTCTTCCTTCCAGGCAGCAAGCTGAGCACTCTGAGTACCACCAAGCGCTGCTCTCCCTGGGCTGGTTTTAGTTTTTCTATAACTTCCATCCCTGGTTCAAGGTGTGCACTTTGAAGCCAAGGTGAAGCCTCTTCCATGTGATTGCCCTTCAGATACATTAAGTCCATGATTGTGCCTGCCCCCATGCCCTCTTCCACTGGCTAAAGGAACCAGGAGAGGAAGTAGCACATTTTGAGGGGCCTGGGATAAGAGACATTGCCTGGAATCTTTCATGCACTAACCCTAGAGGAGCTGGATTCTGAAAGGCCTGAGGAAATGGGTGGCAGCTATCCTAACCCGCCAGATAATAATTATAGCAGTAGCACTGATAATAACTATCAGCCCTAACATAGCACTTATGATATGGCAGGCTCACTTCTATGTGTGTTACGTGTGCTAAGTCATCTAATACTCACAGCAGCTTATTAGTATTGCTACTTTTCACAGATGAAATAACTATAGTGGTTACAACTTGCCCAAGGTCCCACAGCTAGTGAATGGCAGAAGAGGAGTTATAGCCATTGTATCCTCATCATAACTCAGTACTGCCTTCACTGCTGGATCTAGCTCATCTCAGAGCTGCTTTAAAAACTGGATGGACACAAAAATACTAGCTACCATTCATTAAGTACCTGCTATGTGTCAGGACCTGGACTGAGAGTTTTGCATGCACGAGAAAAGTAAATGCTCACAGTCAATGATTTGTTGAACATTTATTTATGATGCCCTGCCACTCTCCTGGCCCATACGGGATCATAGCATAGCACTCATAGCACTCAATTCAGGCTTGAATCCTGCTCTCAGGAGTTTTTCAGTTTTGGATGAATAAATAAGTATACTTTCAGGTGGTAGTTAAGAGTTGCTCTAGATAGAGCAATGACACACAGATAGGGAGATGCAGGTATGGATAGGGCCTTCTGTAGGCAGCATTTGAGCTAGTTTTTGAAGGATGATACCATTGTGGAAGATAGGGAGGGGAGAAGAACATTCTGGGAGGAGAAGCAGCATAAGAACTAAGATGAGGAAAATGAGGTTGTGCTTTACCTGAAAACAAAATGAATGCATGGGATGATAGAGATGTACCGGGGTGTGGGGTTGGGGGGGGGGGGGGTTTAAGCCTAATCCCATGTCTACCAGGTGAACTGATGAGGACTTATGGTCTTGAGGCTGCCATTCATTTGTGATTGCAGCAAACCATTCCAGGCTGTAAAAGCCAAGGTTCTATGAGGGCTTCTGCAAGCACATGAAACCTGTCAGATCCTCTGAGCTCCCGGGCACTCATTTATCATGGTGAGAAATGTTGATATTAATAAACCCTTCCACCTGGTACAATTTCCTGTCATCACCCCCCACCACCAGTTTCTATTTGGAGAATAAAACTGGCAGCAAACAGAACTTCACACTTCTTGCAGACCTGTTGAGTAAACACAGGCAAACACTCACAGCAACCATTTCACACCTAATGAATGGGAGGTGAAGGTGTCGGACTGCACAGCAGGAGACTGAGAGCTGCTTTGGCGTGGATTCTCTCTCCCCTGGGCCTTGCAGCAATGGGCAAGACATGACCCTCCCCCACTTCCTGCAGCTAAAGTGCCGAAACGCACCGGGGCAAAGTCGGCATTCGGGTACCCAGGTCAGGAAAAGGCCCCTCCAGGGGGTTGGGCATGCTTTTAAAACCTATCATCTTTTTTGAGATCGGAGGGAAGAGGCAGATTTAGATTTTTGTGAGGCCTGAAGCCTGTGCCATGTGGGAGCCCTCTTTAAGAAAAAAGATACTGAATTATGGATACAAAGTGAGATTTGAAAGTCACAATTTATTTAGAATGAGAAAAGAAATCATAACAAAATTCAAAGCTTAAAAAATGCTGACCAATACTGTCAGTTCAGTTCAGTTCAGTTCAGTCACTCAGTCATGTCTGACTCTGTGATCCCATAGACTGCAGCATGCCAGGCTTCCCTGTCCGTCACCAACTCCCCAAGCCTACCCAAACTCATGTCCATTGAGTCCGTGATGCCATCCAACCATCTCATCTTCTGTCATCCCCTTCTCTTCCTGCCTTCAATCTTTCCCAGCATTAGGATCTTTTCCAGCATTAGGATCTTTTCCAATGAGTCGGTTCTTCACAACAGGTGGCCAAAGTATTGGAGTTTCAACCTCAGCATCAGTCCTCCCAATGAATGTTCAGGACTGATTTCCCAACTGCCTGTCATATGACTAAAATATTTTTTCCTGCCTTTTTTGAGTCACATTTTTTTTTTTGACATTGAGTCACATATTCTTTAGATCGCATCTTCAAATGGCACCAATTTAGTAATGGCTCTGCCAAGAGGAGACAAGTCAGTCTTATCTCTATTAATAGCATGTTTGATCAACATTTTTTCCTTATTGATTGTTTCAAAAAATTTCTTCCAGCTTCACAACTCATTATTCGAAATGCCGTGTTTAGGATTGTTGTCAATTTGGGGGAAACTTCCAACAAACTCTCTCTCCTATATGATTACAAGACTTCAGAGCACATAAAATTTTTTTCAGCAGTGGCTAATCTTAAACACTCCTTCACTTGAGAATTACTCATTGATTCATTAATCAGTTGGTCGTCCATGTC
Source organism: Dama dama (assembly GCF_033118175.1). Taxonomy (NCBI): domain Eukaryota; kingdom Metazoa; phylum Chordata; class Mammalia; order Artiodactyla; family Cervidae; genus Dama; species Dama dama. Next base: position 38,569,638 of record NC_083699.1, read on the forward strand.
CTTGTTATAGAGGTGTGTCATGAGATACACGTCCTCATAGGTGTCAGTTTATCAGTGAGGAATATAAATTTTTCTTCAGTGTGTTTGCATTATTCACTCTTCTTCATTAACTGGATTATTAAACAATCCAAGAATCTATTCATTATTATTCTATTGGAAAGTTATCTTTTCCAATTATTGAATTATTGCTTTTGATATGATTAAACTTTTTTTAATCATAGTTCTATCTTTGATGTTAGAAATAATTTTCATTTATTTTATTGGTCTTCTTTTTTCATTGATTTGTTTTTGAAATTTCTCTCAGTTCTTGAAAAATGTAACTAAAGATGACAATGAATGTCACCTTCATATATGCCAACATTGGGAGTCTATATTCTCTTGTTTTCTTTATTGAAATGTTCCAAAATCTTTCCAAATTGAATAAAATGATGTATTGAGCTTTACGATCTTTTAAGTAAACACCCTACTTCTTATTTGTACTTGAGTTTCTCTTCTTAGTCTTCAAAAATGTATTTTAGAGCCTTAAAAATTGTTGCATCCATGTAGTGAGACTAGAGCAGATGTATAATGGCAGACCAGTCATTGTGAACATAATTTCAGTGTTGAGTGCTGTAGGACACATTCACATTGAAGTAAAACTTCTGGTCCTCCACAATTTGGACAGTAGAAATACTGCTGGAAGCCTCTCCTACACCAGATAGCCAACAATAACTCAGCTATACATGGAAGTAATATTTCAAGTGGATTTCAAACCACATAATTATATCCCACTAAATGGAATAACTAAATTAACTATATCTCCAACTCAACTTCCCCTTAGCCAAATATCCAAAATGCCCACAAGTACCACAACTATTACCTGGGATGAGGGAGCATGTGATGGAAAAGAAGTTGCAGTGGAAAGAGACATTTATTCAAAGTAAACAGTGTTTACTTTTAAGGATGTGCTTAACTCAAAAGCATCCCAATGGCCAACTCTGGGATAATTTGGGCAAAAAAATAAATGATAGTGATGAATTGTAACCTATAGAAAAAGCTCATATCCATGAATTTATAGTGATAGAAATAAATAATTGATTAAATGAAGAAATGAGGGAGAAGGGATAGCTCTTCCTTACAGAAGATTTTCAATTAATAAAAGTGGAAGGGAATATAGAAATAGAAAAGTACCATTTGACAATCCCTGGTGGCTCAGTGGTAAAGCATCTGCCTGTAATGCAGGAGACATGGGTTCAATCCCTGCGTTGGGAAGACCCCCTGGAAGAGGAAATGACAACCCACTCCAGTATTCTTGCCTGGGAAGTCCCATGGACAGAGGAGCTTGGCAGGCTACTGTCCATGGGGTTTCAAAGAGACATGATTGAGCACACATGCACATGTCTTACACAGCAATAATTGCCACAGGCAAGAACCAAGAACCACAGGCAAGAAAGTGAAAGTGTTAGTCACTCAGTTGTGTTCGACTCTTTGCAACCCCATGGACAATAATTCGCCAGGCTCCTCTGTCCATAGGATTCCCCAGGCAAGAATGCTGGGATGGGTTGCCATTTCCTTCTCCAGGAGATCTTCCTGACCCAGGAATTGAACCTGGGTCTCCTGCATTGCAGGCAGATTCTTTACTATCTGAACCACCAGGGAGGAAACATTAATAGATGCTAAAATCAGGGGGTGAAAGTATGATGTTTAATAGGATATTTACAGAGTATTAATCTGTCTCATCATATACTTTCTAATTGTTTTTGTTGTTCAGTCACTAAGTTGTGCCTGACTCTTTGTGACCCCATGGACCACAGCATGCCAGGCTTCCCTGTTCTTCACTATGTCCCTGAATTTGCTCAAATTCATGTCCTTTGAGTCAGTGGTGCTATCCAACCATTTCATCCTCTGCCACCCTCTTCTCTTTTTGCCTTCAGTCTTTCCCAGCATAAGGGTCTTTTTTAATGCATTGGCTCTTCACATCAGTTAACCAAAATATTGGAGCTTCAGCTTCAGTATCAGTCCTTCTAATGAATATTCAGGACTGATTTCCTTTAGAGTTGACTGGTTTGATTTCCCTTCTGTCCAAGGAACTCTCAAGAGTCTTCTCCAGCACACAATTCGAAAGCATTAATTCTTCAGCACTCAGCCTTCTTTATGGTCCAACTCTCACATTTGTACTTGACTACTGGAAAAACCATAGCCTTAACCTTTGTTGGCAAAGTGATGTCTATGCTCTTTAATATGCTGTCTAGGTTTGTCATAACTTTTCTCCTAAGGAGCATGTGTCTTTTAATCTCATGGCTACAGTTACCATCAGCAGTATTTTGATTTTTGGAATCCGAGAAAAAATCTGTCACTGCTTCCACTTTTCCCCCTTCTATTTGCCATGAAGTGATGGGACTGGTTGCTATGATCTTAGTTTTGGAATGCTGAGTTTTAAGCCAACTTTTTCACTCTCCTCTTTTACTCTCGTCTGGAGTCTCTTTAGTTCTTCTTCACTTTCTGCCATTAGAATGGTATCATCTGCATATCTGAGGTTGTTTATGTTTCTCTTGGCAATCTTGATTCCAGCCTGTGATTTGTCCAGCCCAGCATTTCACATGATGCATTTAAGTTCAATATGTGTATCAGTTAAATAAGCAAGGTGACCATATACAGCCTTGTCTTACTCCTTTCCCAATCTTGAATCAGTCAGTTGTTCCATGTAAGGTTCAAACTTACTCAGGAAAAGAAAAATCAAATGTACAGAGGAGAAACCCCAGGAGCAGCACCTTAACCAAGTAGTCAAAGTAAACAGTCATGAGACATATCAGCATCATGTATCACCTGATATAATGTCTGAGAAAAATAGAACATCACTATCACGTCAGTGAACTCTTTAGGGGTCCAGTGACTTGGAGTTTGCAAGGACATCTCTTGAAAATAAAGGACGGATTATTACTGCCTCTCATACCTCCTGCCACTAAGGAAGAAACCAATGCCTGGTAGAACTCTTTGGCATCTGGAGGCCACTTAGTGATGTTACTCTGACCCATTTACGAGGCAACATGGAAGGCTGCCAGCTTTGAGTCATAACACGTCTCGGATTCAATGCAAAAGCCATATGGCTTGAGTCAAATGGCTGAGCAGATCCTATTGATATTAGAGGTATCTGTGATGGGGGAAGAAAAAAAAACCTTATGTGCCATTAATGGCATGCTCCAATAGGAAAATCACAATGCAGCCCCCTAGGGTCCCAGAGCAAGGCCATGCCATCTGTAGAGGAGAGATACATGCCATTTGAAAAATAGCTCCTGGCATGCCACTGGCCTTGATAGAGACAGAGCATCTGACAAATGACCATGTGGCCCAAGTTACCCATCATGAGCTGGAAGATGTCCAGCCTGCCAAGTCATCAAGTTGGCAGGTCAATAGCAATCTGTGTATAATGTATGTGGTACATCTGGGATTGGGCATGAGCAAGGCAAGAAGGCAAAGGTAAGCTGCACTAGTAGATGACCCAGATCTCCATATCTTACATCATTGTTGTACCAATGTCTAATCCTCATAATATTTATGACCACGTGGGGTAATGCCTTACAGCCAAGCTGACAGAGAAAGAAAAAGGCTGAGATTGTTTCAAGGATGTGTTGGCTTGATTTGGAGATGCTGGCCACAAATAGACTGCTGGGTAGTGCATTCCACTCAGGGCCCATCCTGAAAAACAAGGGTAATTCCCCTCATTGGGCAGAACAAATGCCCATTTACTTTGTATGGAGTAGGAATCAAGGCAGGAATATGTAGCTTATGGCTGTGGAAGATGACTAGGGTGGTTAGCCAGGGAGCCTGGAAGGAGAAAGATTAAAGGCCTAGGGCCTGGGGAAGAGCATGTAGATGGACCTATGGGGGTGGGCATTAAAGACCTTTGTATTGCATGTTGATGCTCCAGAGAACATCTACCATAGAGGAGATGATAAACTCTTCAAAAGTGGGGTGCTATCCTCTACAATGCAGTTAACACCCTAAAGCATAGACTATTGTATGATTTGGTAACCCCCAAATGTGGAAAACAGGGGTCTAGGAACAAAGGGGTAAAAGCAGGAAAGGCCCTCTGTACCACCATTCCCTGTGTCCACCTGAGAAATCAATGCCTCTCATTGCTGTGACATTAGGCTCTGTAAGTCTAGGGGCCCTGATTCCCAGAAGGAACTATTTGCCCCATTAAACTTTAAGCCTCAGCTGCTGTCTGATCACCTTAAACTCCTTGTGTCAGAAAAGGAGTCCCCTTACTAGTAGGGGTAATTGAGCCTGATTGTCAGAAGGACATAGGGCTGCTATGACACAGGGAGGACAAGGGGCTTTTCTTGGTACTCCCCTGTCTCTTCTGATGGTAAATTGACAAGTGCAGCAGCCATGAACAGAGAAGAGCTTACTGCACATCAGCTCAGGGGTGATGTTTGGGAGATCCCATCAGGTTAAACACCTTGACAAGAAAAGTCAGCAGTGAGAGAAGTAGAAAATGGGTAGTTGTGGTCTTGAGGCCAACTGCAGCATCTTGGGTTACAGATCATTTCCATAATCTTCCTCTAGCAAGTAGCAGAGGGGACCAACCAGAATCCCAGAAGAGCTATTCCCAGATGGACTGAACTTACTAAATAAAGCCAGTGGATTTGATCAGCGTCAGCTATGAACTGTAGTCGATGCCCAGATCCTTCCATTTTGGGCCAAAGCTCCCATTCTCTGAGCTCCCATGAATGTTAGCTGCTGACTCTTCACATCTGAGCTCTCTAAGAATTGCCCTCCACTAAAGGTAGCTGTAGGAAGCTCAAGCTGGGGCCACCTTGCCTTCATTTGGAACAACTCAGAAGATCTCTCCCAGTGCTAGAGCTTCCCATAGAATGGGCTGAGGTCTCTGTGTGGTCACTGTGTTACAGTTCAGCTCCTGGGTTCACTCCTGCTTCCTCCCTCCTTTACAGGAGTTGTTTCCAGGAAGTTATCCTGCACGCAAATGACTGCAGCAGTCTTTTTCTCCAGAGTTTTCTCCCTGCCTCTGACATGAGTGGGAGTGTTTGCCTCTACACCAAGTTGTCTCTACTGCTGTGGACAAGGGAGCAGAATGCGAAGCTGAGCTCCCACTATCCCTACAGGGTTATACAAATGAGCAATAAGTCCGATTTATGGTTTTAATTCACTGGGATTTGACTGTTGTTTGTCACCACAGTATAATCTAACCCATCTTAGTTGATACGGAATCAATACTTTTGACTTTAAAATCTTACAGACTTTGGTCCCAGAGGTGATTATAGAGGTGGCCAAGGCCAAACCTCACTTTATGAGGCAGGTGCAGGTCTAAGCTTATTGGGGCCAACTTAGAATCAAGCTAGAAAGAGAGAAATTGAATCTAAAGGCTAAGTGCCATCTCACTGGAGCTTTTCCTGGGTCTGGCTGAGAGCTACAGGGTAGAATGCACTCTGAGTTGTTTGCAGTGGTCGTTGGATGAGTCTGGAATATGAGGATGAATAACTAGTCAGCGGGTCATGGTTAAAGTTGGTTGGCCAGCTGTCCGTGTGGTTTCAGGTCACTGCCAAGAGCTTCTGTGGATTATCCAGAAGAGTCCGGACGCAAGTTAGAAGTGAGCTGTTGCCAGTATCTATGAGAAAAATGAAGGCTAATAATTCAGGGTTGTGTTCCATGTCTTTGTTCAGTGGGAGGCATGGATCCAAGACAAAGGCCTTGGCACTAGACAGTACATTCACACACAACAGAACTTATTAAAGCCCTTTCCAAGGAGCCTTAAGCAATAGTTTCTGCTGATGAAACTTGATCAGGCATGAGGCTTTACATCATGGCCCTGTCTATCTAGGTGGGTGGTAGGATTTCTTGAGCCTGTTAATGATACCCTAGTAAGTACCTGGAATATAGCACTATGTTGTCTGGCTTAGGAATGGTCTCTTGGTCTAGCTGCTGAGGAATAAACCAGAATGTCACTTATTAATAATTCATGAGAATAAATTTTGGGAAATTTGTGTGTTGTAGACTAATCAACCTAGAGCCATAGGCAGTGCATCTGGACTCTTCCATTCAGTTTCTGCACAAATCTTGACCAGCGTATTATTTTCAATCTCATTTTGACATTTCATTCCTTCTGTTGATTGCAGGCAATGTGGACTTTGATGGCATTCATGATTCTGTAGGCTTTACAACTGTAAGTCCTGACTTGTCAAATGTATTATATGTCCTTATAGTTGTAGGGTATTTCAAGCCTGGGAATGAGAGTATGTAGAATCTTTTGTTGATCATCACTGCACTGACCTGGGCACACAGACATGCTCCTACCCATCTTGAAGAGACCCCATATGTTACTAAAACATGTCCATATGGATAGCTTTTTCTTTGTCTGCATAAATTTAGCTGGAATATTAATTACAAATAGCCCCAAAAGAAGAAAATAAGCTGCTGTTTTGGGGAAGTTGCCCCACTTTCCTTCTTCAGTTGTGAGCCTAATAAACAGGACAGCTCTTAGTATCCTGTTTAGCCAGACTAGAACATTTGGACATCCTGGTCAAGCCTCATGTTTCCCAACAGCCCCACTTTATTCCCTTGGTCATGTTGTGGGCTTTGTAAGCAAGGTAAGGAGGAAGTGATTACTTTTGTGCCAAGCAAGATATGGATGCAAAAGATGTCTGCCCATTTGTGAAGGTCCTGTCTGAATCTGAGGCTCATTCCAGTGTGCAGTCTAAAGAGTGCTCAGCTGGGAAGGCAGGTAAAATGATGCAGTCCTAGAGCAGCCAATGGCCAAGGCTATGATATTAGCTGAAACAAACATCACTGAGACACTAGACATTTTAATTCCTCCACATGTTCTTCCATCGTCATAAATTGCCCAAGGCATAGAAAGTCAGCCTTTAGAGACTGACGTGTACCCGGCCCAGGTGAGGGCAGCAGGTTTGCTCCCCAGGAGGTAAAGCAGGGTTGCGACTCCCTGTGAAGAACATATTGCATCCCAGAAACTCATCCTGTTCTGTTCGTTTTCCTTCTTAAACTGATGACAGCCTTATATTGTACTAGGCATTGCTAAGCCCACCTAACACAGTAACCCTGTGAGACAATCTTATCTCCATTTTGTAGATGAGAGAAATCATAGAGTTCAACAGGCTAAGTGACTTGTCTTGGCAGAGCCTGGATTTGAGCCCAGGTCCATCTGCAACCAAAGCCCTTGAACTTCACCTCTGCTACAGCCCTTCCCTTCTGTTTGCAGTACAAGTCCTAGCAGGAGACTTTCACTGATGAACCCGTGTGAGAATGCAGCAATAAGAAAGAAATCTATTTTATTAATTGGTTGGCTCATTCTTCCATTCATTCCTCCATCCATTTACTTAACAAATATTTATTGAGTTGTTACTTTGTCCTGGATAGTCAGCTAGGTGCTGAAATAGGTAAACAAGACAGAGGGTCCATTGAGGAAATCAGACACTAAATAAGTAAACACACAAATAAATACATAATTACTAACTGTGATAAGTGCTTTTTTCCGGCCCATTACCATCTGCAGCAGTAATATTGGGAAAGCAATTTCAGTTGTGTGATTTGTGAATCAGAATTGAAAGAGGTACTGCTCAAAAGAAATATAACGCAAATCACCCACCTGAGTGTAAATTTTCCAGCAGCCACATTCGGGCATGTGAGAACAGACAGCTGAACTGATTTTAATAATACTGTGTGTTATTTAATCTGAGATATACAAAATAGCTCTTCCACAAGCATCTCACTATTAACGAAATATTTTACTTTTTTTTTCAGTCTGTCTTCAACACCTGGTGTGTGCCTTAGGCTTATGGCATATCTTGATTCAAACTTGATTCTCATTTCAAATGCTCAATAGACAAGGTTGACCATGGGGCCTATGGTGCAGAGCACATCTTCATTGGATATGGGGAGAGGCCACTCTTGTCTGTACATCAGCAGTTCTCAGGATTGGCTACCATGGGACACCCCTGGAGAATCACAGATGCTCACTTCACTGGTGCGGGGTGGGTTGGGTTGGGGGAGAGGAACTACAGGTGTATTTTAAAGCTCCCAGATGATTTTAATGTGTGATGAGGGCTGAGAAGCATTGCTCTAAACTGTGCTGGTTTTGCACCTAAATTCTTCAGATTATGAAGGATGTCAGGCCTGAAGCCCCTCCACCCAATTCAGACTGATAACCTCCCCCAAGCCCTCACCTCTCCTACAGATTCAGCACTGATTCCGGGCTCTGGGCCAGTGATCTCAATCTGTAAAGCTGGGTTGAGGTGCTGTAGAGCAGCTGAGATGGCCCAGCATTCACACCTGGCCTACTGGTCCCACTCAAACCTTGTGGCCCTGGCTCTGATAAGTCTGATTCCACCATCACTGTTGGAATATCTACTGTGTCTAAGTCACTCTTGTTCTACGAATATGCCTGGTGTCTCTAGCCCTGGACCTGCCTCGGTTTCGTTTGTTCCCTTTCCTCTCCCCCTACTGTCCTGTCCCCCTGCCTCCTCTGAGAGTCCCTATTGTGGGGACTCTACTCTTTCTCCCACCCACTGGGACATCTGCCACCTCTTACCAAGTCCTCCTGAGGTTTCAAACCCACTGCCCATTCCCTTTCCCAGTCCCAGGTTCTCCAGATCCCTGGTCCCAGCAGCCTGGCTGCTCTCTGCTCATCCCCTCCCACTTCTACCCAGTGCCTTACCCACCTTTCCTCCCTTGGTGCTGAACCCTTCCCTGCCTAATCCATATCAGAGGACCTCAAGCCCAAGCTCCTTAAACATAATGAGGTTATGGGCTCATTCCTCCAGGTATTCATCTTTGCATCCAGGTACTTCAACATGCCTGGGAACGAGGAATGTCTGCTTATTTCTATTTGGGTCCCTCTCTTCTTATCTAAATTTTTCATTTTACTTTCTTTTCTTTAGTCTCCTGTTTCTTCTTCTGCTCCAGGCCTGCCATTCCCAGAGCAGAGAATAGAAAGTCTGATAAATAGCAGAGCAAATGCCTCCCCCCCAAACCACTACAAGGGGTGTTTAACTCACTGCCCGTGACTACTTATGGGAGTGCGGACAGGACTGCAAAATCAGGGCAGAAAACTTCTCCAGGATGTTTGATTTCAAGTTCAGGTTTCCCTTGCTGTGTCTTGTGCAGAGCTTGCATGAAGTTTTTGTGATTGTTGTTTTTCCAAAAGCCCTGGGGTCAGCCTTGTTACAGTCAGCCCTGCAGTCCTGTTAGGAGGGTTGGCAGAACCCTTGGCTGAAAAGTTAATAATTTCCATGCTGTTTTGTATAAACTTACAGCTGCTGTCTCCAGAGTCAAATTTGTCAGATAAATAATATTAAGGCTGTGAAGCTGTTACCTAAATCCTACCATAATTCTATTCCCACCAGGGATTTAGGGAAAGATGAAATTGTTAGGGGAAGCACACTGATTGAAACTGCCCACCCTGGCCAGGCACCATAGTAACCATTTGCATGAGTTTTATGACAGGAGATCCTGATAAGGAATACGGAACTAATAAGCCACCACCAACGGGAAGAGTTCAGGAAAGGTCAAAAGGAAACACCGCGTGTCTATCCACTTCCCAGAATCCCTCTTGCTAGCATCCATCTTGGCTGAGCGATGCGTGCGCCACCAGGAAAGACTCTGAATTAGAATGATTGGCCAAAGACTACCCGGAAACGAATCCCATCACCATAAAACCCAAGACTGAGAGCCATGCGGCAGAGCAGTTCTCCTGGGTTCCCTTACCTACTGCTCTCCACCCGGGTGCCCTTTCCCAATAAAATCTCTTGCTTTGTCAGCATGTGTCTCCTCGGACAAGTCATTTCCAAATGTTAGACAAGAGCCCAGTTTCGGGCCCTGGAAGGGGTTCCCCTTCCTGCAACAAAATGAAGAAGAGAAGAATTTTTAAACCAGATCATCACACATTTAGAGGCCAGGACTTCAGCAAGCAGCTCTTCTAGTGTGTGGGGAATTCATACTTTCCCCAACTGTGGTGAATTCCCAGGGCACCAAGACACTAGGTGAGATTTCTGAGGGTGATGACCCACTAGCCCTCTCATTGGCCCTCTCCTACAACTACTGTGTCATTGGGGAAACGTCAAGTTTATCCCTAGATCACTCAATAGTGTTCATTAACCTGAAATGCTAGAATTTAACAGCATTTACTGGTGGGTGTGAACATTGCAGAATGCTAACATGAGGCTTGTGAGGTCTTAGATGGATGGGTTGCTTGATCGATGGTTGGAAGAATGGATGGAAGCCCGCCATGACAACCATGAGTAGAATTTCTGTTTTTCTCTTCTATGGCATGGGATAATATTTGGAAATGTCAATGGATGTACTTTTTCTTATATATTTTTATGTTTTGGCTTTTCCACTGTTAAAAAGTAAGAGATAAAAGCAGTATCTTCTCCACTGGATTATTGTGAGGATTAAATGGGATTATTCCAGAAAGCTGTTTAGTCAGAGTATTAACTCACAGAAAGAGATCAATACCTGCCTCTACTGTTGTTATTATTCCTCTCTTTTATATTAGCACTTTGCTCAAGACACAGCTGGTAGGTGTATAGCCCAGATCTGTCCTACCCCCTTGGGAAGCAGCTGGTGGGTTAGATTTCTGCAGAGACTCACTTTTCCCCCTTAGATGAAGAATAGCACCACTGAGGCTTCTCAACACCAGTGTAGACCAGTCCTCCCCTTCTTCAACTGGTCGCTCTGTGTGTGCTGGAAGGAAAAAAAGAGATGTGTGTGTGTGTGTGTGTGTGTGTGTGTGTGTTAGGGGCAAGGGTAGAGAAGAGGTCTGCTCTCCCATTTGGAAAATTATGATACATGGGAGGGCACAGGTGTGATTTCTTTAAAAATCTTATAGGAATAGAAATCTCAGTTTTTATCTTGGAAGTCCCACTCCCGTGGCTCTGATGGCCCCTCAGGTAGGAGGAAAATGCAGAGTCACACAGGTGCTGAAGAGGAGCTAGAGGTTTGACTCTCCCTCTGCTCCTTCTTTGCACTTTAAATAAGTACACCATCCAAAGAAGACATACAGATGGCTAACAAACACATGAAAAGATGCTCAACATCACTCATTATTAGAGAAATGCAAATCAAAACCACAATGAGGTACCATTACACGCCAGTCAGGATGGCTGCTATCCAAAAGTCTACAAGCAATAAATGCTGGAGAGGGTGTGGAGAAAAGGGAACCCTCTTACACTGTTGGTGGGAATGCAAACTAGTACAGCCGCTATGGAAAACAGTGTGGAGATTCCTTAAAAAACTGGAAATAGAACTGCCATATGACCCAGCAATCCCACTTCTGGGCATACACACTGAGGAAACCAGATCTGAAAGAGACACGTGCACCCCAATGTTCATCGCAGCACTGTTTATAATAGCCAGGACATGGAAGCAACCTAGATACCCATCAGCAGATGAATGGATAAGGAAGCTGTGGTACATATACACCATGGAATATTACTCAGCCATTAAAAAGAATTCATTTGAACCAGTCCTAATGAGATGGATGAAGCTGGAGCCCATTATACAGAGTGAAGTAAGCCAGAAAGATAAAGAACATTACAGCATACTAACACATGTATATGGAATTTAGAAAGGTGATAACGATAACCCTATATGCAGAACAGAAAAAGAGACACAGAAATACAGAACAGACTTTTGAACTTTGTGGGAGAATGTGAGGGTGGGATGTTTCAAAAGAACAGCATGTATACTATCTATGGTGAAACAGATCACCAGCCCAGGTGGGATGCACGAGACAAGTGCTCCGGCCTGGTGCACTGGGAAGACCCAGAGGAATCGGGTGGAGAGGGAGGTGGGAGGGGGGATCGGGATTGGGAATACATGTAAATCCATGGCTGATTCATATCAATGTATGACAAAACCCACTGGAAAAAAGAAAAATAATAATAATAAAAATAAATAAAAAATAAATAAATAAATAAATAAGTACACCAGCAGTGAGATGCTATGCAAATCAGGGGCCTCCCTCTTCCCTTTCACCCCCAGGCTGGCTCTAAAGTCCCTGCTTGCCCTGGATGTCAAGTATGGACGAAGGAGGAAGACTGGTGTTGGAATCTGTGTGTTGAAATCTATGTCTCCTGGGCAAATTAATTCTCCCCTGGGAGCTTCTGAATTGAAGGAGAAGAAAGAACAAGGGTCAGTGCTAAGGAGGTGGTGCTATCTGAGTTGCTTAGAAAGTTCCTGGGAAAATCAGCCTTTCAACCAAAGACAGACTATAACTCCGCATTGGTGTCTAAACTTGACCTCAGGCCCTCCAGGGTCCTCCTAAGTCTGAGGCCCCACAGGGAGCAGGGACTGAGGCCCTAAGAGCTGCTCAGCAGCTGTACAGATGGAGAGAGCTTGGTGAGAGCCAAGCCCCTCCACCTGGGTATCACCATCCTGCAGGTGCAGACAGCAAAACGTGGACCTGGACACAGAGGTGACTTGTTAGATGGACAGCCTCCAGACTGCCTGAGGCTCAGATTTGTCTTCACAGAGTACCAACCCGAAGGGGGCTGTTGTCAAGATCAGAACAGCCATTGCATCTACTCCGTGAAGACTTCCCCTCTAACTCCTAATTTCTGTTTTCCTGGTGCTAAGCAACAACAGCAAAATTGTCAACAGAAACCACAGTTAATTTGAACATTTTTAAAGCTGTATTTCCCTTCTCCAGGGGATCTTTCCAACCCAGGGATTGAACCCAGGTCTCCTGCTTTGAGGGCAGATTCTTTACCAACTGAGCCACTTACTGGAGTGGGTAGCTTATCCCTTCTCCAGGGGATCTTCCCAACCCAAGAATTGAAACAGGGTCTCCTGCATTGCACGTGGATTCTGTTCCAGAAAAACATCTGCTTCTGCTTTATTGACTACACCAAAGCCTTTGACTGTGTGGATCGCAGCAAACTGTGGAAAATTCTTAAAGAGATGGGACTACCAGACCACCTGACCTGTCTCCTGAGAAATCTGCATGTAGGTCAAGAAACAACAGCTAATACTATACATGGAACAAGAGACTGGTTCCAAATCAGGAAAGGAGTACGTCAAGGCTGTATACTGTCACCCTGCATATTTAACTTACATGCAGAGTACATCATGAGAAATGTTGAGCTGGATGAAACACATGCTGGAATCAAGATTGCTGGGAGAAATATCAATAACCTTAGATATGCAGATGACACTACCCTTATGGCAGAAAGCAAAGAACAACTAAAGAGCCTCTTGATGAAGGTGAAAGAGGAGAGAGAAAAAGTTGGCTTAAAGCTCAACATTCAGAAAACTAAGATCATGGCATCCGTTCCATCACTTCATGGCAAATAGATGGGGAAACAATGGAAACAGTGACAGACTTTATTTTCTTGGGCTCCAAAATCACTGCAGATGGTGACTGCAACTATGAAATTAAAAGATGCTTGCTCCTTGGAAGAAAAGCTATAACAAACCTAGACAGCATATTAAAAAGCAGAGACATTACTTTGCCAGGAAAGGCCCATCTAGTTAAAGCTATGGTTTTTCCATTAGTCATGTGTGGTTGTGAGGGTTGGGCTGTAAAGAAAACTGAGTACCGAACAACTTATGCTTTTAAACTATGGTGTTAGAGAAGATGCTTGAGAGTCTCTTGGACTGCAAGGAGATCAAACCAGTCCATCCTAAAGGAAATCAGTCCTGAATATTCATTCGAAGGACTGATGCTGAAGCTGAAACCCCAATACTTTGGCCACCTGATTTGAAGAACTGGCTCATTTGAAAAGACCCTGATGCTGGGAAAGATAGAAGGTGGGAGGAGAAGGTGACAACAGAGGATGAGATGGTTGGATGGAATCACCAACTCAATGGACATGAGTTTGAGTAAGCTCTGGGAGTTGGTGATGGACAAGGAAGCCTAGTGTGCTGCAGTCCATGGGGTCACAAAGAGTTAGACACAACTGAGCAACTGAACTGAAAGCTGTATTTCAGAATGAGCTTTGAACCTTTAAACACAGCATCAAAAACACTGGTTTTCTATAAATACCTAAATAAGGTAGCTGGGGCATGCATCTTGGATGAGATCCATGGATCTTGGACATACAGCAGAAAGTCTTGTTGAGCAGCCGATGAAGCACTCAGGTGGCAGAGAATCCGTGTGCCACCTAAAGGACACCCACCCATGAAAATTCAGCTCTGGGAAGCAATGACATTCATGCAGGTAAGTTTTTCATTATGCAAGATTTTTCTCAGGATTCCTTTTTTATGAAGAGTTGTTCTGGAGAAAAAAAGAGTTGTTCTGGATCCCTTGCAATGTAGTCTGATTTACAAAAAGCCCATCTGTTCACAACATTCAGTGTTTGTAAAAGCAAAATAGGTGTGTCTGGCTCCTCAAAGGAGGATCTACTGCTCATATGATAGTGACAAAGGCAACATCCAATTGACTCAGGGGAGCACCCTTCCTAGAATTTTCAGGAGAGTCTATTTTCTGAGAGACTGTCCCAGTTATTCAAGACTATGAGCAGTGCAGCTGAGAAGGTTGTGCAGCTTGTATGGAAAATGATGAGGAAGGAACAGGAGCTGTTTTGTCACACGTTCTTCAAAGATGGTAAAGGATGTTGAGGTGAACCAAGACAATGAAGGCAGCCTTGTGTTACAGTGGAGATGAGCTTGAACCTGAGAGATATTATGGGTCAGAAATCAGGCAGTTAAGAACCAGAGGATTCATGGATGCCAAAGAATAAAACAAAGCCATGGTGGGACTTCCCTGGTGGTCCAGTGGCTGACTTTGTGCTCCCAATGCAGGGGGCATAGGTTCCATCTCTGGTCAGGGAGCTAGATCTTGCATGCCACAACTAAGGTCAAAGATCCAGTGTGCTGAAATTAAGACATGGCACAGTCAATAAATAAATAAATAAATATTAATAATAAATAAAAATAATTAAAAAGCCCCACAAAGCTATGGTGCTGAGATTGGTGAAAAACTAGGGGATTCATGGGTTCTGAGGCTTCATCCAGGCAAAGATTCAGAAACTAAAGTTACAGGTAACTAAAAAATTGGAGGAGTTCTCAGCTCCCACCAGGGAACCCCAGACCCGTATGTGCAGAATAGTTGACCCTGAACATAGAGGTATGAGATCACTTGTCTGGAAGGTAGAGGTCGAGGTCAAGCTGGAGACAAGGACTCAGATGTTATGGTTTATAGTTAGAAGAGGTGGCAGTACAGTGTCCAAGTTCAGTCCAGTCAGTTGCTCAGTTGTGTCCAACTCTTTGTGACCCCATGGACTGCAGCACACCAGGCTTCCCTGTCCATCACCAATTTTGGAGCTTACTCAAATTCGTGTCCGTTGAGTTGGTATGCCATCCAACCATCTCATCCTCTGTCATCCCCTTCTCCTCCCACCTTCAATCTTTCCCAGCATCAGGGTCTTTACAAATGAGTCAGTTCTTCGCATCAGATGGCCAAAGTATTGGAGTTTCAGCTTCAGCATCAGTCCTTCCAATGAATATTAAGGACTGATATTCTTTAGGATGGACTGGTTGGATCTCCTTGCTGTCCAAGAGACTCTCAAGCATCTTCTCCAACGCCACAGTTCAAAAGCATCAGTTCTTCGATGCTCAGTTTTCTTTATAGCCCAACTCTCACATCCACACATGACTACTGGAAAAACCATAGCTTTGACTAGATGGACCTTTGTTGGCAAAGTAATGTCCCTGCTTTTTAATATGCTGTCTAGGTTGGTCATAGCTTTTCTTCCAAAGAGCAAGCATCTTTTAATTTCATAGTTGCAGTCACCATCTGCAGTGATTTTGGAGCCCCCCAAAAATAAACTCTGTCACTGTTTCCAGTCATTGTCATTGTTTCCCATCTTTTTGCCATGAAGGAATGGGATCAGATGCCATGATCTTAGTTTTATGAATGTTGAGTTTAAACCAACTTTTTCACTCTCCTCTTTTACCTTCATCAAGAGGCTCTTTAGTTGTTTTTTGCTTTCTGCCGTAAGGATGGTGTCATCTGCATATCTGAGGTTATAGATATTTCTCCTGGCAATCTTGATTCCAGCTTGTATTTCATCCAGTCCAGCATTTCTCATAATGTTCTCTGCATGTAAGTTAAATAAGCAGGGTGACAATATACAGCCTTGACGTATTCCTTTCCTGATTTGGAAACAGTCTGTTGTTCCATGTCCAGTTCTCACTGCATCAAAGTGAGGTTGTGACAGTGCCTTTTAAGGCTGGCATTTTGCACATAAGACAGCTCAAAATGAACCCTGCTCTCATCTTTTCCTTCTCTTGCCCTGTGTGCTCCTTTTCCTGGATTTCTTATGCAGCACTGGAGCGACTTTGAGGAGAAACCCTATGTCCAAGGGCAGAGAAGCCCCAGCAAGACGGTAGGCATGGGAGCAGAGGCTGCATAGCGCTGGAGTGAATTTGAGGAGATACCCTACATTCAAGGGCAAAGGAGAAACCCCAGCAAGACAGTAGGAGGGGTAAAATCACGTTTACAATCAAACCCCATACCCACCAGAGATGCTCAGAGGGCTTAAACAAACCTTGTGTGCACCAGGACCCAGAGCCCCCACAGAGACTGAGACAGAACTGTGTTTGAGTGTCTCCTGCAGAGGTACGGGTCAGCAGTGGACAGCTGTAGGGGCAGGGGCTCTGGGTGTAATAGACCTGGTTACGGCATAACCCCTCTTGGAGGAGGTCACCATTAACCCCACCACAGAGCCAGCAGAACTTACACAGGACTGAGGAAACAGACTCTTGGAGGGTACAAACAAAACCTTGTGTGCACCAGGACCCAGGAGAAAGGAGCACTGACTCCACAAGAGACTGACCCAGATTTGTCTGTGAGTGTCCAGGAGTCTCTGGCAGAGGTGTGGGTTGGTGATGGCCTGCTGCAGGGTTAGGGTCACTGAGGGCAGCAGTGCATGCACGGAACCTTTTGGTGCATGGGACCTTTTGAAGGAGGTCGCCATCATCTTCATTAGTGAAAGTGAAGTCGTGTGCGACTCTCTGCGACCCCATGGGCTGTAGCCTACCAGGCTCCTCCATCCATGGGATTTTCCAGGCAAGAATACTGGAGTGGATTGCCATTTCCTTCTCCAGGAGATCTTCCTGACCCAGGGATTGAACCCAGGTCTCCCACATTGTAGGCAGACCATCTGAGCCAGGGATTATCTTCATCACCTCCACCATAGTTTGGCCTCAGATCAAATAACAGGGAGGGAACACAGCCCCGCCCATCAACAGAAAATTGGATTTAAGATTTACTGAGCATGGCCCCGCCCATCAGAACAAGACCCAGTTTCCTCACTTCCCTCCCCCCAAGTCAGTCTCTCCCATCAGGAAGCTTCCATAAACCTCTTATCCTTCGCAGAGGGCAGACAGAGTGAAAACCACAATCACAGAAAACTAGCCAATCTGATTACATGGACCACAGCCTTGTCTAACTCAGTAGAACTATGAGCCATGCTGTATAGGGCCACCCAAGACGGATGGATCATGGTGGAGAGTTCTGACAAAATGTGGTCCACTGGAGAAGGGAATGGCAAACCACTTCAGTATTCTTGCCTTGAGAACCCCATGAACAGTATGAAAAGGCAAAAAGACAGTGTCCAAAGAGATAGGAAATTAAATCTTACTCTCTACAGCTTCCCTGTCTATCTATAAGTCCCAGGCTCTCACCCTTTGTAACTTGTTACCTGAATGAGGACAATAGCCAACTTGTCAGTGATCAGTAAGAGGCATAAGAGGGTCTTCTGCACAGCGTTATTGGGCCGAAGGAAGTTTTCTCCCAAGAGGGAAATTAAATCCTGAGAACCTCAGCATTTGACTTGCCTTTTTTTTCCTGCTGTTGCAAAGCTGACTTGGTAAGTGGTACCTCGGCCTGGCAAAGACCCAGACTGCCTCCAACAATGAGGAATAGCAGACAATAATGGCCTCTTCTGCCTGCCCTTTGACTTTGGGCATGAAAAAAGGGAAGCAGCAAGAGAGAGAGCTATG
Source organism: Dama dama (assembly GCF_033118175.1). Taxonomy (NCBI): domain Eukaryota; kingdom Metazoa; phylum Chordata; class Mammalia; order Artiodactyla; family Cervidae; genus Dama; species Dama dama. Next base: position 38,587,599 of record NC_083699.1, read on the forward strand.
CATATTTCACCACTTTATCCAGAACTGTGCCTGAGGGCAGGCATCACAGTGGACTGCCTAATAGGGGGAAGAATGAGGAAAGATAAGACTTCCCAGAGGTATCATGCCCATTTGGGTTAGTGAGGGCAGGAAGAAATAGGGAGAGGCAAAGGGCCCCAGCCAAGTTAAAGCCTTGCAGGTGCTGCGTTCTCCTTTGTTAGAGAACACCTCCAGCAAGTTCAATTGTATCAGTGGCCAAGATAAGGACAGAGGAGGCATAGTGATCATGGAGCTGTTACAAAAAGCTGAAGCATTAGAGAGCAGAATCAGGGTCTAAAATCATCTGAACGAGATGAGAAAATTTGGAAGTTGACCGGATAAATGGAAAAGATCTTCACTAGGTCCCAAAAAGCAGACCCACACGTGTAGAATGGGTGAGGAATAGTTTAACAGCAAGCAGGGAGGGGAGGAAATCTAAACTTTTCAGTTGACAGCAAAATAAGGGGGAGCCAACAGTAAGAGAATGCTGCCAGCATCCTTCTGTGGCCTCCTGCTGCCTCAAGGGAAGCCTAGCTCTTGCGGTTGTGAGCTAGCAGTTGGGCATCTTCTCCATGCCAGCCAGGGTGCCCCAGGGGGTCTGCAAGCAGTTGCTTTGTTTTGTTTTTTAAAGATTTATTTATTTATTTACTTGTTGGCTGTGGTGGGTCTTTGTTGCAGAGCATGAGCTTTCTCTAGTCACGGGAAGCAGGGGCTACTCTCTAGTTGCAGTGCACAGCCTTCTCATCCCGGTAGTTTCTCTTGTGGAGCACAGGCTGTAGGTGCATGGGATTCAGTAGTTTTGGCTCACAGGCTCAGTAGTTGTGGCACACAGACTTAGGTGCCACATGGCATGTGGGATCTTCCTGGGCCAGGGATCGAACCAGTGTCCCTTGCATTGCAAGGCAGGCTCTCAACCACTAGACCATCAAGGAAGCCCTGCAAGCAGTCTTTTAGAAGGACTTCCGCAAAAGAGACATAGCAAGTATGAAAGCGGCAGCAGGATTCAAAACTATCCCTCATAAAGGAAAACCAAAGGACCTGGCGGGGAAGAAGGCTGTGGGCAAGGTGGTCTACGTAGTTTCTAGGGCCTGACGTGAAGTGAAAATGCAGCACCACTTGTTCAAAAAGTGGGGGAAAAGGGCTATTAATGGTACTAAAAGCTTCTTCCTCAAAATTTTGTTTACTGGAACTTTTCTAGTGGTCCAGTGGTTAAGGTTCTGTGCTCCCAATGTAGGGAGTGTATGTACCATCCTTGGTCAGGGCACTAAGATCCCACATGCCCCATGGTTTGGCCAAAAAAATAAAGATAAATAATATTTTTTAAAAAGATAATTGGCAAAATAATCAAATTTTTTACAAATTGCATAATAAAAATTTTTATTTATAAAATGTAATAAGGGTAATACATAGCAATATATGAGTAGCAACATAAATTTACAAGTTGCAAAAGAACAGCATCTTAGTGCCATAATTTTATATAATAAATAATAATACTTTATTGATGTGATAGATTGACTGGTCATAAGATTTTTCTGCAAATTCACTTTTACTTTCAGCAATTTCATTTTCAATCAGTGTAATTAAAGGCAGTAGGAATCGCTCTTGGCAAATGCAGGCCAACAAGCTGATGACTGATCTTTTTCATTTTGAGAATAATCTTTCTGCTGATGCAAGTGTCACTGAACTATTAAGAGTGTTTTATAGGCTGTGGCAACATTGGGATAAATTTCTGATAAGTTATTTTGAAATATATATTACAGTACATCTAGATCTGATGATTCTTATGAAACAATTTTTCTAAAAAGATTTAACTCTTTTACAAACTAGTTTCATGTAGTCTGAGTTTAATTTTAAAGGAATTTTATACAATGGCATTTTGAAGTTTCCTCTTGCACTTCCTATAACTTGTGAAAGTCATACATGAAACTCAAAGTGGCCGGCCTCGTGATTTTATATAATTCAGAACATCTGTTTATGTATTCTATTACCGTATCTTTAATTACAAGGAAGATTAATTTTATAATTGTCTTCCTCATTTAAAATTGGTTCATCTGAAGCTTCATTTGAAAATAGTGTTCTTTTCCATTGACTGTGATAATCTCTAAATATAATTTCTACTCTTGTTCAGTTGCTAAGTTGTGTCCAACTCTTTGCAACCCTATGAATTGTAGCATGCCAGGCTTCCCTGTCCTTCACTATCTCCAGGAGTTGTCTCAGACTCAAGTCCATTGAGTCAGTGATGTTATCTAACCATACTCTAAGGTTGTGCATATTTGCCTTGCAATTTTGCAGCAGTTTTCAAAACCAGAATCCAAACTCTAAAGAACACTATAACTCCCTGATATGCTTTATTGCCATGTGAATGCTTTTATTTTGTAATAATTTACTGACAAAGTTTCCCCTCTGAGCTTTGGCTGCTCCTATTTTGGCGTTTGGGCCACGGAGTTGTTATTTGTGCAGAAGCTGTAGGGATGGGTTCCGAGGACGGTCAGGGGAGCTGACCTCCCTCCAGTGGTCCTGATGTTGCTGCTATCATGCAGAATCCCCCCTCCCCACCAGGGCCTGGCTGCTAGGGCCACCACTGCTTCTGCTGCTGCTACGGGCACAGTCATCGCTACCAGTCTTGGCCCAGCTCCCACCGGAGCCAACCGCTGCCCACTGCCCACTGTGGCAGCAGGGACCATTCCTCTCCTGCCTCACTCTAGGTGTCTCTTCTCCCCACAGTCACGTGCTCCCCTGTCCCATCAGATTTCATTTATAAAGGATGAGTTCTAAGAGAAAGTGATTAAGAGTTCATGACAGCAGCAAAGCATTAAACCAAGCGCAGAGCCCCTTGTGAGGAAGGGCCCAGTGTGACGGCTCAGGTGGCACACCCTGCTTGTGGGCAGGGGTCAGGTGTGTGAAGGGGGTCCCGTGCTAGACTGAGACATGTCTGGGCATGCAGAACTGAGCAGTAGAGAGGACCCCGCACATGGACTTGCTTGGTTTTTCCTGTGTAAAATACACAAAGTAGCTTGTGCCTCAGAGGGGAGAGAGCTGGGAGAACAAGATGGCTCAGTTTCTGGACCCTGGCCCAGCTCTAGGGTCAGACACCCAACTGAGCCCTTTGCAGAGGTGGGGTTGCAGGCAGAACTGAAGGAGTCATTTTTCTCAGGGACCCTGTGATATGTGAGAACCCCACTGGGCTGCTCGGGGGCAGGGGTGGGGGGTGCTCAGGTGACTGCATGGCACAGAGAGAGCCCCACACAACTCTGAAGGGAAATCAGCCAATCAGCCAGTTGTTGGACCACCAAGAAGACCCAGCTCCTCTGGCCCTGGGGCTGCAGCTCTGGGGGCCATGAGGACTAGCTATTCCCTGCAGACAACAGCGACCATAAATATGGGGCAATCCTGGCCCCAAGGAGGCTTCCTGTTTTGAGCTGAAGGGTCAGGGCAGGAGAGGATAGACCTGCTGGAAGCTGGCAGAGTGGAAGATGATGTGTGAGCTGGTGTGGGACTCTCCAGGAAAAAGGAGCAAGACCCCTTACTGTTGGGCTGGAATCATTACCAGACTCTGTAACAACAGGCTGCTGAGATCTGGGGGAATGGGTTACAGATAAGATCCTGGTTTTGAGTATTTGAAGACCCATGAGATGGTGGGTGGGCGGAGGGAGATCAGCTCTGTAAAGAACATCAGTGTGTGTAAACACTGGTTAGAGTGTGAACCATTCAAACATCGAAGCCTTCAGGGCAGGCATGGGCTACCTTGAGTTAGTTCCAACAATGGACTCAGTGTGACTCTGAGTCTAAAATCTTACGTAGAGGATGTAAGAAGGGAGCGGGGTTAGGGGAGGGGAGGGAGTGTTTTTCAAAGTGCTGCTGGAGGACCACCAACATCAGATATATCTTGGAGGGAGGGTGATGAAATGCAGATTCCCAGTCCCCTCAGAAATTCTCGCTCAGTAGGTCTGGGTGTGGCCTAGGCATCTGTATCTTTAACACATGCCCCTTACAACCCCAACGTGCACTAGAGTCTGAGAACCATGGGAGGAAAGTCTTTGCAGCTGTGAGACTTGACAGCTCTTTGTCCCAGCATGTTCACTGTGCCCTCAAAACGCCAACAACAACTACAGCAGAGGGACTCTCTGCTTCTACAATCCACACAAGTCCCCTGAGCCTGAATATTAAATATTAGAGAAATGAACAGGGAAAGGAATACACCTCCTATTCATTTGTTTAGCTTGAATGAAATATTTTTTTCATAAAAACACTTCAAAGGTTTCTAACATCTCTCTTTGCACTGAAACATGTAGGCAGCCTTCCCAACAGCATTTGAAACCCTCTGCAAACGGGACACTTGACACCCGAGAACTGGCCTGGGTCTGAGCCACCACTAGCCCCGTTCAGCACAGAACTCACACTTGCCCATCAAACGCCTCCTTGCTCCACTTTTACTGTTGTGTCCAGTCCGCACAGAGACCCAACAGAAGAGGTGGTATCATCCACAACTTGCAGATGAGCAAACTAAGGCTCAGACAGAACTGCTTAAAATCCCACAGAAAGTATGGAGCCAGGATTCAAGCCAAGGAAGACGGGTTCAAATCCTGGGCTAGTCCCAGGGCTCCCTGTGGGAATGCCCTGACCTCTCTCTGGCTTCAGCAGAGCTTTGTGAAACAGTGTTTATTAGTCCTACTGCTCCCTCCTTGCCTTGAAGAGGAAGAAGAAAACTGCTGAGCTTCGTGTGCCTTGTCAGGAAGATGGTATCGCTACAAGTGCAAATGTAAACTTCTGTAAGGTTCAGGCAGACCTTGGAAATGAATGAATTGGATTCACTTGGCCTATTAAGCATATAAAACCAATTTTTATTTCACAAAGAAATACTTTCTAGTTTTTTTAAGTACATGGCCTCCTCTGTCTAGCTTTCATTTTTATCCCTTTTATGGAGGCATGAGGATATGAGAAAAGGAAAATAATTCACTTTCATAAAAGGTAGCATTTACAATTGTTTGATAATAGAAGAATGATAATAACAGGCAACCAGTAGTCAATTCTAGTGCTTAGGAGGTAATAAATACCGGTAGGGATAGTATGGAACTAAAAAGTCCTTGTCTAAAGGGTAACATGGAATACAAGATTCATAATTCAAAATTATGTTTTTTGTGTATCAAGAATATGAATGCTGGGGGATGTATTCACCAGGCATAGCTGGACAGCATCTCTACCCCATTTCCCTAATACAGCACAGCTATAGATTTTGTTTTATCAGGCCCCCTAGGTGGCTCAGTGGTAAAGAATCTGCCTGCCAATGCAGGAGACACAGGAGATGCAGGTTTGATCCCTGGTCAGGAAGATCCCTTGGAGGAGGAAATGGTGATCTGCTCCAGTATTCTTACCTGGAAAATCCCATGGACAGAAGAGCCTGGCTGGCTACAGTCCATAGAGCCACAAAGAGTAACAAATACAAATTGTGATCCCCTCTAAGAATCACCTGGTGATCATCGGTGGGGAATAGCATCCTGACACTCAGGTTGGAAAACCCAAGCAGGGCCTTAGAATCAAAGACTGGCAAACTTTATAAAGGGCTTGAAAGAGCTAATCATAAAATGGATTTGAAAAGGGTGACAAAATTCACCCCATCAGATGTTAAGGTCCTAGCCACTGGGTGGACCTAACTTCCTTTCCCGCACTCCTGACAGGCGGTGCTGTGGCTTGTGGATGAGCTATTTCTTCATCAAGTGTGGGAAGCTGCTTTCAGCTCCAGTTCAAGAAAGGCCCAATGTTGCAGAGTTCTCTATCTTTTAAAGAGAAACTTGAGATCAATATTCTTATATGAAACTTCCGAATTTTTTAAAAGTTGCCTTGAATTAAAAATAAACGAATAAAACCCCACATGGACCAAACATGGCAGGTCCGGCAGTCACCCTCAAGCCTACTATTCTGCAGCCTCCATGTGGACCCCACGGCAGTACACCAGAGCAGTATCATTATTGGGGTCTGAAGATCCCAGGGCAGCAGGTGGTTGGAATGATACCTGCCCCCCCTCCCCCTCAAGGTTCCATCCCTGGCAAGAGGGACCAGAATAAATCAGGTGGATAGGATCAGGTGAGGGCAGGTCAGGGGCTGTGCCTGCTTTGTGAGGGGAACATCTTCCTCCAGGTCTGTTGCTCCCCATCTGAGCGGGAAGAGTGAATCCTAGAACTCCTTGTTCCCAGACTTTCTTCCAACTGGCTATGGGGTCTGAGAAGTCCCCTCTCCCCTCCAGGGTGATGTGTCCTCATCACAGAGGGTCAGGAGGCATGAGCTCTAAGATCCCTCCCAAGCTTCGTTCCTTTCTGATCTTCAAGAGACAGATGATTTTCAAGCATCCCTGTGGAGTTCTCCCAGGGCTTCTTACCACCCACATCTCTCCAGCCTCATCAAAGACCTGCACCATTTGTTCTTCCCTCAACCTGGTTATATGGTTCTCTCTTGCTGCTCCAGCTGGCTCCCCACAGAGTGTGAAACCACCTACTTTGAGGTGCAAAGTTTCCAAAACCAACCAATTGTCAGGAAGGAAGCAGTTATTACATGTGTTTTCTCCTCCTACCCCTGCATTGTGCTCAAAAAGCCTCTTCTAACTTTTTTCTTCTGAAACAGTTTTTCAGAGATTTTATTTAAAATCTGATTGTTTAGCTTCCCACTGGATTGGCTCCCCAAGCCTGGCTTTCTTCTCTTTTTTATTTAATAAGAAGCACAACATACTCCACACTACCATGTGCCTGGCACCCTCTTCCCCCGCCCCCTCCAGCTGGACCCTTCAAGTTCATCATCTCACTTCACCCTGGCTACCTTGTGAAGAGGGCAGGGGGAGTCCTATGTTACATGTGGAAACACTGAAAGAGCCTTGGAATGGCCAGCACATGCCTAAGGTTCCCCCGCCACACACACACACACACACACACACACACACACACACACACACACACACACACACATTATGTTGGGACCTGGGTTAGAATGGGTCCTCTTGTTTCTAAAGCCTGTGTTGCACACTAAGCGCCTGTGGGTGCAGCATGAGAAGGCAAGTTTCATCAAGGCTGGGATCTTTGTCTGCTTAATTCAGCTCTCGGTTTCCAGCACCTAAGGGGAAAAAAGAAGCCTGGCATGTAGTAGACATTCAATGAATATTTGCTATATGAATGAATGGAAAGTGAAAGTCAAGACCAGTGGTTCTCAACACAGGCTGTACACTACAATTATTGTGGACCTTTAAGAAATGTTGCCTGGGCCTTACATGGAGAAAATTTTCATTTAACTGACCCTGTAGACCCAGAAATCAATGTTTTTAAATGTTTCCCAGGTGATTCCAGTGTGCACACAAAGCAGGATTCTCCACCATAGGTATGAAGCAGGAGACAGATGACCACCAAGGACTTGGCCTCTCACCCACAGCCCCTAACCAGCTCTCCTCCCTTTCTTCCTGCCCTCCTCATCTGTCATCCCAGTAAGAGATTGTGAATCGGAAGAATGGCACTAAATCCATCCAATCACAAACCATACAAAACTGATTAAGAACTTACTGTGTTCTAGACACTGTATTTTTCCCTAAAAGTGCCCAGAGCTTACCCCTAAAGTCCTCTGTGATGTGTCCTGATATTTGAGAAATTTGTCTGAGAATGTTTCAGAGGAATAACCTGACCTTGGTGTCAGAAACCAATTAACTCCTGAAATTATAGTGAAGCATTGCCTTTCTGTCTAGTGGTCAAAGAGTGACTTTTATTCAAAGATTTTCCATGCCACATAAGAAAGCACTTTATTACACACCACTGAACTTATTCCTAATTATCCTCTTGCATCTTGCACCTGTAATTTTATTTTATACTTTTTAATTTTTATTGAAGTGTAACAGTGGTAGATTTTATTTCCTTGGTCTCCAAAATCACTGCAAATGGTGACTACAACCATGAAATTAAAAGACGTGGGCTCCTTGGAAGAAAAGCTATGACAAACTTAGATAGTGTGTTAAAAAGCAGAAACATCGCTTTGCCAACAAAGGTCCATATAGTCAAAACTATAGTTTTTCCAGGAGTCATGTATGGGATGTAAGAGTTGGACCAGAAAGAAGGCTGAGTGCTGAAGAATTGATGGTTTTGAACTGTGGTTCTGGAGAAGACTCTTGAGAGTCCCTTGGACAGCATGGAGACCAAACCAGTCCATCCTAAAGGAGATCAACCCTGAATATTCATTGGAAAGACTGATGCTGTAGCTCCAATTCTTTGACCACCTGATGTGAAGAGCTGACTCATTGAAAAAGACCCTGATGCTGGGAAAGATTGAAGGTGGGAGGAGAAAAGGATGACAGAGGATGAGATGGTTGGATGGCATCACCTACTCTATGGACATGAGTTTGGGTAAACTCCGGGAGTTGGTGATGGACAGGGAGGCCTGGCGTGCTGTGGTCCATGGGGTCGTAAAGAGTTGGACACAACTGAGGGACTGAACTGAACTGATTAACAATGTGTTAGTTTCAGGAGTACAGCAAAGTTATTCAGTGACACATAACCATGTATCTATTCCTTTTAAAATTCTTTTCCCTTTTAAGTTGTTACATAATATTCTTTTTCAGGTTCCTTTGCATTATAGGTTTGTGTGTGTGTATGTAATTTTAAAACCTTTCAGAACAGGATGCATATATGATATTGATTTTATTCTAGCCCCCAGACCCCTTCAATGCCTGAGCATGAGGATCACAGGAACAGTGACTAGATATTATTAACAAAGGAAGAAATCTTAGGTAGAGGGTCTCAGCTAACTATGAAGATGGATTATAATGGAGAAAGCAAGCCACCCCTCACCAGAGGGCGTACCCCAAGTACACCCCTGGACGTGCTGTCTGGACGCTATTATTTCCAAGGCTTTTAGTTCTACAGCCATATTAGTTGAACACATTGAGAATTAGTTTCTTATTTAACCCAAGATAGGGTTATTTTAAAGGGCTTCCCTGGTGGCTCAGTGGTAAAGAATCCACTTGTAATGCAGAGGCACTGGAGACGTGGGTTCAGTCCCTGGGTGGGGAAGATTCCTTGGAGGAGGAAACGGCAACCCACTCCAGTATTCTTGCCTGGAGAATCCCATGGACAGAGGAGTCCGGCAGGCTACAGTCTATAGGGTCGCAAAGAGTCCATAGGATCACAAAGAGTGGGACACGACTGAAGCGATTGAGCACACAGGCTTATTTTAAAAGGTTGTGTGTTTTCTTTTGGAGGTCTTAAAAGAATGAAAAGTTCTCTCCTGTATGAAATGGTTTAAATATGGTGTGGTGTACGAGCTGAGTGTTGAAGAATTGATGCTTTTAAACTGTGATTTTGGAGAAGACCCTTGAGAGTCCCTTGGACTGCTAGGAGATCAAATCAGTCCATCCTAAAGGAAATCAACCATGAATATTCATTGGAAGGACTGATGCTGAAGCTGAAACTCCAATACTTTGGCCACCTGATTTGAAGAACTGATTCGTTGGAAAAGATCCTGATGCTGGGAAAGATTGAGGTCAGGAGGAGAAGGGGACGGCAGAGGATGAGATGGTTGGATGGAATCACCAACTCAATGGACATGAGTTTGAGTAAGCTTGGGAGTTGGTGAGGGACAGGGAGGCCTGGTGTGCTGCAGTCCATGGGGGTCACAAAGAGCTGGACACAACTGAGCTACTGAACTGAAATGGTGTACGAGCAGCTCTTAGTTCTTCACCAGTTTTCTTGCCTCAAATGATTTGAGTAAACAAGTCAATCTTTTTGTACAGCTCCTTCTTGGTAGGGACCCAATCATTATTTTATGTAACCCTCACAACAACCCTACACGGTGTTATTATTCCCACTGTACGGATAATGAAATTGAAGCTCAAAGAAGTTAACTGTCAACTTCCTTCTTTAAATTGCCCTAATTTTTGCCAAGGTACAGAAGGTCAAAAAGGGTAGACAATAAGAATGTGTATTACTTAAACCCTTGGTGTTATGTCAAACCTCCATCGACAATTTGGTTGTGGTTGTTTGCTTGATCTCTCTCAACCTTGAACCCTCTGAATGCAGTTCACAGTATCTCTTTTATAAGAAATCTTTCTAGGATTCCTTAGTTTCCTTTTAGGTATATTCTCGGAGACTCTTGCAGCCATCACTTACATAGCACAAGAATTGATCTGGTGTCACTGCGTCCCGATAGATTGCATGTTGCCTAAGAGCAGAATCCTTGTCTGTTTTGCCTACCATTATAATCTCTGGCACTTAGTGCTTTGCACTCGTTATTTATAAATTAATGCAATAGATATCCTGGTGCATCTAAATTTACACTCCTAGATGTAAGGTGCACCTAGAAGGGCAAATGCCAGATCAAAAGTATGCACATCTTCATTTTCAATAGGGATCTTCCCAACCCATGGATGGAACCCTGATCTCCAGCATTGCAGGCAGATTCTTTACTATCTGAGCCACCAGGGAAGCCCCCAGATAATGGCACATTGTCCTTTAAAAAGATGCATTAATTTACATGCCTACCAACATTGTATAGCATGTTGTTTATCCCCACCCTCGCCAAACCAGTTTGATCTTTACCAATCTGAGTGAAGATGGACTCTCCAAATATTTAGTCTATGTTTCTTTCCCTTTCTTATACATGTTAGAAATAGTTCTTGCAGCTAGTATTTGATTTGATTCATAGCATTTTTTTTTCATGCAAGTGGAAAAAATATATAGTTGAAACCTCAGAACTTTAAGCTTTCTAGCTATGATTTCATCATTAGAAAAAGAAATCCTCCACTCTAACATAAAATATTCTCGCATATTTTCTTCTAGTTTTTATGTTTCTTTCTCTCTTTTTAAATTAAGCCTTTGACCCATCAGAAATTTATTTTGGAGTAAGATATGACCACATCATGCCTTATTTTATTTATTGAGCAAAATCCTTAGAGTTGACTCTGCAGGCCAGATTGGGGCTGAACTCCACTCTAAAACAGCCCCCTGATTGAAAGCTCTTTTTAGGCACCCTCTCCAGATGACTCCTGAAATTTGATCAGTCATTTGCTCATTCACTGATTCATTTATTCAATACTGTGCCTATTATGTGCAAAGTTCATTGTTAGGCGATAGAGATTCAGAGACCAAGGTGCATATTTTCTCCTAGAGAACCCCAGACTAGGGAGCACATAGTAAACAGATAATTATTTAAACACATGCACACAGCAAGTGTAAATACAGGAGGCACTGGATTTTACAAAAGCTCAACAAGGAGCACCTCGCCCAGGGATAAAGGTGGTGGTGGGATTTTCTGAGGGTAGTGAGCAATGTCTGAGCATCTTAGAGAATGATCATGCATTAAACAGGCAAGGAGAACCCCAGGCTGATGGGAAAACATGAGCAGAATTGGATAAGGAAAAACTACAGGGATTCATGGCAGGAAGTGGAGAAAGATGAGGCTGGAGAGGCAAACAGGGGCCAGGAAACAGAAGGCCTTGTATGTCATGGGAGCAACTTGGCCCTCATCTTGAGGGCACTGAGAGCCAGTAAAGGATTTTAAACAAGAGAGTGACATAACCACATGGACAATGATTTTATGGAAGCCAAGAGTGCAAGGAGGTATGCCACTGTACTCCTCGGGAGTACATTGGGAGACCACTGTTAATGGTCCAGCTGAAGGACAACATAAGTGTCAGTTAAGACAGTGATGTTACGAATGGAAGATAGGAGAGATATAAAGAATAAAGTATGGCTTCCCTTATAGCTCAGTTAGCAAAGAATCTGCCTACAATGCAGGAGACCCAGGTTTAATTCCTGGATTGGGAAGATCCCCTGGAGAAGGAAATGGCAACCCTCCCTGGTACTCTTGCCTGGAGAATCCCATGGACAGAGGAGCCTGGCAGGCTACAGTCCTTTGGGTCACAAGAGTCGGACATGACTTAGTGACTAGACCACCACCATCACCAAGGAATAAAGTGGCACTGAACACTTTGTCCCTCTCATCTCCCCTTGTCTGCATAATCTCTCTGATTTCTTAACTCCCTTCCTTTTAATGCCTTGCAACATTTCATTTCTACCACCTCTCCCTTCCCAACCTCTTCACTTGTCAATATAGCAGGATATGTCTTTTAGTTGCCAAATTCTACCCACTCATAGCTTTTGGTCTAAAGAAATTATTTTCCTGAGAAATAAGTAGACAAATTTGTGTAGGTGGCAAGGAGCTTTCTGGGAGAAAGAAATCAAGCCCCTAATTGCTTTTTTCTTTGAGGCTCAGTGTTTTCAGAACTCATGTGATGAGTTTCAGTATTAAAATGCTGATTGGCCACAAGTATTCATTTCTTTGCCCTAACAATATTTTTTGAAGTATTTATTTATTTATTGAGGTGCTCCGGGTCTTAGTTGTGGCATGTGAACCCTTAGTTTTGGCTTGTGGGATCTAGTCCCCTGACCAGGGATTGAACTTGGGCTCCTTGCATTGGAAGCTTGGAGTCTGAACCACTAGACCACCAGGGAAATCCCTGCCCTACCAAATTTTTGCCAAAATGATAATAAAGGAGAAAAAAAATGGACACAAGAACATAGAGAACAAGAAAGCAAGCAGCAGATATGACATTTAAATGAATTTTTAGAGGGTGGAAAGCAGATGAAATAGTGGTCGTTGACTTGCAGAGAGGAGCAAATGATAACTTAAGGGTCTGTCACAGAAAATTCTTTTATCTTTTAAAATGAAAAATCCACATGCTCTTCCACCCGATGGTCCCTTCTCCTTGGAATCTATCTGATAGAAATAGAAGAGTCCATGGGGATATAATAATTATTATACTTAATGAATTTTTCCAAGTGGCCAATCAAAACCAAAATTAAAATCCAAACAAAAGGAAAATAAATTTTAAAACAGCAACAAAACAGCAGGGACTAAACTGATAAAAGGAGATAGATCTGTATAAGAAGATTTGGTGCATTTTTAAAATATTTTTCTCCTACCTTCCTGGTCTCTGGCCCACAAAGTGGTTAGAGTGGGTTACCTGGAATGCAAATGGGTTGATGATGGCGGAGGGGGATGTGAGCTATGCAGAAGGAGAGCAGGGAATTAGAGAGCAAAATACTGCAGTTAAAAAGGTATGTCCCAGAATAAAGATAGCATACATGAAAGCCTCATTTATGTCAAATGATACATATATATATACAACATTAATGTATATGCAAAATACTGTCAACAAATTGTTAATGGGATCTTTCTGGGGTGATCAGATTTTTCAGTGATTTTTTTTAAAGTTCTTCCTTCCACTTCTACACATTGTTCAAATTATTCCAAAAAGCATGTGTTAATTATACAAACCAAAACAGCAATTACTCTGTTTTCACAGTGAGGGGGAAAAAAAAAAAAAAAAACAGTTTGCCTAGTATCCATCATCTACCTGATGCTTTCTTTAAAACAAAATCATAACCAACTCTGTCCTAGGGCAGACATGCTGTTTCATTTTATCATGTGACATAGGAGGTGGTATTTTTTAAATGTATTTGAATGCTCCCTCTCTCTTGCCATGAGGAGGGTTCCTTGGCATTTTGAGACAGTTATCCTTGCCCCATTTCTAACCCTGGGATCATTTCACAGATTTGGTTATTGTCTGTGCCATTGATTGTGTTATTCCCCCACTGCAGAACAGAGAACACCAGGGCTGAGAGGATCAAAGCCCCAGCCCAGGACCACAGAACTGAGAGCGCTTCAGACACAGCCCCCAAGACCTTGAGATAAGCTGGAATGACAATTCTGGACCTTCTCGGTCTCAGAGGCCAACTTCATCCTGCTGCCCTGTAAGCATTCATGCAAAGCCCCCCTCCCTATCCACTCTTCTCTGGAGGGGAGCTGCAAGGGGCCCAGGCCCCTCCGCAGATGCTGAGTCCAGAATGAGTATAGTTCTGTTTTTACCGGTCCATGCAAAGTCAACACAGCAAGCTAAGTGGGATGATGTTGGCTGCTTTCAGACCCCAATCACTGCTGCAGCCTGGCTTTCCCTTTTCATCATAAGCCACTGAAAATGAATTATTTAAGCCAGCAAAACTCCCACAACAGAGACCAGCTGGAGGAGCGCCAGGCAGGGGCCCTGACATCCGTGTTCTGGGCCCTGGGAAGGATGACACCCAGGCCAGCGCAGCCACCGAGCAGCGCCCAGCTCCTCCAGCTGCACACAGCTGCTGCCCTAGGCCTCACTCTGCACTCAATTAAGATAACAGGCTCTTAAAATAATACAAGCAGGGCATCTTTGGACACAGAACTGCTGATTCTTAGAATCAAACTCTTAAAAGCAAGAATCAGAGACTGTCACACTGGTAGGTACCTGGAGGTCACCTGGTCCTGTCTTCCCTCCGAGGTGACAGGTGTTTCTTCTGGGGAATTTGAGTGAAGTTAGGGGGTGGCCAAAGAGCCTTATGATGTGGAGACATGCCCAATGGAGCAAAAGTTAGGATTGCTGTGGCTCTAGCTTCTGAAATAGTACATGAGGCCAAAATATGACCCTCCTTCTTGGTTGCTACCTGAGCCACCCCATCCCAGAAGTCTCTGACATTCTTGTACTCTCTAGAGACAATTTGAGGAGGAAGGTTTAAGGAGGAGGATTTGGAAACTCTTTAATATGCCTTTGTCCAAGAAACTAGTCTTTCAGACCATCCCTGAGAAAAACAAGAGAAAATAGGAAATTCTTATATCTCTCCACTTCAGAACTATGGACTATTTTCGTTGAAATTTTGCCCTTCCCCACCTTTTTTGGCTCTTATATCTAAAAACAAACAAGCAAAAACAGCCTGTTCTGTGAACGATATAGAATGTGAGCTAATTTGGTCCCCTCCATCGCAAGCTCTGGCCACAGCCCCTGAGCATTAGAAAATAGCTTGTCACCCACTTGACTCCCCGTCTCATTCTTAAAGGAAAATATTTATATTATGCCACAGAGAGAGTTTCCATGGTAGTGACGATGGGAAAACTGTTGCCCTGGCAACCACATGAGTCCTTCTTGAATGATTTGAAATCCTCTTCAAAGACAAATAAGGAAAGTCTGTCAAAAGAGTTGTTTGGCTGGTGGTGGGGTGGGCCTGAAAGATGGCTTTCTCTCCCCTCAAGTTTTTCTTCTGATGCTTTCTCCTTGGTCTCTAGCTCACTTCCTTCTGTACACTCTTGAGGGAACTTTCCCTATTTCTTGCTCTTCCAGGGCTGCCTTGCCCTTTTCCTGATCCACTGTGGAGACCCTTCCCAGAGCTCCACAAAGGGTTAAGGACTGGCATGCAAAGCCTCGCCAAAGATAACAGGAGGCAGAATCAACACACAGATTGTCCTTTTTATAGAGTTTGCTTCCTGCCCCCTGGGGACTGGGGGCACGTTCTTCTCTGTCAGCCCAAAGCAGCTCTGATGGGAGAGTTTTACAGGAAAAACAGACCAGGCATCCCTGAGGCCCCACTTCCGGTCATCACATGTTGGCAAGTCACCTCTCTGGGTCTTATCTGTGAAATAAAGGAGTCGTATGGAGCGTCTTCTGGCTCCTACATTCTAGGAATTTTTATGACTCAAGAATATACCATCCTCCAGCTCCCAAAGGCACCAGAGATCCCTCTTGGCGAGCCTGCTGGGAACTCAGACAGGAGGCTGGGACAGAGAAAGTGCTGCAGGGGAAGCATCATGCCCACATTGCACATGTCAGTGCCTTTTAAACCAGAAAATGCAATGTGCACACATATGGAAGCATCATCATCAACCTCATTATTAATTAGCACATGAGTGCAAGCTCAGTAGCTAAGTCATGTCTGACTTTTTGCAACCCCACGGACTGTAGCCCGCCAGGCTCCTCGGTCTGTGGGATTTCCCAGGCAAGAATACTGGAGTGGGTTGCCATTTCCTTCTTCAGGGGATCTTCCTGACCCAGGGATCAAAACTATGTCTCCTGTGTCTCCAGCACTGGCAAGCAGATTACCACTGAGCCACCTGGGAAGCCCAGAAAGCACTAAATTCTAGACCCCCATCCTCAGGACCACTCTAACTCAATATCTTTTCCCTAGAGCAGGTGCATCATCAAGCTAAGTAAATAGTTAAACGAGCCCTCTGCTGAAGGCAATCTCTTCAGCACAATTCATGCCTATCTCCAGGGCTTTCTTTGCCTCTTTCCTTATTGAAAAGCAGCTTGAGAAGCTAGAAATGCTGACTTGTTTTCTTTCGTTCTTCCTGCTGCTCCCAACTGATGGGAAGAAAGCTTTTTCAAGAGAGGAAGAAAGCAGTTGAAATCATATTTATCATTCCACTGGTAGACAAGGACGCCACTCTCCCAGTTTGGTATGGAGGCTAGGAGAAATGCAAGGAAAAGAAAAAAGAGAAAAAAGGAGAAGTAAATGCCATCATATGGTTGTTGTTGTTCAGTTGCTCAGGTATGTCTGACTCTTTTGCGACCGCATGGACTATAGCCCACAAGGCTCCTCTGTCCATGGGACTTTCCAGGCAAGAATACTGGAGTGGGTTGCATTTCCTTCTTCAGGGGATCTTCTCAACCCAGGGATCAAACCCATGGTTGCTGCATTGCAAGTGGATTCCGTATCTATGAGCTACTAGGGAAGCCCAAATGCCATCATGAAGGAAACTGAAATACCTCTTCCCCAAAGCCTTTCTTGGAGAACAGAAATTCCACAAAGCCTACTCAGATTTATTCTGGCTTCAGACTTAACTGAGAGGCAAGAGGTGCAGGAGTTAGAGGGTGGGCTTTAGGGGGAGTCATTCAGAGCCAAGTGCAGTAAACCACCCTTTAGACCTTAACATTTCTAAGTCTTGGTTTTTTCATCTCTAAAATGAGAGAAGCAATATCTACCTCATGGGTTTATACGATGGATAGTTTTTTGTGTCAATCTGGCTAGATTCTAGGGCCCATTTGTCTCATCAAGCACTCAGGTGTCTCTGTGAAGGCTATACGTAGATGTGGTTAACATCTATAATCATTTGACATTAGGAGAAAGGGACGACCGAGGATGAGATGGTTGGATGGCATCACCAACTCAATGGACATGAGTTTGAGCAAACTCTGGGAGATGGTAAAGGACAGGGAAGACTGGCGTGCTGCAATCCATGGGGTCGCAAAGAGTCAGACACAACTGACTGAACAACAAAAGTCAAAGAGGTTACTCTCAATAATGTGCATAGGCCTCATCCAATCAATTGAAGGCCTTAACAATAAAACCTGAGGTTTCCTGCAGAAGAAATTCTGCCTCAAAACTGCAACATTAACTCCTGCCTGAGTTCCCAGTCTACCCTGTGGATTCCAGACTCAAGATGGCAACATTAGCACCTGCCTCAGCTTCCAGTCTGCTGGCCTACCCAAGGATCTGCCCACAATTGTATGAGCCAATTCTTTAAAATAAATCTATCTGTGTGTGTGTGTGTATTCACACATATATATATACTTACATAATATGAATATATATTATATGTAATATGAATACATATATACTTATAGAATATAAATATACTGGCATACCTTGTTTTATAGCACTTTGCTTTATTGGGCCTCACAGATAGTGTGTTTTTTACAAATTGAAGGTTTGTGGCAACCTGTGTCAAGTAAATCTACTGATGCCATTTTTCCAACAACATCTACTCACTTCATATTTCTGTGTCACATTCTGGTAATGCTGGTGATCTTTCAAACTTTTTCATTATTATTTTATTTGTGATGATGACCTGTGATCAGTGATCTTTCAAGTTACTACTGTAGAAAGATTACAACTTGCTGGAGGCTAGATGACGGTTAGCATTTCTTAGTGATAAAGTATTTTAAAATTAAATTAGGTACATTGTTTTAGACATAATGCTATTACACACTTGATAGACTACAGTTCAGTTAAGTTCAGTCGCTCAGTCGTGTCCAACTCTTTGCCACCCCATGAACCGCAGCACGCCAGGCCTCCCTGTTCATCAGCAACTCCCAGAGTCCACCCAACCCCATGTCCATTGAGTCGGTGACGCCATCCAACCATCTCATCCTCTGTCATCCCCTTCTCCTCCTGCCCTCAATCTTTCCCAGCATCAGGGTCTTTTCAAATGAATCAGCTGTTCACATCAGGTGGCCAAAGTATTGGAGTTTCAGCTTCAACATGAGTCCTTCCAGTGAACACCCAGGACTGATCTCCTTTAGGATGGACTGGTTGGATCTCCTTGCAGTCCAAGGGACTCTCAAGAGTCTTCTCCAACATCACAGATCAAAAGCATCAATTCTTCAGCACTCAGCTTTCTTTATAGTTCAACTCTCACATCCATACATGACCACTGGAAAAACCATAGCCTTGACTAGACGGACCTTTGTTGACAAAGTAATGTCTCTGCTTTTTAATGTGCTGTCTAGGTTGGTCATAACTTTCCTTCCAAGGAGTAAGCGTCTTTTAATTTCATGGTTGCAGTCACCATCTGCAGTGACTTTGGAACCCCCCAAAATAAAGTCTGACACTGTTTCCACTGTTTCCTCATCTATTTGCTGTGAAGTGATGGTACTAGATGCCATGATCTTAGTTTTCTGAATGTTGAGCTTTAAGCCAACTTTTTCACTCTCCTCTTTCACTTTCATCAAGAGGCTCTTTAGTTCTTCTTCACTTTCTGCCGTAAGGGTGGTATCATCTGCATATCTGAGGTTACTGATATTTCTCCCAGCAATCTTAATTCCAGCTTGTGCTTCATCCAGTCAAGCGTTTCTCATGATGTATTCTGCATATAAGTTAAAAAAGCAGGGTGACAATATACAGCCTTGACATACTCCTTTTCCTATTTGGAACCAGTCTGTTGTTCCATGTCCAGTTCTAACTGTTGCTTCCTGACCTTCATACAGGTTTCTCAAGAGGCAGGTCAGGTGATCTGGTATTCCCATCTCTTTCAGAATTTTCCACAGTTTATTGTGATCCACACAGTCAAAGACTTTGGCATAGTCAATAAAGCAGAAATAGATGATTTTCTGGAACTCTCTTGCTTTTTCGATGATGCAGAGGATGTTGGCAATTTAATCTCTGGTTCCTCTGCCTTTTCTAAAACCAGCTTGAACATCTGGAAGTTCACGGTTCATGTATTGCTGAAGCCTGGCTTGGAGAATTTTGAGCATTACTTTACTAGCGTGTGAGATGAGTGCAATTGTGCGGTAGTTTGAGAATTTTTTGGCATTGCCTTTCTTAGGGATTGGAATGAAAACTGACATTTTCCAGTCCTGTGGCCACTGCTGAGTTTTCCAAATTTGGTGACATATGGAGTGCAGCACTTTCACGACATGATTTCTTTCAGGATTTGAAATAGCTCAACTGAAACTCCATCACCTCCACTAGCTTTGTTCATAGTGATGCTTCCTAAGGCCCACTTGACTTCACATTCCAGGATGTCTGGCTCTAGGTGAGTGTACTTTTATATGTTTAGGGAAACTGAAAAAGCTCACATGACTGTGTCTACTGTGATATTTGCTTTATTGTGGTGGATTGCAACCAAACTTCCACTATCTCCAAGATATGCCTCTGTGTGTGTGTGTGTGTGTATGTACATATGTGTGTGTATAAATATATATTCACATATATATATATATATATATATATATATATTCTGCTTACTATTCTGTTTTTCTGGAGAATGCTGACAGATACAGGCTGTTTGGAGATTGAGATAGCATCCGTGGACTAGACATGTTTGCAGGGCCCACCCAACTGTAGCTGTGCTGGTTTAGAGCACATCTTGCCCCCCATCCCTTGGTGCCTGCTGACCAAAGCTGATTGCACTAGACAGGAGGAATAGGCCTGACCTGAAGGCAACCAACCAGTCATGGTGTGGCCTGATCTCTTCCAAAAGGAAGAGCAAAGCCAATTAGTTTTCCTGTTTTAGGAGCCTAAATAGGAACTAAAGAGAGAATTCACCAGCTGGTAGAGGACAAGCAATTGAAAGAGAGAATAACTGGGAGTCAGGGAAGAAGACTGTCATGGGATCTGACCTCATGATGGTCTGCATTTTTGTGAGTCTGTTACCAATCTTTAAAATTTGGGAGATTTCACATTAAAATCCAGCCAGAAGTAACACAGGGTCTGCGTGGCTGCAGTCTGCTGGAGTTGGGGTGCTGCCTCTTTACACAGGCCTTGTGTTTTCCCATCCAGCCCTCACCACGCTCCACTTGGCTCTATCTGGCCAGCCTCACATTTATGTTACCTGCCTGGCACATGTGAGTACTGCTGCTTGCAACCCCTGAATTGGAGGTTCTTAGAATTACTTCTCAGAAACTAGAGTTGTTTTGATTACAGAGCATTCAGAATTCTGGAGACAAAACCCTCATGTGTTTCCTGTGCCCAGATTTCCTTGAGATGTCCTTAAATCTTCGACATGGAGCCTTATAATAAATCCTCTTTACTCAGACTAGGGTGAATGGGTCTCCATTCCCTGCACTGGCAAAAGTCCTGCGCACACAAACGTAACAATGAAAACTTCCCCTATCTCTGCCCAGGCCTCTTGGAGGCTGCAGTTTGCACAATGGGCTGCTCTCTTAGGAGGACTCCAGAGAACAGTGGCTGGTGATGGGAACCTGTAGCCTTGGGGCTCAACTAGGCACCGGTAACTGGGGTTGGGCTTATTTTTGCCAGGAGAGATAAAGGTGGTAAGAGTTGCTGCAGGCTGGCTCATGGGTCAACAGTTTGGAACAAAGGAACTCCCACAAGGTTCCCTGGAGGTTCCCTGGGGCCAGGTGTAAGCAAGACACAGATTGGTCCTCCGGACAGCAGGGGAAACCAAAGGTGGGGTCCAGGGGCACCTTGGGGAAGCTGACCCAGGCCAGGAAGGAGAATGAACTTTAGCCCTAGCACAGGAGCTGGGATGTGGAGACCCCAGCTAGACTGTGGAAGGGGCACAGCATTGGTGCTTTGTGGGGCACTGCTGGCTCAGCCCTGAGAGTCTTCCCATCTCTGCAAAGCCACCTCTGGCAGTTCTGCTTTGGCAAGGATTTCGAGTCAGAGACATGCAAGCTCCAGGGGATTGCACTTGGCTCTCACTGACTCCCAGGTACCCTGGACATGAGCCACCAACCTCAGTGCACAGTAAGGTTTTTTTCTGCCTTCTAGAGTCAGAGGCTACAGCTGAGACTCATGGGGTCTGACCTGCAGCCTGGGCCCCGGGGTGAGCGCAGGAACCCTATTCTGAGACCGCAATGCCTTTTGACAGTAGGAAGCTCCTCCGTGTCAGGCTTTCAGTCAATAGTGGGAGTAACTAGCATGGTTATCTGAGAAAGGAGAAAAACAGAGTAGTTTTCTTGACATTGTCCATGACTGGATGAATGGTAAACCACTCTCTGAACTCGACTTGGGTCTCTCTCATTTGAAACAGGCTTTTAAAATTAGATTATTTCCTGAATCTAAAATAACAATATTCAAGGTAGTGAATTTGGAGAAGACAGAAAAGAATAAAATAGAATATAAATACTAATGTTGCATAGTATCAAGCATATTTACTAATTCCTCTCGGGGCAGCCTCAGAACTGAGGAAGTAGCACTGGGGATGTGGTCCGGTCTGAGTTGAAACCCACAATGAGTGTTCCCCCTGTGGAGCCAGCCCAGATTCTGTGGAACACCCAGCAGCATCCATCATGTGCCAGGGGCTGCTCTAAGCTCTGGAACAATAGCTCCCATCCCTGAAGGCAATCATTATCTTCTCTTAGAAAGCTCCAGAACTGGCTCAGTAGCCAGATAAATCCCTAAATTCCTTTCAACATTGCCTTAAGTCAAGTATAACCTCCCAGGAAAGCTTCTCTACCTATCCCAAGGCAGCTGTAATTAATTATTTCCATATAGCTGTGCACTATATACCCCCCGAAGCCAGTGGCTCTTTTTAATGCAGAATGACCCCAGTGTGTGTCTCCAAGCCAGCCCACCATGCTCAGGTCTGTGTCTAGAAGGCCTCTGCCTTCCTCCCAATTCACACCTCTGCCTGGCACATGTCCCTGCACTCCCTGGTTTGGCTCCGACAGCTTGTTTTCTGTCGGCCAGTTCAGCACATGTTCCTCCAGGGTTGTGTGACACGTGATTAAAAACAAATTCTAAGTTCTGAGACACCGCTTTAAATAAGTTGCTCATGTAATAGATCTCCCAGGAGAACATCTTTTCTTTCCTACATTTCAACAGTCCCAAGTCAATTTCTTGGTAACCAAAACATACTCCCACAAATCCTGCTTAAACCTCCAAATTAATTTCCTTTGACAATAAACCCGAGATCCAACCAGTCCATCCTAAAGGAGATCAGTCCTGGGTGTTCATTGGAAGGACTGATGCTGGAGTTGAAACTCCAATACTTCGGCCACCTGATGCAAAGAGTTGACTCATTGGAAAAGACCCTGATGCTAGGAGGGATTGGGGGCAGGAGGAGAAGGGGACGACAGAGGATGAGATGGCTGGATGGCGTCACCGACTCGATGGACATGAGATTGAGTAAATCCCGGGAGCTGGTGATGGACAGGGAGGCCTGGCGTTCTGCAATTCATGGGGTTGCAAAGAGTCGGACACGACTGAGCGACTGAACTGAACTGAAGCACCTATCATATTCAAGGTCCTCTATGGGTGCAGTGGATACCAGCCAAGTAAGACGTGTTCACCATCAATGAGTCACGAGACTCCAGAATGTGAATGAGAAAGGAAAGGGCTCTCAACCATGGGGAACGACCTCCCATTATGCTGGGGAGGAAAATGAGGCCCAGCGTGCGGACAAGTCTTATTTTTCCAGTGTCCTGTGGCTATTGTCGGAGCCAGGCCTAGAGGCCAGGTCTTTGAACTCCTGGGCCATGTCATTGCTATTTCACCATGAAGGGGCAAACTTGAGCTTTCCAGGCAGGTGACATAAAGGAGAGAAGTGTACTGAACACAGACCCCTCTAAAGGCAACCTCTTCTCAACCTCTCCTACTTCATCCAGCCTGCTTATCCCCCAGACAGGTCTCTGCCTCCAGGGTACTAACTGCAGGTGGGGTCACAAGAGTGTGGATAAAGTCAAGTTAGGTCCATCCCTTAGCTCTGCTGGTTTAAAACACTAATCATTGATGTTTGTTTAACTTTACTTGTGTGAACCAAACAAAGGGCTCAATTTAATGTGCAAAACAATCATCTCAGCGGTGTTTTAAATGTGGATTCCTGGGCCCTCCCTTGTGATGCTAGCCAGAACCAATGATTCTGATGTGACTAATTCCCTCGGTGAAATGTAGGGATGATTAGTGCACTCCATCTCACCTGCCTTCAGTAATCAAGGTTGTCTTAAGAATTGCATGTCCTCCAAGTGGCATGTTGTTTAACAATAAGATGTCTACCCAAATTATTTCCCAGGAACTTGGAGTCAGTTGTCTAGTTCAGCTGAACTGAGAGTCAGTTACACATGTCTAGTTCTAGCTGAGCTGGTAAAGACCAGCTGGATAGGACCATCGACCCTCCAATTGGGCACACGTGCGTGTCTGGCTTGGTGATGTTTTGACATCAGAAGGCTGCAAACTCCACCCTCAGAGGCCTGTAGCCTAGTTACATCTGCATAGAACTTCAATTCCTGCACCTTTTTCCAATCACATTTCCCCATGCTCCCCATGCCTTACTCTGCCCTGATGCTTTATTCCTAAGCCTATAAATAGCCCTGCCCCTTTGCCTTTGGGGAGACAGAGTTGAGACTTGTCCTCCTGTCTCCTTGCTTGACTGCCTTGAGAAAAAAGTTTTTTTGTTTTGCTGCAAATCTCATCGTCTTAGCATTTGGCTTGTTGTGGGTGGGCAAACAGAACCTGCATCAGTGACATGGGCTGGAGCAAGTTATGAGGAGAGGGAAGAGGCTGGGTATCTGGAGCTGGCTGGCGAGCCAGCTGTATGACTTCACTCCCAAGAGTGTTGTTAAATGAGGAGATTGGGTGGGATAACCCAGTAGACCTTGCGGTTCTGACATTCCAGGTTGGATCAAGAGCTGCATCCCTGATGCTCAGGCCCCTTGGCTTGGCCCAGTGGACATGTGCAGAGTGACTGAGGGCATCAACCACACCACCCGCATGGGGTTCCTTGGACAAAGCTCTCTCCTGGAGATGAATCCTGGCCCCGCTGGAAGATCTTAGGCCTACTGACCATTTCCCAAGGTGTGTGTCCTTCCCAGGGGCCCTGAGAACAGAGCCCGGCCGAGCGGCCTGTCTAGGTGGGACAGGTCCTCCTGACTCGGACATCTTGTTTTCTTTTCTTTCTTCCACTGATGTGTTTACTTCTGAAGTGCTCATACACGTAGGAGGGGATGAGCTCACAGACACAAAACACATGATCCTCCAACCAGAGAGGAAAGTGGGGTCCTGGGGACAGTCAACTATGGGCCAGAGAGCCTGGAGGCACCATGGAGGTAAGACAGGGTCAGACCCAATTTCCAATCCCGACTCTGCCACTTACCAGCTGGGGGTAATCCAAGTGACTCAACTTCCCTGAGCCTCATCTGAGGAAAAACAAGCGGGACTTATCTACTTTATCTGCAGGGTTGTGGTGAGAATGAAATTTGATTACCCACACAGAGCACCTGACACTTAACAGGGTCTCAGCCATCCAGCCTTCCCCGCCTCCTGCAGCTCTCTCTGGCCCCCACCCTCTGCTGGAGGAGGCTGTTGCTGCCTTGTCTCCCCAGCCTTGGAGTCATCGGAATAGAACAGGAGTGGGGGCAGGACGCCTTCTCGCTTTAGTGTTATTGAAAAATATTCAAAAGAAATGTTTATCCCAAAAGCAAACTCTGGGGAAACAAAGGGAAATGAACAAAGCAAATATAAATCCATAAAATGAAATGCAGATTACAGCTCCCACAAAAGCCTTGATAACCGCGCCCCCCCCTCCCCCCGCCCCAGCTCCCAGGGACAATGGGGCCTGTTGGAAGCTGCAGCTCCTCCTCAGCTGAAAATTAAAGCCCTGTCCCTCCCGTGGGGCCTCCTCTGCCTCCAGGCTGTTTTCTCGGCCCAGAAGGGTGGGAGGTGCCTAAACTGGAGGCATAGAATGCACACTCCTCTGTGGCTCCCGCCCAGCCCACACAAACCTTCCCCACATCCCCATCCCTCTGGTGGGCCCTAAAAGGACAAGAACTACAGCCCGCCCCCGCAGAGCTGCACGAAGCCTGTCACGACTCTGGGCTCAGGGGGACAGGCTCCTGAGTGGTGGGCGTAGGACAAATGGCAGGAGGCTGACAGCCCTGCCTTCTCTGCCTCTGGACCAGGCCTGCGGTGCGGCGGGCTGTCGGGCGCAGGGAAGGACTGAGAACAACTGCGGCAGGGACACAGTCCTGGAATGCATGTCTCACAACCTGAACTCGGCCTGGAGGGGTCAGGGAGCGGGGGTGCTTAGAGGACTGGCCTTGTGAGGCAGGCACCTCAAGGGCAGGGCTGGTTGAACCAAGGCTGTGAGGAGTTGGGACAACTGAGGGGAGCCCCACCCCCAGCTCACTAAGACTGAAGGAGGAGACCCTCAGCCGCTGGTGCTCCCCGGGGGAACGGCAGGAGTAACCACCACCACACAAGCTGCCTTTGCAGTGACAGTCAAGTGAGGCCTCCTGGGCCCGGGCCTGAAGGTGAGGCTGGGATCTCATCAGGAATCCAGAAAACTGGACAACGAGAGATTTAGGGAGTGGAGGGTGCTTAGCAGGGAGAAAGAAGCCTGGGGCACCTGGGTTGACATTAGTGAGGGTCCACCTGTGGAAGAGGAATTTGCCACATTTAGGGATACCTCAAGGCTTCGTAGGTGGCACTGGTGGTATAGAATACATCTGCCAATGCAGGAGACATAGAGATCCGGGTTCCATCTCTGGGTTGGGAAGATACCCTGGAGGAGGGGATGGCAAGCCACTGCAGTATTCTTGCCTGGAGAATTCCATGGACAGAGGAGCCTGGTGAGCGATGGTCCACGGAGTTGAAAAGAGTCAGACACACTCACAGGGATGCCTCAAGGCAAAACCCAAGAGTAGAAGGTGCAGAGAGAACTTGCCATCACTCAGAGCTATTAACAAGAGAGCATTGCGGTCTTTAGAGGAAGGGTCTGTTTTGAAGTTGGAAGACACGTCCCAAGTGAGAGATGTCAATGGGCATACCAGTTACAAATCCAATAACAGGCTCAGAGAGCCCTCTGTGATACTTTGAGCAGGCTAGTGGTGCACAAGGGTGACTGAACACAAGCGTGTGAGCTTCCCGGCCAGATAGACAAACCAGCATCTCCGGGAGTACTCCCAACCCTCACCTTGAACATCACCAACTCCGGACTCTCAGAGCTGCTCCTGAAGGAGTCCAGCCCTCAGATCCAAGTTGTCTGCAGCCAATGCCTGCTAATCTGAAGCTCTGCCTGTGCCCTTCAGGAGCCTGGGGGTCATGCTACTGGATGCTAGGAGTGCACATCCCTGTTGACAGAGGCACAAACAGACTGCCAGAAAGAAGGGATGGTGTGTCATTCACCATGGAAAACTTCCCTGAGAGCACTTTCTCTTTGCATCAGGCCCCAGTCCGTTGGGTCCAGTTGCCCATCCAACCCAGTCTACAGCCTGTCTGAATGCCCATTGTTTATAGCACCCTAGCTAGGAGGCCTTATGGTCTATAAACAGAGGGAATCCCACAGAGGGACCCTTCAAATGGCTATGCCTATCCATTCCCTATGGATCATCATTGCTTCTCCTCGTCTCTTGGCTGGAGAGATCTCTTTCTATAATTCCAAATAAGGACATCTCCTGTCAGGATATATTTTAGGCCAGACATGGGGAGAACAGCAGTTTCTCCCTTGGAAACACAACAATGAATAGGCAGAACCAGACATTTATTGCATTCAGAGCTGTACATCCGCTAATGTGGCCCTCATGGAAATTCTTTCAGATGGAATACTTTCCACAAGCCTTTTGGATCAAGGAACTGTAGAAGGGAATGGTCCTTCCATTTGTTTTGATAGAATACCTCGTTTTGTTTGGACTTTTGGCTGCATCTGGGAGTCTCATCTACCTTTCTCCAGGATGGGATGAAATATCTTTCAGTCCCTCCAGGAAGGGAAGACAAGATGGCTGTGTCCTCTGTGCCAACCCCCTGTGCCTTCAAAGAAGGAAGACCCTAATTTTTCCTTCTTTTATTTTTAATTACTAATGATGTGAGCCCTAGTTTTTATGGATCGGGTAGGCATTTGTGATTTTGTGCATCACCTTGGCTATCCAGTGTTCTTTTCCTAAAAATACCTAGGTTCCTTTTGGGGGGGCCCACCTCTCCCCATTGTGGGCAGGTTGGTGTGTGGTGTGTGTGTTTGCCCCCAGTATAGCAACCGAGGAGCTCCAGGAGACTCCCTTCATCAAATTCCTTCTGTCACCTCAGTACAGCCAAGGAGGTGGGTCCGTGATCTAAGTCCAACCCATCAGACTCTTCTCCCTACTCCCCGGGATTTGAGAAGATTAATGCAAAGACAGGACATGCTGACTGTCAAGTACGAACTGTCCTGGCTCCTATTCTGCTTCCAGGCTGCCTTCAGAATTCCCATCACTTCCATCTGCTCCCTGACAACTTCCCAATACATTTCCTTCTTGCTTAGATCTTGTTTTAGGACTTGGCCAAAATCAAGGATGACTCCCTTCCTTGGCATTATTTTGATCCTGTATAATAAGCAATAGGATGGAAGAATCAAGTCACCAAGAGATTAAAAAGTCCAAGTACCTTCTGCTGCCCCCTTCCTTGTGCCTCTGAGATGTTGCTGCTTAGTGAACAGGCTGAGAGAACAGCTTCAATGGATACATTCACGTAAATGCTAAGGAGCTATGTCAACAGCTTGCCATTCAGCCTCACTGTTCCCATAAGTAATATCTTCACATTGCCTTCAAGGGGCTCAAGGCTGTCTCCTACATGGCCTTCAGGTGAGGGGAGCTCTCCTTCCAGTGCCACTCAACCACTACCTTGGGGTGGCACCTGGTCCCTACTATGAGCCACTGTTGTGCCCTCATTTGGCCTCCCCTAATGAGGATGTCCTGTATTGGGCCCCCAGGTCAACTGGAAGCAAGGACTCCCACGGTGGCCCAGAAGCTCTTGCAACAGGCTCAGGAGCTGAACTGAGCCCTCTGAAGAAGCAATCACCTGCAGGTTTTAAATAACTCAGGAGACAATAGAGTGATGCAACCTCAATGAGATCATCCAATCTAGAGATTCATTCAATGATGCCTGGGATGTTGGGGCAGCTCTGTGGCCTCCACTGAAACACATCCACACCAGAAGATGGGGGACGTGAGAACCTGAGCTGGAGAAGGTGGACGGAAGATTGGTGTGGGCGGCTAGCTTCTTCACATTGAAGAAGGGTTGGAGTTTTTCTAAATTAAAACCAAGTGGGTCAGAGTTCCAGGGCAGCAGACTCAGACTAGAATAGGGAAAATCTTTTAAGCAGAGGAGCACTGCAGTCAAGTGGGCTGCCAGAGGGAAGCTCTCAAGAAAGTGGACAAGAATGTGGCCTCAGGGATTTCCCTGATGGTCCCGTGGTTCAGACTGCCTTCCACTGCAGTTCCATCCCTGGTTGGGGAAGGAAGATCCTGCATACCTCACAGTGTGGCCAAAAAATAAAAAAGAGCAGAGTCTCAGGGGCAGCCACCTCATGTTCAGCTCCAGCACAGAGCTGTTATGTGACCGTGGCAAATTTCTTAACCTCTCTGTTCTCATCTGTAAAGTGAAGAAAATAATGGTAGCTACCTCCCAGAGCTATCGGTGAGTGATAGGAGGCAATGTTGGTAACAGTGTTGAACAGTGTCTGACACAAACGTGCGAGGAGTTCACTAGGACTGTTATTTCAAGGCTGTGAGGCCTCATTGCTGGAAGCAGTGGAACCTGGGCAGGCAGGAGACCACCCCTGCCTTGGGCGGGAGACTGGACCAGGCTTTGGTACAAAGAGCGGAGTGTGGGCTTGGGTGACAAATGGCACGAGTGCTGTGACTTTGGGCAAAGCACAAAACCTCCAGGTCTCAGTTTCTACAGCTGTCAGTGAGACTGATGGCTCTCGCTCCACACAGCATGGTCACAAGGATTAAGTAGCCACATGGACAGATTCTGTCTTACTACTTGTATGATTGTGTGTTTTTGAAATTAGTGATAATGAAAAATATTTAAAGAATGCTCCTCTATGGATGATCCCTGGCAGACCATGGACGCAAAGCTGGTGTGATCATGACTCCCTTCCCTCCCCTGCTCCCAAGTGCCCTGTGGCTCCACGGCACCAGATCTGGTCTTCAGCCACCTTCTTGGCAGGTCTTTTGTCCTTTTACAAAGAGTGCTCTCTCCTCTCAGGCGGCTTTGTGTGACTCATACTCCTTTGCAGTGACTGTTCTGTTGGAGGCTCCCATTACAGAGAATGAGCAGAACAACCACCCTGGTCTAAACAGGGTTTGATGGGCAGGATGTTTCACATTAAGCTTTACTACCAAAGAGACAGAAGATAAGCCCCTGGATGTGTGCTGGCTGGCCTGACTCTCTCCCCTGCACAACTTTGTCCCCTGACCTGTGTCCACAGTATATTCAGTCCCAAAGACCAGGCCTACTCACTCACACCTGCACCTGGCTGGCTGACAGGAGCCAGGAAGCTACGCTGGCAAGGAGAGAAATGATATTTCTTCTCGGAGCTTGTCTTGCACTTAATGTGGAATGCTTTAATTGAACACCTACTCTGTTCAGGTGCACAGGACTCCTCATTCCCTAGAAACTTAGAATTTATCAGGAGGTGAAGGCAGATCCATGAATACCTCCAAGTCTGTATGACAGCACAGGGCATGTGTGCTCAGTTGCTCAGTTGTGTCCTTGTGTCCCACTCTTGGCAACCCACGGATATAGCCCACCAGGCTCCTGTGTCCATGGAATTCTCCAGGCAAGAGTACTGGAGTGGGTTGCCTTTTCCTACTCCAGGGGATCTTTCCAACCCAAGGACCTCCTGCATTGCAAGTGGGTTCTTCACCACTGAGCTACTGGGAAGTCCCATGACAGCACAGAGAAGCTGCTATAAAGTGTAGAGAAGAAAAGAGACTTTCCAGTCAGAGGGGCCCGAGAAAAGCTTACTACAGTTGCCATTTGTTGAGCACCTACACCGTGTAGGTACTTCCTTTATCTCATTGAACCTACACAATCTGTGAGGAGTGAGATTATTCCCACTCCCATTTTATAGATGAAGAAACTGAGGTTACAAAAGGTGAAATAACATGCCTCAAATTATGCAGCCAGTAAAAGGCAGGACCAAGACAAAGTTTCCGAGTCTAAAGCATGTGTTCTTCCAGAAGGCCAGGCTGCCGACCTCCTAGAGAAGGCTGAATTTGACCGGAGCCTGAAAGCAGGTTGATATTTTAGGCAGCTCTGGGGGTAGGGGGAAAGGCATTCCTTCTGTTTCCCAGCTTCTAGACAGGCACCAACTGCCTGCTCTGAGACAAAGCTAATGGTCTTCCCTTTTCTTCCCACAGGTGGCTGATGAACCTCATGGCAGGTTCAGGGAAAGGCCCTCCTCCAGCCCCTGTGATTCAGCCCTAAATAAATAATCACACTGTCCAAATATCAATAGCACTGCCTGCCCACTAGAACCAATAACCCAGATTGATTTAGCACTTGCTGGGAGTTATTACTCGGTTAAGCACCATTAATAACTCATCCAACTTTAACTAGCTGAGCACACAGCACATCCTTAATGCTACCTCAAGGCAAGTTTGTTCTTGCCTTAGTCATAGAATTGTGCACTATCAGAGCTGCAAGATGATGACTGTGAGTTTACTTGCCTCTTCTGACAGATCCCATACTGGGGTTCAGAGGGGGGGAAGCAGCTGAACCAAGGGCTCCAAGAAAGGACCACAAGAACAGACACTGCTTCTCCACACTCCACATCCACTGAGGGGCAGAACCAAGATGTCTCGAGCACATCTTCTGCAGATATTTGTCCCAGGAGTTCTTACAGTTCATCCTCATCACAGCCCTGATTAGCGGGCCTTGCACCTCATTTTCAGATGAGAAACTGGATGAGTTGAGGGGCCATGGAACATGCCTATGGTCATATGAGAAGAAGCACAACCAAGGTAAGGGACATTGACTGTCTTCAAAATCCCACCACAGAATGGAAGGAGACAGGTGTTTTCCCCCACCCGTTTTGGGGCTTACCAAACAGGCTAAGGTTTGGCATGGACCCAGGAGGTACGCCTCAGTTTCTCCAGCACTGGACCTTCCCATGGAAGGAGATCTGAGCTGCCTGAAGTAACAACCAGCCCTGGGCAGCCACAGAGTGACACCCTGAGGGCTGTGTGAAGTGTATTTACATCTCTAGCTTTGTTCCTGGATGACTCACGCGGCCCACATAACAAAATTAACGTCTTCTCCAGCTCCAGCAAACTGCACTGCTTTCTTTAAACAAATCACAATCAGCCTGTAAATGGCCCTGGCTTATTCTGGGGACATGGAGCCATCCTGTGGCCACTTCCCTGGACAAGCTGGAAGCTGCAGTCAGGACCCCAGAACGGGGAGGCCTCCCCGAGGCCGTCTCTGAGTCCTGCACTTGCTTTGGGCCAGACCTTCTGCTCCATGCTAGCATGTCACAGCCCAGTCTCCTCCAAACTGATGTTCTACATAGGGGCCAGTGCTCTGGAAATTCCATGACCACTGCCCTTACACGGCCCCTTTCCCCTGGGGGGGCCATAGCACTCACCTCTAACATTTCAGCTCTAGGCCCTGTGAGCTTTCCCTGCCTCCTCCTGTGCCCCCACCCCCCAGCTGGCATTGCCCCTCCTCGCTTTGTGGTCTCACCATCTCCATGTACACAGCCACTACTTACATAGTATTTTCAATGCACCAATCACATAGTTCTAGGAAATATATACATAATACACACAGACACACATTTTACATATGTGTGTGTTTACATTAGTCACTAAGTCATGTTGAAATCTTTTGTGATCCCATGGACTATAGACTGCCAGGCTCCTTTGTCCATGGGATTTTCCAGGCAAGAATACTGAAATATGAAATGGGTTGCCATTTCCTCCTACAGGGGACCTTCTCAACCCCCTCCTCTCGACCCAGGGATTGAACCCACATCTCCTGCACTGCAGGTCTTAGACTTCTTATTGTCTCCTCACATGGTGGAAGGGGCCAGGAGGTCCTGGGGGGTCTCTTTTATAAGAACACTAATCCCTCCATGAGGGCTCCACCTCCTAATACCATCAAACTGAAGTGTGTTAGTCACTCAGTCTTGTCTGACTCTTTGCAACGCCGTGGACTATAGCCCACCAGGTTCCTCTGTCCATGGGATGTATCAGTCAGACATGGCTCTCTCAGCTAGAAGATCAGATGGCTTCTGGAGGAAGCAGCATGTGTGCGTAACCCAGAGGATAAGCAGGAGGTGGCCAGGAAATCAGGGGGTGCCAGCAAGAAAACCACACATGTGAGCAGAGATGCTCCTGTATTGATGGGTTTGCCTGCATCCACATTCTTTCACCCACCTCTCCTTCAGTTTCTACCCTGCCCGCTCGGCGCTGGCCAGACTCCAGTCAGTGCTAGTCTGCTGCTGAACGTTGCTGGAGAAGTTCGCCAGCAGTGGTTCCAACACAAATTACACTCTAATCCCAGCTGGACCCTCGGTCACTCAGCACTAACTGCTTGCCACATTCCTCAAAGCACGTACTCCAGACATTCTTTTCTGTCTCCTCTTGCTGAGGGTGACCTGACCTCAGGCTATAATGTGACCTCCCCTTCGTCTCTTCTGATCTTCACTTCCTAGAAGGTTTGCATTTTCAACCCTCATCTCCCTCAAACAGTCTCAGAAAAAGATATCATCATTTTTCTTGATTAACCATTTATCTTGCCTTGCCTGGGTGGATTGTAGCTCAGGGTAACCAAATAGCCCAGATAAATAAAAGAAAGTTCTCTTTAATAGAATTCCAGCTTAAAAATGTGAACGGAATGCAGAACTGCAAAAATCATCCTTTTGCAATCCTGTTTGGTTCAGTGGATGATCCAATCAGATGGTCTGTTACCGGGAACTGTGCCTGGAGTGGTACAGATACCACCACCTGAACCCACTGTTTCGTCTCAGAGAGATCACTAAGGATGGGATAACCGACAAATAAATGGGCCTTTGGATAAGATGAGACAGTAGTGGATAGTGCACATTTAAATCACCTGGACAGCTTTAAAAAGTACTGATGCCTGAGACCCATCCCCACCAATTATGATTTAAAAGGTCTAAGGTACCAAAAAAGAGATTTTTTTGAAGTGCTCCAACAGATTGTAATGTGTAGTCAAGGTTAAGACTCACACCTGGCACACGAACCACAAAATACAGCCATGAACAGTGCTTGCCCTCACAAAACTTGATCCCATCAAGCCTTTTAAATTAATCTCTATGTAAAGAAATTTCTAGAGCAGCAGTAGCTAGACCTTGGACTGGCAAATAGAGGCCTGGAGTGGGAGGTCAGTGTACCTCAGTTTCCTCCCCAATGACAATGGAAATTTTATAATATCTGAAAACTGAGGGGACTTCCTTGGTGGCTCAGATAGTAAAGCAGCCACCTACAACGCAGGAAATGTGAGTTTGATCCCCGGGTCAGGAAGATTTCCTGGAGAAGGAAATGGCAACCCACTCCAGTATTCTTGCCTGGAGAATCCCTTGGACAGAGGAGCCTGGTGGGCTACAGTCCATGGGGTCGCAGATTTGGACACGACTGAGCGACTGACACATACACACAAAGAAATTTCAAGGCTTAAAGGAACAAGTGACACTGTGAAGAGCTGACAACAGAAGTGCCAGTGACTCATTCTGCCAAGCAACCGACTCACCTCATTTTTCAAGAGTTCATTGGCATATAAGAGGAGGAGGGCTATTTCAGATTAAGAAATATTAAAGACATATGAACCAAATGAAGCACCTTGGGAAAACCATTTTTTACACAACTGGGGAGACTTGATTATGGCTTGGATATTAGATACTACCAAGGAGTGTGCAACTATTGGTTCAGTATGTAATAGTGATGATGAAAGCAATGCTGAAAAAAAAAAAAAGGTTTTTAGGTGTAAAAGAGTGAAACGATAGGTCTGGAATTTGTTTTAAAATGTTTTAGCAACAACAAAAATTGAAGCGAGTGTGACAGAATTTAAGAGTGATTAAATCTTGGTGAGAGTATTTGGATGCTCATTACATTAGTCTAATTTTGTTTATGTTTGAAATTTGTATAATGTTTTTAAAAATGTGAACCCTTTGGCTTTTTCAGTACCAGATATCATTATTATTTGTGTCGTTACATCTGTTCCTTCCTTTCATCCTCCCAACCAGCTGCAGAGGCAGTACTACCCCCAGTTGAGTGAGACCAGGGATTCTGCTGAGCACTGTAATTCCCACCACAAACCAATAGGGTGGATGCTGTTATCCTTGTTGTAGCAGATGAAAAACTGAAGTTCAGAGAGATTGAATTACTTGCTCAAGGTCACATAAATGGTAAGAAGCAATTAGAACTACAAGCCAGATACAAAAGCCCCTGGTCTGTATCATGAAGCTCTCCCTCCCTCTCGCCTTCTCTCTGTCCCTCCCCTTCATCCTGGAAGGATGCTCCCCTCAGCCCTGCTGTAACAGTCATTTCTTTCTCCTTTTCTTCCCTTTCCCACACTGCTGGGAAGAGTAATCGACACTTACCTGTCTCTATTCTCACCCCTGTTCCCCCCTTAGTTCCTTAGACTCTGACTTCTACTCCCTCAAGGCCACAGAAGCCCTCCAGAATGAAACCTGGTGGCTGTTCTCAGTTCATCACCCTGCAGCATTTGAGTGACTTGCCTGCTCCTTCCTCCCTGAAGCCCACACTCCTGTTGATCTGGCAAAGGCAAGACAGATTCTCTTGATAACTGCCCTCATCCCCTGACTCCCTGCCCTCCATTTACAAACTTAATGCCCACCTTTCCCAATGTTCTAAGCACTATGATCTTTGTTATCTATCCATTTCTCCAAATAGGGTTCTAGGACCAACATCACAATCACTTGGGGTATATGTTAACAATGCAGGTCGCAGGGCCCAACCCAGACCTACTGAATCAGACTCTCAAAGTCGTGTGCCTTCATTTTAATCAGTTCTCCAAGAGCTCTTCTGTCCCTAGTGTAAGAATGCTTTCCCAGGATCACATCCCTTCCAAGGCCTCCATCCGCGACCTGCAGGATGACGATTCTGAATCCTGCAGATTTATTACAACTTTCAGTCTTCTCTCCTATCCATCACCTGATCTTGAAATCCATTTTTCATTTTCTACTTCATCTTCTTCCTCATTTCCCACGTGTGATCAGTTGCTCCACCTCATTCATTTTGTTTCTGAAACTTTCCCTGCATTCATCCTTTCCCCTCGCCCCCCCTGAGCTCCACAACCCTGCCTTTGGTGAAACTCTCAGCCTCTCTCACCTGGCCTGCTGCATTCATTTTCTAAGGGGTCCCTTAGCGTCCAGGATCAGTTGTCTTTCAAATTGTCCTCTACCTTGCTGAAAGGGACTTCAAAACAGAGCTCTGGGGACTTCCCTGGGGGTCCAGTGGTTAAGACTCTGCACTTCCACTGCAGGGGTGCAGGTTTGATCCCTGATCAGGGAATGGGGATTCCCACATACTGTGAGGCATGACCAAATAAATAAAACTACTTGTCAATCACAGATGGGAAGTCATTGGAAAGACAGGAAACATTCAAGGATGGAAATGCATCCCCCTCAACCTAGTTTTTGTGCATAGGAATCTTTGCAGATGAGCTCCAGGGTCCTTAAACAAATAAAAAAAGAAGCTCTGACCTAATTATGTGGATTTTCCAATCCTGCAACATACAGTGGTTCCCTATTGCCTACAGAGCAAAATCCACCTTCTTCCACAGTCTGACCTCCACCTATTTTTCCGGTCTTAACTTTTGTTTAGATCTTTAAATGATCAAAACTAAAACAACTTTTGTTTTCCACACATTCCTGTGCCCTGTTCATGAGCTCTCTTCTGCCAAGCACACTTCCCTCCTCCCATGTTGGATTTGGATGTTGAAATCCTACCCTCAGAAATTCTCCAGCAGTCCAGTAGTTAGGACTCGGCACTTTGACTCATGGGGCCTGGGTTTGATCCCTGGTCGGGGAACTAGGATCCCACAAGATGTGCAGGGAAGGAAAGAAGAAAGAAATCCTATCCTTTGTGGCAGCTGGACTCCAAAGAGCCTCCCCAGTGAACCATATTTCCTAGTCATCATGCCCTTGTGTAATTCCCTCCCACTCAGATCTGGCCTGCCCAGTAAGATGCAGTTGAAGTGACGTTGCCTAACTCCCAAAGTTAGACCATGAAAAGTCTTGCAGCTTCCACCCTCTTGGTCTTGTGGAATTATGCTCTGAGGGAAGTCAACTGCCATGTAAGAAGTTCAACTGCCCTGAGTTTTACATGCTGTGGGGAAGCACAGCTAACCACGCTGGAGAAACCACATACAGCCCAGGCCACCCCAGCCATTCCCAAACTAGGTCCCAGACGTGAGTGACACCATTTTGGATGTCAAGCCCAATCAAGCCTTTGGATGACTCCAACTCCAACTGCAACCTGACTGCAACCCTACAGGAGACTCTCCCAGGGAGCCCAATCAACCCACAGAGCAATGAGAAAGTGCAGTCAATTGTTGTTGGAAGTCACTACATTTGTTACACAATGATGGATTCTTTTTTTAAAATTAGTTTATTTGGCTGCGTCAGGTCTTAGTTGCAGCACTCAGGATCTTCATTGTGTCATGTGGAAACTTCTCGATGTACCACTTGGACCCTCTAGTTGTGGCTCACTGACTCAGTTGCTCTGAGGCATGTGGGGTCTTAGTTCCCCAACCGGGATCAAACCCTGCATTGCAAGATTCTTTACCACTGAACCACCAGGAAAATCCCCACAGTGATAGATTCTAGAACATCTTCATTCTAAGTGCAGCTCAAACACCCCCTCCTGAGTGCAGAGAGCCCTGAGTGCTTGGACAAAATGAACTATCCTTTCTCATGTGCTCCCATAGCTCTGTGTCCAGGAGAGGTTCAGGGTCACCCGACACACAATTTAGGTGGGAAGGGTGAGGATCTGACCTCATCATTTACATGACGCTGCCTGTCACTGTTCACGGCAGAGCAGATGCTCAGAGGGCGTTTACTGAACTGAACTGTCTTCCTCTCCCTCTGTCCGGTCCCTTGAGGGAGTCAGGCAGCCTCAGGAAGATATAGGCACAGGCCATCAAGGAAATCCCAGGGTACACAGTGTCAACCAGCAAGCTGGAAGGTGCCGAGTCAGTCTCGGCCAAGCTTTCCAACCAGAGGGAAGAAGAGCTTTTGAGGCCATTATTAAAAAGCTGAGCTGAAGAGAGAGATGGAAGAGACAGAGGGGACTGCCATTCCTCCTTCACTGACAACAGACAAACGCCTGTGGGCCGGAGCATCCCGTGTCAGGAGCACACCTCCCCATCAACCTGGAAGCTTCCCACAGTTCACGAGGGCGGTGAGGGACAGCCAAGGGCATCCGCCACAGGCCAGCTGGGATGAACACTGCACACAAATTCCCTGGACAACGCCACACAGGCCTCTTAACTATCACTGAGCCCCAGCATCAGAAATCCACTGAAGCCCTCATGTGGACAGGAATAAATCTTCTATGTCATACGCTCCCCGACCCTCCCATTCAAAACACGCTCCTAGATCTCCCTCTGATCACCTTAATTCCCCATCCATTAAACAACCCTCCCAGTATTCTTGGGCTTCCTATGTGATACTAGTGATAGAGAACCCACCTGCCAATAGAGGGTAACTAAGAGATGCGGGTTCGATCCCTGGGTTGGGAAGATCCCCTGGAGAAGGAAATGGCAACCGACTCTAGTGTTCTTGCCTGGAGAATCCCAGGGACAGGGGAGCCTGGCGGACTACAGTCCATAGGCTGCAAGGAGTCGGACATGACTTAGCACCCAGTATTCTTAGCCATTTCCTGCCAAACAATTTTAAGTATGTTTTTAAATTGCAGCTGTCACACTCTGCAGATGGTAAAAGTCTTTATTATAGGACAGAATTCTAATTAAAAAAAAATTTTTTTTTCACTGTGCTGTGCAGCATGGGGGACCTTATTTCCCTGACCCAGGGGTTGAACCCTTGCCTCCTTCATTGGAAGTGCAGAATCTTAACCACTGGACCACCAAGAAAGCCCCTATCATAGGACAGAACTCTAATTGATCTACCTTATCCTCTACGTGCCACATGGTGAGGATATTTCTAAGGATTCAGTCTGTTACATTGGTGGTTCTCCATCTTGGCTGCACATTAGGATCCTTTGAAGAAGGATCCTAGGAAAGCTTTGAAAAGTGTATTAGTACTTCTGCCTGGGTTCCATCCCCAAACAACGAAATGAGAATCTCTGGGCACAGGGTCTAGGCATAAATATTTTTTAAAAAATTCCCCAAGTGATTCTAATGTGCAGATGAGCTGAGAACCATTGTTCCAACAGAACATAAACATCGATAATGTCTGGGGTTTCAGGCAAAAACAGGCAGTTTCTCGCCCTGTCCTATCTCTCATTTTGGTTACAAAAATATTTTCGTAAAATATTATCTAGGTCAGGAGGGACACCAGAAAAGCACCTACCTGTCAAATTCATAACTAAATTCAGACCAGGCACGTTTCATGAGTCCAACTCTGTCATTGAATGTGGATTTGTGGGTTTTGCTTCTTTTTTTTTTTTCTTGGTGACAACCCTGAAACCTGTAGCATGAGGAAATATCATGCTATTGAGTAAGAACTTTCTCTCATGTATGACTGCAACTGCATAAAAAATTGTGTCTTTAAAGGCCTGGAAATGAAAGAACAAAATGATCATAATTATAGCATTGGATGATTTCTTTTCTTTCAAACTTCTTTTGTGTTGACCATCACACTTGGAAAACTTAAAAAATAGAAGTAAAATATATGTTTAAATACTTGGATTTACTTTCGAAGAGACTGCTTTTGGCCGTCAACAAAAAGACAGGTCACTATGCAACTTGGACAAGTTCCCCGCCCCGGACCTCGGTCCTCTGTCTGCAGATTGTACCAGGAGAGCAGCAAGGCCTCTGGCAGCACCGCGTGCTGATTCCAGGCCCCCACAGTGCTGTTTCTATGAGACCAGTTTAACAAATGTTATCCAATATGCTTCCCTCAGTGATGAGTCGGGGCCAAGCGGGCTCTGAGCCGAGCTGTTTCACCTCCTCACCTCCAGAATGCGCTTGCCCACGGTTCTGCCCTTGCCTCTGCCTACAGGGTGCCTTTCACTTGCCAACTTCCTCCCTGTGGTCCCCTTCGCCCACTCACAACTGCAGGCCTCCTTCCGGGCCGCCTCTACATGATGAGCGGTTTGCCAGTTAATATACATCAATCTGCCACCTCCGAACAGCTTGGAGAGCCCCATCTGTTCTCTGGAGGAGTCTAGCTAGAGGGACCACCCACCACCCACCACCAGCAGCTCATAGGCCAGCACAAGAGGGTTTCTGTGAGTGCTGGGCAGGGCGTCCTCCTCTGAGCCCAGTGAGGCTTGGCTGGGAAGAATGAGAGGCAAGCACATCCCTTCACCTGGCTGGGCTTAACGGCCTAACACTGCACCTGATGAGGACACCCTTCTCACTGTTGGAGGCTTTGTGGGTCTAGGTCCACCCCGAGCCACCCTCCCCTGGAGAGATCTGAGGGCTGAGGACCACAGGGCCCTGGATGCCAGCCCAGGGTTCAAGGAAGAGTCATCCAGCAGGGATCTGGGTTTCTTGTCTCTTACATAGCGTCACTTGGTAACTGCTGCCACGCATCGGTCCCTGTGCACTAGCTGCTCCAAACTCCTCATCCCATGGAATGTCTCAATAACCCTGAATGGAGGGACTGTTATCATAACCATGTTTTTAGATAAGGAAACTGAAGCTTAGTCAAGGTAAGTAACTTCCTCCAAACACGTAGTTAAGTGATAAGACTGTGTGAAGTATTGGCTCTGAACTCAAACTACGTGGATATGAATTCTGGCTCTGTCACTTATAAAGTATGTAACTTTGGGTGAATTGCTCTGAACATCAGCTTGTGCTTCTATTAAATGGCATAGTTAGCCCCCATTTATCAGGTCTAATTAAAAGAGCTTAGTTCATAGTCTGGGCTCAAGAAATGCAAATTATATCATTTTTAGCTGGATCTGAACCCTGATTCCTCTCCCAGGTGCTCAAAAATGACCTTCCCATAGGTGTTGAGTTTGTCTGATTTGCCCCTGCACACAGGCTCTGGAGACCTGGACTCCATGAGCCAACATTGCCCTTCAAAGCCCAGCCTTGAGAAAATGAATAACTGAACAGGCCTTACTGAGCAAATCTTATTTTAAAGGCCACCAGCTCCACAGCCTTGTACTTCTAGATGCACCAACTCTCTTCTGTTATCAGAGATCAGTTGCCCTGAGTCAAAGGGATGAGGTGGGATGGGGAAAGTAAATGGAACATTTAGAAGAAATACAAGGAGACCACCCATCCAAACACACCTCAGTGAGAGGGTGGAATAGTTTCAGAGCCTCTTGAAATAGGCAGTAGTACATCCCACCCCTTCTGCCTTCTGCTACCCAATCAAACAGAGACAGGAAGAATACTTACGAAGTAAATACAAGACCACTTAATCTATAATATATATATAGCATCTGAACACCCAGTTGACCCCTCTGCCATTGAGACTGGGATAATCTAAAGGGTGGATTTTGGTTGCATTTCTCCCGCCCCAACATTTGGGTAGGAATGGATAGCAGCAGTGGCCACAGGGAGTATTCCTGACTTTGTGAACTTATAAATTTGCTCTGCTCAATTATAGAAAACCACCCAGAAGGACTGAAAGTTGTGTGTATTTTCTGTGACTTCAGCATCCAGGCCACAAATAAACAAATTGAAATATTGGTGACATCCCTGTGGAAGGAACCTCGGAGGTATACCCTCCCGTCATGTCCTTCTGCAGGCCACTGGCTTATTGAATCCAGAGAAGAGGCAAATTTATTTCTTTGTGACTAAGCACTGTTGTGCACACAGTTTGCAGCCACTTGGGAGCTGGTGGCAAGCGATCTCCCACACGGCAGCACTGGGGGACCATTGAGGAAACCCTTCCCTTTAACCTTTAACGCCTGTGCCCACAGCCTGGGGCTTCTGGGAGAACAAGGTTGTATGGGTATAAAACTCATACTGAAAGGACTTCTTTCTTCTTTTCTGTCACACTTCACTCTGAGCAAGACTCGCTGGCTTGTGACTAGTAGGTGCCCTAGAGAGGGATATAGGCCTTCTGCTCCTTTTTATCCCTCTGGTGGAAGGTCATCCTTTTCCTCTCAGCTCTCTGGACATTTCTTCCACCAGGCGGCCACTCAGGCGAGAATCCCCCCCTCTCAGAGGTCAGGCAATTTTCCCTTCTTGCTCCTTTGGAGTAACCGGCCCTCCCTTGGCAGTGGCTGACCTCACTTGCTTCCTGGGAAGGCTTGTGAGTCCAGCCCAGCTGCCACAAGGTTCCGGGCCCTGTGTGGAATGCTAGGCTGTTCCGTTAGCCTCTGTCCACCTCCCTGTTCCATTTTCCCACTCAGCCTTCAAACCCTTCCACCTGCCATGTTCCCACATGTGGATTGGGAAAGCTGATCTGTGGGGGAGAGGTGGTTGGAAAGAGCTAGAGACACACAGAGAGAGAACTAAATACAAGAGACACAGAAAGTGTGCTCCTGCCTGGCTTGCCTTTGGTCCTCCAGGTCTTCCTTCCAGGTTTTCCAGAATGCTGCTATAATCGTATGATGCCTTTTTAAAAAAAAAAACTGGAGTTACCTAAATTTGCTTTCTATTTATTGTCCCCCAAAGAGTTCTAACATATATCTCAAGCTCCCCACCCCACCTCACGAATGTTCTGCATGTCTGTGCCTCTCTTCTCTGAAAGCTCCCCACAGGCAGGGTAAGTTGACCCCACCCCCTTCCCAAGGCATTTGTACACAACCTGCTGTACACAACTTGTGTGGGTTAAATGTCTCAGCGGCCCTCTGCCCATTTCCTTTCCCCAGGCTCTCAGGGCAGGGGCTGAGTTTCTCATCAGACCAGGGACCAGGTATCTTGCATTCATCCAGGTATCTTCAGATGCCCGGAACACTGCCTGGCATAAGGCACATGCTTATTAATGTTGGATGAAAGAGTGAATCAGTGAAAGAATGATTTGTCAGTGCACCAAAATTCGTGTTGTATAAAACTCTCTAAAATAACTCTGGAAATTTCCATTCTAACTTAAGTCTTAGGCATGCCATTTGGTCCAAGAAACATTGGACTGGCAAGGATGCTGCCCAGAAGGGTGACTGCCAGAAGCCCATTAAACAGGGCTTAGTAACTGTTCTGTTTTGAGAACATTCCCATGCCCCTTCTCCTGGAAATAGACACCATCTCCCTGGACAAAAAGGTGAGCACACGCCCCTGTTCTGGCCAATAGGTGTCCTTGCCTGGCCTGTAGTACTCTTGTTCCCCCCTAAAATATAAAGGGTCTGTTTCCTTAGGACAGATGGAGGCCAACATGCCCACTGAACCAGACAAATGCAGAGAAGAGGGACTGATGGAGAGCTGGACATAACCTTGGACCCTGGAGCTGATAATTCTGTCCTCTTCCTGCCCTGGGAGCTGCCCTTGAGGCCTTACCACCTTGTTCAGGCCAATCTAAGTTGGATTTCTGAACCTGAGAACATAAAAAACCCTGATTAATCCAATATTAATCCTCCTGCAGTAGTTTGGACCTGATTACCAAGGTTTTCCCCCCAAAGACTGTAGCACTAGCCCTTCCTTCCTACCTGTCTGGCCAGGAGCCATTTGTAGACTTTACCTTCCTTCTGGCCAAGACTGATGTCTGGAGCCCAGGTGACCAAAACAAAAAGACCTCTGGGTTAGGTTTAAACATATCCTTTATTATTAATCTCCTAGAATCAGGATTAAGAGAAAAAAGCAATGTACAGGAAAGTGTGTAAAATAATGATTGATATACTGAAGCTGGGGTGGACGTGGTTATAAGATCAAAGAATGCACATACAAGGGGCTTCCCAGGTGGCGCTAATGGTAAAGAATCTGCCTGCCAATGCAGGAGACTTTAGAGACATGGGATCGATCCCTGGGTCAAGAAGATCCCCTCGAGTAGGAAATGGCAAAGAATCGGACACATCCGAACACGCATAAGCTCTGCTTCGCATACTAAGGTCAGAAGTACCATCTGTATGTAAACTCTGTAAGGACAGGAATTTTCAACTCCTTCTTAGTCACTGCTCTATCCGCAATACCTAGAACAGGCTCTCGATGAGTATATCTTAATTGAGCAAGTAGGACAAAATGAAAGGAATATCCCTGAGGAGAGAGAGGAGAACATGGAATGGGTGGTGGCCCGTTGGTGGGGAGGGCAGGGGTGTCAGGATAGAGGAGGGCTGAGAGGAGACAGAACGCTGTTCTGTACTGTGTATAGCTTTTACACAGATGGACTACCTTAAAGAGTACATTTAAAGGGGTAACACCAGGAAAGCAGGACACCGTGCAGCTAAAAACAGACTGGAAAACCCAGGAAGTCTGGATGAGCATCTCTTACCGTCCTCCATGACAGCAGAGGAAGAAAGCTAACTGGAGGATGAGCAGTCCACTGTCTTCACACAGCAGCCCTGTGGGGCTGACCTGCACTGGCTATGAAGATGGCCGCCTTGAGTGTTCTCTTACATGAGCAAATGAGGCTCCCATAAATAGCACAGCCAAGTCCTTTGAACACTGAGGCAGTAGCCCTTCGTTTTGACAGCCAGCCCTTGACATCTTGTCAACCTCATGGGAAGTCATGGCTGCCTATTCTCCGCTAAGCTGGTTTTACTGACACCTTTGGAAACAGTAGGCACTCTTGGATAAGGAAAAGCTTTCTTTGTTTAATTTGGGCCAATTCCTATTACAGTCAACATTTCTTCTAT
This sequence comes from Dama dama, assembly GCF_033118175.1. Taxonomy (NCBI): domain Eukaryota; kingdom Metazoa; phylum Chordata; class Mammalia; order Artiodactyla; family Cervidae; genus Dama; species Dama dama. The sequence continues at coordinate 38,631,517 of NC_083699.1, forward strand.
TTCTAGAAGAATATTCCCAAAAGTTTGATTTCAGGGATCCCTTCAAAAGGTGGGCAGCATATGAAAGACAGAATTAATATCCTATATCTTTGACGGAGAATTTAGTAGTTAGTATTTTGACAGAGAAGTATACATTTACATAAAATATCTTATTTAAATCTTATTTCAGCTTAGGAAGGTGAAAAACTCAAGAGATGGATGAAGGTGAGAGTTGTACAACAATGTGAATATCCTTAGTGCCACTGAACTGTGCAGTTAAACATGGTTAAAATAATATGTTTCATATCAAGTGACTTTTGCCATAATAATAATAACATTGGCCTACAGAAAATGTCTCTCAGATACTTCATAAATTTTAACCTAAAAAAAAGTCAGTGAAAGTATCTTAAAAAGAGGGACAAACATGTGTCTTTGAAGGTAAAAAAAGTCAATTATAAAAATTAAATAAATAACAGCTTTATGCAGAAGATGGGATTGCCTCATTTTATAGAAATTGGAGTTTAGAGAAGCAAGTAGGAAGCAAGGGTTCCAACCAGGCCAGTCTCTAAAACACATGTGTACTCCTCACCATTGCCTCCCCACATCTGTAGAGTACCTGCAGTTTACAAAGCAACTCTCAGAAACTATCCCATTTAATTCTCACAACAATCCAGGAATTATTTTAAATTTCCATTTGCTTTGGACTGAATGTCTATATGTTTCCCCTGCAAATTCATATATTGAAGCCTAATCTCCAATGTGGTGGTATTTGAAGGTAGGGCCTTTAGGTTGTGAGGATTCATTATAAAAAAAAAAATTCAAAAAATGGACAAAAGACCTAAGTAGACATTTATCCAAAGAAGACATACAGATGGCCAACAGGCACATGAAAATAAGCTCCAAGTCACTAATCATTAAAGGAATGCAAATCAAAACCACAATCAGTTATCACTTCACACTGGTCAGAATGACCGTATATATATGACTATTATATACATACCTGAAAAAAAGAAAGTTTCTCATCCGTGTGTCCCCAAAGACACCAGGTTCTTTTTCCAAGAATTACACAAAGTCTTGTTAAAATCTGCAAGCTAAGTCACTTCATTTGTGTCTCACTCTTTGTGACCCTTGGACCATAGCCTGCCAGGCTCCTCTGTGCATGGGATTATCCCAGCAAAAATACTGGAGTTGGTTGCCATGCCCTTCTACAGGGGATCTTCCCGATCCATGGATTCAATCTGTATCTCTTATGTCTCCTGCATTGGCAGGTGGGTTCTTTACCACTAGCACCACCTGGGAAGCCCAACCTAGAAATGTTTAATTACCTGTGGCTTATACAAATCACTTAGATTTCAATTGAGTCAAGGCTTAAGATATTATTAAAATGATCTGTCCCGACAAACTATAAAACACAAAATTAGGTTGTGAGAGTGGAGCCCTCAGGAACAGGATTGCAGACTTCCTCTCTGCTCTCTGCCTGTGAGGACACAAGACGGCCATCTGCATCCCGGGAAGCAAGCTCTCACCAGACACCAGATCTGCCCATGCCTTGACCTTGGACTTCCCAGCTTCCAGAACTGTGAGAAATGAATGTCTGCTACTTAGGCTACCCAGTCTATGGTTATTTGTTACAGCAGCCCCAACTGACTAGAACACCATTTTACAGAGGGAGAAACCGGAGTTTAGAGAGGGGAATACAGAGGTGGTGTGGTGTAAGACAGAGAGTGCTGGTCTGGGGAAAAAGACCTGGATCCTACTCCCAGCTGTGCTCTGTTGAACTTGGTGAACTTGGGCAAGGCATACATCCTCTCTGGCCCACAGTTTCCTCCTCTGCCAGGCAGGGTGATGGACTAGATGCTCTAGCATCCGCAGCAGCTCAGATAGTCTTTGATCCCAGGAAACCTCTTGGTGTTCCTTGTGAAGAAATTAGAACTTGAGTTTCGAAGGGGGAGCCAACCAAAACTGACATACACAACTGGCTCTGGTGGGATGTTGGCATTTGTTCCTATGCTGCAGTTCACACTTCTAAGTTTCTACAGTTGCAATGTCTTAATCATAACGACACTGCTTCTAGACTGCCATTAGTATTCCCATCAGAATTGGAAATGCCAGATTGCTAATAGCACCCTGGGGGCTTTGAATCACATGTTATCATCGCTTTAGATAATTTTTAAAATCATATTTATTAAAATATCAACCTTTTTTTTCCAGTTAGAAACAGGGAAGTCTATGCCAGTGTTTATATAAGGGCAGGAAAAAAAAATTCTGTCCCCCTGAAAGAAGCCAGCCCACAGCTCCACTGAGCAGATTAAAACATCTGGGAAACCCACCTCTGCCTGTCTGCCTGTCTGAGGCTTCCCTTTGCTAGAGGGTATTGCCAGCAGCAGTGGCAGGTCAGTGCTCAGTTAAAGCAGAAGGTGGAACCAGTGCAAGTAGAGGCCCGGGTCCCCTATCTGTGGTTCAAAACTGGAAGCTATGGTGTCTTGCCTGGTAAGGAAGTGGGTAGGACAGAAAGGGAATGGGCAGCCTGGGTACGAATCTGGGCTCCATCACTTGTGGCTCTGTGAGCGTGGAACAGTTACTTCAACCCTCTGAGCTTTAACTTGCTCATCCATAACTTTTCATTTAGCATTTCTGGCTGAGAATCACTGCAATGATGGAACAGGCTTAAGATGTAGAGAAAAGCAATGATGGAAGAGGCTTAAAATGTGGAGAAAAGCCATGGTGGAACAGGCTTAAGATGTAGAGAAAATGATGACAACTAGGTAGGCAGTTTCTCTATTCCCATTTAGTAGATGAGGAAATTGAGGCACAGAAAGAGTAAAAAATTTACCAGAATTTGAATCTGTGTCATCTATCCCTAGAGCCTACAGTTAGCCATTATACTTGGCCATATGTCTAAATTCAAAAAGTTCTCATTTATAGCTACATAGCTCCACTGACATGTCACCTCCTGGGAATGCTGCTGTGTCCTTAGGGTTTTTTTCACAGAATACCTTTCATCACTTTGGTAAGGTTGTCCTGGTGCAAGATTTGGCCTTCAGCATTGTAAGTCCGGAAACCAACTTATATCAGTGCAATAAAGATGGGACAGTAATTTATTTTTTTTTTTTTATTAGTTGGAGGCTAATTACTTCACAACATTTCAGTGGGTTTTGTCATACATTGATATGAATCAGCCATGGATTTACACGTATTCCCCATCCCAATCCCCGCTCCCACCTCCCTCTCCACCCGATTCCTCTGGGTCTTCCCAGTGCACCAGGCCCAAGCACTTGTCTCATGCATCCCACCTGGGCTGGTGATCTGTTGCACCATAGATAGTATACATGCTGTTCTTTTGAAATATCCCACCCTCACATTCTCCCACAGGGTTCAAAAGTCTGTTCTGTATTTCTGTGTCTCTTTTTCTGTTTTGCATATAGGGTTATCGTTACCATCTTTCTAAATTCCATATACATGTGTTAGTATGCTGTAATGTTCTTTATCTTTCTGGCTTACTTCACTCTGTATAAGGGGCTCCTGGAGGACACAGAACTCTTAGCCCTTATGCCCAACACATTAGTTAGAAGCCAGGTCAGAATCAGATTCAAGTTTGGAAAACATGGACTCAGATGAGGATAGCTGCAGGACTCATGTCTGACAGCTGTCAGCTAGAGAATCCAGCCATCGAAAGCCCGCCTCCTCCACCTCCTGTCCTTGGGAAGGTACCCCAGGCTTCCTCTTCCAAAGTCAGCACTAGGACATTCTCACCGACTCACCCAACCTTGTCCCTGAGACTCGACTTTTCTTGGGTTCCATGGCTCACCAAACCCCTCCTGTTTATTAACTCATCCCTGCTCATTAAGGGACTTCCCAGGTGATACTAGTGGTAAAAAAAACTCGCCTGCCAATGCAGGAGACCTAAGAAACGCAGGTTGGATCCCTGGATTGGGAAAATCCCCTGGAGGAGAGCATGGCAACCCACTCCAGTATTCTTGCCTAGAGAATCCCAGGGACAGAGTAGCCTGACAGGCTACAGCCCTTAGGGTTGCAAAGAGTAGGACACGACTGAAGCAATTTAGCATGCACTCCTGCAATTAAAATTTCCACTAGGATACAATAAAACTCGGAGGATGAGGAGTCTCTCTGTTTTCCAAAGATGGCTTTAAACATCTCTGCTGTTATGCTTGGTAAGTTATGCCTAAGTTTAGGTCTTCAGGAGAAATCTTTCTTCCTAGCCCAGCAGTACTGGCAACGTACACAAAACATCTGACACATAGTAGGTGCACAATAAATGTCCATGTAACAACAGACATCCACCCTGGTGATATATGGACGAGATACAGGCTCCGACCTCAAGGAGTTCATGGTCTAAGAAGGAGAGAAATGTGGAGAGACAATTGTGACTGAGGATACAGAGGACTGGGGCAGTGGTCAGAGTGGAGAGTTGCAGGAGCTCAGATGAGAGTGTGTAACCAAATGGGAAGAGGTGATGTCAGCAGAGGAGACCCTCCCTTCCCTCCGCCAGCTTGTTCCCACACCCCTACCCCTACCCCGGGAAACATCAGAGCTGATAGCAAGGATGAGGAGGAGACTTATCTGGGAAAGGTAGGGAGGGTGATTCCTGGCAGGAAAGAGCAGGCTGCCTTTGAAGGATAATCAGTGATTCACCGATTGACCGATTCACCATGAGTGCTGTGGGTTGGAGGTGTGGATGAGGGAGGCTGGGGGAGTGGAAAGAGATGAGGCCTGTGCACCCCTCTGTGGTCCTGGGGTCTCCCCAAGCCCCTTCCTCTGCTTGGCTGGATGGCCCTGCACGGTCACTGTGCAACAGCACCCCAGGCCGGTGGCACAGGGTGCTGCCTCTCGGGGATGTGGGCCACGGCCTGGGAAGTCTGGATTTGGTTCAGAACATTCCAGACCTGAGAAATTCACTAGGAGGGTTTAAATCGAGGAAGTGACACCATCACAACTGTGGTTTTGAAAGAACACTCTGAACGCAGGGAGGCTGATGATGGGTGAGGAGTGAGAGAAGCCTGGAGGCCTGGGGTGGGGAGAGGAGAGGATGAGCAGAGGCACAAGTGTGTGTGTGGGGTGGGGGGTGTGGGAGGGTCAGAAGGGGGGCCTTGGAGGAATCCAAGCAAGTTAGGATTTTGTGATGGAGCAGAAATGGGAGGGAGGAGACAAGGACATGATGAAAGCTGGAGCCTGTGGCTTAGGAGACATAGATGCAGGAGTCTTTATGTGGAGAGAGAGGAAGGTGAATCCACCCCTGACCAGAACAAAATGTCAGGGACCCCTGATGTTGTGGAGACAGGAAGAAACCTGTGGGAAGTGGGGAGGGGGCTGAGCAAGCCTGGCCCTGCGGTCTTTCTTGTTCCCACCGAGGAGGAGGTGGAGGTATCTGGAGAGACCGGGTGTGTGGGGAGCCTGGAGGGTGGTGAGGAGGAAACAGCTGCTGTGGGGGGGTGAGTGAGGCAGCCGATCAGGACGCCGGGGAGGACTGCCAAGCACGGGTTGTTTTCTCCTGGCCTGACAGCTGCCGTCAGGCAGGGTACCAGATGGAACAATGAGGTAAGATCCTCCCGGCACAGGAGCTATGCTCTGGGGGCAGAGCAGGTGCTTTTAGACACAGAATTGTGTCCTCTGTGCCACTAGAGGGCCACCAGTGCAGAGGCAACATTTGCCGGTGAGGAGGCCCCAGGCTGGCCTCCCCAGCTACCAGCAGGAGCAGGCCTAGAGTGGGAGTGCAAAGGGAGGCCCATACAGCCAGATGGCGAGACATGGAGACATTGAACAAAGCTGCTCCCTCAAGGCCTGCCTCCCCTCAGGCCTGCCTTCCCAGTGGGGCCTCGCGACCTATTCCCCAGCACCACCCTTGCCTCCCAGAGACTAAAAGCGGTGAGCTCTCCCCTGGGTCAGCCTGGCCACCTGTGAACCTGTGAGCCAGGATAGGGCATTAGCTGGACCTGGGCCCAGGACTACCAGTTGGTGACTAGGCCCTCAGAACAGATAGGGATGGACCTAATCAAGGTCCCCAGGGAGCTGAGGTAGGCAGGTTCCCCTCTCTGAGTCTGAGTGTCATTTTGCCAAACCAGGAATTCCAGGTAATTCTAAGTACCTCCCTAAACCACATCACCCGAGTGCAGAGAAGTGAAAGAGTTATCTTATAAAAACTGCTTTGGCTAAATGCCTTCTTTGGGTGATAGGAAGCGATTGTCAACAAGGCAGGCCTTCTGGAAGCAACCCAATTTCCTTCAGCTGGTAAATGATAAAGCAAAATGTGGTGCATCCATATAGTAGAACACCACTCAGTAACTTAAAAAATAGACTATTAATATGCAACAAGTCAGATATATCTCAAAAGCATCATGTTAAGAGAAGAATCCAGGCACAGAAGGCTCCAGGCTGCGTGATCCACCTTCATGACCTTCTGGAAGGGGAGTTATGGGGAGACAAGACAGTGGTTCCAGAGCAAGAAGGGTGGAGAGGAATGGCTTCAATGGGGCAGAGGGGAATTTGACTGGGTGATGAAAGTGGTCTATATCTTGATTGTGCAGGTGGTTACACAACTGTAGACACTTATCAAAACTCATTAAGCCAAATACTTTAAAAGGGTGAATTTAGTGAAGCATGTTGTTTCTAAGTCATGTCCGACTCTGTGCTCTTTGTGACTCCATGGACTGCAGCATGCCAGGCTTCCCTGTCTGTCACCATCTCCTGGAGTTTGCTCAAATTCATGTCCTTTGCATCAGTGATGCCATCTAACCATCTCTCCAAGCAAGAATACTGGAGTGGGTAACCATTCCTTTCTCCAGGGAGTCTTCTGACTCAGGGATCAAACCTGCATCTCCCGCACTGCAGGCAGATTCTTTACCATTTGAGCCACCAGGGAAGCCCTTAATGAAGCTCCCCTTCCCAAACAAGTAAATAAAAAAATGAATCAGACCCCATTTCTCTGGTTTCCCAGGACAGAGACTGTGATTTTCTCCCTCTTCCCTGGCCTAGTGGATCCATTTCAGCCTAAGTGACCCTCTCCTGTAATTACCATTATCCAATTGGTTACCAAACCAGAGAAAGTTAGATGGAGATAGAGACAGAGATTTAGACAAAAATGCAGAAAACAGTTTGTATGTTGGAGTTTGTGATATGTAGGATCTTTCTGGGGCTTCCCAGGTAGTGCTAGTGGTAAAGAACCCTCCTGCCAATGCAGGAGACATAAGAGATGCAGATTTGATCCCTGGGTCAGGAAGATCCCTTGGAGAAGCGCACAGCAACCCACTCCACTATTTTTGCCTGGAGAATTCCACGGACAGAGGAACCTGGTGGGCTACAGTCCATGGGGTCACACAGGATGGGACATGGCTGAAACAACTTAGCACACACAGCACGCAGGATACTCTAAAGTGTGGGCCCCAAGGCAGAGAAAGTGTCCTCTTTCCAGGGTGTGAGAACAGGAAGAGACTGCCACAGACTCAGAGCATCTCCTTTGATAAGTCTGGGTACCTCAGCTTCTACCATGTGATAGGTTCTCACTCAACACAACCCTTTGATAGGAAACCTTCCATAAGCATTGCATTTTGCTGAAATTTTAATGTAAACTTTTAAAAGACTCCTGTAAGTAGCCACTTTAAAGTTAATATTCTCCCCCTAATTTACTTGTTTTGCACATTTGAAATTTTTCATGAACTGGATTTGCTTAAAAGGATAAGCCTGAAGGATAACGCATCAAATCTCCACTTTGCTTGACAGATCTGTCAGATTGTCCTGTTGTGGCGGGGCCCAATCGGAAACCAGAAAAATGAAAGGCAGAAAGGAAGAAGATACCACAAAACAAGGCCTAAACAGAAAGCATCTCTATGTGTCTTTCTGATGCATGCTCACTGACACTCGCACATCCCTCCCCAGCCCAGCAGTCCTGTGGTCACCTGGATTTCACTCAATCACAGAAGCCACCTACTCTGAAAGTATGCGTCCTTCTTATGATGACCTTTACAAAGTTGTCATATCATGGGAGAGACTTTTGGCATGAGCACCTGTTATACCTAAGGGCTGCTGCTGACCATGGGGGCCCAAGAGGTCTATAATGACCCCTACAGTCACATAGTCCTTCAGACTCAGTGTATTCACATGTAATACACTGAGGGAATACTAATACTGTCTTTTTTTTCTCATAACCGTGATGAGGGGTACATGTGGAGTTGCATGTGAAAAGGCCCTATCAACTCTGGAATAGCACCTATATAGTACCGATATGCCTCTGAGCCTGAGAGCCAACCAGCTCCGTCTCCACGGCAAGGACCCCTGGCTTTTAGAGGAGGCCTCCAAAGCTTGTTAGTGGTTGAGATGCTTTTGTTTCTAATTTATAACCGACCTGCAGGAAGCCTCCTGCCCCTCCCCGGCTCACCAGAACACACAATCTAAAGATTTCTCTTGCTGTCCTGAGTGCTGGACCCTGCAGAACTAGCCTAGTCAGGGTCATCAAGTTCCCCCTGAGCTCCACGCAGCATGTGGTGTGTGCTGAGAAGTGCAGAGGTCAGCACCCCAGACAGGCCCCCATTGTCCAGGCCCACGGGTCAGCGCGCGGGCTAATGTGGCCTGTTCAGGGAGGCGGGGCATGAACAATGGGAACAAATCTCTGCCCATTGCCCTCCCAGGGGACAAAGTGCTGGCAGGCTTTCCCTTGGAGCTCATCAATTCCAGAACCATTCAACCAGGTTGCTGAGCCCCAGAGGCTGCTGACTCACAAAGGGCCACTGGGGTGCTGGGGAAACAGGAAACCATTCACCAAAGAGAAAGGAAATGAGACGGTTTACAGAGGTACGAGAAGACCAAGGGGGCATCACAAGGCCTGGAAGAAATGAAGTGAGAGAGATCACCTTCCCCTTTCTGTGCAAGTAGCTGCTCCCCTCAAGGGCAGGAGTTCTCGGCTCTCCTATAATCCTCCCCCACCCCCAAACCCCTCTACCTTCCTCCCTCCTCTGTACCTGTTCACCAGGCACCATCTCATAGACACTCACAGCACCTAAGTCACTGATCATTAAAGTGGGGAGGGACTGAAGAGACCACCAGCCCAAGGGCTCCAACCTTTTCAGCACCAACCACTCCTCTTACGTCTGCTCCTTTTCAGCACCAACCACTCCTCTTACATCTGCTCCTGCAGGGATTCCATATTTGGGAGGATTTTAGAATAACTGTCTTTACTGAGTACCTGCTCCTTTGGATCATTCACTGAATTAAGAATTTCCCTTTATTATCACTTCTAGTGCCAGCAAAACCCCTGGGAAGTGGGTGTAATTATCTCTATTTTACATACAAGAAAACAGAGACTAAGAGATTTGTTTTTGCCTGAAATCCTATAGCTAGAAAGTAGAGTTTTGAACCGAGGTCTGTGTGGCTTCAAGTCCCCAGAGGCTTCTAGCATTTAAGAAGAAATAGCTCAGGCCCTGATCTATTTGCCCTGCTGGGTGTATACTCAGGCAAAATGAAACTATATGTCCACTTAAAAATTTGTGCAGGAACGTTTATAGCAACACAATTCAAATGTTCATCAGCTGGTAAATGGATAAACAAAATGTGGGATATCCACACAATGGAATATTATTTGGTCATAAAAAGAATGAAGGATGATACAACATGAATGAATTCTGAAAACATTTGGTTAAGGGAGAGAAGTCAGTCACAGCAGACCATTTACTGTATGAGTTCGTTTTTGTAAAATGTGCAGAATAGGCAAATACATGGATAGAGACAGCAGATTGGTGACTGCCAAGGCTGAGGGGTGGGGGTGGGCAATGGCAGTGATCCCTAAAGAGTGCACGTTTCTTTCTGAGGTGACAAAAATACTCTGAAATTGACTGTGGAGATGGTTGCTTATGGCTGTGAACGCATTAAAAACCACTGAGTTGTACATTTTCAACAGGTGAATTGTATGGTGTGTGGATTATATCTCTATAAAGCTATTTAAAAAGAAATAGCTCATGTTATGACTGAAAAGACACCCTGGTTCTATGTTGTGAAGGTTGAGAGGCAGAAGTTGCATGGTACAGTGGAAGAACCAGAACTTGGGAACCAGTAACCTTGGACAAGTTGTTCATCCTCTCTGAGCGCGAGTTCCTTGTCTGTAAACTGGGGTCAATAAGCCCATCTTTCCCGTTGTTATAGTCTACAGCAAGGCCCCCAGCCCCTCCAGGGACACAGTTCTCTGATTTTGAAGTTTGAGGCTTGAGTGAGGAGGCAGAGGGAGGAGGTGCCCGTGGACACAGAGGTTTCCCCTCCATAGACGGGATCCTTCTCTCCGGATAAAATGGCTAGTCAGGCAAAGGGCTGAAAAGAAAGCTTGGTGATTCACTGTTCTCTGTTGCCTATGAGACCCCAAATAAGACAGACTGAGGAGAAAGTGAGAAAACAGAATGTGTGTGTGTGTGTGTGTGTGTGTGAGCTCTCTGGATAACCCTGCTGGCCCTGGGGACTAGTGGGACTCAGAACTGGGAGGGAGGTGGGTGTGGGAACTAAGGGACAGCCAGACTCCTGTGGAAGGTGGCTCTTTTTCAAAGCAACAGGATGGGTTGGATGATTCTGATATATTTCTTCCCAACTAGGAAGCATCTGCCAAAGTGCCGAGATGCTTTTCTGAAAAGAACTGGAGTATTAGAGTTATGAAAAAGCTAAACAAGTAAAACAACAAAACCCAGAAAACGGAGCAACTTGACAACAGAGGTCTAACACTTAATGTCTTGAGGAAAGGTACCAGGTCAAGCACCAAGGTGGGAAGTGTACTCAATCTTTGTCATTCACAGATTCTGTACGTGTGAATTTGCCCACTAACTTCAATGCATGTGTAACTCCCAAATCACTGCTCACGGTGCTTTTGAGGTCACTCCCAGACATGAACACAGCAGCGAAAAATTTCTCACCCAGTGTGCACATTCCCAGTTGAGGTGGAATAAATGTTCTGCCTTCTTGTTTCAGCTCTTGTACTATAAACAGGAGTTCTTTTTGCAGTGTTCAGTGCTATGTTTTTGTATTATTTCCTTCTTGGTTCATGATTCTGCTGTATGGAACCACCCCAGGGGCAGTGCTAATGTCCAGTCCAGTGTTCCCAAACATAAGAAAGCTGTGATGTGCCTTACAGAGAAAATAATGAATCAATAATGTATATTACAAGAAACACATATTTTAAAAGGTTATATATTGATTGACAAGAATGTTGTGACCAGAGGCTCACAGGAACCCAACCCTGTATTTCCTTTAGGAAAAAGTAGTTCAGTGTTTGCTATTCAGTGTTCATACTCTTTATAGCTACTATAAATAATAGATGCTATGTATTTTTCATGTATTATCTCATTTTAATGCCCACAAACTGTTTTATCTTACAAATAAGGAAACTGAGGTTATGCATATTAGACTGTGTGACTTAAGAGTTAACACATGCAAGTAGAAGGATTGGAATCCATTTCTGACTCTTCAGCAAGGAAAGGAATTGTCACTGAGGAATGTTCAGGATGGAAGCAGAGCTGAAATAGTCTAAGAATGCTTTTGTCCAGTTTTCTTGAAATCCCCCATTTCAGAGCAACAATATAATAAAAGGTAGAGGGAGATAATAATTCTAAATAATATTGGTGCTCTTCTGAGTGTGCTTGAACTGGGGCGGGTGGGGGGTTTGGGGGGAGGGAGACACTAGCTTCTCACTCTAATGCCAAAAAATATTGTACCGGAACTGAGATTGATTGATAAGAACGTAAAGTGTTCTTGACCTCTAATATCAATTGCTAGTAAAATTCCTTTTAAGTGCAAGCTGATGGATGTCTCTATAGCTGGGGAGAATGGTTGCAATTGCTTTCTGGATTAGGGCATGAACCAAAAGGCATCTAACATCTAGAAATGATAATTCGGTTTCATCTGTCAAAAGCCATCTTCTGCTTCTCTGAGGCTGTGGTTAGTCATCCTGACACTTGTTTTCCTATCCTGCCGCCAGAGCTGCTTTTCTGGCTGTTTTAACAGACTGTGGCCGACTCACCATGGAATGGAACGTGGCAGCAGTTGATATGAGAGGAGAGACTGGCCCTCACTCACTGTTAACCACCACCTCAGTTTCCTGGGCAGAAGAGGAGCAGTATCTCTGAACCACTTCCTGAAAGTATGCCTCTAAAAATGAGTGTCCGTGGTCGTTAGTCATCAGCTAGTCCTCAGCCTCCAGAGAATGCTGATGTTTGATGGGACCTGAGCGAGCATTTGGTTCAGCTTGCTGGTTTATAGAGACCAGAAAAGTCAGCTTCAGGTCGGGAGGCCCAGAGCTCTCTGCAGCTCAGTGCTCATCCTCCCATTCCTCTATCCCGGTTTATCCAAACCCCTCACTCAAAACAGACAAAATGACAAAAGGCAGGGGAAGTTAACAAAATGAAATTTTTACGAGAATTACCACCCAGGGCTTCCCAAGTGGTTCAGTGGTAAAGAACCCGCCTGCCAATGCAGGAGACATAGGAGATGCAGGTTTGATTCCTGGGTTAGGAATATACCCTGGAGGAGGAAATAGCAACCCACTCCAGTATTCTTGCCATGGACAAGAGGAGTCTGGTGGGCTATTGTCCACGGGGCCACAAAGAGTTGGACACGACTGAGTGACTAACACACACACACACACACACACAGACACACACACGGAGTTCTATTATTTTCAAATAACAGCCCTGTTTTCACTGGCTATTTCTGATAGGTGTGCTGGCTCTTCAGGCAGAACTTTGGGAGGCCCTGTCCTTTCTAGCTTTTCAATATCTCACGGTCTTACATTATGCACAGAGATCCCCAGCCAGTGTGTTGAATGAATGAGTTAGAAATAAAAAGGACAAGGGCTTTGGAAATATAAATGTCCTGTACCAAATCCAGGTTCCTCCACTCACCAGATGGTAAATTTGGGCAACTTTTGAGCTTCTCGAGGCCTCAATTTATTTATTTGTGAAATGCAAATAGACACTGCGCCCCTCACCCCCCACTTATAGGGCTATTGTGAAGAGAAATGGGAAAATGAAGGCACACAATAAATGGCAGCTCTGATGACTGTATCTGGTGAATTAATATAGACCTTAAGCAACAAGGGCCTCCACGTGGCAGTATGATTTTCTATTCTTTTAATACAACCCTAATTTGTTTGGCACAAAGATACAGAAGGGTAACCTGAAGGGCGAGTTGCTTCGTGTGACTGCGTGCTGTGGTGGGCATTACTTGACTGGTCCCTGTTTAAGGTGTTTAAGGAGAGGCGTCACAGTAAAGAGCGGATGCATGCCAATTGTTTTATTTATAATGCTTATTTGGATGACAAGGCCAGTCAGCGTTTGGCCGCGTCTGTATCCTCACTCCACAATGCGGCGGAAAGACTGGACAGCTGGGGAAGCTGCACCCCAGTCGACGGGCTTCCGGTACTCCTTCTTGTCCAGCAGGTACTGCCTGCCGCGGTAGTTGGGCAGCTCATAGAAGATCCAGGCGCCCTCCAGCACCTTACAGGAGTGGACCTCCCGCATGTGGAACTGCTCCATGATGGAAGGGCAGTCTTCCGTGGTCTCATACATCTGACCATTAAAATCCCCTTTCTCAAAGATCTGAATCTTATACTGGCCTCCACTAGACTGAAAAACAAAAACATAACAGAAAACAAGGGGGAAAGAACAGCAAGTGTTACGGAAATCAACAGCAGGCTAGGAACTCAGAGAAGAGAGCATTTCAGGACCCGCCATCTTGAAAGCGAGATGATGTGAACTCCCATCCCCTGTGTACTTACTAAAATAGTTGACGTCCAGTAAGGAAAACTTTATTTCTTAAAATATATAAGGGGTAAAGAAAAGTAGAAATAAATCGTGTCGTCTTACGATGAACTGATCTAACATTTGACTGAAGTCTCAGCAGCCAACAAGACACAACCACCCATTAAGAGGTAGGAAAATCTTAAGAAAACTCCTTTACATAAAAGCCTAAAAGGGGTGGAAGGGGAAGGAGAGAGAGAGTCCACCACCTCCAGACTCACCAGGTGAACAGCCCTGCAGGAGCTGAGGCGGTCGTTGAGGCCCATCCAGTGCTGGTACTCGGGATACTCGCCCCGGGGTAGGATGTACATGTACCCAGCAAAATTGGGCCTTTCATACACAGCCCAGGTGCCTCCTTCCACTCTGATGGAGTTGCAGCGGCTCAGGTACATGTGGAAATCCGCACAGTCGCAATCGCTGTCATAGTGGCGGCCTTGAAAGTTTTTATCTTCAAAGAAAGTAATCTGGAGTACAGGGCAAACAAAGCAAAGAACTGCGGGGTGAGGTGGCTGCACTTACAGAAAAATGAAAATTAAGGGCATATCTCCCCCTTTAAGAATTCCTTTTCCCTCCATTTTGAGGAGAAAAAGATACAGTTCTACTGTACCTCACACATTTGCCTTCTGGCAGACAACTTTAGCTGTCAGCAATAGGAATGAGGAGTTTATGAGGGCTTAAGATGAAGCCAAACAAGAGTGCTCTACTATAAGCCATCCTTTTCAGACTCGTTCATGGCTTCTTCCTCACTCTACTTATCACATTCTGTAATACGTTTTTCACTTTTTTATCTGTCTCTCCCACCGAGACTTCTTTCAAGGGCAAGGATCAAGCCTTATTTAAGCTATGGATTCCTGTGCCCAGAACTGGACAAAACCCTCAACAAAGGCTGGAAGAAGATGAGTGAGTTCCAAATACAGAAATTCATTTTAGATGATATAGAGGAAATATATAAAGAGAAACAAAACATAAACTTTAGCTTAAGAACTTTAGATAATATAGAACATACAGATATGAATATATATGTTCTGTACTATTATTTTGTTGCCAATAGAGTCATTGCAAAGTAACAAAACAAGGCAAGAATGTCCTTTGCTTCAAGCTCTTATCAAGTTGCACCACAATCCTCAGGGTAAACCTCCAAGGCCTGTGACAGCACTGGGAAATATGCAGCCATGGGAAACAGGGAAATACTACGCCTGGCTGGAGAGCTGCAGCTCTACCATCAGCCCTGTTATTTTAATCAAGCCATTGCTCCAGGCTGAGGCTTCGCATTGGTCAAATAAAAGGACTGGACTGGAATCGAAGCCCTGGCTGTAAAATAAAACTTCTCTCTTTGAA
This sequence comes from Dama dama, assembly GCF_033118175.1. Taxonomy (NCBI): domain Eukaryota; kingdom Metazoa; phylum Chordata; class Mammalia; order Artiodactyla; family Cervidae; genus Dama; species Dama dama. The sequence goes on from NC_083699.1 coordinate 38,646,612, forward strand.
CTAGGCAGTCGAGTTCCCAGGAAGTCCCAGGGCTTCATGACGCAGTTTCTGAAAACCACGAGACCAAATGGACCACAGAGTTCGTCCCTTCTTATTCTATAATTCCACACCCATGATCATTGCTAGGTTGTAATTCCAACTGAAATCACAGGTGTCATTCCCTGATGTTGTGCTGCCACCTTGTGGCTAAATGTGCTTTATCGGTTTAGGAGGGAAAACCAGGTCAGCCATTTTAGATGACAGCAACAGAACCAGTTAAGTCTGGAGAGGACTTTGGAAGAGAGGATGTCTGGGGTGAGGGCTGAAGGATAAGGAGGGGTTTTCTAGAGGCAGAGGAAAAAGGACAGCTCGTTTAAAGGAATAAAGGAGTCAAAGAACATGGCCCACCATAGAGTAGGGACAAGTAGTTCACTAAGCCTGAGCACGTGGTGAAGAGTTAGGAATTAAAGCCAGAAGTGACCCAGGAGCCAGGCTAGAGTAATGCTGTGGCTTGTGCCTAGAAATAGGTGACTGCTATGGTGGAGCTGAGAGCTGCTGAGGACCAACCAAAGGCAATAGCAACACGAACGACACTGAGGGAAACAGTCACAAGAAATGAGGATCTGGTGACTAGTCAGATGCAGGGAGTGAAGGAGAGGAAGAAACTAAGAATGACTTGCAACTGGGTGTAACACCTCATTCTTTTCTGCCCCAGGTGAGTCTTTCTAGACGGTAACCTACTAGTAGTTTTTTCCTTCCACTGTAAACTTTTCCCTCCCTGCCCTTTCCATTTCTCTCTTCTCTTTCCTGTTCCCTAACAGCTTCCTTACCCTTCCCACCCCTAAATCATCTGCTCCACCCCCTTTTCCCCCTTCCCACATTCATCTCTTCCTGCTCCCTTTTCCATTTCAGCATAAGACAGGTTTAGAGATATGTGGTATCCCATATCTCTACAAAATTGCAAACACCACTAGTTAAATCTAGGTAACACTGTCCACTGCAGAGTTGTTCTGAGGGTCTGATGGCACAGTGCCAATAAAGCAATTTTAATAGCTGCCTCATGACTGCCAATAAACTTTTGCTACATCGGTGACAGATAAAGAAGCTAAATGACTTGCCTAAGGTCACTAGCTAGTTACAAGTTGGTTGTGGACAGCAGTGCAAACTTCTGGCTAGCAGCCTGGTTACTTCATCTCCCTCTGCTGTCTTCCTGCCTGCACAGCCAGCTCTGTTCAACATAAGCCACTTACTCTTAGAAATGGAGCAAGACTGATCCTGAATCTGACGGGATTCTCCCAAAACCTGTGGCGAGCTCTTTAGGTAAATCAAGGTAACCCCTCTAAGAATGGATAGATTCTAAACTCCTTAATTCAACTGACCTTTGGTTTTTGGCCAACTATTCACCAAATAAGATGTTCTACAAGGGACATGCCAGGGGAAATTAATATCATCTTTCTTCCTTCATTGTTTCTCACACTTACTACCCTCTGCACACTTACCTGACTTCAGTATATGGACAGTAGAAATCTGTATAATTTTTTGCTTGCTGTCCACCTTCCCAGCAGACCAGCCAACCACCCCATGGTTGAAGCAAAGCACTAGCATCGCCACAGTACCATTACTGAGCTCCAGGGCCAAGCTGTTCTTTTAGTCAGAGACCTTTCAAATCTTAGGACCCAGAGAATGGTGCACCTCTACTCAATTTCAGTTTGTAGAAGGACCATGAAATCCACTTTATAGTCAGCTGAGAGGTTGGACAAAAAAAGATGTTGCGAAGGCTAAGAAATGTGCAGATTTTCCTAAGTTATTACAAAATCCCTCTAATTGTCAAGTTAATTAAAAAAAAAAAAAAGCCTACTAATCCAATACAAAAGAGGGAAAAATGTCTTGAGTATTCCACAGATAACAAAAACAAACTTAGAAAAATTGCTTTTGCCTAGCCCATAATTCCTCTGATTAAACTGCTAGCAAGATAGTGAGAAAGGAAGAAGCAATAAGAGTAAGAGATAAATTACTCTCCCCTTTGACCTAGCAAGTTTTAACTAACCAGCTACAAGGAATAAGAGTACTCCCATGCTGGAAATCATTGAAAGTGGGGGTTATTCTATAATAGCCTTCCTTCCACGCATGTGGATAGCCCTCTAAAGACTTCAGATTCTCTTTAGTGGATTTTCATGGCATATTTTTCAAAAATCTCAGAGCACTAAAGACGTTGTCTCATTTTTCTCCCCAAACCTTCTGGATGCAAATATGACTATTAGTTCTATTTTCCAAATGGAAAAAAAAAAAAAAAATCAGGCAGGCACTAACCAATTATGGAACAAGTTAACAGGTGCCTCCTGAAAAAATACAATGGCAAGTGCCTGACATTGCCTATGAGGCTTTCATGCCAAGGTGGTAGTCTAAACCTAAACATGAGAAAACAATTAGAAAGATACAGATTTCAGTACTTTTTATAAGACATCTGGGTTTGGAGTTTGAAAAATGTCAATATCTCAAAGAACAACAATAAAAATAGGCAGGGCTGTTCTATAATAAAGAGGCTAAAAAATGTTAAAGAAACCTGACAACCACATGAAATGCATGGTCCTTGACTGGATCCCACATCAGCCAGCCATGAAGCGTTTTTGCAGGGAGCATCTGGAGAAAAGTGAATATAGTCTGAATATTATGTTTTGCTAAGGATATTATGTTTATACAGGGAATGCCCTTGTTTTTAGGATAAGCCTAAAAACGTAAGGCAAAATATAATGAAGTCTGCTATTTATTTTCAAATGGTTTAGTAAAAAGAGAGACAGAGAAACCAGATATGGCAAAATGTAAACAATTGGAAATTTAAGTAAAGGACAAACAAGTATTCGTTCACCATTTCTTCCTTATTAAGATTCAGTGGGTTTGAATATTTTCAAAGTAAAACATTGGGGGGAAAACCAGGCACCAGAGGCTTTGTTTTAGACCTACAGTCAGTGAAGAATTAAAAAGAGCAGGAAGATATATTCCCTCATTCCCCAAAAAAATCAATTTCCAGTCCAACAACTGTGAATCAAATATTTTAGAGGCAATTTTCCTGATCTAAGTCAGCAATTTATTTAGGGAACAGGATAAGAGTAGCTGCTGAATGAAGGGGAGATGTAAGATTTAATTCACCTGATTGGTCCACCTACTTTGGCCACTTAGGATATTAATGGTTGAAGCTAAATTTCACAAGACAAAATTTTAATTGAATACTGAAAGTTTTCTACTCCACATAATCCTTTTATCTGCATGTCTTAGTCCTGTGGAAATTCAAAGATCAGCTGCTAGAAGGCAGAAATCAGGATGATACTTACACATTACATACCTGTACAGTATTCAACATAGCACCACACATGAAGATAAAACCCTTAATAAATTATTTGGTAATTGCTGGAATTGAAAATATAATAAGCATTCCTTCATCTGTTCTTCAATCATCCCAGCATTCTAACTATCACACTCACCTCCAGGTGAAGAAGCAAAAATGTTTCTTTCAATGTATCATTAGGTGAAAAGAAAGTGGGTAGGCTAGAAATCAGCTTGACCACTTACTTACTTTGGTTCCAGCTTTAGACATGTTTGGTGCATAGATTGGTTTCCCCAGTGCTGAAATCCAGGAATGGCTAGAGAGTTACAGGCACAGAGACATTTATACTGGGCTGGTTTCAAATCAAACATTTGCTTAGTCATGAGAATAGGATCCAAAAATTGAGTCAGTCATTTACAGGCTATTGATGGTTTCTAGAAAAACAATCGGGATTATGAAATAAAGGAAAGCTTCAGTACCCTCTTTAATGCTTACCAAGCCTTGCTGCATTATAGACTCTGCTGAGTCAAGACACCAAAACCCAGCCAAATTTTTCAAAATTAAAAACAAAGAAGATCCTCTTACCTGGGCAATTTGGTTTTATAGCAAGCAGCCACCTTGAAATCCCCAGTATCTTTTTTTTTTTTTTTTTCCACTTCAACAGAGCTTGTAGGAGATGAGTTGAAAAACCACGCTCTAATTCTAAACAGAGGTAAAACATGTTCCAAAGCAATAAAACTGACATGTCAACTAATGGCAGTGCATGATATTGTGTTTGGGGGGAAAAGTCAATACAAGTGACATTTTAGGAATGGCTAGAAAAATTGTAATATAGACCATATATTAGGTACTACTATTGTGCCATTGTTAAAACTTCCTAAATTATATGTACTATGATTATGTACAAGAATGTCTGATTTTAGGAAATACATACCAACGTATTTAGGAGTTAAGGTCCCAGATGTGGGCAACCTATCCTTACACTGTTGAGCAAAAATAGAATAGTAACACTACGTAGAGGGTGGTAAAGTGAAGATGTGTGTGTGTGTTGGTCACTCAGTCGTGTCCGATTCTTTGTGACCCCATGGACTCCTCTGTCCATAGGATTCTCAAGGCAAGAATACTGGACTGGATTGCCATTTCCTTCTCCAAAAGTGAATGTAGCAAAATGTTAACAATTGGTCAACCCAGACAAAGGCATATGGGAATTCATACTCCTGCAACTGTCCTTTAAGTCTGAAATTTTTTTCAAAACACACACATACACACAAAAGTTCTAGACCAGGAGAAAGGGTGCTACAGTGTGTAGCCCAAGCAGCAGCAAGTTACTGTGGAAATCCTGTATCACACAGTTTAGCTAAGCCCAACCTGCCACCTGCTAGGTGGCCTTTCTCTGCCATGCCATCATCTTGGAGCCTGTGTAGAGAACAGTTTTTGGCATTTAATGTACCTCTGATTTTATGAATAAGAGTACATCTCACGTAAACTCAAACAACAAATCAAGTCTTCTCCATTTTAATTTTCCTGGTCAAATATACTCTTAAGTTCGACTTCCTCATCTTTCCACTAATGAAGACTCCAGCAGATATTCTTATAAATGGGATGCCCCCAGATATATTATGGTTAGTTCAGAAAATGACAAATGTGCCTTGATATGAAGCGTGTTGGGTTATAAAGTATTATGTGCCTAGTATTCTGAATTTTATAAACTTTAAAGAAAGTATCTAATTAATACCATTAATTTTATTAACCAATAGCAATTTCCAAAACACACTCTTATTACTCCAGTGTTTCTTTATTTGATAATGCTCTGCTTGGTTAAATTTCATCTTAAAATAAAAACTATAAGAACTCCAACTATAATTAAAACATTCTGAGGGTTAATTTTCACGTTAGAAATAAGAGATCAAGCCCTTTTGATATAATTACTAATTAAATGACCAAAGAGAATATGAAACAGCATTTATCAGCAATCAGATTATTTATTAAACTGTTTTCCTTTATCTTAAAGAACAACTCTCCTATCAAATGTAAACTTTATTTTGATATAACATCACAGAATGACTTTGGAAACCTTTCCTAAAGTTAAAACTTTATTTTTTAATCAAAAGGAGAAAATTACTTTTTAGAGTTTTATTGAAAATTTGAAGCAGAAAATGAAAAATAAAAATTCTACACAATTTCATTGCTGTATACGTTAAGGACTAAAATATCTTTCTATAAATGCTTTTCTGCTATATTTATACTTATACTCCAACAAGTCATACTTTCAATTCTTTTTTAAAAGACGTAGCAATTTCCATTTAAATACTTACAAAGAACTATAAAACTCTTATTTAACTCTAGAAAGGATGAAACCCTTTCATTATACAACTTAAAATGTAAGGTTTACTAAATCAATACTTAAGTCATTTTAAAAATATTAACATAATGTCTTCATCAACTTTTTCATTTTAGCATCATAAAATGAGCCTTCTGATATTCTATAAACAATATGTTTATAGAATAGAAGTTTAGGCTAAAATTCAGTGTAAACAGTAACAAATGAAATTGGAAGGAAACGTAAAGAAAGGTCTTAAATGGAAGAAAAGTCTCCAAAGTCTCGTAAGCAGCAAGAGCACCTTCCCCGTTCAGTTTCAACATGTGCACCATCTTCTGTTCATCCGCATGTTGCCAGGACCCTGAAAATGACTGAAAAAAAAAAACAAAAGAAAACAGAACTATAATCACTTAATTTTCTATCACCTTCAAGGAAAAATAGGAAAAAATCCTTTTCACAACGTCACATAAATCAATCAGATGATAATTTAGACTGATAAAACATGTGAGTTAAAAGTTAACTACATTCCTTTTTTCTGAGGTTCACATACAGACATAAAGAAAAGAAACTCACAAATAGACAAGGTAGTAAGCAGTGGGGATTAGTCTAAAGTAAAATTTTATCCTCTTATAGTTCCCATTTCCTTTGTATAATCTTCATCAGATTTTCCATTCTTAATCTCACTATTAACTTAGTTTCTAAGTGACAGACTTTATTTTCTTGGGCTCCAAAATCAATGCAGATGGTGACTGTAGCCATGAAATGAAAAGACGTTTGGTCCTTGGAAGAAAAACTATGACAAACCTAGACAGTATATTAAAAAGCAGCCACATTACTTTGCTGACAAAGGTCCATCTAGTCAAAGGTATGGTTTTTCCAGTAGTCATGTATGAATGTGAGAGTTGGACCATAAAGAAAGCTGAGCACAGAAGAACTGATGCTTTTGAACTGTTGTGTTGGAGAAGACTCTTGAGAGTCCCTTGGACTGCAAGGAGATCCAACCAGTCAATCTTAAAGATCAGTCCTGGGTGTTCAGATTGATGCTGAAGCTGAAGCTCCAATACTTTTTGGCTACCTGATGCAAAGAAGTGACTCACTGGAAAAGACCCTGATGCTGGAAAAGACTGAAGGCAGGTGAAGAGGACAACAGAGGATAAGATGGTTGGATGGCATCACTGAGTCGATGGATGTGAGTTTGAGCAAGCTCTGGGAGTTGGTGATGGACAGGGAAGCCTGGCGTGCTGCAGTCCATGGGGCTGCAAAGAGTCAGACACAGCTGAGTGACTGAAGTACGGTAAAATTATTTTTTCATAAAAAGTAATACATACTGAAAATATAAACAATGTATAAACAGTAAAGAATATGCTACCCAGCTTTGAAAAACAGTTCAGCAGTTCCTCAAAAAATTAAACATATGGCCTTTCAATTCTACTCCTGTGTAATGTATAATGAAGATAAATAAAAACATATCTCTATACAAAAATTTATACACGATAGTACACACAGCAGCATTATTCACAACAGCTAACAAATGGAAGCAACTCAAATGTCTATCAGCTGATGAACAGATAAAGTATGGTATATCCATATAATGGAATATTAATAGTTGTTTAGTTGCTAAGTCGTGTCTGACTCTTTTGCAACCCCATGGACTGTAGCCCACCAGGCTCCTCTGTCCATGGAATTTCCCAGGCAAGAATACTGGATTGGGTTGCCATTTCCTTCTCTCGGGGATCTTTCTGACCCAGGGATCACCCGTGTCTCCCATGTCTCCTGCATAGCAGGTTGTTTCTTTACCACTGAGCCACCAGGGAAGCCCCAATGGAACAGTATCCAACCATAAAAAGGAATACTGACACATGCTATAACATAGATAAACCTTAAAAACATTATGCTAAGTGAAAGAAGCCAGACACAAATGCCACATGTTGTATGATTCCACTTATCAATATATGAAATGTTCAAAACTGACAAATCAAGTGACAAACAGTAGGATAGAGATTGCCTAGGAACAGGGGGCAGAGGAGATATCAGAGTTGGAGGATTTGGGCATGACCAAATAGGAAAAGGAGTACGTCAAGGCTGTATATTGTCACCCTGCTGATTTAATTTATATGCAGAGTACATCATGAGAAACGCTGGGCTGGAAGAAGCACAAGCTGGAATCAAGATTGCCGGGAGAAATATCAATATCCTCAGATATGCAGATGACACCACCCTTATGGCAGAAAGTGAACAGGAACTAAAAAGCCTCTTGATGAAAGTGAAAGAGGAGAGTGAAAAAGTTGGCTTAAAGCTCAGTATTCAGAAAACTAAGATCATGGCATCTGGTCCCATCACTTCATGGGAAATAGATGGGGAAACAGTGGAAACTGACAGGCTTTATTTTTTGGGGCTCCAAAATCACTGCAGATGGTGACTGCAACCATGAAATTAAAAGATGCTTACTCCTTGGAAGGAAAGTTATGACCAAGCTAGATAGCATATTAAAAAGCAGAGACATTACTTTGCCAACAAAGGTCCGTCTGGTCAAGGCTATAGTTTTTCCAGTGGTCATGTATGGATGTGAGAGTTGGACTGTGAAGAAAGCTGAGCGCTAAAGAATTGATGCTTTTGAACTGTGGTGTTGGAGAAGACTCTTGAGAGTCCCTTGGACTGCAAGGAGATCCAACCAGTCCATCCTAAAGGAGATCAGTCCTGGGTGTTCATTGGAAGAACTGATGCTGAAGCTGAAACTCCAATACTTTGGCCAGCTCACACGAAGAGTTGACTCATTGGAAAAGACCCTGATGCTGGGAGGGATTGGGGGCAGGAGGAGAAGGAGACGACAGAGGATGAGATGGCTGGATGGCATTACCGACTCAATGGACATGAGTTTGAGTAAACTCTGGGAGTTGGTGATGGACAGGGAGGCCTGGCGTGCTGCGATTCATTGGGTCTCAAAGAGTGTAGGACATGACTGAGCAACTGAACTGAACTGAACTGATCCGTGTATATGGGCTTTATTTCTAGGGTGACGAAAATGTTCTGGATTTGTTCATGGTGATGGCTGTACAAACTTGTGAATATAATGAAAGCTGCTGAATTCTTCACTTTAAAAAGTGAGTTTCATGGTATGTGAATTATATCTCAATGAAAATTAAGAATAAGTTTTCTCCTACCCTAGACATCCAGTCTCATTCTTTAAAGACAAACACTCTAACAATTTCTTTATAACTTTTCAGAAATTTTAAAAGCATATAATTAGTATATAAATATGTGGGATTATCCCTCCTTTTTTTCTCAAACACACAAGGCAATATTTTACTCCCCTTCTCAGCTTTTACTTTCACTCCACTATAGATCATTCAGGGAGAACACCTGTAGATATACTCCACTCTTCTTAAAGATGCATTCCAAGCATGAATGAACTGGTTCATAGGCACCAGCCCTCTACTGAGAAGCATTTGGCTTGTTTCCAGCCTACAGCTATTTCAAATAATGCTACAATGAACATTTCTTTTAAACAGATCTTTACATATATGTAAGCTAAATCTAAGATGTGAAATTACGAAGTCAAAGCATGTGTGCATTTTTAATTCTGATTTTGTCAAACTATCCTCCAAAAAGGTTGCACAAATTTACACTTTGCTCAGTGGTAAGTGAAATGTCTTAGTGTTGTACATTACATTTTTGATCTTTGCCAATGTGACAGATGAAAAATAGTATCTTACATTTCTAATTTTAAGTGATAGTGAGCATCTTTGTAAGTATCTTTCCATGAACTACCTACTTATGTCCTTTGTGTTTTCTATTGTGAGTCTTTAAAGATACTTTCAAATAGCAAAATAAGCTAATTTCTATTAAAAAAAATACTATATATTTGGATTAAACAACTTCCAGTAAATGTGTCTGTATCTATGTCCTCTTCTATTGAATCTGCAGGTTTCCTAGAGTTTAGTATTCAAACCTTCATTTGATTTAACTCTAGTTATTTATTAATGCACAATTAACAAAGATTAGCTAAATTAAATGAATAGTATGTGGGCTTGCAGGATAGAGGTGAAATGTGTTAGAAAGCGTAATCCTTAAAGCCATATACAGGGAAGTACAGAACAGCTTTGGACTGTGCCAGCAAGAGACAAAAAAGACAAATTTGGCTATTCTATTTGCTGATAACGCTATAGGTTCTGCTTGAATATTCTGGTTGGTCTTCTTAGTATAAAATGTCATAAATATGGGCATGTAAAATTCTGTATATGCTGGTGGGAGCAGTGGGGGAAAAAAGCAATGGTTGGTAACATAATAGTCTGGGTGGTGTTTTTTTTTGTTTTTTTTTTGGCACACTTATAAGATTTCCTCCAAATAATTTACGTGATTGCCATTGTAAATACCTACCAGTGTTTCGATGAGGAAGTCTTATCCTGCTGCTTGTTTGGAGCCTGCTGCAGGAGGCACAAGACTGTCCAGCTGCTGACGGTGTCCTGTATTAATCAACCACTCATAAAACTTGTTTTCCACAAGTACCTGAAACTGCTTCCTTTGATCCCTAAAATTGCAAAAACAATGCACTCATATTAATTTTATACCAAGTGGTTATAAAATGCTTTAAAAGGATAAATTTCAAATTATTTGTAGTTATTCATTTGTTCTCTCTGAATGATTGCTCTGTTCAGTTCTACATACTACATCACCACTACCACCACCAAAAAAAAAAAAAAATGATTGGTCAAATATAATTTTCTCTTTGTAAAAACTTGTCAGTAATTATATATTTTGTTCTACTGTGATTATTCACTCAACAGATATTTGCTGAGGACCAGTGATGGTGGGTAGTGTTCTGACTGATGAGACATGTAAAGAAAGAAGAAATAGCCTCTGTCCAGGCAGGTTTGCACCACAAGACTCCAGAAGGAGTGGTTCCCATTGTGATCTATGTAGTCTGTGCTCCTTGTGAACTGCATATTCTAGTAGGGAATACAGGTAATAAATAAAGTGTGTGTATGTGAACTTAAGTGGTTAGGAAGCAGAGCAGAGTAGGGAAATTGAGAGTATTGGGAATGCTAATTGAGGAAGGACGGACAGGAGACACCTGAGAGCACACTTAAACAGAAATCTGAATGAAGTGGTGGATTAAGCCAAATAAATATCTGGAGAAGAACATTCCAGGCAGAGGGAACAAAAAGTGCAAAGGCTCGAGAGTGAAAGAATATTTAACATGTTCAGGATAAGCAAGAGAAGAGAAGTTCCTGACAGCCAGGAGCTGGCTCAGCACCTAGGCTTAGATAGGCCTAGGTGTAGTCTGGATCTAGCCTGGCTGTGGTGCTATTTTGTTAAACATAAATAATCCCACAGCACACCAATAGCAGACAAGATCGTTATGGGATGATGCTAGATCAAGACAGAAACAAAACCACTCCATAATCATATCTCAGGTCTGGATGAAAAACAAAAACATTTTGTGATCCAAACCACAAAAATGACCAAGCATTACCCTTTCCTGGCTAATGAGTGACTGCTATTTCTTTACAATTATATTTTTATCCCCTTTATTCCTCTCTTCTTTAATATAAAAATTATTATAATATCAAATCACAGAATTACCCTCACTTCCAGACTGCATCCAACTCACAACAGGACCTTCCCCCAAATCATCTATCACAGACAAAATGCAATGATCAGTTCTTTTAAACATGCTTTTACGGAGATGTAACTAATTCTCTCCCTCCTTGCAATAAGTAATGATATCCAACTTTATTCTACAGATACATTCCTGGTAGTGTATGGCTGGATGGCAACGAGTAAGTAAGATCACAGCATGGTGGGAGAACAGTGAATAAGGAAAAGAATGGCAGAAAAATGAGGCAGAAAGGGCCTGGTAGGTACCACAAAGGTTTTATATTGCATTTTATTTCAAGTATGACAGGGACTCATTAGAGGAGCCACAGTAAGGAAATGATATAACCTAATCACTTTGAAAGGATGATGTTGGGAGTTTCCTTTCAAATTAGTCAGTAATTCCTCTGTCTCTCCATGTTCCCAAGGTGAAATTGTGTGCTCTTCCTTGCTTCTAGTGTTATCAAGGATCTTACCACTTGAAGACACTATGACTCACAGTTAACATGTATTACGTGCCTTACCATATTCCAGATTCTGCACATGTGTATAAGCTTTCTGTATGTGTGAGGAAATCTAGGCATCTAAATACCAGCAGCATCCAAACAACAGAATTGCTTTAAAAGACTGTTTTTCCAATGATCCACTTTTATATCACATCATTATAATGATTATATTATATGTGATAATAGTTCACAGAAAACAGTAGAGACACTAAGAACATAGGTTCTGGAACCAGGATGACTAGATGCAAATCCTGATTCTTTGGGTAAATTACTTAAATTTCTCTGTTCCTTAATTTCCTCATCTGTGATAAGGAATTGTTAGGAAGAAGAAATGAGTTAATACAGAGAAGGTACTTAGAACAGTACATGGCACATAGTAAGTGCTCAGTACATCTTACTTACTATTATGGTCATCAGCATTGTTTTGCTAAGCTGAACATGACTGATCCATATTATTAGTACACTGGTGGCTCAATCAATGAGATACAAACCAAGTGGAATGTTTGTTACAGGTAACAGCAGTATTTTTACAGAAGATTCCCAGGTAAAGCATGAGTTGTGACTATTATTGATGTTTATATTTTTGGTAGCCAGCAACTGTTCTGAAGAAGCTAAATGCAAACTTACTTACAAAATAAAAAGAGCCTCACAGACTTAGAAAACAAACTTACGGTGGCCAGTGGGAGGGATGAGGGGAAGGGACAGTTAGGGAGTTTGGGATGGACCTGTACACACTGTTATATTTAAAATGGACTAACCAAAAAGGACCTACTGTATGGCACATGAAACTCTGCTCGATTTTATGTGGCAGCCTGGATGGGAGAGCAGTTTGGAGGAGAACGGATACATGTGTATGTATGACTAAATCCCTTTGCTGTCCACCTGAAACTATCACGACATTGTTAATCTGCTATACCTCAATACAAAACAAAAAGGTTTTTTAAAAAAAGAACCTAAATGCAAGTGTGTAAGTATATACTTCCTTCCTTAATCCATATGCCACAAAAATGCATCCAGAAAATTAGATGGCTGGATTGAGTCTTTTTTCAACAATTTCTCTTAGAATGAAGTCAACTCTAACAGGTCACGTCTCAGATACTGAGTAAACAATCTCACCTAGAAGATGTGTCTCTCAAACTCATCACTAAGAAGGGGGTCTTACACCCACACTACTACACAGGTACAGGACACACCACTACAGTGTCTTATACGTGCATCATTACTATAAGTTATCTTTATTAATGGACCTTTATATAAATCTTATCAGGTAGAAAATACACCATATATATGTGATATAGCCAGGAGATAGATCAGATGACACCTTCAATGTCACACAATAAGTGGCATGGTCTGTACTAATTCCTGACTCAGAGTACTTTCCCCTACAATACAGACACAGCTGTCCAAAGAACAACACTAATTTTAACATCCAATAAAATCAAGAGATCTAATTAAAATAGGCACTTCTAGTTACATATCAAGTCATAGCTCTGGATCATGAGAAATAGAAACATTTTTAGAATGGCTGCTATTTTCCCAGATAATGATAATCAGGAAAAATAATAACAAACAAAAAACTAATACCAAGCAAATGGAATCCAATTATTAAAGTAAGAGTTTTTCTAAGTCTTAAGGATCAAGACATTATCAGGATATAGGACATTTCAAGTAAACAGCCTCCAAAAGAACTAGATACCCTCTTCTCAAACTAGCTCCAGCTCCCAAATGGACGCAGCACCCCTCCACCTTGTGGTACTATAATGTTTCCTAGTTATCCTTCCTATCATCTCTAACAAAATTAAATACCAAAATATTGTACAGACAATAATTACTTCATTACTAAATAATTACTTAATAATTATTCTGAGCACCCACTACTTTTTAAGTTGTATATGCTATTCTGTCCAGAAGAAAAGTGATCAAAGGTGTCTAAACTGGAGTCCAATTTTTGAAGTCATCTTTGTCTTTTTTAGAAAATCTTGTACCAAGTTCAGCCTCCTGTCAAAGTATTTCTGGTTTTCACCCCCTTTATCTCCATTCTAGTCCAGTTTCTTAGTCTAGAATATCGTAATATCACCCTGACTTCCCTCTTTCAGATCTAATCAGAGGATCTTCATATGTGCCAATCACATTTCTTTATCTGCCATATCATCTAATAATGTGGTTTGCATATTGTAGGCATTCTATAAATGTTCCTGAATAAATGAAATGGCTTTCTGAACTTCATTCCATTGTTTAAACCCTTTTATGCCTTCTACTACTTAATTCCACATAAATCTAACTCTTATTGACTGATATGCAAGATTCTACATATTCTGGCTTGATCTACTCATACCAGTTTAAACATCATTATCCACACCCAGAATCTTGTTTAAGCAACTGATTTCCAGGACACCTTGGGTCTGCTTCTGCTTCTACATCTGTCCCTCTAGTGCTGCTTAAAGTATTCTACCTAACCCTCAATTCCTATCCAAACTCTGCTCATTTTTCAATGTCCAACACAAATTCTTTTTCCTCCATCAATCTTCTCCGACTACCCACACTCATGTTTTCTAAATCTTCTTTATATATGCTTTATATATAGTGTGTCCCTGACTCCTAGAGTTTAAAGACAAGTACCCCTGAAATAAAATTTTATGGTGGACATAATAAACCATAACCATCTATCAAGCATGTTATTAAAAACAAGATACTTTAGTACCTACAAAGTAGGAAAGAAACAATTTCAGAATAAAAGACAGTATTCTAAGTTGACTAAATTTAGCACTACCTAAAAATACTGTACTTATTTTTCACATTTTACTATGAATTAGAAACTTTGACAAAAACTGGCACTACATGGACCAGCATTACGAGTCCACTTTTGGGAAGTCTGTCTGTAGAGTAGAGGAGCCAGGACCTGTATTTTTTAACAAGCTCTTTAGATGATCCTGACACACAACCATTTGAGAACCACCAATATACTGCAGAGAAGAAAATTAAAAACTAAGAGTAATCCATTTATGATTGACCTTATATATGGTCCTTAAGTCTTATATCTGTCAGTTAAACTGAAGCTTCTTAAAAGGAGAGAGTCTATTTGGGAAGTACATACTGCTATATTTAAAATGGATAACTAACAAAAACCTATTGTATAGCACATGGAACTCTGCTCAATGTTATGTGGCAGCCTGGATAGGAGGGAATTTTAGGGGAGAATGGATACATGTATTATGTATGGCTGAGTCCCTTCACTGTTCACCTGGAACTATCACAGCATTGTTAACTGGCTTTACCCCAATACAAAGTTTTTTTGTGTGTTAAAAAATAAATAAATAAAATTTACTATACCAAAAAAAAAAGGAGGGAGTCTAATACTTGAGTATCTATCCACTTGCTCCCATCCCCCAACCAAACAGTGCCTGGAATACTGACCTTAACAAAAGACACCCTTTGTCTTTTTTGTTTGTTTAGCACAATTATAAACATGTGCAGATTAATTTGGGGGGCTTCCCAGATGGCGCAGTCATAAAGAATCTATTTGCCAATGCAGGAGACGCAGGTTTGGGGGTTGGGAAGATCCCCTGGAGTAGGAAAACGCAACCCACTCCAGTAGTCTTGCCTGGAGAATTCCATGGACAGAGGAGCCTGGCGGGCTTCAGTCTATGGGTCACAAAAGAGCCAAACACGACTGAGAGACTGAGCATTCATGCAGATTAATTTGCTTTCCCGTGGAGTTTTACGTAAGACAAGTCACTACTTCTAGAAAATACTCACTTTGTTAAACGAGCTTCCTTCACAGTTTTCTGCCAGACCTGTATCTTTTTTTCTCTTTGGCTCAGTGCTTTCTGATATGCAGATGGAAGACCCCCAGGTATCTCTGTTGTGTCCCCTTCCATTTCAAATGGAATAATAAACACGTAGAATTCACATGGTGGTAGGAGTTGGAAGACACTTGGGCTGCTGTTCTCTCTGCACACAATCATGGGATTATCCCAATAGTTAGGCACTGTAGCAAGGCCGGTCCTGGCCATGTGGTCCTCCAGCATTGGGTAATGGGTATGAAAAGGGGCAAAAGTTACTCTCTGGTTCCCAGAGAGAATAAGGGGGCGTGTAGGTGTCAGAATGTGAAAGATGCAACCTGTCGTCGACGAGATGGACAGACGATGGCAAACAGCAATGACTTTAACGCTGTCACAGCTGTGGAGGTGAAGAGCAGTCTGTACAGGGCCCAGGACAAAGGTGCTATTTCTGCACTTCTCAATTGTCACTGATCTGAAAAATGAGGTAAATTCCTCTGAATAAGATTAAAAAACATTTGACTACAATATTATTCTGTGATGACAAATAAAAGAACCAACCCCATTCTAAAGAAGATGCCACGACGTCAAAACACTATGAAGACTGCTTACCGTAAGGGAGAGAGCAGATATATAAAAGACTCGTTACAACGATGGATCTTTACATGTGCCCCCACCAGAGTATCTGAGCTCTTGGCCAACGTTTGCTTGTAAACCTGGCTCATCACCACCATGCGGTGCATCCTTGGGGCCACATGAGTATTACAGGCAATCTTCGCTCTCTTGGTTGTCCCTGCAACTATTTAAGAAAAATACAAACGAGATAGTTTCAAAGGAAAACCATCATCCAAATGAGCTTATACATATCTACATGTCCACATGTCTAAAATTAGATATATAACAGGTTTAAAAAAGTGTTAGATCTGGGTGTCAGGTAAAGAGGTGTATGCTATACTACTCTCTGTGCTTTTCTGTATGTTGCCAAATTTTAAATTTGTTGTCTTTTTAAAAAATGGTTAAGTCTACAATCCATTCAAGACTGCCTATAGATCTAAGATTTTTTTCATGTCTTTGTGCCTAAGGCCATATGGCTAGTAAGTGGTAGAGTTGACGAAATTCAAATATCTTCCCCAACTCACCTTAATTTATCATCCCAACTCCAAAATATTCTTTTTAAATTGCCATAATACAAATTCTGAACTCCTCCTAAGTTACTTAGCACATCATTCCATGCATTCTATTTAGGTTCATGTCTTTACTCCCAGGATCATTACTGAGAGTACATCTTCCTCTCAGACATGGTGCCTTGCACAAACTCACACTCAAAAACTGTACAGGCTGCCCTCCTAACACAGTCTCACCATGACATCATTGCTTTCTCAGACTGTACTTCCCTGCAAGCCATCAGGGCCACTCTTGTAAAGAAAACTGCCAAATGTGGAGAGGTCACATAGTATGCTATTCTTTTGAAACAATTCTTATTGTTTTCTTTTATTAGAAAACTAATATATGGCTACTATAGAAAATTTTTAAATACTATAAGTAAAACAAGATGAAAATTATTTGTAATCCTACTGTCTAACACATTTTATAATCCTAAGAGGCCAGATGTCCTTTTTCCTCCTAGTACTTTCCCTAACAATGTTTAAAAACGTACTTGCACCTATATTTCTTTTATCAACATCAACAATTATATAGTATCTCCTGTTTATAGGAGCCATATATACCTGAGAATCTGACCTCATGCTAGAGCAATAACTTGGTTGCATATAAAATACTTGGATCATTATAGATGTTGCTCAACTGTTTTTTGAATTTTAGCATTACAGAAATTTGATACAAAACTGATCTTTTTTTTTTTTTTTTTACATTTGCATGGAAACTATTTTTTGTTTATCTCTGAAACTCAGAGATTTGGGAAGTATATTCTAGTTTTTTCCCACTAATTTTGCCTGGCATTTGCCTTAGTGGAGCACCTACTTCTGAGGCCCTCTTCTCTTAAAACTTATACCTGGGCCCCAAGAAGTCATACAGTACCTGAACCTATTCCTTTAGCTATCACTGGACTATCAGAAGTAGATACCTTTGCAACCAAAGTCAAATTCTCTCTACTATGAATTTAAATTTCTAATTCAGAAATAGCTAGTCTGCCTGTGTCTGTATAGCTAAAAGAACTTCATTTTTGCAACAACTCTATGAGGGTATAACTGCGGAATAGCCAATTTCTGCTAAGAGGCACAGAAATGGGAAAGCTTCAAGCAAATCTGCATGAGAGTGAAAGGGAAAATGAGGCAGAAAAGACAAAAGTAGAGCAAAGAAAGGACTAACTGAAGTTGGAGTTTCTGTTAGCTGCAACCAAAGCAAGCTGGACTAATGAATCAACTGAGATTGTTGCTGCCTTGAGAAAAAGTCATTTACAAAAGAGATGTTCCCTTTTTTCCCTTCTATAGTAGCAATACTCTTGAGGTCTTCCACAAAAGATGTGTGATCACTAATACACCAGAAAACACTAGGTTCCACAACCTGTCATTCAATTTAATATAGATTAAGATACTAATAAATACCTTGGTGAGCCCAAGCCAATTTCTTGCCAGACTTGAGGCAAGCAGATGTACCGAATGGATTCCCAGTCAAGCAGGTTCTCAACCAGGCTTCCAGCTTGTAGAAAGAAAAAGTCTTAGAGGTCTTTGAGAAGCCAGTTTCGGCATGCAGTGGTTGCCACAGTGCAAGTTCATAGAGCGGATATATCTTCCTGGCTCCACTCACTGTACCTTCGATAAGAAAGCTGAGCGCCACAACAGCTTCCCGAGAGACTAGACTACTGTGGGTTGAATGAAATGATGCAGTAAGTTGCTCTGGGTCTAAAAGCAGCTCAAGGAGATCTGACAGATGATCACAGACAAAAGCCTGATGACTGTAATCATTCCAGTTCTAAAAAATATCAAAAGAAAGCACTCTTAACAGAACAAAGAGATTCAGTGAGATCTGAAACCTTTATATTTTAATTGTTTTATGTTTATACTTTGCCTCATCCCCCCAAAAGGATTTAAGGTGACTATACAAAACTTATAAAGATTTTCTGTGCATGTGATAGGTATAAAGAGATTCTATCCTACCTAAGATAATCCAAAAGTAACGCTAGTAGCTAAGCTTCAGTGTGTGCCAAGCATTGTTAAAGAAACTTTATCATTATTTAGTCCTAGCAGCAGTCTTAAATGAAATGCCATTACCATGCCCATTTCACAGATGAAGAAATGGAGATACAAAAAGAAACTTGCCCAAGGTCACACAGCTAGTAAATATTCCAAAAGTTTAGATCAAACATTTCATGAAGCATTAGGTTTTTTTAATTTACCTTCTCAAATCACAGAACTAATTTCAAAATCCAATGAAAAAAGGCAACTGATCTTACAGTAGTCAGATTTAAAAGAAGTTATTACTTTGGGAATAAGCTTTGAGTTGGCAGACGTTCTAATAACTTGGCTCATTCATTTGACAGATATTTTTTGAATACCTCTTATGTGATATGACCAGTGTTAAGTGATGAATTATACAAACTGAGTAATACATAGTTCCTGTCCTCAAGGAATTCAGCATCTGTGTAGTGAAATGGCAACATAAACTAAAACACAATGAGATAAGGCCTATAGCAGAGATCTGAAAGACGGTCTATGGGCAGGAGAGGAACAAGAACGCCATCTGGGGAAAACAAATCTCAGTGTAGCGCTGTTTGAATAGATTCTTGATTGACATTGGTAGTTTTGCAAACGGATCAGGAAACAAGGCATTCTAGCCCTAGGAACCTGCATCCGAAGGCCTATAGGAGTGAAATTGCGTGCTATGTTGAGAGAAGTGAAAATTCTGGGTGGGGTGTAGGGAGCACGCTAGGAACTGGCAGGGGAAGGTAAAATGGTAGGCAGCGTCCATTCAGCAAGAGCCTTGCATGAAATACTAAGGTCTCTGGGTTTCACTGTGTGTGCCAGAGATTTTCAAACTATTTTGAAAATAGCTATACCATTTTCTCTTTTGAATAAACTCTCTTTTGGATGCCAGAGAACACTTTAAAGCAGAGCTGCCCACAGCCTCACCTGCTCTTCCTCCCTCTTGCTACATCTCCCTCTCCCATAGTAAGCAGGCTGGAGAGGACTCCAAAGAGTACAAGGGTGAAAGCAACAATGACAGTGAGAATTCACTGATGGAGTTCTGACAGGAGATGGATACAACTGATCTGTATTTTGGAAACTCCAGTGTAGTAGTAGGTGGACTATAGAGTAAAAGCAGGATGATCAAGTAGGATCTAATACCAGAAATAAAAGCAAAAAAACAAACAAAAAAAGACACACTAGGACCTATATAAGAAGAAGAAGAAAGACAAATTTTTAAAGTTATTTTGGAAACAGAATCAGTAAGGCTTGACAACTATGTAGGTATGGGCAGTGATAAAGAGAACGTGGGTGGCTGGCTGGTAGTAACTTTCACTGGCACAGGGAACACAAGTTAATTCAAGTGAAGGGAGATTTACTGCAGGGACACACAGTCATCTCCTAAATGGAAGTACAGGAAGGCCTCATCAGAACTGGAACTGGAAAGCCAGTTTGAACCTCTTCCTCTCCCAGGACTGTGTGCATATCTGTCCCATTCTCTTCTTTTTCTCTGATTCCCTCAGAGTTTCTAATCCATCACAACTCCAGGTCACTCACAAATGTGGTAGCTGTGCTGGTCTCAGTGCCACATGAGCTACCAGCTCAAATACCCATCACCAGTTGGTAATTTCTTCAACCCCTAGGGGTATTGTTTGGGCCATGGTCACCATTTCAAATCAGATCAATTTCAAATTCATGCCAAGGAATGGGTTACTCTAGTCAAGTGTCCATCCCTGATCCAGTCAGTTGCTGGGAGAGGCCATACACAAACTAAAGTCACCATATACTGGCGCTTACTGTGCAACAAGTCATGTGCTATATGTTACTGAATTCTCACAGCCACTCAGAAATAGGCATTATCATCACCGTGTAGAGAAAAGAAGCCAAGCAAGAGAAGTTAACTGACTTGCCTACAATCAAGCGAAATTGAATTCAACATTTGCAAAAATGTGAACACTAATTAAGAGTAAAGTAAATGATTTGCCAGAAAATTATCTAAGTGATTTTTGTGTCATTGAAGGAACTGAAATCACTTCTCTATGTTATTAAGACTGTACATGTTGATTTTGTTTTATAAATAGGAAAAAAAGTAAAAAGCAAAACAACCCAGCAAATCTCTGGCTTATATAAGTTATTCAAAGTAATTTTTAATGAAGGCAATATATCTCCCTCGAAAATTGTCCCTTTCAAAGAAAGAGACCATAATTTAAACAGTACCTTATTATGACAACTGGATTTTTCAGTCAGGTCAGGAGACTGAGATCTGTGTTTGGGACTAGGCCACTCTTCTCCAATCAAAGATGTCCTCAAGGAGACCTTGTTTAACTGCTGTATATGTAAGAAGAGCAGAAACTGCAGGGTGTCCACTGAAAGCTGTCCAAGAAGAAAATAAATGATGAATACATGTCCTAAAATGACATCAACCACTAGTCTACAACTAAGTAGGTATAGTAAAAGAAATTCACATCTGTATTTTGATCCTAAAAGGACAAATGCAAAAATGTTTCTAGCATTGAATACATATGTCTCTGGTACCCAGATGTAGGAGTGTCTAAAACTAATTAAACTGGAGTCACTTATCTTCTCAGAAAGCTATGTAGCATCTATGGCCATTGAGATTCTCTCCCAAAAGTCATGAAGCACATTCTTTTTAGAAGAATATTATTTCAGAAGTTTAAAATTATATTTAAAAAATCTTAGTAATTTGAATTAAAAAGTAGAAAGAAAGGAAGGAAATTTAATCAAGACACAGAAGTTAGTTTAACATAACCATAAACTTATCAAGAAAGTTTAGGATATCAGAGTAACATCTGAAACTATGTAATTTTTTGGTGTATGGTATTCTGTGGAGGAGCAAGCCTCAGGTTCTCATCAAATTCTTTAAAAAGTACTTGATTAAAAAAAAAATACTACTGGCCTGACAAATGTTCCTAAATCATTTCTTATTTGAAGAAGGTATGGTTTGAAGCTCATGATTATCCTCATATACCCATTCCCATACACATACAATGGAGGCAAAAAAGTGAAGCAATACCTCTAGGACTACAGATTGCCAACATGGCTCAAAATCATGAAGCCTAAGGAACTTAATAATATGGATTCTCAGAACCACCTAAACCTAGCTGTTCAAATCAGCAGTCAACATGGAACCTCATGAATCTTATGTATTTTTTTTTTAAGTTTTTTTCTTAACTAAAGTTACTTTCTTAACTAAACACTTTGAGGTAACTGTAGTTTCACATGAAGCTGCAAGAACAAAAATGTGATGTACTCTTTACTCAATTTCCCATCTTGCAAAACTATCATGCACTAGTATTGACAGGGTATTGACATGGATGCAGTCAGGGTAGAGAAACTTCCATCCACACACGGATCCTTCATGATGCCCTTTTATAGCCACACCTACTTCCCACCTTCCCTCACCCCTTCTTCAGCCCCTGGACACTTTTCTGTTCTCTATCTCTTCTGTCATTTTAAGAATGTTACATAAATGGAATCATAGTATGTCATCTTTTGGGACTGACTTTTTTCACTCAACATAATTTCCTGATTTTATACATATTAGTACTTCCATTTAATAATTATTTGTTATATTGTCATTACTTCTTCATATACCTGCCTCTCCATGAGACTATGAGATCTCTTTTTCATTTTTATGTCGCTAGTAACTAGCACAGAAACTAGTACATAGTAAGCACTCAAAAAACACTGGGGCTTCCTGAAGGTTTTATTCATCTCTGTATCCACAGCACTCACTACTGCACATAATTCAGTTCAGTTCAGTCGCTCAGTGGTGTCTGACTCTTTGCGACCCCACGAACCGCAGCACGCCAGGCCTCCCTGTCCATCACCAACTCCCGGAGTCCACCCAAACCCATGTCCATTGAGTCGGTGACGCCATTCAACCATCTCATTCTCTGTTGTCCCCTTCTCCTCCTGCCCCCAATCCCTCCCAGCATCAGGGTCGTTTCAAATGAGTCAGCTCTTCGCAACAGGTAGCCAAAGTATTGGAGTTTCAGCTTTAACATCAGTCCTTCCAATGAACACCCAGGACTGATCTCCTTTAGGATGGACTGGTTGGATCTCCTTGCAGTCCAAGGGACTCTCAAGAGTCCTCCCCAACACCACAGTTCAAAAGCATCAATTCTTTAGCGCTTAGCTTTCTTTACAGTCCAACTCTCACATCCATACATGACCACTGGAAAAACCATAGCCTTGACCAGACGGACCTTTGTTGACAAAGTTATGTCTCTGCTTTTTAATATGCTGCACAGAGTAGGCACTCAATAAATGTTTGTGGGCTGATGCTGAAGCTGAAGCTCTGACACCCTGGCCAACTGATGCCAAAAGCTTACTCACTGGAAAAGACCCTGATGCTGGGAAAGATTGAGGGCATGAGAAGGGGGCAACAGAGGATGAGATGGTTGGATGGCACCACTGATGCAATGGACGTGAACTAGGGCAAACTCTGAGAGATAGCGAAGGAGAGGGAAGCCTGGCGTGTTGCAGTTCATGGGGTCACAGAGAGCTGGACATGATTTAGCGACTGAACAACAACTAATTATAATGCCCTTCTCCTCCTGGTTGCTTGCCAAACTTTTTTTCAATTTCCAAAACCTTGTTTAGATATTATTTTATGTGGTAGAGTCTCGCTAAATGCTAACTAAATACCTTCCCCTCCTTGAGCACACAATTAGATGGCATTTCCCAGCCTCCTTTGAAACTGGATATGGTATAACTGGGTTACAATCAATGGAATATGGGTGGATTTACACATACCACTTTCAAGCCTCACAAAGAATAGAAGTGAAGGACTCAGGCCCTAGTGGGCATGGCCGTAGCAAACTGTATTTTATTTGCAACTGCTCACTTCCTCATCTTCCAAGGGGCTTACATGGCTCTACCCATGGCCACAGGATTTCCCTACTTCCTATGAGGTAGATTCTCTCCCATCTTAATATCAGGCATGGACATGTGACAAAGCTTTAGCCAATGGAACAAAAGTAGTTGCTGTTTATGTCACATCTGAGCAAAAGTTTTAAGAGGTGTCAAAACTTTTCTCCTGTTCTTTTGCTCTTCCCTTCTGTCGTAAGACAGGCATGACCATCACAGAAGCTGTTTCTTCAGCCCGAGTCCCCATATGGGCAGAAACATAGAGCCAGAGCCTGGAAAAGAGCCTTCACTAAGGTGCAAACTAAAAGTCAAATAAGCAAGAAATAAACTCCAGTTACTGTAAGCCACTGGAATTTCATTTTTGTTTGTTTTTAACTGCAGCAAAGCAGACTAGTATAACAGTGGCTCCAAAAGACAGAGGATGCCTAGATCCCTGAGTCATTGCTTAGACAACAGCAGCCTAGAGACTCATCCAACCAGATGCCTTATGTTGGGTGCCGCATGAATAAGAAATAAAATGTTACTGCACTAAGCCACTGAAATGCTGGACTCACTTGTTACTGTCATAAGCTTACTCTGATTAATGTACTTTCCCTGTGAAGTCTTTCCTCATCACCAGAATTATTCTCTTCTCTATTCTGTTTCTGTACTTTATGCATACTTTTACTGTATATTCCATACTATTAAATAGTACTTTTTAAACTGAAGTATAGTTGATGTACAATATTGTGTTAAATTTCATGTGTACAGCAAAGTGATTCGGTTACACACACACACACACACACACACAATTGATTCTTTTCCATTTTATATATATATATACATATTTGATTCTTTTCCATTATAGTCTATTACAAGATATTGAATATAGTTCCCTGTGCCATACAGCATATCCTTGTTGTTTACCTATTTTATACATGGTGTTGTGCATCTGTTAATCCCATACTCCTAATTTATCTCCCCACTTCCCCTTTGGTAACCACAAGTGTGTTTTCTATGTCCATGAGTCTGTTTCAGTTTTGCAAATAAGTTCATTTGTACTATTTTCTATATCCACACAGAAGTGGTATCATTTTTGTTTTTCTCTGTCTTACTTCATTCAGTATGATAATCTCTAGGTCCATCCATGTTGCTGCAAATGGCATGATTTCATTCTTTTCTATGATGAGTAATTAATATATGTATCTTCCTTATCCATTCATCTATTGACAGACACTTAGGTTGCCTCCAAGTGTTAGCAACTGTAAACATACTACTGTGAACACTGGGGTACATGCATCTTTTCAAATTAGAGTTTTCTTTGGATATAGGTCCAAGAGTGGGATTGCGGGATCATATGGTAGCTTTATTTTTATTTTAAGGAACCTCCATACTGTTTTCCATAGTGGCTGTACCAATTTACATTCCCGTCAACAATTTGGAAGGTAGTCTCTTCTCCACACCCTCCCCAGCATTTATTATTTGTAGACTTTTTGATGATAGCCATTTTGAATGGTGTGACGTAATACCTCAAAGTGATTTTTTTAAAAAATTTTTTATTAGAGTATAGTTGATTTGGGCTTCCCTAGTGGCTCAGATGGAAAAGAACCTGCCTGCAATGCTGGAGATCCAGATTCGATCCCTGGGTTGGGAAGATCCCCTGGAGAAGGGAATGGCAACCCACTCCAGTATTCTTGCCTAGAGAATCCCATGGACAGAGGAGCCTGGTGGGCTACAGTCCATGGGGTCACCAAGAGTTGGACATGACTGAGTGACTAATACAGTAATAGTTGATTTACAATGTTTGTTAGTTTGAGGTGCATAGCAAAGTGAATCAGTTACACATATATCCACTTTTTTTTAGATTCTTTTCCCATATTGATCATTTCAGAGTACTGAGTAGAATTCAATGTGGTTTTTGATTTGCACTTCTCTAATAATTAGCACTGTTGGTCATCTGCATGTCTTCTTTGAAGAAATGTTTATTAAATAGCACCTTTTTAATACACACCAGCTTCCCCTATTAGTCTATGAGCTCCATGAAGGCAGAGCTGCTAGTCTAATCATCTTTGAATCCCAGCACATAGCAGATGCACACTTAAAAATAGGCAGGTGCTCTTACCATAACATGTCAACAGTTCATAAGCACTCAAATACCTCAATATTAGTTTTAATGTCAATGAAAATATTTCCCTCTTCCAATTACAGGGTTTCTATATCATTCCACTTTGAGAGTAGATGAGTATGGATTGCTAAGTAAGGACTAATTCACTAAATACTGCCAAACTGGAAATGCTAAAACTTAAATGGTGCTTTGGGGTCACATGGTCATTAAAATCTAAAACGGCACACTTTACAGCTAGTACAAAAATTTTAAATAGTTTATTTCTCAAAGTAACTAAACACACACACATATACATATAAACTCATACCTGATTTCTTTGCTTTTCAACTTCATCCTCAGACACGCAGTTGGACAGAATCTCAGACCATTCCAGGCGCTCCTCTGGTGTCTTCAGTGCAAGACTATCAAACATTTCAAAGTAAAGCCATGCCAGATCCTTAGCCAACTGCAGCTTCCCACATGCAATGTGCCTCCACGTAGACCAAGACAGGCGTGGGTAACCTCCCTCTATGGTCCGTGTTCGCACATAGGTGGATATCTTCCTGAGATAGTGAAGACTGAACTTGGATGGAGGGGGAATCTGCAAGGCACCCACTATAAAGGGTTCTGCTTTCACCCAGAGGAGAACTCCGGACTGATCCATATTATCTCTAAGAACATCTGCGTGAAAAGGCTTCTTTGCATACCTAGGAAACAAAGTTTTTTTATAAACTAATTTGAAACAAAACTCATTTACACATTTTCTTGTAAGGTGACCTCTCCCTTAGCTGTTTTTAAATGTACTGCTGCTAAGTCGCTTCAGTCGTGTCCGACTCTGTGTGACCCCATAGATGGGCTCCACCAGGCTCCCCCAGCCCTGAGATTCTCCGGGCAAGAACACTGGAATGGGTTGCCATTTCCCTCTCCAATGCATGAGAGTGAAAAGTGAAAGTGAAGTTGCTCAGTCGTGTCTGACTCTTAGCGACCCCATGGACTGCAGCCCACCAGGCTCCTCTGTCCAGTTTAAAAAGTGAATCCAGTTTATCAAACAAAAGTAGAAAAGATTTTTGGCCAGATCTCATCATAATCTATTTGAGCAAGAAAAAAATGTGATAAAGCCATCTGACTTGAATTGTTCAAAGTGGTTGTTCTAGGAAGAGTATAAATGCGTGAGGTATGAAATAGATGCCTGCTCAGGATAAAGAAAAGAAGAAATGGAAAAAAAGAGCCATCCTATCACCAGAAATCTTTCTCTACCCTGAGGGCAAACACTAATCAAAATAAGGGGAATAAAACTTCAAAGTCCAATCACTTACACATAGAGGATGAGATTGATTAAAGATTTGGATATGTGTTGACCATATGAGTGCAATATCAACCACTAGCATGAGGTGGCAGACAAGAATGCTCATGTAAACATAAGTCAAAAAAAACTGATCAAGGGAAATTAAAGCATCTTTATTCTCTGTAACAGTTAACCTGCTCTGGCATATTCTACTGTCCTTAGTTCAGAAGCAATATTTTTAGATTTTGTTTGTTCATTGTTTGCTGTAACAAAAATACACCACTTTTATGGAATATTTATTAAATATCTAAAAATGGAAGGGGAGGAAAGTATCCACAGTCCCACCACCAAAGGGAAACTGGTAATATTTTACTGTACTTCTTTCCTTTCTTTCTACACAGGTTTTTGAATGATCATAGTTGTGATAATACTGTACATATTGCATTGTATGATAATACAGTTCTGTATTATTTTAAAAGCTGAAAAAATAAATATAATCCAGTTTATTCAACTGTTCTATTTTCAGACACCTTGTAAATTTAAAATTTTTCACAAAAACAAGACAGCCAAAATAGTGATCATTGTTGAAGCTGAATGATGAGCACATGGGGGTTCACTTACCTATTCCACTTTTATATATGTTAAATTTTTCCACAGTAAAAAGTTTAATGTTTTCACTTTTATAAATAATGCTATAATTACCATCTTTCTGCATATATTCTGGCTTGTGATTAATTCCCAGAGAAAATTTTCAAATGTGTGCACTTGTGAAATGAAGTAATTGACATTTCTCAAGTTCCTGCCATGTATGTCCACTGCTTTCCAAAATGATTATATCAAATTTTCCATCAGTTGACCAAGGAATGGTTTTCATTGAGCACGCCTCAGCATTAACTTCACTTTAAAAACCTTCATTTTATGACTGGATGAAAAAAAGTTTTACTGCTATTTTTGTTTGGCACTTGATTCTAAGAAAACTGTGCTTCTTTGGGGAATGCTCTGTTCAAAAAATAACGGACATAAATTAAGTGCTTATTATGTGCTTGTTAGCATTCTAAGTATTTCATGCTCTTCACCTTCTTTCATCCTTACAACCACCTAGAGATACATATGATTATCCCCATTTTCAGATGAGAAAACTGGGTCTTAGAAAAGTTAAGGGAGTTACTTACCTAAAGTCACATACTTGAGTTGGCAGAGAACCCTGGACTAGAATTCAAGTCAGTCTGACTTCAGAACTGAGCTACTTACAAATATATATATCAATACTTTAGGAACCCAGTTTTAGGGGAATCTGGAAAGTGGGAGTGAATCCAGAAGAGAATTACCAGAATGAGTTGTCTTAAATGGAGGGCCACGTAAGAGCCAGGTGAAGAATCATGGAAGCACGAACCCCAGAAAGGGTGTGAGAGGGTGGATGACAGCTATCTTTGAAGTCTCTGAGTAAAATCAGACGATGCAAGTTCTGTGAGGAAGATCTTGGCCCGCTCCAGTGTAGTCCACCTGTCTCTAAAGCGAGCAATCAAAAGCTCACTGGAGACGAACCCGCTAGTCTAACCACGAAATTCGAGACGGCTAAATTCATAAACATAAACTGAAGCTCCTTTCCGCTTCAAAAGCTCCCCCTGGGATGCCCTGGGATCCTGGTTTTTTAGGAGGGGAGACCGGCGTGAGGCCCAAGGCCGTCCTCCCGAGGCTTCGCCGCCACCTCATCCGCGGTCCGCGGTAGGACGCGGTCCAGGTTGGGACGCGGGATGTGCAGCCTGAGCGCGCCCGGATCAGACTTCGGGAACAGAGAAGCCCCAGCTGACAGGGTCTGTAGAGGACCCAAGACCTGGCGAGCGCAAAGGCTGCCTTTCCAGCCGGAGCCCGAAGCGAGATGGTCCCTCTCCTCCCTCCCTGGCGCGGGCCAGCGAGCAGTTACCTGCGAAGCCAAGGGGCCGTTCTACCGTACGTCTCTGGGTGCGGCCGTGCCTTGCGCGCCAGACCGGCCCCGCGCTCGTCGCCCACCTCTGCGCAAGCGCGAGGCCTCGCACCACCGAGACCGGGGGCACGACATTGCTAGAGCGGCCCAGTACTTCTTCCGCGGTCTGGGAAACACTTGGCTGGCGCCAAGAGTCCTTGATGCTGGAACCTGGAACCAGATCTGGCTGCTTTCTGGAGTCGCGCCTTTCTACTCAGGGTAGTAGGAAGTTTTCTATTGCTCCACAGAGCTGTGGTCAGCAACTAGCTGCTGGTAAGGTCAGCACGCTTTCATCAGTAATAATAATGAAAGTGACAGTTAACTTTTATAGAATACTATGAACTGGGCACTGATTAAAGCACCTTAACTTATCTCAGTCTTCCTAAGAGTACTCTAAGTACACTTGTTTTACAGATGAAGAAACTAGGGCTTAGAGAGGTGAAAGTAACACAGCGACCGAGCAAAGATACAAACCCAGGCTATCTGAAGCGGGAGCGACCAGGGTGAGCTCCTTAACTGTTAGCTTTTCCTCCATGTTACTGCCTTTAAGAAGTGTTTTTTTGGATTTCACGTAGTATAAGAACATCACTCCTTTCTCTAAACTTTCATTTTATGATTTTTGGCCATTTCCTGCTTTCTTAGTTCGTTTATGGCCTCTAGGTGTGGGAGATACAAAGGTAAATAAGACCATAAAATGCAATTTAGCTCCTCTTGCAGGTCGCCTCTCTCCCTTAGTAGGCATCTTCCTGAAAGCAGTAACCTGGTCTCCCTCTTAGCTCTGCACTGTGTCTGGCAGTGTTAGGCACTTGAATTACAGTAGTGAACAAAACATAAAGCCCTTGCTTTCTTGGAGTGTATATTTTAATAGGTAGAATAAATTATGCATTAGGAAAAAATAAAATACTTTCATATGTAAGTGCTACGAAATTTGGGGAAAGGAGTGAATACCAAACCTGAGCTGAGACCTGAAGAATAAGAAGCCAGCACAGGAAGATCACAGTCAAAGCGACTTTTACACCGTAGCAGACTCTGTTCTAAGCTGCAGTCTTAAACAGCTGTTAAGAGAACAGTCCAGATTCATGCTCTCATGAAACTGGCATTCTACTATGTGTGAGTGTTAGGGGCAGGGATGAAAATAATAAAATAAAACAGGGCAGTGTAAGAACAGAGGTTCAACAGTTGCTAATTTTGTTTGCTTGGTCAAGGAAGTCTTCTATAAAATGGTGACTTGAAGCTGTTATCTGAGTTTAAAAAGGAGTACCCATGTTAGGATCTGAGGGAAGAGTGTTTCAGGCAGAAAACAACTAGAATAAAGGCTCTAACCAGGAATGAGCTTGATGTATTAAAAAAAAAGATAAAGGAAACCATTTTGCTGAAAAAGGAGTATACTAGGTGAAGGTACAGATCATGTAAGTTTTTTGTCTGTTTCCTCAGCTTTATTGAGAAATAATAAGTTTCTTTCTGGCCCCATGTGCCTATAGAGTACTTGAAACTTGGCTACTGGCACACTGGAATGATGCTGAGAGTCTGGGCGCGTTCATTCATGCCTCCCCATGTCCTGCTTCCTAATTCTGACTTCTGCCTGCTGCCTGTCGTGATCACTTGATCACCGTAGCTGCATTGCCAATCATGGTTCAAATATTTATCTGTGAGGTTTGCTTTTTCTATTTAAGTTCCCATAAATTTTTATTTCATTACATTTATTCTGCAGATGATCATTGGCATGTTTGAACAGTATCATTCTCCCACTTCCCCAGCTCTTTATATTCTAGACTGAGAAGTTTTATTTTTGATTATTATCTTAATCTGACTTTATACACATTCCTTATTTTTTCAGATGTAACAGTACAAACTTTTAGGATTGTAAAGGAAGAGACTCTCGCCTTTGAGATGTTACTAGATTTTAGGACTAAGATATTTTCTAGGATTAACATTCTTCTGAAAATTCGGGTGACTGCTTCAATTCCTTTCATCTCATCCTCTGTCACCCCTTCTCTTCCTGAGGATGAGATAGTTGGATGGCATCATCAATTCAATGGACATGAGTTTGAGCAAACTACTAGAGATAGTGAAGGACAGGAAAGCCTGGCCTGCTGCTGTCCATGGGGTTGCAAAGAGTCAGATACAGACACGACTGAGCAACTGAACAAATGTATTTCTTTATATTATCAATGTTTTAATATTGACTCAGCTATACCAGTATTCCTCTTTAAACTTGTTAGGCACTAGTTACCCACTTAGAGAATAATTAGGTAGATGGTTTATTTAAAGTTATATATTTGTCTTTTGCTGCCTATTAATATTTTAATGTGTATGATACCCAGGTGATATACATACATATAATTGATATATTTTAAATCTCTTTAAACATTTCTTATGGGGGTTCCCTAGTGACTCAGTGGTAAAGAATCCGCCTGCCAATGCAGGAGACCTGGCTTTGATCCCTGGGTCAGGAAGATCCCCTGGAGAAGGAAATAGCAACCCACTCCAGTATTCTTGCCTGGGGAATCCCATGGACAGAGGAGCCTGGCAGGCTACAGTCCATGGGGTGACAAAGAGTTGGACACGACTTGGTGGCTACACAAGGAAACATTATTATGCTATCTTATAGCTAGTATAAAGGCTGGGGATCTTATTGTAAGTGCAAGGGAAAGTCATTCGAGGCTTTTAAGCAGAGAAATAATATGATCTGACATGTGTGTAAAAAATCATGGCAGGGAAAAGGGTCGGGGTGAGAAAGAGACCCTAAGATATGAGGAGTGGAGGCAGGGAGACCAGTTAGGAAGCTCTTGCCTGGTGGGAGATGATGTGACTTGGCCGAGAGGTGGTGGAGATAATATAATAGTGGACAGATTCAAGAAATGGTTTAAAGGTAAAGATTCGTATAGGGGACACAGGAGAGAAATCCGGGAAGATACCTGAAGCTTTGCAGTCAACAACTAGGTGGTGATGTACTGAAATGAGCAAAGGGGCGGGTGGAAGGGGTCAGAGGGTCGGTTCTGTTATTATTATTTGGTTCTCTTAAGTGTAATAATATTTATTATTCTTTGCGTGCTTACTATGTGCCAGACCCTGCGCTAGACGGCTTACAGATTAAAATTTCACAATACTATCAGTAAATGCTATGCCTCAGTTTTGTGGAAAAGAAGCTTAAGCTCAGGCTGGGGACAAGGCGCATGTTCTCCCCGCTAGAAGTGGTGGAAGCTGAATTCGAAACTAAGTCAGTCTGCTTCCACGGACATCAGGCCCCTTCTTTGCGAAAGCAAGACAGTTTTCTCGTGAGTTTTGTTAGAAGGCAAAACTTGACCTAAGCGTCGCGTCCGTTGTACCGTTGACTTGCAGTCATTGTCCCCGCCCATCTCGCTCGCGTACCTCCTCCCGGGCGTCCAGCGCCTAGCTCTATATGAATGAAATTCCTAGACTCGTAACCAAGATAAAACCTCCTTCCCGCAATTGGCCAGTGCTGGGAGAAGAGCCTTGTGATTGGTAGAGAGTCCAAGGAGGCGGGCGGAGGGAAACTTCTCGTACCGTGGACGCCGGCTCTAGGAACGCGTCCTACATCACCAATCTTTACGTAATTTTATCCGACTGGCAGGTGCTTGGGCCGGACGGATTCCTGCGGCGGCGCGATTCTCTGACGTTTCCCCTTCTAATTGGCCGGGAGCTGCGGCTGCAGTTCAGAAGCCTAACTGGCCGCCCGCGCCTCCTCGGAGGTGAAGTGTACTGCACTGATTGGCTGTGAGGCGCCGGCCGCGTGTGATGTCCCGAGCAGCGATTGGCTCTGGCCCGCTAGGGGCTTCTCTCGCCGGGACTCGGGACTCCCGGGAAGTGGACTGGCAGAGGAGGGGGCAAGCTAGCTGTCGCTCCTAACTAAGTCGGAGACCCGAGCGTAAGGGGGCCTCTCAGGGCCGGGTGGGCTGGCGAGCCGACGCGGCGGCGGCGGCGGCGGGGGCTGTGAGGAGTGCGGGGGTCCGGGGCCGGCACAGGGGGACTATGGCCCCGCAGAACCTGGGCACCTTCTGCCTGTTGCTGCTGTACCTCATCGGGACCGTGATCGCCGGGTGAGGAATTGGAACCTGCGGGCACGGGGCCATTAAGTCAGTCTTGGCTGGGAAGGAGGCTGGGGAGAGAAGGGGACATTGTCCGACGGGGGGAGTGGAAAGGGGCGTTGCTGTGGTGAGGCGGCGGAGAGGAGGAGTGGGTAGTGTGGGCCAGGTTAGTGGGATGGAGAGGAGGACAGTGGGTGACCGGGGTGATAGGGGCTTAGACCCAGAAGCCCTAGAACTAGATTTGCCCAGAGAAACGAGGGTTGGCTGCAGTGCCAAACGCAACGTGGGATGGGGGGCTGCTGAGTTGGAGAAGGGGATGATACAGTGTTAAGTCTACAACGAGCCGTTGGGCTGGCATTAAAGTGGGTGGGTTGTGATGCCAGGTAAAGTGAGGAAGTGGGGAGAATAGGTAGGGTAGCCATGCCGGCACTGAAAGAAATTGGATTGAGGGATCAAGGCAGACCCTTTGAAGAGCCCGTATACCTTTCAGCTTCGTAAGATACTGAGCCTAAGCTGTCATCATGCCTCACTGTCTCTCCAGGGGGCATTCTTAGGGAGCTGAGTAGTATTACAAGCAGAAGGGAGAAACATTTTACCAATAGATAGTAGACTGGAATTCTAGCCCCACCCAACTTATGAATTATGTGACTTTGAAAGAAAACCTAAATTCCCATCTTTGACATGAGGATGATAATGTGCCACCTGTTGGAAGGAAGCAGGACCTCCTGGACTCTAGAGATTCTCCAGCCTTTAAGATTCACTACCCTGTAGGCCCGGTGCCCACTGAATTTGATATGTCAGGCTCATATTTTAGAATGTGGAAAATAGTAAATCCTTAGCTTCTGACAAATTTGTAGGTTACTTTGAAAGGAGATAGGACTACCTAGCAGAAATTGACACTTTAAGTGCTTGTTATTCTCTTAAAAGTTTTTTTACCCCCCGTGTGCATATATGCTTAAACTTTGTTGGGTTTTTTTTTCCTTGTGAAACATCTTATACTTCTAAAATAAAAATCTTCTTCTCCTAGGTAACACTTTATTGTATTTTTAACATGTTTTTGTTAGCACTTTTTGCACTTAAAGCAATGTGTACCTTAAGTTGTTTGAACAAGATGTCAGTATAAATACTATTAATGCTCTTAACTATAAAGTTAGTGAAAAAGTGAAAGTGCTAATCACTCAGTTCTGTCCAACTCTTTGGAACTCCATGGTTTTAAACCCACCAGGCTTCTCCGTCCTTGGAATTCTCCAGGCAAGAATATTGAAGTGGGTTGCCATTTCCTTCTCCAGGAGATCTTCCCGACCCAGCAATCAAATATAGGTCCCTTGCATTGCAAGCAGATTCTTTACCATCTGAGCCACCAGGGAAGCCCAACTATAAACTTAAGTCTTTCATAAAGGAATTTCCTGGAAACTGTAATGTTGATACTGAATTGTGCCAGCCATCTCCCTGTGTTTTTCTCAGCTATTACTTAACCATTTTTATATTAAGTATATCCTAAGTAAGCCTCATTTTTTATATAGTTAGCTCTTTTGTTGTTAACATTAGTGAACTTTTTTCTAGTTTTGTCTCAAGAGATGCCAGGTTTTTGCATATTTGGGGGGAGGGGGATAAAGCACCTAAATAATCCTCATGGAATAATCCTCATCCCCTAGTCAGTGATAATTTTAAAAACTTACACATAAAATGATTATCTGATTTCCCTAAAGTGTGACTTAGAGCTTATTAAATCATTTTTTTAAGGTCCTTTGGTATATTACGTGGATCTTGGTACCCCAATGCATTTTCCCCCCACTACATTTTAAAATTATCATCACTCCTACATGATCTCCATTGTGAATAACTTTCCCATCCCTTGGTTGAGAGAGTGTATTTTCAGAAAAATTTCTGCTGGCTAAAGGGATAGACTTTTGAGACCATACTTATTTAGTCATTTCATTCAGTGAATATTTATTGGTGTCTTCTAGGGACTGGATGTGGTCCCTGTCCTCAAGGTTTATTAGTCTGATTCTGTCTTCTCATTGGCCTTTACTGCAAAGATTTGCTCTACAGTTAATTTAGTTCTAGCATAGTTCCTGGCAAGGACGACAGTGGCTCTCCACTTTGTCTCTTAACTCATGCCATGTGCATATTTGCAGCTGCTGAGACTTATAGGCACCAGCATATGGGTTCCAGCAGCTGGCTCTGATTAAGACTTGACCTAGACAAACTAGAATAACTCCTAGTAATGGAAACAGTGAGAGACTTTATTTTTTGGGGCTCCAAAATCACTGCAGATGGTGACTGCAGCCTTGAAATTAAAAGATGCTTGCTCCTTGGAAGAAAAGCTATGACCAGCCTAGACAGCATATTAAAAAGCAGAAACATTACTTTGCCAACAAAGGTCCATCTAGTCAAGGCTATGGTTTTTCCAGTAGTCATGTATGGATGTGAGAGTTGGACTATAAAGAAAGCTGAGTGCCAAAAGAATTGATGCTTTTGAACTGTGGTGTTGGAGAAGATGCTTGAGAGTCCCTTGGACAGCAAAGAGATCCAACCAGTCCATCCTCAAGGAAATCAGTCCTGAATATTCATTGGAAGGACTAATGCTGAAGCTGAAACTCCAATACTTTGGCCACCTGATGTGAAGAACTGACTGACTGGAAAAGACCCTGATGCTGGGAAAGATTGAAGGCAGGAGGAGAAGTGGACGACAGAGGATGAGATAGTTGGATGGCATCACCAACTCGATGGACCTGAGTTTGAGCAAGCTCCAAGAGTTTGTGATGGACAGGGAAACCTGGCGTGCTGCAATCCATGGAGTCACAAAGAGTCGGACACAACTGAGCGACTGAACTGGCTGAATGACTGCAAAATTGATATTTTCTCTTTTTTGGTGCAAAACTCCACAGCTCATACATTCAAATGAATGTTATTCTCTCTTCAGGCTTCTCTTGTTTGGGCTTTGACTTAACTTCTGTGTTAACCTCGGAAGTTAATTTTAGTCACCTCATTTTTAACATTCCAAGTGTGCTACTGTTAGAACGTTTATGTGATACAATCTTTTTGGATAGAGAAAATCATCCTTTGAGATTATTTTATCTTTGGAAGCAGTCAAGTCATTTGAAGTCAGTAATAGAGAACAACAAAGAGAGTCAATTTGATTATAGAGTTCTTGCTTGGAAATAATGTGTGACCATAAAATAAGAAAATGATTTTCTTGTCTAAAAGTAGTTCCCCTAACAGAAGAATGCCACAGATACTTTGAATAATCCTAGCATTGTTCAAAAAGTACATAGCCTCTCATTATGATTGCTTCAATGTATGAAACTCGTTACAAATTCTAGTGTGGTTTTCTTTTTTAGTCATTCTTTTTGTATGTCACATGTGTACCTTCATTTTCCTACCTCTTTGCTCAGACAGAAACCTAAATGTAAAGAAAAAATTTAACTTTTAAAGATGTAATGTATAACCCTTTAATGCAGTATCTTCTCCCTCTCCTGCATCCCCAGGCGAGACTTCTATAAGATCTTGGGGGTGCCTCGCAGTGCCTCTATAAAGGATATTAAAAAGGCCTACAGGAAACTAGCCCTGCAGCTTCATCCTGACCGGAATCCAGATGATCCACGAGCACAGGAGAAATTCCAGGATCTGGGTGCTGCTTATGAGGTGAGTCAGGAAGAAGATAAAGTATAAATAAAACCAGGAGATACAGAAAAGACCGTGTAACACAGAGTAACACTCCCGTTTTTCAGGTCACTTTTTAAAAGAAATAGACAACAGATAAAAGTAGTGCTCAATGCTATATTGTACATTTATTTTAGAAGGTACTACTTCCTGCCCTTTTCATATCACTGTTTGTTTTCTTAAGGAGAGTAGTGTTAAAAAAGATTAATGAAAGAAGATAGAATTAGTAGATTAATTAGTAGATTGATCTTCGGTCGGTCTGTTTGGAAGTTGGGGCCAGAAGCAGAAACAAAATCTAAATGAGGATTGCAAATCCACCTGCCTATATGGACCAGGCAGATAATATGCATGGCACGTATAAGATAAAACAGGAGAGTGGATATTCTACCTCTATTTTAGCAATCAGCAGGGATTGAAGAGGACTGTGACAGACTGAAGACTTCCTGACTCATTTCAAGGCAGCAGCGCCCAGCCAGTGTTTGCCGTATGTAGATGAAGCACTGTGTTGCCAGATCATTTAATTTTTCTAGAGGAGTGGAATTCCTGATTTTTTTGGTAAATTTTATGGTTATAACATGTTGGGAACTAACTCAATTTAAAATTTTCTTTTATGTGCAGATCAAAGAAAACCTAACTATAGTTTGAATTTGCAACCTCTAATCTAGAGGTTAAAACATTTGATGTGTATCATTTCATTTAATCTTCATTAGGACAACGTGAAATTTAGTAGAGCTGGGCATATTCTTAATCCCATTGTCTTTCTTTCTTTTTCAACAACACAGAGGAGTATTTACTGTATCCTTAATAACCTTTTTTACTATTTGAAAAACCATTTTACACAACACCATGGTGAAAAAATTTTTACAAATAAGCAACTGATGATCTTTCATGTGTATTTAAGAGTTAGCTGCTTTGCATGTGTTGCATCACCTTTTCCCTAGAAATAGGATAAGAGATCTGTGGTTATATTTTTTTTTCCAGCTTTTTTGAGATATAATTGACAAATGAAATTATAAGATATTTAAAGTGTACATTGTGGTGATTTGATATATGTATACATTGTGAAAGGATTTTGCTCGATCCATCACACCATGTATTTCTTTTTATAGTGAGGACGTTTAAGTTCTGCTTTCCTCACAACTTGCAGCTGTACAATAGAGTGTTATCAATTCTAGTCACCATTTATTCCCATTTTCTAAAAGGACACAGAAAAAATAATTTGACTGCAGTAGTCAGGGAGCTACAGCTTCTGAATTCAGATTAAATCCCTGTATAGTGAGAAGATTGGAAACAAGTCTGAAAAATATTTTAGTGGGAAAAAACCACACAGAGGGGATTCCAAGGCCTCCTGGGTTAAAGAAGTGAATGAAGTAAAAGTGATTTATATGCACATGAAACTTAAAACTGATGGGGTTTCCCTTTCTTCTCTCAACACCTATAGGACCAAAATTCCTAACCTTAGGCTCACAAATAAACTTGAGAGGGTTGGTGGACTCTCTTAAATTACTGTATGTAACATTTTGTTTCTTGTTAATATGGATTCCATGTTTTGCACTTTATTTCCCATGAATACTCCCATTGCTTGCTAGAAACCCAATAATCAAAAATATTTTCTGGGAGAACTGTTGCTAAGAATTTTCCATGCTCTTTATAGATTCTCCATGTTGTTTCACCATGACCTAGGCAGGCTATACATGCATCATTCAATGAGATTGCAATTTAACTCAGAACCTTTCTAGTCCTCAGTTCAAATTTTCTTTCTTCTTTGCATCATTCACTTGATTGCCTGTCTTTGGTCCTTGGATAAATTAGTGTCCATAAATCAAAATCCCACTAAAGTTGAAGAGTCTATTGTGACTACGTCTGTCTTCTCTACTGAGCTTACTGCAGGCATTTTAATTAGTTGAGACTGGTTGATTGGCCAGTCAACTAAGAAATTCCTTTCTTTCTCTTAAAAATAAAAGTTTCCAAGACTGGAATAAAACTGCACTCTGTAGATAGAAGAGAAGTGAGGAGTAAGTGAATGATAATAGATAACTTTAAGAGTAGTTTTGGGGGAGTTATTACAGAAGCCTCCTATGTCCAAAAAGAAGCTGACTTAAAAATAGTCTTTGTTTGGGGGGTTTTGAAATGGAATTTCTTATGGATCCAGTGTGGAATTCATTTCTTTGCCAAGGTAAGAACAGAGAAGTAGACTTGAAAGTGAAAATATTGAAAATCCCGATCCCATAATAATGAGGTGTTTTTTTGTTGTTGTTTTTTAAGTTAACTCTGCCCATTTCTATGTCCCCAAAGTAGCTTTTTTTCTTTTTTTAAAAAAAAGGATATTTATCCAACCCTTTATTTTTTACCTGCTCTATCATAGTGGCTTTAGTTGAGTACTCGAGTCACTTCTAGTCTAACTCATTTCTCTTTGATTTTAAGAATGCTCACTTTCTTATACACTGACTTTCTTATACACTGACTTTCTTCTTATCCTTCTGAATGTATCTTAAATGTTAATAGAGTTTTTTACTGTAGCTCCTTACGCATCATTCAGGCCCTGTGCCAAAAATGTGTCCTATTTACATATGCCAATCAGATCTTCCCTTCCTTTTGCTGAGTCAACAAGCCCCATATACTTCCAACCTTTTTTTTTCCCTGAGCCAACACAAGTATGAGTTTAGAATAACTTTTTCCTTCAGTCTGCTGTCTAAATAGAAATGTAAGAATACCAAAGAGCATGAAGTTGTTTAATTTTCAAACTTACGTTGTTGTTTAGTTGCTAAGTTCTGTCGGTCTCTTTGCGATGCCATGGGACTGTAGCCCACCAGGCTCCTCTGTCCATGGAATTCTCCAGACAGGAATTCTGGAGAGAGTTGCCATTTCCTTCTCCAGGGAGTCTTTCCAACCCAAGGATCAAGCCTGCATCTCCTGCTTAGCAGGCGGATTCTTTACCACTGAGCCACCTGGGAAGCCCCTTCGAAGTGCATATATTTCAGAATGCTGTCAGTAAATGGGAAGCTTTTTTTGGAAGGCAAATTTTGAATAACACTGAAGCTTATTTTGTTTTACATTCTTTATTCTAGATATGAAATGGTCCCAGTGAGAAAGCATATACTTATGACTGAGCATATAGTTTTCTAAAACCATTAAAACTTTAGAAAGTCTTTTCTCAAGTTGTCAAATTGAGCTTGAGCATCCTTCGTAGAGCAGTGTCCCTTTTCACTCTTTGCAATTCAGATTCAGGAGGTTATGAATTGTATGTGCCAGACAGCACTCTTCCACAAATGAATTTCTACATACATCAAAAGAATGAAAGGGGAATATGAAAATAGTGTAGACCTTTCTGGAGACCTGTCATTTGATTGCCTCAACTTGCCAGTCTCTTAATTTGTGTGGGGTACTGTCGGGTAGAGCTTATGGTATAGATATGTGAGGCTGAGCAAAGTTGAAAGCTGTCCTTATTTACTGCTTCTGTGACTGATGACAATCGCGTCAGTCGTGTCCCAAGCTTATAGTTTAGAGAGATAATACAGCATAGTGATTAGCAGTCTAAGTATGGGAGTCATACTACATGGGAAGTAAACCTGAGGAATTCATCTCACTCTTTCCTGTTACTGCCCTCACATTCATAGCTATGTTGCTAATCTTGTTAGTGCTAATCTGCATGATGTTTATGCAGCTAGGTGAGTTCTGATCAATTTAAATTAAAAACATGAGTTGAGATTGTGAAAAGTTACAAAATGAACGCTGATCAAAGAATTTATTCTGACAAAGAAATAACTCTTAAACATGCCTTAATAACATACATAATGAAAACCACATTCCACTAAAATTTTACACATAGTATCAAGAGTTTAAAATTTTAAAAACATAAATGTGAATGCACCTTACCAAACCATTACCAACTCATAGTCGTTTCCTCCACTGGCTTTTGCCCCCAGGTTCTGTCAGATAGTGAGAAACGGAAACAGTATGATACATATGGTGAAGAGGGCTTGAAAGATGGGCATCAGAGCTCCCATGGAGACATTTTTTCACAGTAAGTAATTTATCCATCTGCAAGGTATGAGTGTCTGAGAGTGGATCACTTAGTGATTATTAAAGAATTATCCTTGCTCCCTTGTTCAGAGTCTTTTGATGAAGAGTACAACTCTTCATAGCATAGTGATTAGCAGCCTGTCACTGGAGCCTATCAAGGACCAACTGATCCTTGACCAGAAGGTCACTCATCATCCTTTGTATAGGAATATACTTCTCTATTTTCACAAAGCTCCAGAAAAGATGGGTCGTACTTACAAGGATGTCCACTTGTTGGGGACTATGTTGGGGGTGATATATATTGGAAACCAGTTCATTTTGTCTCCTTGCTGTCTTCAAATCTGCAAACCACTTAGTGAGCAAGGTGATTCTTGTAAGAGAGAGAAATTCCTGCTCCTATACCCAGAGCTGCCTCTTCATCCTGTCGACAAGAAAGGGATGATTGTGATCATCAGCATTGGTGAAAGGAGTCAGGGCAGAGACTCTCCATCTCTTGTTGCTCCTGGCTTTCTGAGAATGCTGAGTGGCTGGATAATAAATACCTTCCCACTCTTTGAGGCCCACTTTATTGAACATTTGAATTGTCATGTGCTCTGATGATGCATAAATAGGGGGTCTTGATCGGGGATTTTGAATCAAATTATAAATAAAAACATATTTGAATATGCATTTTTGTCGGGGGAGGATGCAATGCTTTCTTCAGATTCTTAAAAGAGTTTTGTCAACTCAAAAAAAGTAAGAATCACAGCTGCCATGTTTAGTGTTTGGGGGTGATGGTAGATTTTCAGGACCTGTGAAGATATGTGAATAATACGGTTAGGAAATCCTGCTCTTCCCCAGGATTGATTTGGCTGCTTTAGCCTACCAGGGAAGTTTCCCGTCCGAACCTCTTGGCAGTTAGAAGTGATACCCAGAGACGCCAGAAAGAGAAAAGGCTCTGCCCATGCCCCTTTTGCACCAAAAGCCTCCCCGTCTGCTTTTATTCAAGATTCAGGGAATCTCTTCACCAAGACTGGGGGTTTTTTGTCTTTTTTTTTCTGGAGGGAGGGGTTGAGGGGTTGTATGGTTGTCATCACTGTGCTAACATCTGAGGCTTCTTAACCAAAATTTAAGATTATAATTAGAACCCCTATGGAGTTAAAGGTCACTTTTTATATTAATCTTAAAGTGATGCTTCTGTTATTTAACACAAATTAATTTTGATCATATGAGACCAGAACTTCCTTTTCTTTCAGATCCACAGTTTTACTGAGACTGATGCTTTTTTAGTTTAATTATGTATCCAAGATTTTTGTACAAAGCAGTAGCTTCTTTCACCAAAGTTAGTATCTAAAAAGCATATAAAGGTGAACACTACAAGAGTCCAAAATTACCGTTGGGTTCAGCAATACATTGGCTTATGTATACTATACCCTTTCTCAATATCTCCATTATATTCTAATATTTGTCAGTATTAAGAGATTATTTTTTCATTGTTTAAGAATTCATTGGCATACTTTATACACTGTACTGTATGTCTAGAAGATATTAAAAAGTAGTTTTTTTGTGTTGGGGCA
The DNA here is from genome assembly GCF_033118175.1 of Dama dama. NCBI lineage: Eukaryota > Metazoa > Chordata > Mammalia > Artiodactyla > Cervidae > Dama > Dama dama. Next base: position 38,688,774 of record NC_083699.1, read on the forward strand.
ATATATATGTACTATATATTTATACTATAAATACTATATAATAAGTTGTATATGATGTTATTACTTCACTGTGTTAAAAATATCTTTCAGTTTTGCTTATTGGTAGGTCACAATATTTTATCAGTGTGAAGAAAACTAAAATTGTAAGAGGTGAATTTTGATTTCTTTTCCTGATGATTTTACACTTACCAATAGCTTCTTTGGAGATTTTGGTTTCATGTTCGGAGGAACCCCTCGTCAGCAAGATAGAAATATTCCAAGAGGAAGTGATATTATTGTAGATCTCGAAGTCACTTTGGAAGAAGTGTATGCAGGAAATTTTGTAGAAGTAAGTCCAAATTATGCATCTATTCATATTAACTCTAGAATGTGTTCTTATGACTAAAACTAAGAGGTTTCTGGGTACCTTCCCTGTCTTTTAGGAAGGGGGGCAGTGCATAGAATTGAATTAATCATAATCCTTGGTTCATGATATGCTGTAATTGTTTCATGAACTCATCTCTTAGCCCAAGAACTTAATAAAACAATAAACCAGGACTTATATCTACCTACATGCTACTTCCCTATTCCAACCCCCCACCTCCCTTCCAAGGAGACTACCTTATATCCTGAGTTTCGTCTCTACTGCCACTGTTTATTTGTTCTATTATATGTGTATGTATACCTGAATAGTATTTCGTTCACTCACATGGTTTCTGACTTTTTGAAAACAACATCAGACTGTGCATTATCTTCTGAGACTGGCCTTTTTTTTTTTACTTACTCCTAATATTGTCAGGATTCACCCATGTTGTTGCTTACAGCTATAATTCTGCTGAATAGAATTTCACTGCCACCGCATTGGATCAACAGGCCTGTAGGTTGTTTCCAGTTTTCTTCCAATTCCAAACAGTGCTTTTAGGAAGCCTTGTACCTGTATTCAGGTACAGAGACTAATTTCCCATGTTCCCTTGCAGGCCTGTTGTCTGTAGTCCTTGGCTATACATAATGTACACATCACTTTATTATAGTTAGCATGCTCCTAAACAAATTCCTTGTTAATCTAATTGTTGTAAAGAATGTATGTACGTGACCTTGCTATTTAAATGCCCCCATGGTCTATTCTTTTTAAGAAAAATATTTACTGTAAGAGAGCATAGTGGTTAGAAGTACAGACTTTGGAGCTAGACTGCCTGATTTAGGGTCCTGGCTCTGCGGTACATTGGTTGTGTGACCTTGGTCATATTACTGAGCCTTCCTGTGCTTTCATTCCATTCTCTGTAAAATGGAGATGATAGCGGCATCTATGTCGTAAAGAGTTCATAAATATATGTGATTAGGGCCTTGCTTGGCACATAGTAAGTGCCATAACTGTTAGCTATAATTACTTCTATTGTTTATCCTGTTGAACTGGGCTTCATATGTTCGTAGGCTTTGAGGGATTTTCCTCCAAGCATTTGCCTCATTCAGCTGCATAGACATGCATTTCTTCATATATTTTAGTTTTCCTTTGATTGGGAGGGATCAGAATGTTTGATTGCAGTCAGCTACAAGGAGATGCTCATTGTGTCTCTTCTTACAGGCTGAGTATCTAGATTGAGGCAGCATCGGAAAACACTGCCAGATTGAGTTGCCTGAAACAAGGAAGTGTTTTCATGAGGTTAATCATGGCTCATCTTGGAGTGGGAGCCACATGCCAGCTTTTGAAGGCTGTGGTTGTTCTTCAGGGCTCCTGCTTTACGCAGCTCAGATTTCTCAAGAAATAGTAATTCTGTGGACTGTGTTAACTCAGTAGTATTTCTTTGTGGCTTAGAAAAAGTGATCCTATACACACTGTCTTCTAGCTCTTCTTTCTTACCCTTCTCTCTCTCCTCCAGCTTTAGAATTTGAGTCTGTTAAAGATCCATTTACTACAGTCCTGTGTGGGGGCTGACTTGTAACTCCTCCAGGACTTCTCTCAGCTGTGGGTCTCCCTGATGGATGGCTTGGGAGAGAAGGGGAGGTTCCAGCCCAGATCTGGTGAGGAAACTGAAACCTGGGGGATGCAAAAGAGAAGCTTATGCTGTGTCTGCATTTCCTAGGTGGTTAGAAACAAACCTGTGGCGAGGCAGGCCCCTGGCAAACGGAAGTGCAACTGCAGGCAGGAGATGCGGACCACCCAGCTGGGCCCCGGGCGCTTCCAGATGACCCAGGAGGTGGTCTGCGACGAGTGCCCGAATGTCAAGTGAGTGGAAGCACCTTCTTCGCTCTGCCAAGGGACACTTTAATCATCTCACTGGCCTAATAAAATGCCAGTGGTCCATACCTAGATTTTTTTTCCTTCCCTCTCTTCCTCATGTCCTGCCAGAGGACAGAGCAAGGAAATTTACATTTTTGTTTCTTCTTAAAGTATCTCTTCTGAATATCTTCTTTTATGTGTATAAGCTAATCAGCTTTATTTCTGAATGTTCTTAAAGCTGTTGATATTCCATTTTTTTCTACTTGGAATATTTAGAGCAGTCTTATATGTCCAGCTAAATTTCAGATTAGAGACATACTGTTTGCTGATTACATTATGAACACAACTATTTAATTGAACCTTCAGTTGTATATATTAAATCTAGCTCATTTATTTGTGGGATCAGGGGAAAAAATCAAATAGGATAAACTCACCTGTTAGATTTTCTGATAAACATGATACTGTCCTTTCAGGTGGACATTTATGTAAGTGTGAGTGGTCTTCTCTGTTATTGATCCTCATGTTAAAGCAGCCAGCCAACTGTAGGCCCTTTTGGAATCAGTGGTTGCGTGATTACGTGATATATAGAAGCTTTGCCCTGGCATTTGGCAGGTGGAAGGTGTAAATGGATATCAAGTGACTTTATCATCTAGAGATACAGGCTAGTCTTCCAAGAAAAAGAAGATTGAGTAGATAAAACTTGAATTGTCTGTGTCTAGGATTTGGTTTATATTTTCATTTGTTTTTCCTTTTAAATTCTCTTTGTCTCAGACTAGTGAATGAAGAGCGAACACTGGAGGTAGAAATCGAACCTGGGGTGAGGGACGGCATGGAGTACCCCTTTATTGGAGAAGGTGAAACATTGACATTGGTGTTTTATTATCATAGCTTTCTGCTCTCTGAATGCTTATGAATACCTCCCACCTCACCCCATACTTCATGGCCACATAGTAAATGCATCCTTTCCAACATACTTCCATTGTTTTTTAGGACACAGGAAGCCTTTTGTGACCATCTTTAAGCTCTAGCATTACTGTGTATCCTTTGAATACGATGGCCAAAAGTTACTGTCCAGTAGCCTAAGTTGGGCTTCCCAGGTGGCGCTAGTGATGAAGAACCTGCTTGCCAATGCAGGAGGCATAAGAGACACGGGTTTGATCCCTAGGTCAGGAAGATCCCCTGGAGGAAGGCATAGCAACCCACTTCAGTATTCTTGCCTGGAGAATCCCATGAACAGAGGAGCCTGGAGGGCTATGGTCCATGGGGTCGCAGAGAATCAGACACGACTGAGCGACTTAGCATGCACACACAGCCTAAATTATATCAAAGTTTAAGATGTTCAGAACTTAATGGATTAATTTGAACTCCACAATAAAAGAAGAGACGTAACTCTAATTGGCATTAATGAGATGCTCTCAGACCTCATTTTGGGGTTAAATTTAAAACTCTAGAAGAAAAAATAGCTTTAAAACATAAGGTTCAGAAATCAGTGAATCATTCTTTGTTTAGGAAATAGGTCAACTTATTTACTGCTGTGCCTGAGGCACAGGTGAGCCTCAGTAATAGTTTGAAATTTGATATAACCAGATAGACTGTGCTCACAGATAGGCTTAACAGTCAAAGCCCAAGTTAGAGGCTTTAACAACTTCTTTCAGCTACCAAACAGATTTGCAGTGTTCCGCTTACAGTGTGTGGTAATCTCTTCTGACTAGGTGAGCCTCACGTGGATGGAGAGCCAGGAGACCTGCGGTTCCGAATCAAAGTTGTCAAGTAAGTCATCTCAGTTTGGAAGCCTTCTTTGGGTTGGAGCCTCTTATTGAGCCTAAATATTTATTTACTCAGGACTGAAAGATGTTGGGAGGAGAGCATTGATAAGACAAGGAGCTGTGAAAGAGAAGCAGAGAAGGAAGCCAGAGCTAGTAACTGAGGAAATGCGCCCCGTGCAATAATGGGAGACTTTTCCATAGAAAGGACCTACTGTGACGTCATCTGCAGCTGCTGGGCAGCGTCCCTGGTTGCCTCTCTTCAACTTGCAGGGCTCCTTACATAAGAATTTTGCTTGGAACTCAGGCTTTCTTGTTTACCACTTTGGAGACCAGTGATGCCTCTGCGTCTAAGGATTCACTGAAACAGGATTCCCACCCAGATATGGAGAAATGAGTCCCCAGTGCCAAAGACTTTTTTCTCTCTCATGGCACTCCTTAATCTCAGTGGTCTTTCCCCAGTGTTCTTTACCTGCCTTGTCTTTCTGATCACTTCCTGGGAAACTGGGATATGTTCTGTTCCCTGAATGAACCTAGTCCCTTCTCAAGTCCGTATCTTTGCCAGGATTCACTCTTGTCCTGTCCCCAGCCTCCCATACACCCTCCTTATCTACAGCTTCAGAGCCGACCGGGCCTTATAAACCCAGCTCTGGAATCCCCACCCAGCCACTGATCTCTGACACCCTTCTCCCCCAGGTCCACGGCCAGAAGTTGTCCTTCTCTTTTTTCCATAATCTGATTACTTGTATTTTAATTATATGCTTTTGCTGTTGCTGATCATAAGCTCCTGAAGATGAGGGTTTAATAAATCCTACTAACTTTACAGTCTCTATTAATACTACACACAAAGGGATATCTTAAGAGTTGCTTATTGTTTGAAAAAGTGGCATCCATCCTTTTCCATGATTTTTCTAAAAACTTTTTGAACTCTTCCAGAAAAAGACTGGAAGTTACTGATCTTTACCTTGTTCTCTTCCAGGCACTCGATATTTGAAAGGCGAGGAGATGACTTATACACAAATGTGACAATCTCACTCGTAGAGTCTCTGGTGGGCTTCGATATGGACATTACTCACTTGGATGGTCACAAGGTAAGCAAACTAGTTCTTTTTAAAGTCCTGTCCTTTTAAAGCCGCCTTGTGGCTGGTGTTGAGGTTACTTCAGTCCTTTGGAGCCACGGAGACATGTTTTGCTTGCCCCTTCATCCTGATGCTCTGCTGAGCTGTCTGACATGAGCTCTGGGTACCAGTGCTCACTGGAAGCTGTGTTGTGCTTCGAGAGTACCAGTCCTTCTCTAGTCCATCCCCTTTTGCTTTCCAGGTACATATTTCCCGGGATAAGATCACCAGACCAGGAGCCAAGCTATGGAAGAAAGGGGAAGGGCTCCCCAACTTTGACAACAACAACATCAAGGGCTCTTTGATAATCACCTTCGATGTGGATTTTCCAAAAGAACAGTTGTCAGAGGAAGCAAGAGAAGGTGAGGGTATAATGTTTACTCTTCAGGAAAAGATGAGGTCTGGTTTAGAAGGATCAGAGGCTTAGAGGGTGATGGCTGCAATGGTTGCTTGCGAAGAGGGCCCAGGTGGTGGGTTGTAAGGAAAAAGGAAAAGGTAAAGGAAAAAGGAAAGAGGTCAGAAGTGGAAAGAGGACAAAGAAGAAGGGATGGAAAACCGCTGAAGAGCTTTCTGTCCATTCCAGTTGCCTCTTCTCATGGGATTTTGTGGGATGTGTGTGTTGTATGTCTGCCTGAGACACAAAGAGAAGGGATCACCTGGACGTGCGTGTATGGGTATCCCCACGTGATGAAGTTGGACGTGGGTAGTTACTTGTTTAATTCAGATCCATGCTTGTCATAGGGCCTTTTGTGGAGCCTCCCTGTGAAACATGCTCTTTAAGCTGCATTTTTGTTAATGGAGTCATTTGTTCATTCTTTCCCCAGGTATCAAACAGCTACTGAAACAAGGATCAGTGCAGAAGGTTTACAATGGACTGCAAGGATATTAAGATTGAATAAAATTGGACTTTGTTTTAAAATAAGTGAATCAGCGATATTTATTATCTGCAGGGGTTTTTTTTGTGTGTGTATTTTTGTTTTCATTTTCAATATGCAAGTTTGGTTTAATTTTTTTTCTTCTAATGATCGTCATGAAATGAGTAAGCGGGCTTAAGAATTTGTCCATTTGTGTTGAGAAAAGAATGACCAGCAAAAGGTTTAATAATACCTCTCCCTTTGGGATATATGTCTGGTGCTGCCGCCCGAGTTTCAAGAATTAAAGCTGCAAGAGGACTCCAGAAGCAAAAAGACACTATACAAAGGGTTGGAGTAAATTGTTAGCTGTTTCATTTGAAATACCAAGTGGAGAAGTCTGTTTTTAAATACATTCTGTTGTTGATTTTTTTCTTGACTCCTGTTTCTTGTTGGTTCAGCTCCCCTGTTGCCTCTCCCATCTCAGCCTTTTTCCTTGTCATTTTTCCTCAACCAGCCTCATTTCCCTCCCTGGGACCTGTGTGCTTGTTGGATTCTCCTCCCATGAAGCAAGATGAACGCACAAGCCTGTGAGAGAGTGGTGAAGATCAAGTCCCCATACCCAGTTAAACACACATGGCACTTTCTAGAGAGGACCCTGAAGAAATTAGAGATGGGAGTGGATGAAACAAGGACCTAATTATCCTTGAGAAAGTATATTTCTTCTCATTTTAAGTAGAGAATAGTAAAATCTGACATGGAAACTTTACTGTTTTAGAAAGCACTTTTCATGTGTCCAATATCAGTTGACATCATGTTTAACAGGTCTTTGGCTTGTGTTGGGAACTAGAATTGTTGTTGCCCCTAGGAGATGAATTTAAAGTACTAGAATAACAAATTTACATTTTCTTCTGTCAGTGGCACCTAATTCAGGTGGTATGTGACTTCAATATATGTGAATTTGGAACCTCTTTCCCTTCATTACATGGTCAGATCACATTCTACTCTTCCTTACTTTAGCTAGTGAATGTTTCAATGTTGTTGAACAACTGTTGCAGAGGGTTTATGGAGCTGCCTTCTAGTCATGAGTATGGTTCCAGCAACATTCCCATCTATGTCTATATAACAGCCAATGCTGCTGTTGCCTTTTCATTTATTTTGCCCTGTTTTATAAAAATTAAGGGAAGAGGGGAATAAATTTCATCCATTTAGAATAGTTAACAAGCACATCATTTAACCTTGATCAGACAATATTTGGGTTTGAGTGATCCAACTGTACATTTACTTGTAAGGGGAAAGAAAATTGAGGAATATTTAAAATGCTAAAAATCTTAGAAATTAAATGCACCACATAGATACATATGTATGTTTCATGGACTTTTTGTACACTTAATATTCATTATGTACTAAGATTCTGTAGTTAAAAATTTCTGAGGAATAATTATCAACACTTATCTCCTATATCTTAGCCCAGGAGAGCTCTCGATCATGATTTGCACCTATTGATTTTCTACAAGATTTTTGCAAGAATCAGTCACATACTAAGCTAGAACTGTTAGTAGCTAGGAAGACCCCAGATATAATTCTTTTGCTTCAAATAAGAATGTTCTTGGGGCTTTGTCACTATTTAAGTGCTTTCTCTGAAACACATGGTAATATGGAAAGACGTATCAGAGCCCCATAAGTGTTCTTGTAATAAAGCATAGTAAGAGGATGATGTGGTGGTGATGACAGGAAGATTGTAAAACCAGGCTTTAAAGTTCATGCTTTTTGCACTAGGGTACAGCTGCCTTCCCAGAAGTTAATGCTGCCCCGAAGTGGAGCAGTGATCCCCAAGGCAGCAAGCTTCCTATGGAATGGGCTTGGGAGGTGATAGTGGTCAATATGTAAGCTCCCCTCAAGCCAAAAGTTTCTGTGTACCAAAAAAAAAAGTCACTATGAGTTACAAAGTTTTCATGTGAAGAACTGAAAACTTGTCCTCTTACTCATTGAGTAGAAAATATTTATTGAGTCCTTATTATGGGCCAGTTTCTGTTCAAGTGTTTTATATGGATGAGGTTGTTTATATGGAAGAGAGACTGTTATCCTCAATCTACAGATGAGGAAATTAAGTTACATCTCACAGCTTACAAGCAGTGGGTCCAACATTTGAAGCCAAGCAGTCTGCTCCAGAGAATGTATCAACTACCACGAACTCATGATTTCTATTCAAAGAAAACAGGTGGTGTGGAGGAAATATTCTAGATAGTGATGGTGGGAGGATAAATAATAGTGCCGGGCTGACCTGCAGGGAAAAATGTCCCTGCAGTGAGATATACAATGAAGCAGAAAGGGTGGTTGGCCTGTGACACTGGGCAAGCCAGTTGGAAATGATGAAGGATGATATATTTTAAGGAGAGTTTTTGCATGTTTCTAACATTTTGGCTATACATTTATGTAAGTTTAGTTTCTGCTCTTCAGCTACATTCACTATTGGTTATATTGCCAGATTCCTGAATCCTAGATGGGTGTTAGTGCTCAGAAATCACTGTTGTTGGAAAAGGGAACAGGGTATGGAAAGTTAAAACCAATTGTAAAAGTTGCATTGGTTGGTCTTAAAAATGAAAGGAAGATTTTACTCTAGTCTTTGAAAAAAGTTAAGCTGCAATTAGCTCCAGTAAAAACATCTATCCTGAACACAAAGATTCCAGGAGATAAGCAGAGAGGAAAAAAGTTTGATGAGTGTTTACTTTTTTAAAATTCTAGACTTTCAGTCACTGGCATGGTACCAGAACTCATGCTGAAGGGTTGACTGTGGGTCACAGAGAGTAGGCACCAGTACAGCTCCCACCACGATTTATGTCAAAGAGCCCAGACCCTTTCTCTTTCCACTAAATGAAATTAATACTTATGAGTGGTACAGCTTTAAGTATGGTATCTCTACTGATGCAACCAGCCCGAGAACGCCACGATCGGAGTGCAGTGTCATCACAGAGCTAAGTGTCAATGAGGATGCTCTAAAACTGCTCAGTCCAATATGGGACCATATGTCCACTTCTGAGCACCTGAAATGTGGCTGGTGCAAACTAAGAGGTGCTATACATGTAAAGTACACAGTAGATTTTGACGACTTGGTACAAAAAAAAGAACGTAAAGTAATGCAATAATTTTATATATTGGTTACATGTTGAAATGATAGTATTCTGGGTATATTTGGTAAAATATATTATTAAAATGATAAATAAAATACATTATAAAATTTGCCTTACCTTAGTTTTGGATTTTTACTTTTCAAAATGTGGATTCTAGAAAATTTTAAATTATGTGTATAGCTTACTTTACTGATGGCTGCCAGGTTACTTCTCAATATGGGGCAAATTGACTTAATATTTGGGACGAAGGGCCTCATGTTCACTGTTATTCAATTACATCTCATTCAATTCAGTCCAGTGGTCCTGATGGTTAAGATGTTTTGGGATTCCAACTCAGTCATCCGATATTCTGTGCTTCTCCAGTTGATGTTATCTGTCCTCTGTATTGGCTGAGACATCAAGATTTTTTATCCAAATAGTGAAGAAAAGAATTGAAGGCCAGCTCTTGAATTTTGCCATTGAAAGCCTTGCTCCAGGTTGTCATCAAAACATCAGCATATAGTCATATCAGCCTCCATGAAAATAGCTATTTTGCATGTAGCCATATTTCTTATCATGTCCGCAAGGATATGCTGAGAGGCCTTGTTGAAATCCATTTATACAGCAGCTTCTTAGGAAATGAGGTGGATCTGACTTGAATTCTTAGCAAGCCCATATATGTGCCCTAGGGATCAGTACTTTCTAATTTGCTGCTGCTGCTGCTAAGTCGCTTCAGTCGTGTCCAACTGTGTGACCTCATAGATGGCAGCCCACCAAGCTCCCCCATCCCTGGGATTCTCCAGGCAAGAATACTGGAGTGGGTTGCCATTTCCTTCTCCAATGCATGAAAGTGAAAAGTGAAAGTTAAGTCGCTCAGGCGTGTCTGACTCTTCAAGACCCCATGGACTGCAGCCTACCAGGCTCCTCTGTCTATGGGATTTTCCAGGCAAGAGTACTGGAGTGGGTTGCCATTGCCTTCTCCGACTTTATAATTTACGTGCTTACAAATGATGACTAAGTTGACTGTCATGTTCTTAGCTTTTGGAAAAATCGTGCATCTTCAGTCTTTCAGCCTCTCACTCCTCCACAGTCCCTCAACATCACAGCCATGTTTAACAACCTCCTCTATATTCCTTTAAGTACTTAAATTTTGTCTAGTCCAGAAGACATGATTTCCTTTGAAGTGGTAAAAGTGTTTCTTGTCATCAGCTCTTCCCTCTTGGGCTTCCATTTCCTCCTACTGATGTTCATTCTGCCTTTACATTTCAAACGTTCTTCCTGATGGAGTACAGATGCAAAGTTGGAGGTTTTATATACCATAGTGATTAAAATGTATATGATCTAGAATCAAGCTGCTTAAAATCAAACTCCAATGCCACCACTTACAAGCTATGCCTCAGTTTTTCCATTTGCAAAATGGTAATAATAATAGCACCTATTTCACAGAGTCATTGGACAATTCCAACTGGAATCCCTGGCTTGGGGCAGATAGGCAAAAAGGAGCAAGTTAGTATTTTCTATGTTGCTTAATTAAGATTTGTTTCCCCTCTGCAATGCATGAGGTTTGCCTCCAGGTGGCACTAAAATAGTGCTATGCTAGTGTTAAAATCAGCCCTGAAACTCCAGACTTTTTTATTTTTTTTTTGTTTCCCAGACTTTTTAAAAAAGCCATTTTCTGGCTATTATCACTTAAAAAAAAAAGTTATTCGTTAAAATGACAAAAATGATAACTTTCAATGCAAATTCAAATAAATAATGCACCTTGACTCTCTCTTGCCCTCCTCTCTTAGCCTCACTTATTCCTAATGTAGATTTCACAGGGGCTGGATTTTGATTTAGATATCAGTTCTGCCAAAAAAACAAAAATAAATAAAAGATGGCTCCTGAGAACTAATACCAGTTGAGGAAAACATCGTGAGGAGCCAGACTAGATGATTAAAAACAAGTCAGGTAATTAAAGCCTCTGCCTCTTCTAACTGGTCACTAACCTAGGACAACAGAAAATTGATAGACAAGGTTTTCAGCAAGGCATTTTATGATCCATATCTTTATATCTTTGGGGGCAGAATTAGAGACATATAGTTGGATTCAAAACTCACTAACTATGGCTGAACATGCTGTTGATTAATGAATCAGTGTCAGCCTGGAAGGGAGGTGGTCTCTGCTGGTACAAAACAGAGCTATGTCCCCTCAGTCTTGATCTATTCAGTACTTCTATCAGCGGTGAGCGTTCAGAAAGAGTTTAAAATGCCAAGTGCTTAGTATGTGTGTAACAGTTTCATAGCCCTTATGTGCTTGTAGGTCCAAAAGTCCTAGGAGAGAAGCAGGACACATTAAAGCTGGCCAGACAAGCTCTGACTCCTGCACAATGCTCTGGATGGGGGAAGCACAGCACAACACAGTTACAAGGGGACTTGCACTAAATTTTGAGAGCAAGTAACTATAACAACGGCTTCCCCAGTGGCTCAGCGATAAAGAACCCGTGTGCAATGCAGGAGATGTGGATTTGATTCCTGAGTCGGGGAGATCCCCTGGAGGAGGGCATGGCAACCCACTCCAGTATTCTTGCCTGGAGAATACCCATGGACAGAGGATCCTGGTGGGCTACAGTCCACAGGGTTGCAAAGAGTCGGACACAACTGAAACTATTGAGCACGCAAAACTGTAACCAACTAAAGAATCAGTTGATTCACAGTTTTATACCATCAGGACCACTATATGAAGCTGTAAGCCTCCAAATTGTAAGAGTTAAATGTCTCCTTGTTTTGAGGTTTGGTAAAGGAATTTTGACACTGGTGGGAGCAAGAAACTTCCCCTAATTCTGCTCGTCAACTGCAACAAGAAGGAAGCCAGGTGAGCAGCCTGATGGTGCTGTTAATGGTGATACCCCAGTTACTATTGCTGTGTATCAAATTACCCCAAACTGAGTGGCTTAAAACAGCAACATTTATTTTTATTGCAAGCCTGTAGAATGGGATGGACTTGATGAAGACAGCGCCTTTGTGCATGTGGTGTCTACAGGGACAGCTCAAAACCTGGGGACTGGAGTTCTCTGAAAGCTCTATTCACATGTCTCATAGATGACCCTGGGAGGATTCAAGCAGCGAGCGGCCGGAACAGTGAGGAAGCATAGCTGACCTTCTTCTATGTTAGTTCAGGGCTTCCAAAACACATGCTTCAAAAGACAGAAGAAAGGAAAAGCTTTATTTCTTTGTATGACCTAGCCTCCTAAGTCACAGCATCTTTTCTCCACATTCTTTCTATTCATGGCATCCACAAAGGCTCACCCGTATTCCAGGGGAGAGAAATTAGATTCAACCTTCTGATGAAAGACTCTTCAGGTTCTGAAAGAGTACGTAGACCTGCATATATTGCTATGCGCCCCCCCACCTCCTTTTTTTTTTTTTTTTTTCCAGAAAATACAGTTTGCCCTGGGAGATCACATGCTGCTGCTGCTGCTGCTAAGTCACTTCATTCATGACCGACTCTGTGCGACCCCATAGACAGCAGCCCACCAGGCTCCCCCGTCCCTGGGATTCTCCAGGCAAGAACACTGGAATGGGTTGCCATTGCCTTCTCCAATGCGTAAAAGTGAAAAGTGAAAGTGAAGTCACTCAGCCGTGCCAGACTCTTAGCAACCCCGGGGACTGCAGCCTACCAGGCTCCTCTGTCCATGGGATTCTCCAGGCAAGAGTACTGGAGTGGGGTGCCATTGCCTTCTCCAGGGAGATCACATGCGGTAAACATAAGAGCAGTAGCCATGATCAAGGGATGTTAGAGCAGCAATGGAGAAGCCTCACGGTGCTCTTGCAGCATGAAAGAGGACAGCGAAACTCAAGAAGAATGAAGGGACTATCTGCACATCCACGAGCACCTCCCCGTCCCTGCCACCCAGGAAGGGAAGGATTCTGGGAGCAGGAGTCTTGGAAATGGGACCTGAGCCAAAGGTAGCACCATTCTAGTCCATGGGGTTATCCCCTTCTCTACTGGGGGAGCCTGAAAAATGTGGGTTACCCATCAGTGACCTTCCACGAAAACATGAAGGATGCTGATTAGAGCCATGGACACTTAAACCTGAGACCATTGTCAAGAGGACAGGTCTGGTTCCTTTCATTACCATAGCTGAAACCTCTCAGAACCTGGTTCTGGGAAAAGAGGACTACTAGTTGTGTTTTCCTGGAGGAGGGCATGGCAACCCACTCCAGTGTTCTTGCCTGGAGAATCCCCATGAACAGAGAGGAGCCTGGCTCTACAATCCAGGGGACTGCAGAGTCGCACACGACTGAGCGACTAAGCATACATAGCACAGTTGTGTTTTAAAGCAAATAGCACAAGGAAAGTCCTTAAAGTCAATTGCATCTTCTGGTAGCCCTCAGGACTTGCCATAGTGTGATCACTGAATTCATCCCCACCAGCTGCCGGGTGCTGGGCAAGGTGCCGAGGATAGGCATGTGTAAGGTGCTCAAACATGTTTCTCAGTACTGGGGGCCTCACAATCTAGTGCAGGGGCTTCCCACACTGACCCCTGGCCCCAAATAATTCATGTTCAATGCAGAAAACTTGGAAAACACATGCAAAAATGTGACATTTGAACCTAAAACTCTAGTTCTTCCAATCTCAAAATACAGTTACTCCAAGATGTGTGTGCATGCCGAGAATGTGATCAAAAAGGAGATGCAAACTCAAACTGTTATGAAGTACCACACTAAGAGTTGTCTTTACATTTCTTTGATGGTCTTTGTTTTACATTTCTTTGAAGTTTCAAGCCTAGACCTAATCAATGTGACTCACTTTCTAGAGAAACTGGCTGAACTGAGACGAATCCTCGGCTATGTGTAAGCCATGGGCGTGTGGTCCCTGTAATTTTGGTGACAGCATATAAATCCAGAATGAGCATAGACTCTCAGACTGGCTAAACTCTGGGCAGTTCTTGGATTCATTCAATGTACAGATATTTTTATCTTTTACTTAACTCTTGCTATAGAAACTGAGAGCCCCATCAGTGATACAGATGTAGGTTCAGGAAGGCATAGGTTCAGGAATGAGATGCACCCTGATTGATACGCTCGCTCAACAATTGACCAGAACACAGTCTATGAAATTGCAATGTTCTCAATTTGCTTGAGTGTGATCATGCTTAGCTCCAGGTCTGCGGTTCTGAATCCAAGTGCTGACTCTGCAGTGAGACTGTCTGAATTCAAATCCTAGTTCTTCCCATTATAGCAATGTGACCTCGGAGAAGTATCTGAACCTCTCTGAGCCTCAGTCTCCTCACCTACATCATATTCTGAAGATACACAGCATGATGTACTTAAAGTACTTAGCAAAGTACCTGGTGTGCAGCAAATACTCTTTAAATATTAGTCATCACTGTGGACTGGATGTTTGTGGCCCTTAATTCTTCCCCAACCACCAAATTCATAGGTTTCAGCCCTAATGCCTAGTGATGGTATTCAGAAGTAGAGTTTTCAGAAGGTAACAAGGTCATGAGGGCCTTATAGAGATGTGAGAGATGATCTCTCTTTCCACCATGTGAGGATACAAGAAGAAGACAGCCATCCGCAAACCAGGAAGCATGCCCTCACAGGACACTGGATCTGCCAACACCTTGATCTTGGACTTAACCTCTGGAACTGTGAGAAATAAACGTCTGTTGTTTAAGCCACCCAATTTATGGTAATTTGTTATAGCAGCCTGAGTGAAGACAGTTATTATTTACTATTATGAAATAAATGCAATTAAACTGTTTTTGAAGAAGTTTGCACTTCTGGTAAAGCATCACATTTTTGAAACCTTAGCAGGTTATCTTTCCCCAGTGTCAACCAGTATAAAACATTCATTGACCTGCTCATGTGTGTGTATATCTGACCCTGTAGTACTCCCCACTCTGGAAAAAACAGAAATGTCCCTGCTGAAGGATTTCTGCAAAGAGCCGATGGAAACTGACCCTACATTCTCAGTGGGCTCCAGGGCCAGAAAGACAGGAACTGCTAGGAGGGGGTGTACTATAAAACATTAATAGAGAAACTGCAAATAGAGGTGGGAGACCAGAAGGGGGCACTCTCACGCTCTGGGAGGACAGCAGAACCCCGGAGTAAGCAAGGCTTCTCTTTCCTAGCAAGGACTCAGTCAATGGGAAACCATGGACGTCTTGTTTACTACAGCCTTTCCAACTTCCTTTCACTCTTTATGAAAGAGTTCTCCTTCCCTTGCTGTTTGGGGACTAGCCTATAGCTCACGGTTGCAGACACTGAAATGTAATTCTCTGTTGGTCAGAATAAACCCATCTTTGCTGGAGAAATATCTAGGAGTCTATTTGTTTCATGTCAATATTTTGGTGGCCTAAACAGGGACCAGAAAAGACTTTCAGTGGCTCCAGGACAGCTAAGCAAATAGGTATGCTATCCACAATTGAGCCCAGAGTGGCTTACTGCTTTTCTAATGAACCTGGAGTCAAAAGATACATCTTTCTCCTGGATCTGAACTCACATACCCTTGTGTTTAAAGCTCTCCTTTATTTAGGATCTATTTAAAGGTTTCATCTTTCTGGTTAAAGCTTTATTCTCTATGTGAGTTACTGTTTGGAACTTTGGTCTGATCTTAAAATCAGACTGTTTGAAGTTCTCATGCCCTGAGGTGACAGCACAGACCAACTGGAAGAAGAAAGACTCCTCTTCATTCCTAGCATGGACTCAGCAGATGAAAAGTCATGGACTATTTATTTACCACAGCCATCCCAAATTCCTTTTCCTCTCTACAAAAGTGTTCTCCTTCGCCTACCATGCTTGTACTTGTCTGTACCTCACCTTGATTTCAGGCTCCAACTCCAATTCTTTGCTGATCCAGCAATCCATCTTTGCTGAAGAAATATCTGGTAGTCCATTTGTTTCAGGTCAACAGTACTAAAGGTTAAAAGGGGGAAAGGCAAACCAACCACAGAGTCTTATAAGAAATAAACACACATGTCTTCAGAGTTGACCTGTGGTGTACCATCTGTCAGGGTGTTAATATAGTAGGACACCTTAAATTTCTTGGGCCTGTTCTGCTGGAATTCTGAAAGTCAAGACTCACGGTACTTGGTGTGGCCTGTACCAGCGCTAGGGTGACCAACTTATCCTTGTTAGTTTCTGCTTTTAGCATTAGAAGTTTCTAATTCCAGAATGAAAGTTGGGGTCCAAGTGTTGTGTGCCTGAGTCTGCAGGCACAGACTGCAAAAAACCTCCAGAGGGAAAGCCCAGGCCCATAAGAAACATTTTTGAGAAGGTTTCTTTATTTCCATGAGAAGGTGCTGTCCACTCTAGAGGGGTTTGTTGTTTAGTCCCTCGGTCATGTCCAACTCTTTGCGACCCCATGGACCCCCTAGTCAAGCCAGGACGATTGGTCACTCTAAGGTCCAGCATTGAAGGGGCAGCTTGCATGGAAGATGCGTGTTGTTTGTAACTGCCATGGGCAAGGGCGATGGCTGAAGGGACTGGATGGGCAGAGCCAGGATGAGCCCTGAGAATGTTCCATGAAGGAGGAATCTGTGAGAAATGTGCATGGAAATCTAGAAGAGCAGGCCCAAGACATGACTGTTGGTGGGTGAGTGTGTGCAGCAACAGGCCAGACCCTGGTGAGTCCTTCCTGGACTGGGTCATGGAGTGGCATGCATCAAAAACAACACGCCACTTTGGACATTTATGCAGGGGAACAGAGAGGCAATGATTTTCTTTATACATGCACCTCATCCTTTATATTGCAGCTGTAGAAACTATTACTTGTACTGACAATATGGTTAAAATGTAGACAATTGTCTTTCACACATTTCCATTTATTTTAATGAATAACTTTATTCACTCATGCTTCCTAAGAGTACTAGCTACTTTTGTGGTTCTGGGCTTAAATTCCCTGAAAATATCTTTAAAATTATTTTTCTGACTATATGTTGGCAAAATTCTCTCACTTTTTATTTGTTTGTTTTGTTGTCTCTATTTTTTTTGTCGTATGATTATTTGTTTTGTGCCAAGCATTTTCTTAAAACCCATATTAAGGGTTTTCATTTTATATAATATTAATAAAGCACATTAGTTTCTGTGAACAGTGGTATTATTCCATTTCAGAATTCCAGCCTTCCCTGACTACAGACAGTAGGCAGTGGCCAGCTGGCTGACCTCAGAGTCCCTGTCACAGCCTGAGCCTGCAGGCACAGATTGCAAAAACCCTCCAGAGGGAAAGCCCAGGCCCACAAGAAACATTTTTGAGACAGTTTCTTTATTTCCAGGAGAGGGTACTGTTCAGCATGGAGGGGATTGTTGTCAGTCCCTCAGTCCGGTCCAACTCTTTGTGACCCCATGGACTGCAGCATGCCAGAATTCCCTGTCTTTCACTATCTCCCGGAGTGTGCTCAAACTCATGTCCATTGAGTTGGTGATACCATCCAACCATCTCATCCTCCATTGACCCCTTCTCCTCCTGCCTTCTATCTTTCCCAGAATCAGGGTCTCTTCCCATGAATCAGCTCTTTGCAACAGGTGGCCCAAGTATTGGAGCTTCAGTTGCAGCATCAGTCCTTCCCTTCCAATGAATATTCAGGGTTGATTTCCTTTAGGATTGACGGGTTTGATCTCCATACTGTCCAAGGAACTCTCAAGAGTCTTCTGCACCACAGTTCGAAAGCATCAATTCTATGATGCTCAGCCTTCTTTATGGTCCAACTCTCACTTCCATACATGACTACTGGCAAAACCATAGCTTTGACTATGGAGGGGATAGGCTGATGATATAATATACATCCTACTGACCAAGCAGTCAGGTATGGAAACTTTGTGGAGAAGCAACCCACTCCAGTATTCTTGCCTAGAGAAGCCCATGGACAGAGGAGCCTGGCAGGCTACAGTCTATGGGGTTGCAAAGAGTCAGACACGACTGAGCAACTGAGCACATACCCTCACATGGAAACTGTGACTGACAGTTGCCAGGTTTCCAGTTTGTTCTAGTTTGTTTCCAGTTTGTTCTTCCACTGATTGGTCATGAATGCCAGTCCCTCCCCCTATGACTCGGGCAGGGGCTCCATGTCCTCCCTTCAGCCAGGGAAAAGTCCAGTGTCTGTGGGGCAGACAGGGAGTGGGCAGAATTATACCAAGGAAGAAGAGAGAACTTGACTGTGGAAGACTTTTCCAGCTTGCCTGTGTGTGTGCTTAAGTCGCTTCAGTTGTGTCCAACTCTTAGCGACCCTGTGGACCATAGCCTGCCAGGCTCCTCTGTCCATGGGATTATCCCGGCAGGAATACTGGAGTGGGTTGCCATGCCCTCCTCCAGGGGATCTTCCCGACCCCAGGGATGGAACCCACATCTCTTATGTCTCCTGCATTGACAGGCGAGTTCTTTACCACTGGCGCCACTGGGGAAGCTCCTTGCAGGCTTAATTTGGTATAAAAACAATTAGAAACAATTGCAGACTTTTTCAAAGGGAAACAAGCAGAAAACAATACACTCTATTGATTCATTACACATTTATCAAGCAGCCTCAATGTACAAGAACTTTGGATACCCTGAAGAACCAACAATGCCCAAAGGCCAGCTTATGCATGGTGGAGCCAGCCAGTGTGAGTGGGGAGGCAGGCTTATTCAGCGATCTCCTCCCTGAGGGTCATGGCTGCTCTCCTGACCTTGGTAGGAAAATTGGCCTCAGCATATTTGTAACATCATCAGAGTGGCAGAGCAGAGGTGGAACTGAAGCTTGTAGGCACTGGGGGTTAGATTCCTATTCAGCAGTGGGGCTCAGGGTAACCTGCCTGGGGTTGGAGGGAGAGCAGCTGACATATCATAAAAGTGGCACTCCTATAACATTTCATGTTAGACTGGATGAAACATCAACCATTCACATCAAAGGCAAGGCAGTGCTGATGGAAACTAGGGCGTAAACTTCACCCCCATCCACTCCACTAAAGGCCCTCCCGCCTTTAGTGGGAGGTTCTCTGGTCAATACTTTTCCATGGACTTATCTTTAAGCTCATGGACTAAGGACACAGGAATAACAAATGGAGTTTGACTTCTATTACATCAGAAAGTAAATCAACCTTGAACTGTTAGTTTTGGAATTTTCACAAAGAGATAATGCTGCCATTGCCTCTCCCTCCATAATCTGGTCTCCCTTGGTTTAAACTTCCCTGGGTAACCATTTACTATTCCTTCTTAAACACAACGCTCCCAAATTTCTTTTGGTTAAATGCTTATCGCTAGAGATACATTGCATAATAGCTATTTACAATGAGTGGACATTGTTTTCTAACAGCAATTAAATGCCATGGGGACTTTGAGAGCACCACTGTCTTCTGCAGGGCACACTGCCTGCCCCTGGACACTGCTGCCTGCCTCCAGGCTCCACTGGCCCTTGTCCTGGGCACCACTCCTGCTGCTGAACACTGGCTTCTCCCACCCCAGCGGAGGCCCTGGAGCACCCAGGGCCATACTGAGCTCTGTACAGTCTGTGGGAGAAGGTCTCTTTGCTCTTCTGTGTTATAGGCTGTCAACAGGCAACAAAACATAAATGCTGGAATATTCCTGAGGTCCTCTGGGGACAGCCCTCTTCAGTTCTTTCTCATAATAGAATTCAGATAATGAGTTCAAATCAGTGCCAGGCCAGGAGACAAATCTGAGTGACAGACACTGTTGTGTTGTTCGCTTTGACTGTGGAGGAGGCCTCTGTACCAGGCAGGCCTGTCGGCCCTGACTCTATCCGAGGAGGTGGGTGCTGGCCCAGAAGGCGCCCCACCCCTCCTGCAGATGGTGTCTTGGTGGTCTGTTCCACCAATCCCCAGACACACAGTAACATGGCCTAGAATGGGGCTGAGGCTCTGGGACCACAAAAAACCAACTAGCTATCTCTATAACTCTGTCTCACTTAATTTAGAAATGGGAGCTCCAACTCTCAGAAGCCATGGCATGCTTATATTGGAAAAGGAAAATCAAGGCATGTTGATTGAGTGACAAAGTTCAATATTTATGCAAATCAAATGGAAATATCACAAAACATATGTTGGAGTGCCATTCATGATCCACTTTGTTCATAGAACTAAACTTTATTTCTTTTAAATTATTTATTTATTTATTTTAATTTCTTGGCCATGCCATGGGGCATGTGAGATCTTAGGTCACGTGGGATCTTAGTTCCCAGACCAGGGATTGAACCCATGCCCCTGCACTGGAAGTGCAGAGCCTTAATCACTGGACCGCCAGGGAAGTTTGAAACAAAACTCGATAAATTTTAAGGTAGTAAGTTTGGGGATAGAGATTGTGAGATGTTTAGAAGAAAATATCTTTCATGTTGTCTCTCCTCTGAAGGGCCAGGGTATGACTATAGCTAAATTTATAAGTACCAGTGCTGGCACTATTTTCCAGATCACTCCAGGAGTCCGTTTGGGGAAACACACCACTACGGAGTGAAATGAGGGCCATGGTAGTGTGGGGTAGTAGACAGAGGATAGGATGTGGATTCTTGTCAGAGTTCCACATTTACACCATGTGCCTGTTATGCAAACCCCCACACAGAACCTGAGTTCCAAACACCAAGAGCAAGTTAGATGATGGGGATTCCTGATTGAATTTTTTCTTGGTCTGCATTTGATCTATTACTTGACCTATTGAAGTATTTTTCATTTTTATTTCAATAACCACACTTTTCAATGAAAATTTTCTACTTGATTCTTTGTTGTATCTACCTCTCCTGCCTGCTGCCTTGCTTTGTGGTTTCTATGAATGCATTTGATCTATTACTTGACCTATTGAAGTATTTTTCATTTTTATTTCAATAACCACACTTTTCAATGAAAATTTTCTACTTGATTCTTTGTTGTATCTACCTCTCCTGCCTGCTGCCTTGCTTTGTGGTTTCTATGGCTAAATTTAATGCATAAGTTTGACAGGCATCTAGCAGAATCGACCTGGAGGAAAGGTCTAAGAGAAGTCTTGGGGAAAAGGCTGCCCTGAGAAAGTCCAGCTGAGCACAGTGCTGCCCCGGGAGAGCCCGTGTGAGCAACTCAAGGGTGGGGACTCTGAATTCACAAGGGTTTCTTATCACTGCCTAAACACAGCCCATCCTCCTCCACCTCTTGACTTTGTCAGTGTATTCCTTCCAACCAGACAGCCATACTCTGACTTCTACCTATCCAAACCCTGCCCATTCTCAGGGTCACATTCAAAATGTACCCCCATCGGTGATGTCTTCTTTCCTTTCTGCTGCCCACCCTCAGTGGGGAATGGTTCTCCCCTCCTCCCATGAATGCCTGTAGGCTTGGTTCCTTTTATGATTTCATGGCTCAATGCAAAATGAAAACACAGGGCTCCTTGTTCAAAAGTTATTAGGAATTTCAGTTCGGTGACAGCAGAGTGTTACACCAAGTGCAGGGCACTGCTAAATGCTTGCACTGTCTGGAAGTACCTGGACCACTGTCTGGAACACAGTCAGCAGCCAGGTGACTACATCGGAACCCTCCGGGGGAAACTGAGAGACCCACTGGGCAGACACAAACGCTCCTTCGAATCCCCTCCCAGGGAATCTCCTGAGTTGCCCACCTACCTGAGCACTCCAGTACCTGCCTGCCTGGCTCCCCACCTCACAGGCACTTAGCTGAGGGCTCACCTTCCCCAGCCCTGCCAGCCACTGATCTATGCCTGCCATCCCTTATCCCTGAGTCCTGCCTTATTCATGCCACTAGCACAAGGAACAGGGAAGAATCTATACGTAGCTTTCCACAATCCCACTATCCCCCTTTCTCCTTCTGCTCCCTCCTGTTGCTAAAAGTTACACACACATGACCCTCTCCTTGCCAGCTTATTGGTGCAAAACATGCAGTCACATTCTTGCACATGTTCTAGTTCTTTCTATGTGGCAGTGTAGATACTTACTTGATGCTAGGAATAAGTGTACTATCTCACGTAATGTTCTCTGCAATCCTCTGACGTACGCACTGCTTTTGGTATGCCTTTTCACAGATGAGTAAACCAACTCAGATGGGTTAAGGGACTTGTCAAAAGTGATAAAGTTAAGGATCCCTCATTCTTAGCATTGGCCTATATTGCATCTGAATAGGATGTTGTCATTGTTAGTCACTGTTATCTGAAGGCAAAGACCATGTCTTAGTCACATTGTATTCGCCTTGCCCTGTGATACCTTTTTTTGCTTTCTATACTAGAGTGCTGTTGGGGTTATTCAGAGCTCCCATTTATTGATAGCTCACTGTGTGCCACACCCTAGGCTGAGTATTTGTTATCTCATTAAATTCTCAGCACATTTTTACTAGCCAGGTTTTACTGCCCTAGTGAATGGATGAAGAAGGCTTCCCCACTGGCTCAGTAGTAAAGAATCTGCCTGAAATACAGGAGACCACCTGCAATGTAGGGAATGTGGGTTTGATCCTTGGGTCAGGAAGATCCCCTGTAGAAGGGAATGGCTACCCACTTCAGTATTCTTGCCTGGAAAATTCCATGGACAGAGAAGCGTGGTGGGCTATAGTCCACGGGATTGCAAGAATCATACACAGCGGTTAAACCACTACCACAACCTAACAGATGAAGAAACTGGCTTACCATGATTAAATCTCTAGTTAGATCAAACAGCTAGTAAAGGGCGGCACCAGGGTCTGGCCTAACTCTAAATGCAGGGCTCATGATCAATCTAAGCTGCTCCTGAGCCCTTCTCCCCCCCACCCCACCCATCTGCCCCTCTCCATCTTTCTCGCCCTGCTTTCCTGCTAACATTCATCCTCCCACTGCCTTAGGATGTCTGTAAGTGCCTGAAGCCCAACACTGCATCAAGAAATCCATTTAGTTTATGTAGTTGCTGAAGGGAGAATCTGCATCTGTTGGTGAGACTACAAGTTAGGCTGGTGTTGACTCAGTGTGAAGGAAACTAGTAACTTCCCGGTTACCAGAGGGATTCAATAACAGATGGGCTGCCACAGTGGTGGAGAGAAGTCTGTATCCGGATGTCCTCAGGAAGACTCCAGACATTGGAAGGAGGCTCTGAGTTGAGTAGGAGACTGGCCAAGAGCCCCTCAGTGATCATGTTTGGGGCTTAGTCGTACAGGGTTGGGCAGGAGGCAGGAGCTGAGCACATAAGATAGACAATGACATAGACACTGCTGTCCTCCGAGAACCTCCCAACTCAGGCCTGTGTTCCTCTGGATCTAATGCAGGCTGAGGGCAGGACCCATAGCCTATATTCCTCTAGTAGGTACACAAGAACTAGCAGAGTGCTGTGGAGCTAGACTCAAAAACAGTGAGCATCAAAGACAGGAATGTCACCTTCCATCTGTGCATCCTTAGCACTGGGCACAATGTAAGTGTCCAAGAAACAGTTTGGAGTTAATGAATGTGTGTCCAGAGAAGAACTCAATACAAGTCAATAAATGGATCCATCAAACTTCCGATACTGACTCACTGTCAAAAAGGACCCATTCCAACCCCAGTCATCCACATGCTGGATAAAGAAGGGCCCGGATTTACTAAGGTGCAATGAATTGGCTGATTTCAGTGGCCTCAGTATAACCATATGACCCAAGGCCACAGCTCCTCTGAACACCTCCATGTCCATGGCCACAGATGGCACCCCAAAGTGCTCATTAGAAGACAATGGTTTCAACTCTCATCTTCCTTCTGGTCTGAAGAGAGCCACTCACTTATTTGGAAGATATCAAATGTTGATGACAAACCAGCAGGAAGGATGGATGTAATTCTCTGCTTTGACTAGCATTCCCCTGGAAAACATTTAACCAGAAATAGTGTAATCATTTACCTTTTATTTACCTCCTAAACTAGAGTTAGAGATAGTTTCAAAAACAACTAAAGTCAAGAGGTGAAAGTCTCTTCTGCAAAATCGATATTTAGCTATTTTCCACTGACTGAAATGAGCTGGATAAACTAATTTTTTTTTTCTTCTTTTAATTGTTAACCACACTATACATTTTTCTATATCTTTTGCATTTTTTCAAATATGGCATACAGCCATGTTTCCTATTGCTAAGAATAATGATTTATTCACTTTAAGGCAATGTTTAGGAGCCAACCTCCTCAGTTTTGGGGGATATTCTTTTGGTTTGAGGTTAATAGAGACAAAGCAATTGGAGTAAAGCCAGGGTCCACTACTCTGTGATATGGGGAGGTTCCAGAACATCTCTGAACCTCTGTTACTCTATAAGGGATGGAAGATGAGAACAGTAAAACTCTCAGGCAGTTATGAAAAAAAAAAGGCACAAAGCCTTTTACGGAATAAGGAATCAACATCATTTGCTCTGATGATAATGTTGTTTTTCTGAGGAGAAGTTGTTACAGCTTCAGAAAGTCCAAATCTCCCCATCCTTTCTTTAACCTTAAGTGATTTGCTTTTGTGAGACAGAACGTTGGAGTGGGTGTCAAGGCCACACTAAGCAGTGTATGATATTAAATCGCTTCCAAACAGAAGAGAATAGAAGTTTCCCCATAGTTTCTTATATGAAAATGAAAGCCGAGGACAAGTGTCACTGAGTTCTTGAGGCTGATTTCACACAGAATATCAATAGTTAAATGAGGAAAACATTATACTTGAAAGAAGAGAAAGACTTGATGAAATACATTTTTTCTATTCTGGGTTTAGATTCTGCCTCTTCCCCAGGGCCAGGACTAGGATCCAGCAAAGTACAGGACAAAGGCACATAATTTAAGGAGGTGTGACCCTCAAAGCAAGCATTTCTTTCCATAGATTAGATTTTTGAGCCAGATCAAGGTTATGAGAGCAGGGTTGGTGGGGTGGGGGTGGGGGGGGGGCTTGCTGAGCCCTTTCTCCACCTAAAGAAGGAAGTAATCACCTGTGGTCACTGGGGTTTAATCTTTTTTTGCCACATTGTGCTCAGGCCAGTGTCTCCCAACTTTGCTGCATCGGCACTGAAAACAGAAGTCTCTTCTAAATATTTCAGGGCAACAAGAGCTCTGTTGCCTTCACAAGAAACCTCGTGAGGGACTTCCCTGGTGGTCCTGAGGCTGAGACTCCATACTTCCAGTGCTGAGGGGTACAGGTTAGATCCTTGGTTGGGGAATTAAGATCCCAGACACCATGAGGTGTGGCAAAAAAATAAATAAATAAAAATTTAAAAAAAAAGAAAAGAAGCCTAGTGGGTCCTTGGAGAAGGGTAATTTGCATTCCATTGATCAAGGGTTTTACAATGGAGATATAAATCCCAACCTGTCTCCCTAGGACATACAACATGATCATCTCTTCTAACTTACAGCTCTTGGCTGATCAGATGTTGCTGGACCAAGGGAGTCAAGGTAAGCTCCTTTAGTGCAGACTGTTTTCTCATCACTCTGCATACAGGCACCTGACATCACAGATAGTAGGTGTTCAATAAATACCCATAAGGATGAAGAAACACCCGGCTTATCAGAAATCACCACTGGGCCTGCTAGGGCCTAGGCCCTTTAAGTACCAGAAAGGGCAGAGCCAAGAATCCGGCCCAACAATTTAAACACCAACCACTGCCACTTCCTCCCTGTGAAAACCAATGGTTCCTCTGGCTTTTGCTGACGTGCACTTGTTCATGTCCTGTTTTGCGAGAGGCTGGGTTTCTAGCTCTCACCTGAGCCCTCACTGCCTGACTTGATATTTCACCCCCTTCTGGCTCTATCTTTCCCCTCCGAGATTCCTGTCTGCTGGCAGGGCCCAAACAGAATCAACCCCCAGCAACTCTGATCCTGCACTTGCCACCATCCTTATCTGACTCCCAACTAACAACTCTCAAGGCTGAGTTCTGCTTTGGAGAAATTTGAACGCATCGCCGCCCTAGTGGACAGCCCTACTCACAAACACAGAGGCGCTGGTGCCAAGCCTAGCTGCCATCTTGGAATTCCGCCATCAGCCGCATGAGCTCCACACAGCGAGCACTGCCCAGCACCCTGCTGCCATCTCCTGGAGGCTGTTGGTCCTCTTCTGCTCCTTGGATCTTTGGGACTGCTCTTCCCAACCAGCTCTAACAAGTTCCTGATATCCTCAATGTGCTACTAGACGTTGTTTTAGTGCAGACCTGGGCCTCAAAGAAAAATGCAAAGAGAAGTCATTAAAATAATGAGACGAATGACCAGAAAATGGAGTAAATGCTTGTCTCCTCTTGATATGCTGGAGCTAGGTGGATGAAACTTACCCAAGATCACTCAAGGGTACATGCATTCGGTGTGTGAAAATCTTTCAAAGTTTGAAAGTGATGTCGTCAGGCACGGTGAAATACTTAGAGCCTCCCTTGGGCATCCTTTGTCACAGCTTTCTTGGAAAACATATCAAAAGATCCTCTAGTGTCTCCTTCATTTTCAGTAAGTAAATGGTAATCTTTGTTTTTCCAACTGAAAAAAATTGAGACCATTTTATTCGGCTTGACACCAAAGCTATTTTAGTTTATAAGCATTAGACATATGGAATAGTTGAGCTAAAACCAAAGATATTCATAAAATACATTAAAAAAGAGTTCTGATGATTTTCCCATACCTAAGTTCCCCCCAAAAGTCAGCATGGAAGCAGTGGCAGAGGAAAAGAGAAAAGAGTTGACCTGGCATAATATACCAGTGTGTGTGTGTGTATATATGTATACATATATATATATATATATATAAAACAGTATATAAATTTGATATACCCTATCAGATAGGGGTAGAAATTAATGTAGAAATTTCTGACAGGCAATTTGGCCACAGAAATTAAGATGTTTTAAAATCAATGATTCACTAATAAACCTCTATCCTGAATAAAAATAACTAGAAAGTCAAAGATTCCTGAATTAAAAGTTCATTATGACTTTGTACATGAGAGTGCTCGATTGAAAACAAACTAAATGCACAACAATAAGAGAATGGTAAAATAGATTATGATACAACAGAATTATAGGTAGTCATTATAAGCAGATTTAAAGTATGTAATAACATGAAGAAATATTCAAGTTATAATGTTAAATTAAAAAAGAATACAAATCTGTACATAAGTATGATTATATTACACTGAATTATATTAAAATAAGATGCAAATGCACCAAAACATTAACACTGTTGATCTCTGGGTGACGAGATTGTGAGTGAGTTTTGTTTCAGTGTTTATCTGTGTTAAGATGACAGGCGAGATATTAATTGCTCTTTACTACATGCTTTGTTTTTCTAACATCAGCAAAATAGGACAATACCTGGGGCTTTAGAAATTGTCACCCATGAAAGATGCAAGAACAAAGATATCAAAAGAAATGTGCCAAGTATATATAGAACAGAAATGGTCAGACAGGATGATCAGAGAGAACTTTTTTTTCTCTTCCTCTACCCTCAGACTGGGATGGCAATAGAACCACCCCCAGAACAGTGTGGGAGTCCTGGAGAAGAGCCTCCAGAAGAGCCTGGAACCTCGCTGCAGGGATAGGGAGGGGAGGGGACACACAGGTAGCACAGTGAGACATCACATGGCAGGGAGAAGCCCCCTGCAGGGCCGCCCTAGTGGGGGGTGGGGGCCCGTGGGCTGTGACAGCAATGTCTAAACAGACAAGTTTGAAGGCAGCCTCAGGAAGCCCCCACAGCCTGGGAGGGCAAGCAGACAAATTCTGCCAAGCTTAAAGAGGCGGGTAGCCCTGGGACTTCCGTGGTTACCCAGTGGACTCTGCTTCCATTGCATGGGGCGTGGATTCTATCCCCGATCAGGGAAGTTCCGCATGTTGCATGGTGTGGCCAAAAAAATAAAACGAGGTGGGTAGCTCCCAGCTAAGAAGAGACCTGTGGGCTAGACAGGGTGCCACAGCTTTGATAATATGACCCCTGATCATAGGATGTGGGAGGACTGTCTTTCTATGGATTAGATGGAGGAAAGCAGGCCATTAGCTCATGAGTGCATTTGTCTGAGGACCACATGAGACAGGCTACCTGGCAGAAGATGCCAAGGCAAAAGTAGATACCTCTTGACCTTGACAAAATCAGTATTTGCATAAATCTCCCCCTCTGCACTTCAGGCTTTCTTCTAACCTCATTAGGAGAAGAAGCATAATGGCAAAACTAAATTGGACTGGGTTTCAATCCAACTACCTGGAAAGCTGGGTTGCCTGGAAGTGAGTAGATTCTATTTTCATGAAAGAAAGTTTAGAGTCAGAAATCCAACTGTGTTATGGAAATTAAAATTATATTGAACACACTTGAGCTTATGATATATGAAACATATATGATATATGAAACTCACTGCATATATTTTTTGTGATTTTCAAATTTTTAGTAATGACTGTTTTGTATTTTAAAAGAAAAGCAGAGCATCTGCAAAAAGCTTCTCATAAGTCAAGGCCCTGGAGGCAATGGGGGCACAAGGCTAATGGAAAGACCCTCAGTTCTAAGGCTTATCCTGAGGGATGACCAAAGAACCTGGGGTCCTGACCACACCTTCTAAGCCTCTGGAATTAAGGGTCTGTTTGTGAGCAGCTGGGAGCAAATATGAAAACCATGCTTATACTGCCTACTACCTTCTCTACCCATCACAGGCTCCCCTCTTGCTTATCTCCCTCCTTACAGGAAGTCAATATTATTAAGCTTCTCTATAGAACACTCCCCCCCCTTTTAAACCAAGTTTTGTTCTCTAAAGCAATAGCAAACAACAGAGCAAGTCCACCCACACGCAATGATAACCTCTAAATATTTGGAAAACGTGTTGGTTTCCACGTTTCGGGCTTCTCCGCTCCAGGCTAAACCAAACTAAACCTCAGATGATGTTTTCCAAGGCTCTCGCTATCCTGACCACCTCTCCTTGGAGGTCACACCTGAGATCGTCAGGGGCCACAACTGAGAGGCAGTGTCTGAGCCAATACTGTGACCGCGTGCTCTGGCCGCCAAGACTCACTCTAGTTCTGCTAATGCTCCAAAGGGCCCTACGGAGGCATCTGTGTCAGTGTCCTCACAGAGTCTCAGCCTGCAGGGCAGGATTCAAAGCCAGAGCTCTGCCAAGTGAGTGGCTGTTGGACCAGGGCTCCTCTCTGCTGCACTTGTCTACTGGCTGAGGGCACAGGCCACGGGAGCACGGGGTCACCGGTGACACTTGGTCACTGGTGCCAATCACACGCAGCCACCCAGGGAACCCAGGTCAGGGTGCATCTGGGCAGTGTGTTGGCAGTCTGGTTTGGAGAGAAGGGGACGTGGCAATGGGGAAGCTCTGCAGGCCGTAGCCCTCCCGGCCCTGCTACAGGAAGGGAGGAAGCTCTCTCCCCATTCCCCACTCCAGGCAGAAATCTCTCCCTTCCTTTCTTCTTTTCTCTAAGGATCTTATCCAAGATCTTGGCTTAGATCTTATCCAAGATCCCATAACTTTCCCTCTTCACTCCAAATCATTGGTAACTTGGCTACATCTGTGGGCCTTGTTCTCCCTCCAGAAGAAGGTAATTGTCCCTGACATGTGAAGATTTTAGTAAATTGCTGAGCATCCCTACTTTCCCCAACATGGACCCCATGTTGCCCTCAGCTCCCAATGGAGGGCATTCTCTCTGCTGCCAGAATCACAGCGCTCCAGGGCCGACCGTGCCAGCCCCTTGTCACCTTAGTGCTCACCTTGTCCTCTCAGCTGCCTCCTCTCTTTGCTGCTGTTACCATGTTCCAGGCCAACTCTGGAGCATCTCCCCAGCCCACCCCCCAACCTGCCCACACGGGCCCCCAAGCAGCATTGACTTTGGCAGATTTCTTGGGGGCCAGCGATGTCATAACCTGTTTGCTTTTCCAGGACTGATGTTTGCAGGGGGCTTTTTTTTGGAACCAGAACAGAAATCATCCCATATCCTTACGCAATCCTTCCGCAGGCTCCAACATATAAATAAAGCCTTTGGACACTCCACCAGTCAGAGCACCTGGGTTGGTCTGGAAGCCTCCAGCTGCCTGCCTGCTGACAAACCAGGGCCTCTCTGAAACCACCATGAAATCCTTCATTCTGCTCTTTTGCCTGGCTCAGCTCTGGGGCTGCCACTCGATCCCACTTGACCCAATTGCAGGTTATAAGGAACCGGCCTGTGATGACCCAGACACAGAGCAAGCAGCCTTGGCGGCCGTGGACTACATCAATAAGCACCTTCCTCGGGGCTACAAGCACACCTTGAACCAGATTGACAGTGTGAAGGTGTGGCCAAGGGTAAGTGAACCAGCCCTGCCAGGCGGGACAGGCTGGTGTGGGAGGCTCAGCTGGGTGTCTCTGAGAGCCTGCCTCCCAGAACAAAGGAAACTGCATAGTGAAAAATGCCCTGATTCCTCCAAGGAGCAAGGGAGAGGGCAGGCTGAGGAAGAGAGGAGACATTCTGTACTGTGTTCAGGGTCTCCAGGAGGGTGCTGGATGGGAGCAGGAGGTGTGAGGAGAGGACAAGGCTTCAAATGGTATTTTGAAGGCCACAAGTAGAAAGTGTGACCTTCTAGAAAAACTAGCACCAGAGAAAGGATTCTGGTTGCCAAACTACCACTGGCCGGAAAACATTTCTTTTTCTTTGTTTCTGTTTCTCTGCATAAAGACTGAGTGTGAATGAAGCGCACATTTTTAAAGTGCCTATTATGTGCCAGTCCCTTTCATATAGTTCATCTCTGTAACCCCTTCCCCGCTGCATCCCCAGTTCTGTGGGGGTACTGTCCTTGTCTTACATAAGAGATAACGAAGGCTCTGACATATTTAGGGCATTTTTTTTTTTTACCCAAGGTCAGAAGACAGTAAGCATCAGGCTAGGATTCTATTTTAGCACTGTATTCCTTCCTCTACACAAGCTGCTTTCCCAAGAAAGGTACTCACATCCCAGTGAGAAATCTTGGCTTGAAAGGATTCACCTCCTCACACCTCCTCACCTCTCTCTGGAGGAGAAAGCAATGCAGTCTGAAGCTGGTGACAACGATCAGATCAAACTGGGAAATGTGCCTTGGAGGTCAGCTGAGTGATTTGGAGAGGTGGGGAAAAGGCATCTGTCTACTGCCTATTTTGAAATTAGATTTTATAGCTGATGAAGGATAATTCTTTCAGCCAACAACTAACTACAAGTCTTCCAGGACAAGAACCAGTGTCAAGTGCTACGGGACATGCTAAGTTGAATTAATGAAATAGCCAGCCTTGTATATTAAAAGCAGTCAGATATTGGCAAGAAGTCAGATAATGATCCAACCTAACACAAAGATGAGAAAGACATAATTAGTACCACAGAAGATTCACAATCTAGGAAGGAAAATACGGCAAACTTCAGGACATCTGGACTGACTCACAGACCTCTGATCTTACAATAGGACAAAATATTTGAAATCAGGGTTGTCCCGGATGGAGTTTAGGAGTTATGCAATAGTGAAGTACAGTAGTGGTTCAGAGGAAGCAATGATCAGTTCAGGGGAAATAACACACAACCTGCATATTTGAGGGAAAGAAAGAACAATGTTGCAATTTTCACTTACAGCAGGGTTTGAGAACAGCTGGAATGCTGGCTCCTATCACTAGCTCTGAGTGTTTTCGGGAAGTTAATTTGGGCACATCTGCACATCATAAAACAGGAAAGGAGATTCTGAGGTTTCAGGTACTAGTGAATAAGGCAGAACAGAAATGAGAGGCAAGGAGAGTTGGGCTGAAAGGAAAAAATAGGCATATGCGTACCTTCTGGATCTTCGGGTCTTTGAAGAAAGGATGCAGAAACAAGTGAACTGGAAGGGAAAACTCCAAGGAATCATCCAAGGTCCCCTGTCACTGCCTTGCCCACAACTCCTGTCCTCTGTGCAAAGGAAGGACAGACACACTGCTTCCTCCAGCAGAGGAAGGATCACGCTTCCCCCTTACTACCAGCAGGGGACAGTAGGGAACAGCAATTTTGCATCCAGGCATCTAGGAGACAAAAAGCCAGAGAAGACAACTTTTCCTTTAGGAAGGAAAAGAAAACAGCAAAGGAAGAAAGTAGGTGTTGAGAAGGAAGGAAAGAAGAAGTAGAGGGAGGGATGGAGAAGATAAAGGAGAGACAGTAAATTATTATCCCACACCACCTTACTTTGCTGCTTGACTGAGAAAAATCCCAAACTGACTTTTTCAAAGTAGGGCTTGAAGGGGTAAGTACCGACACTCATTTTTGCCTTCCAAATACATCTGAGAGTGATGACTGTGGTTCCTTCAACCTGTCCAAGCCCATGCCCGCTTCTTTCTTACCCTTCCAACAATGGGTGTGCTGACACCCAGTGGGGGCTCACCCGTGGACCCGCTCAGCAGGCTCAGGCTCACCTCTTCATCCTCTGTCTCCACAGCGGCCCACGGGAGAGGTATATGACCTTGAAATAGACACCCTGGAAACCACCTGCCACGTGCTGGACCCCACGCCCCTGGCGAACTGCAGCGTGAGGCAGCAGACGGAGCACGTGAGTGCTCTCAGGGCGGCTGCGGGGTGGGGCGGGGTGGTGCCCCAACTGAAACCGCCAGTCGGCGGCGCCCTCCCTAGCGCCCATTTTTTACAATTCCCCTTTTTGTTGTACCCCGCCCCCCCACGCCTCCCCCTCAACCTCTGCAAAACCAGTGTCCTGTTTCAATATCACCAAGTGAGGGAGATTTTGTGAGGCTCGCCTTTGACGTCCACGCCTGAGAGACCACCCCCTCTTCCCCGCTACCCCTATCTTCCACCTTGAGAAGTGAAGGTCAGCCCCCTGGGGTCCTCACTGTGGGTGTATTTCTCCAGGCGGTGGAAGGAGACTGCGATATCCACGTGCTGAAACAAGATGGCCAGTTTTCCGTGCTGTTTACAAAATGTGATTCCAGTCCAGGTAGAGTTGACTGTTCTTATTACGGTTACCCGGTAGAGGGAGTGAGGTAGGGACCTGAATTGTTTTCAACAGAAGCAGATCTAGCCACTTTATTGGCGATGAAAAGGGGAAGCCAAATGTCCTTGAGTTTGGGGATTTTAAAACTGTTTTTTTAAGGAATTGTTCTGCTTGGAGGTTGGAAATCGCCCCTTGGTGAGAGGAGCTCCTGCAAAAATGCCAGCACGCCAGGGGCCACCCGAGGGTTTAAGTAAGAAGCAGAGAATCAGCCTGTAACTGTTCGGAGCCTGTCTTAGCCCTTTCAAATAAGCAGAGCGGGGACTAACGCCACTGAGAATTCCAGGCCCGAACCGGGTTACTTCTGTGCGCAGATTCCGCCGAGGACGTGCGCAAGTTGTGCCCAGACTGCCCCCTGCTGGCCCCGCTCAACGACAGCCGGGTGGTGCACGCAGTAGAGGTCGCGCTGGCTACCTTCAATGCCCAGAGTAACGGCTCCTACTTTCAGCTGGTGGAAATTTCTCGGGCTAAATTTGTGGTAAGACTGAGACCCTGCTGACAGATTGGGCAGGTTGGTGGCACTCTGGAGTGTGGACGTGGTGAAGCAAGTATGAGGGAGGGAGCAGGTGCAGCCACAGGAAGTCAAGGAGGGTGGTGGGAGAAAAGGGAAAGAAAGGGTCCTGTCCTGGACCCAGAGGACCCTGACTGCACACCGCCCCCCCCCCCCCCCCCCCCGTAAGCCACTTCAACATAAAATAGTCCGAGTCTGCGTGTCTGTTCAGGCTGTGTTCCTCGGTTTTAGTTAACGCCAGGGTGGGAGTTCCCATTTTATCCAGAAGCACACACTGTAAATTCATGGGTCTCCACATCACCATCACCCATCACCACTGAACATCTGCTCTTGTAAGTATCAACTCTTGTAATTGAAACTTACAAAGGCATGGGCATACTTACATATAATGGCAGAGTCTTAAAATGCCATGGAATCACTGAACAAAAACAACTAATTGTCCTGTGGTTAGGTTAGCACATTTGAACACAATATAATTCTAATATTAAAAAAAAAAACTGGTATTCTGGATGCCAGCCATAGCATACTTGGAAATACACTGTAGGTAGTAATTCTATTAACCAGAATATGTGATTCTAGAACCTCCACCTCAGACTATAACAAATAAGAGATATTTTATTATTTTGAGTGTCCTTATGCTCCAAGAACAATGAGATAGAAAAGCATAAATATCTTCTGCACTTCCAGTTATCTTTTTCATTTGATCCTGCTATCTAAAATATGTGGGAGAGGAATTAGTTACTTTCCTATCCCATCTTGGAATAACCTGAACCTTGGGTCTCAAAGTGCAACCCCAATACGGAAATTGGCAGGAGGCAGGGTTCCTACCCAGATCAGTGTCAGGTCAGCCCTCTGGGTTCCTGCTTTCTACTGGAAAACTTGCCTCTGCTCTGGAAGGATGGGCAGTGGATACCTGCACCTACTTCAGGGAACACCCAAACCCCAGCTTCTGTATGCAAGCCCTTAAAACCCACTGCCACCATGTGAACCCTGTGTAAGCCACCAGGGGCATGTTTCTTGGCCACACAGCGTGGTCTACATGAGTGCCCCCCCCGGACTATGTAGTACCATGGCCCTCACTACTTCCCTCTGGGCTCTCCTTCCCTGCCTTTCTCACGCTGTCACGTTGCTCCATGAAAATGTTCATATATCTTCATCAGCCTCTTCCAGCTTCTGTCTCTGTGGAGTTTGCAGTGGCTGCTACTGACTGTATTGCTAAAGACGTCGTAGATCCAACCAAGTGCAACCTGCTGGCAGAAAAGGTGAGCGGGCCAGGCACTGAATCGGCAAAGCTGGTCATGGAACAGAGCCTTCTTAGAGCAAGTTTATATCTTGGGGCTGTGGAAAGAGATAATGCAAAAGACCCATGCCCTGTGAGGCTGGGTCATGCCAGGTCATCCCTTGGGGTGTCATCTCCCCTGCTTAAGAGCTATCAACAGATCTTCTCATCTGCTGGAGGCCCCTGGAGTTAGAGAGGCTATTTCCTAACTAATATGAGTCATGTCAGGCTGATGGAAGTATAAAGTGTAGATTTTCTAGATATACCTCAGGTATGCAACCTAAGTCCTTAAGCCAGTAATGTCTACTTCTAGGAATTTAGCCTAAAGATATCAGCCTGTTTGACAAAACATATCTATAAAGATGATTTATGACAGATTCAAAATGACCCCAAACATCTGAATGTCCAACAGGAGGGAATCGTTGAATAAAATACGACATGTTAGTAAATAGAAAATTATAGACCCAGAAATTATGTTTTCAAAGAATGATGAATGATATAAGAGAATGCTAGAGTTCTAGCATGTGAAAAACACAGTCTCTAAAATGGTACAGTCACAATCATGTCAACTTTTAAAAGATATCTAATAGTATTTAAAAATAAAGAAATACATAGAGGTTAACAGAAGTTCTTCTGAGTCACCACAATTTCTGAGATTATGGGTGAGCTCTCTCACTCGCAAAACATTTCTGTATTTTCTACATTCTATATAAAATATAAGCAGAAAGCATGAACTTAAGGAAAAAAAGTTAAAAACAAAAACAAAAACAAAAAGACAGGAATTAAGAATTTAAGCGTCTTACCCTGGATGTGTTGAGTATAAGTGAAACTGGGTGAGAAGTCCAATTTTTGAACCTGTTCAAATAACCCCTCTCTTTCTGTGGGCAGCAATATGGCTTCTGTAAGGGGTCAGTCATTCAGAAAGCTGTTGGTGGGGAAGACGTCTCAGTGACTTGCACGGTGTTCCAAACGCAGGTAAGAGCCCCATAGATGTACTGGCCCTGTTTTTCAGAATCCAGTGACCCCTTTGGATTTCTGCCATGCAGTAGTAATCACGGCATTAGCTGCCTGTTCTTCTGAGCCCCACAACATAGATAGTGCCAGGAATGTGAAATCATCAGTAAATGAAAGGTTTCACTCATGCCCTCCCCTTCCAGGAACTGGTACTTACAAGGCAGAGCCACCCCCAGGTGCAGTTGGCAGGGTCATGTTTCTAGCTGCCGCCTCGGGAGTGAGGGGTGTGTGGGAGTGGTTTTCTGAGTTGCAGAGACTAGGCGGGTAGATCTGCCTGCTAGCTCCCTGTAACTGCGGGTGTAGGTGAAAAAGAGGGTGACGCTGCTGGTGAAAGTTAGCCATAAGGTGGGGTTCTTTTGCTCCTGAAACGTGAGTGTAAGTCTACCAACCCCAAAACAGCTGGTGAGAAAGGTAACATCGCAAGCCAGTTACCCCTCCCCTGGAACCCTGATGACTATCCTTTGTACCTAGGTAGTTCTTCTTGGCCAGATTCCTTACACATAAAAATTATTACTGTGAGAGAATTGGGTGGGGATTTCCCCTGGAAGGAGGAGAAAGGCAGCTAACTAAAGAAACGGTCCTCTCTCCAGCCTGTGATTCCGCAGCCCCAGCCCGACGGCGCCGAAGCTGGGGCCCCGAGCGCCCTGCCGGACACAGCCACCCCTGCGCCTTCTGCAGCCGGGCCGCCCGTGGCCTCCGTGGTGGTGGGACCGAGTGTGGTGGCCGTGCCCCTGCCTCTGCATCGGGCACACTATGATCTGCGCCACACTTTCTCCGGTGTAGCCTCAGTGGAGTCAGCCTCGGGAGAAGCGTTCCGCGTGGGGAAGACACCCGTAGGGGGGCAGCCTAGCGTTCCTGGTGGTCCAGTCCGCCTTTGCCCAGGCAGAATCAGATACTTCAAGATCTAGAAGATGGTCGGAGATGAGACGGTTGGCACAGAGAATACAGCTATCATTTTGTCCAAGTATGGGTATGGGTAGGGGCTTTGTCTGCTCTGGAAGCAAGTGCTGCCTGTGGCCTAGATGAATGCCAGCTCTTGCGTCCCAACTTCTCATCCTTCCAAGGACAGGAGCAGAGGAGGTGCTAGTGATGTTTGATGGAACATAAAGTCAGCAGCTTGATGGTCATTGCTTTGATGTAAGCCTCCACCACTGTGTTCTCTACCTTCTCTTTCTTGACCTCACAAAAATAATTGGAACTGTGACTTTGAAAGGTGCTCTTGCCAAGTTTATATCTACTTGTCATTAAAAATGCTCTAATAAAGAAGGTTCTAAGCTGAGATGTTGTCATGATTGTTGCCTACTTCATCCAATCTCATGTGTGTGGTCTTTCCAGCAAACATACTATGTGTCCCTAATCAAAATCAAAGTGAAAATAGGAATAAAATAGAACAAAACCTCCTATATACATAGGAAAAAGTGAGACTAGGATCTGCTCACAACCTATATGATCTGATAATTTCCTTATAAGAAAATAATTCTTTCATTTCATAATGGTCAGAAAATATTGCTAAATTAGGACCAAGTGCTTAAACTTTGTACAGACAAACCAACCATTGGTTTTCCCCAATTCCCAGATAAGGAAAGGTTAGTAATTAGCACAGGAGCCTCACTTTAATTATACCTGTTGATTGTACTATATGTGTATATAGTAAGAAAGAAACAAAGTGAAGTTGCTCAGTCATGTCCAACTCTCTGCGATCCGTGGAGTGTAGCCTACTAGGCCCCTCTGTCCATGGGATTCTCCAGGCAAGACTACTGGAGTGGGTTGCCATTTCCTTCTCCAGGGGATCTTCCTGACCCAGGGATCAAACCCAGATCTCCCACGTTGCAGGGAGACACTTTATCCTCTGAGCCACCAGAGAAGTATACATATAGTACTATATACTAAAATGGATTCTAGCCAATCCATTTTAAGACCTCAAGTGTAAGCTCTGGTTTATAGTATGAATAGAAGAGGGATACCTCCAGTGGTAAATCCAGTGGACATTTGTAGATACTATCCAAGTGCTCAGAGAGCATAAAGAAATAAATAGTTCCCATTATAGAGTGGTGCCTAGACAATTTCAATGTTTATCCACTAGCATTAGGTTGCTCTGAGCAACCTAAGTGATGGGCCCTTTCTTATGAAATTTTAAAGGATTAGGACTAATAACCAATTGAGTGGTTTCACTTGACCCCAGAAGACTGAATCAAGCATTGACACTCACCTTATCACTCTTGCCTAGAGGTTTTGCCAACATTCCAGTAAACAGAAAGAATGGCCAGGAAGGTAGGAAAACCATTAGGTACCTCAGAAACCAGGGAAGATGAGGCAGGCATGATCAGCTGAGCTAAATGCTACAGAAAGAGCAATAAACATGAGGACCAAGCAAAGGCCATGGATTAGCTGACTGACTTGGAGGTGATGGTGACCACTGGCAGATACAGTTTCAAGAAGGTTGAGTATGAAAGCCTGGTGGCAGTGTTGAAGATGCCTGGTGAAAGATGATGAGAAAATGGAGAGGAGTGTGTAATCTCTTTCAAGCAGTTTGATGGTGAAGGGTGGGAGAGAGAGGATGTAATCTTAAAGGACTGATTTTGCACAGACACAGTGGAGAGCAGCATCTTGCAGTGAGACCTTCATTCCCTGACCAGGGATGGAAACTTGGGTTCAGCAGTGAGAGCACAAAGTCCTAAGCACTAGACCAGGAGGGACTGGGGCTAAGACTCTGGGCCCCAGTTCTTGCTGCCTAGAGAAAAAAAAATGCTAAGGAGACAGCAGTTAGAAAGGAAAGTAAGACAGGTACTAGAAAAGCAGAACACATGCAGAGAGACTCACAGGTGAGCTCAGAGAGAGTCACACCTTGGGAAGTTTAAATCATTTACAAGGGGGCAGTCTTCCTGGTCTTTGTCTTGCTCTGACCCTACAGCTGATTTGTCTCAGGGTCCTCCCCTATGTGCACGTGCATCCTTTAGCCAAAATGGAATTTAGCACGAGCATCCCTGGGAAGTTAGCAAAGCGTTCAGTCTGGCACCCTCTCCCTTTTTGACCACCGAGGAGCCTTTCTGTGCATGTTCAGTTGAGGTCTTTCTGATTCCAAGGATGGGAAATATGTGAGCTCCTGATCTTTTACCCAAGCAGGGCTTAGTCCCTCTCTGCCCCTGCCATTGCTGGGCTATTATCTTAAAGTGCCCACAGGAGACAAAGTCTGGCTGTTTACCCTGTTCCTCTTGTTATTTCTGGACATCCTGGAATGCAAAGTCAAGTGGGCCTTAGAAAACATCACGATGAATAAAGCTAGTAGAGGTGATGGAATTCCAGTTGAGCTATTTCAAATTCTAAAAGATGATGCTGTGAAAGTGCTGCACTCAGTATGCCAGCAAATTTGGAAAACTCAGCAGTGGCCACAGGACTGGAAAAGGTCAGTTTTCATTCCAATCCCAAAGAAAGGCAATGCCAAAGAATGCTCAAACTACTGCACAATTGCACTCATCTCACACGCTAGTAAAGTAATGCTCAAAATTCTCCAAGCCAGGCTTCAACAATACGTGAACTGTGAGCTTCCAGATGTTCAAGCTGGTTTTAGGAAAGGCAGAGGAACCAGAGATCAAATTGCCAACATCCGCTGGATCATTGAAAAAGCAAGAAAGCTCCAGAAAAACATCTATTTCTGCTTTATTGACTATGCCAAAGTCTTTGACTGTGTGGATCACCACAAACTGTGGAAAATTCTGAAAGAGATGGGAATACCAGATCACCTGACCTGCCTCTTGAGAAATCTGTGTGCAGGTCAGGAAGCAATAGTTAGAACTGGACTTGGAACAACAGACTGGCTCCAAATAGGAAAAGGAGTACGTCAAGGCTGTATGTTGTCACCCTGCTTATTTAACTTATATGCAGAGTACATCATGAGAACCGCTGGACTGAATGAAGCATAAGCTGGAATCAAGATTGCTGGGAGAAATATCAGTAATCCCAGATATGCAGATGTCACCACCCTTATGGCAGAAAGCGAAGAACTAGAGACTCTTGATGAAAGTGAAAGAGGAGAGTGAAAAAGCTGGCTCAACATTCAGAAAACTAAGATCATGGCATCTAGTACCATCACTTCACAGCAAATAGATGAGGAAACAGTGGAAACAGTGTCAGACTTTATTTTGGGGGGTTCCAAAGTCACTGCAGATGGTGACTGCAGCCATGAAATTAAAAGACATTTGCCCTTGGAAGAAAAGTTATGACCAACCTAGATAGCATATTAAAAAGCAGAGACATTACTTTGCCAACAAAGGTCTGTCTAGTTAAAGCTGTGATTTTTCCAGTAGTTATGTATGGATGTGAGAGTTGGACTATAAAGAAAGCTGAGCGCTGAAGAATTGATGCTTTTGAACTGTGGTGTTGGAGAAGATGCTTGAGAGTCCCTGGGACTGCAAGGAGATCCAACCAGTTCATCCTAAAGGAAATCAGTCCTGAATATTCCCTGAAAGGACTGATGTTGAAGGTGAAACTCCAATACTTTGGCCTCCTGATGCAAAGAACTGACTCATTTGAAAAGACCCTGATGCTGAGAAAGATTGAAGGCGGGAGAAAAGGGGACAACAGAGGATGAGTTAGTTGGATGGCATCACCGACTCAATGGACATGAGTTTGAGTAAATGCTGGGAGTTGGTGACGGACAGGGAGACCTGGCATGTTGCAGTCCATGGGGCCACAAAGAGTTGGACGTGACTGAGTGACTGAACTGAACTGAACTTGTTATTTCTATCTGGAAGTATAAAAAGGAGGCTGGCTGCAAAAATGTCTAGCCTGGAACCCATCTGTTCTCCTGCTTCAGGATAGATTAGAGGGTAGAGGGATGATTTCTTTTCCAGGAGAGAAGAGCTTTGAGTGTCCTTAGGGCAAAAGATAGGAAGAGATGGAAGAAGAAAGAGAGAAAGGATATAATGGGGCACGGGCAGAGGCAATATTTAGTGAAGAACTGGAAATGGTTTGGGCAACTCTGCCCAAGAGACTAGTCTTTCTGTGAGGGAGTTTGCAAGGGAATTCTGGAAATTTCACCTTTTACCCAGTACTAAAAGAGACTCATTCGCTTTCTCCCCTTGCTATACTCGGGTGTGGCTGTGAGGGAACATGGAGTATTAGAGTGTTTTCCTTGGCAGGTGGTGGATACCCAATCCAAAGCAGCTTAAGTGAAAAGAGAAATGTCACCCCCTCATGTGCTGGGATTTGAAATGGGTGAGTCTTACCTAGGGCACCATAGAATCCAGGATTCATTTCCCTTCTCTCTTTCCCTCTCCTCCCTCACCTTTCATCCTCCCCTCCCTCCCTCCTTCCTTCTCTCTTTCTGTCATCAGTGCTTGCCTTCAGTTTTTGCCAGGATAGCCACTGGCAGCCTCACACCTTCATAAGTATTAGTGCCTAACCCTGCAGAGAAAGAGAAGAGCTACTCTAAAGGAGACAAGAGACAGGCTTCCCAGGGGAATAGCAGGCACGGAGGCCTAGAGGCAGAAAATATGTTGATGTAGCTAAGGGTGAGAAAGGAAGCTGACTGAGCAGCTAAGAGGGGAAAGAGGACAGCTTTAGAAGATGAGATTGAAGAAGTAGGTGAAGGCAGGTCGTGAATAGCCTTGAAGTCCCCCAGAAGGAATTAGGATTGTATTGAGAAAAATCAGTGCAATGGGAAACCACTAAAGGTTTTAAGCAGGGCAGTGGCATAATCTGATTTACCTTAAGAGATCAACCGGGCACCATGGTTCTAGACCTGGGATGAGGAAAGGTAGGGTGAAGCAGTATTATTCCCTCTCACGCCCCCCACCTGGGGACATTTGGAAGTAACTGGAGACACTTACTTGGGATGGTACTGGACAGAGACTAGGGATGCTAAACATTTTGAAATGGACAGGACCTTCCCAACAATGAAGTCCTAACAACGAACAATGATTAATTAATGCCCCCAAAAGCCAATAGCATTCATGTTACATTGTTATTTGCTATAGGGAAAATGGGTTGTATCTGGGAAAGAGTAGCCATGGGATAGGAAGTGACTGGAGCTTTCTAGGGGAGAGATGTGTACCTTAGTCTAAGGTTGTGAGCAGAAGATGTGGTTTAAAAATAGGGACATAACTTCAGGGAGAACTCCTAGGACCTACCAATGGATTTGATGTAAGAAATAGAGAGGTGAAAGATAACTCCTGATTTGTGGCTTTGCAAACTGGGTAGAGGCTGATGTCTTTTACTGAGGCAGAGGGCGCTGGTTCATTTCATCTGAGTTCCCCCAGTCTCTCTCCTCTCTGTCTTAAAATTGTGCCGTTGATTTTTCTGTCAGCCCAACCCATGCCTTGATCTGACAGACTTGTGCTGTCTGGGCTAAGACAATTCACCTTTTGATTTCTTCTGGCCTCCATTATACAACCAGGTGTATGCAGCAGCCTGCCAGGACTGTAGGGAGGATTAAATTATGCTACAATATATGCTTGGAACCTTCATGTCACATTCTGGGTACTCAGTCAGGGTCCTCCCTCGCTGCTTCTTTTTCCTGTATTCTGAATTTGGTGGCTTCCGCAGATTATGTCCTTGACCTTCTCTTGAATGTGTACTCTAAGCTTGGCAAGTCTGTTCTTTCTCATGATTGAAACTCTCGATCTTACACAGATAACTTCCAACTTTATAGCTCTAGCTTGGGCATTTTTTTTCAAATTCTAACATTGCATTCCAAATGTCTCTAGGATTTCCTCACTTGAATTTACCTACGTGATTTATTTGATATAAGAAAAGAATGCATACATAAAGACTTAGTAATATTTGAAATGTGCATATTCTAGAAAAATTTCTTCTTAAGAATAAACATAAATTAGAATGAGTTATGGAGCTATTAAATCTACTGTGCTTCCAGCACATTTTTGCATCTAATGCAGCCCTATATTTTCTCAACATCGTCTTTAATATTTTGCAGAGTGAGCTCTCCTAAATAAATAGTGCTGTGTGGGTCTCATTTACTTGCCTTCTTAATGGTTTTTTTAAATCACATCTGCTTCACCTTCCAAAGTTACTGAATTTCAGGTATATTTTTCAATATTGTATCACCACACCAATCAACAATATTTGGTAGGTGTCAGGATAATAGAAATATTTACAACAGTGATAATAAGTGAATATTAGAATTAGAGAATGCTATTGTTTTTGAGTCACTAAGGTGTGTCCCTGACACTTTTGTGATGCCGTGGACTGTAGCCCACCAGGCTCCTCTGTCCATGGGATTTCCCAAGCAAGAATACTGGAGTGGGTTGCCATTGCCTTCTCCCACCACAACCCAGGGCATCTTCCTAACAACCCAGGAACTGAACCTGCATCTCCTGCATTGGCAGACAGATTCTTTACTGCTGAGTCATGAGGGAAGGCCCAGAATAATAAAATAGTTTTCATCAAAACCACTCATGGAGATTTGCTGCTCAAGAAAATAAAGAAAAGTGGTTCCAATGATATTGACAAAGGGTGATGGGTATTTCTCTTCCATGGAACAATCATATGGCAATGTTGTAACCAAGGTTTACAAAGTACTTGCTGAAAAGCTCTCTGTACATCCCCTGCTTGACCAGTTCCTGCTTCACCTACACCTTACTCACCTGACTCTCCCTAAATCATCCCCTTAAA
Organism: Dama dama; assembly: GCF_033118175.1. Lineage (NCBI taxonomy): Eukaryota > Metazoa > Chordata > Mammalia > Artiodactyla > Cervidae > Dama > Dama dama. Next base: position 38,732,051 of record NC_083699.1, read on the forward strand.
TCATAGGGTCTAATTAGAAAATACCCTCCTCATCCCACCAGAGGTACCGTTCTAATCTTTAGCTCAGAGTGGCATCTCCTTGATAGTTTAACAAAGGGAAAACCTCTGCTGCAGGAAGGTACTTAGCTCCACGGTTTCAGAGGGCTCAGCTACTCTGCTGGTTTCCCTGGTAACCGATGAGCCAAGCTGAAGTCAGTTCCCCCATAACTAATAGCCTTCCTATTTCCCCCAACCAGAGTGAAGCAGGCTGGCACATTCTGCCCACCACCCACTGCACACTGTGGGTGTCGCTCCAGGACCTTGCTTCAGACGGGTAGTAAGTTCCCCCATCCATTACACCAGTGATGTCTCTGTTGCTAACTCTGGGCTCTTTCTTCAGTCTCGAAGCTGGGCACAGGACTTGCAGACCTCTAGGGTACAGCCCAACAATTGTTGCCAGCCCATATCTCTCCTTCTCTGCCCACTGAAGCCGAATGAAAAATACACAAAGACAGAGTTTGGAGGAAATAGAAAGGTGGCTTTTATTCTCAACTGGTGGAGAGGGTATCCCAGTAGGCTCATGCCTCAAGAATTGTGCTCCCCCTCCATGAGGAGTCTAGGGGCTTATATAAGGCAAGTCAGGAGTTGGTGATGAGGTTGATTTCTTCCTCTTGCCTTGTTTCAAAGACAGTCATAAACTGCCGGCAGTAACCCAGGAACTGAGTCTGGTGGTTCGGTGGCTCTGTGGCCTTCTTTTCTGATATGTATCTACAAGGAGAAGGGTGTTGTATGGGTAAACACCAGACAGAGGATGTATTTAGCATAGAGTCAAAGGAGAAAATGTGAATTTTAGCTCCTGCAGAGTTAGGGGACAGAAGCAAACTTCGTTACAGACATGCAAGAATTAGGAGCAGTTAAAGGTTAAAAAAAAAGGTTGGGGTGGGGAGCTTCCCGGGTAGATGGTAAAGAATCCACCTGCAATGCAGGAGACCCCAGTTTGATCCCTGGGTTGAGAAGTTCCCCTGGAGAACAGATAGGCTACCCACTCCAGTATTCTTGGGCTTCCCTGGTGGTTCAGATGGTAAAGAATCTGCCTGCAATGCGGGAGACCTGGGTTCGATCCCTGGGTTGAGAAGATTCCCCTGGAGGAGGGCATGGCAACCCACTCCGGTATTCTGGCCAGAAGAATCCCCATGGACAGAGGAGCCTGGTGGGCCACAGTCCATAGGGTCACAAAAAGTCAGATATGACTGAGCGACTAATCACAGCACAGCACACATATTCCTTTCTGGCAGTCAGGGACTCCTACTTGCTCTCAGCTGGTGTTTTGCAAGATCTTCTGTGGTGTATCTTCTGTGGTCTGATGGTGTATTCCTAATGCATCCATGGAGAGAGCTGTACTCCACATCCACCTGCTTCAAGGCCACTTTGTCTCTCTCCTTGCCCAGTTTTTAATTGGGTTGCTCATTTCCTTATGGTTGAGTTTTAAGAGTTCATTATTTTGGATTAAAATCCTTCATCAGATATGTCTTTTGCAAACAATTTCTCCCAGTATGTGATTTGCCTTCTCATTTTCTTAAAGGGTTCTACTTTTATTTTTAACTGCAAAGAAAGAAATTAAGCTTTGCTAATATTGAACATATCAATTATTGATATATATAATAATTGGTCATACATATCCATATTCAAACATTTTATTATTAGTGGGGTACATGATTCTAAAAAATTTAGAAACTTCTAATGCAAGGAATAAGGTCTAGATTCCTTAAATCAGCATTTAAGTCTTTACAAAACTGCTACTCCCCTTCTCTACCTATCGTCATACCTGATTGTCTGGTCCATTTTAACCTATCTCTGTTTTTCAGTCTACACAGGACATGGCCCAGTCCTTAGAAAGCCTCAAATAAAGTCTTTGTTGAGATTAGACATAGTACAGTGACGCTACTCCAGGCACTCTCTTGTCCCCACAGTCACACCCTCATGGAGCAGTTGTCCTCATCCTGAACAGTAAATCTTACTACACCCTTGCTCGGTCCTTTAGCTGCCTTTTCCTCTACCTCTCACACACCCTTGGTTAAGTTAAACGGGTTTTTCAGCTTCACTGAGGGCTTTGGTCTCTCTGTCTCTATTAGTCCAGTCTACTGGACTCCTCCTGGTTTCACTTTCTTGCCTGTGAGCCCCAATCTCTCAGTCAGCAATTTCAGTGATACCCACACAGCACCCTCTGCAAGTCTCGACCTTCTTTGCCTTTCCAGGGCCCAGCTCCAGCTGTACATTCCCCTTCCTATTTGCAACCTGCTGGGTCTGGCTGAAGGGCTTCCCATCAGCCATTTGTTCTTGGTGCGCTGACAAGCATTGCTCTCCATCCTCAGGTGGGTCCACAGGACTCCCAGCCTCATGTTCCTCATTTTTCCTCTATTTCCCACTCTGCCCAATGGGATTCCAAGGTGGTGCAGTGGTAAAGAATTCTCCTGTCAATGCAGGGGACTCAAGAGATATGGGTTAGAACCCTGGGTTGGGAAGATCCTCTAGAGTAGGAAATGGCAACCCATTCCAGTATTCTTGTCTGGAAAATTCCATGGACAGAGGAGCCTGGTGGGCTACAGTCCATGGGGTCGCAAAGGGTCAGACACAGCTTAGCCACTGAGAATGCCCAGTGGTTAATCCATAACAGTGCAAGAGTTGCCTCCTCAAGCCCCTGATAACACTCCCATATTTCAACCCTCAACAGATTGAAACTCTCAGTTTCCAAATAAAAGAAAGATCCCAGGCCAAAATCCCCTCCACCTCCCTCCAGTTTATCTCCAAAGTCATCCATTCTTATCTCCTTCTCTCTTGGTCAGGGTAGGGGTCTTTCTCTTCTCTCGTCTATCCCCCTACCCTATTCTACCCCATCATATTCCCTAATTACATGGCCCTCCCCAGTACCCTTTCTACCCTAACATCAGACTCACCCTCCCCATTGACTGCAAACATTCTCAGATAATCTCTGTCCTAAAATACCACTCTCCCCTTAAGCCTGCATCCCTTTCAAGCCAATTTCTATCCCTTTCCTCCCTTTTTTTTTTTTTTTTTATCAAATCTCCTTTCAAAAAATTATTACTTAAATTTTAAAAAAATGTTACCTGCTCACTAAAGAAAATTTGGAAAATATTGAGAAGCTGAAAGAATAAAAACAAGTGACTCCTATAGTCCTATATCTCAGATACAAACACTATTAATATCTTTTCTGTATTGTATTCATCCTCCTCTCTCAAGCCCACATCATACCCGAAGGAAGCTCATATCAGGAAGCTTCCCTGGTAGCTCAGTTGGTAAAGAATCTGCTTGCAATGCAGGAGACCCCTGTTTGATTCCTGGAAGAATCCTCTGGAGAAGGGATAATCTATCCACCCCAGTTTTCTTGGGCTTTCCTTGTGGCTTAGCTGGTAACAAATTTGCCTGTAATGGGGGAGATCTGGGTTCGATTCCTGGGTTGGAAAGATCCCCTGGAGAAGGGAAAGGCTACCCACTCCAGTATTCTGGCCTGGAGAATTCTGTGGCCTGTATAGTCCATGGGCTCACAAAGAATTAGACACAACTGAGCAATTTTCACTTTCACGGAAAGAAGGGAGAAAGTTAATATTCAGGGAAATGAAAACTGAGAGTTTTCCACAGTTGAAGAAAGACATGAATCTTTGGATTGGAGATTTATAACACATCCAGTTTAGCTGAAGCTCCAATACTTTGGCCACCTGATGAGAAGAGCCGACTCATTGGGAAAGACCTTGATGCTAGGAAAGATTGAGGGCAGGAGGAGAAGGGGGGTGACAGAGGATGAGATGGTTGGGTGGTTCAATCACCAGCTCAATGGACATGAGTTTGAGCAAACTCCGGGAGATAGTGAAGGACAGGGAAGCCTGGCGTGCTGTAGTCCATGGAGTCGCGAAGAGTCGGACACAACTGAGCGAATTTCACTTCCCTTTGGCAATCTTATCCAACATATAACTTCAATTTATTTACTTATTTACCTATTTGTTCCATAAAATTTCCTCCTTCTGCCCTTTTGCTGTATTTTTTAACAATTTCCCACCCCAATGGCCCTATACCTCTCCCAGTAGATCAGTACAGAAATGTACTTGAATCTCTTCCATTCATTTTAAAGGTCCTTCCTAAGTGCTGTATTCCTCTCTATCATATGTTGCTTTTTTTTAATTATTGATAGTCAAGCTTTTAAGAACAATGGTCTCAACTACTTGAAGTCTCTTTTTTGTTTTGTTTTAAAGTTTTTGTTGTTATTTTTAAACATTGTTTGCAGCTACAATTATAGAGGTGGGGATAAGGTTAGCGATGAACTACATCTGTAGGCTTAAAACAATTTTTTAAATAATGGAATGGGCTCATTGACAGCCCTAAACATGTTCAGAAATGCAGATAGAAAATGCTAGTTTGCTCATTTAATACTAGGATTTCATATCAGGAATCCTTGGTACATCTTGTCATCTGGTGAAGTGTTATGTCTGTTTCCCTCTCATTTCATAGTCAAAAATGTTGCGTCTTTTAACCTGGGCTTAACAGAAGTGCCTCCATGTTTTTACTGCAATTTGGCTTCTCCACCTCACCTTGCCCCACCACTCCACTGAAACCATTGTCAACAAAGGTCCCAGAAACTTCCTGGTGCTGAATCAAGTGGATATCTGATTAGCCTTTTTTTGCTCAAACTCCCACTGCATATGACCCTCTGACCACCTATTTCTTTTTTTAATTCAGTCCCTTGTCTGTGGAGCCTGGCTTTCTGTTTTGCAGCCTTTTAATCTCAGACATTTTTTTTTTTAGCTCATCTTCCTCTGCTTGTTTCTTATATATATGAGACCTTGAGTCTTATCTTACGACCTAACCTGCCCTCCCAGAAGGGAGCTCATTCACTCCCATGGTTTTACCTCCTGTGCTATTGAAGATGATCTGATCCTTTTTTAGCTTCAGTCCCATATATTCAATACCTATTATAAATCTCCATGTAGAGATCCATCAGGCTCTCGGATTTAATAGTCCCAACTCATTTCTCCATCTCCTTCCCTCCCTAAAACCGCTCCACTCTTGTGATGACCTCACAACTCCTCAGCCCGGTTACCAGGCCTGAGATTTCTGAGGTCATTCTTGACCCCATCTCTCTCCTCATTGCCATACTTAATGGGCCACCAAGTCTCAATTTTCTACACTTTAGTATAGCTCAGAGTCATCCCTTTGTCTCTATTTGCGCTATCACCTCTATCTCTGCTGCAGCACCCCCTCTGACAGGTGATGTATCAGTCATGGTTAACCAGAGAAGCAGAACCATTGGGGGGTATTACAAGGAATTGGCTTATGCAGTTGTTTACCCCTTTGTGTTGTGGAGGCTGGGTAAACAGTTCCTCTAAGGCTGTCTCTCTATCTGATGCTGGAGCCTGAAGTCTATAGGACAGGTGTTCTGAAAGAGATTGACGTGAAGTGCGGGGAGGAGGGCAGGCTGGAACACATGAGCATGAGCTGGAAACCCATTTCCATTCTTTTGCCTCTTACCTTAGTGAGGCGGGTATCCTGCAGATGTTGGTCTTTTATCACCGTTGTCTGGAATGATCTTCATGAGAACGAAGTCTTTAAAACCCTCCTGTGACTTCAGTGCTTTGAGAATCCTATGCAAATCATACAACACAGGAGGCCCTCAGCTCTCTGCCTGCCTGTCTACCCCTCTGGTTTAGTAACTTGTCCTTCCCCTGTTCTTCCCCTTCTCTCCTCTTCCCCTTCCCCTTTTAATTCACACACACACACACACACACACACACACACACACACACACACACTCAAGTCACATAAAACTGCAGCAGAAGAAAATTTACCCATAATCTTTGGGGCCCAGTTTGTCCAAAATTAATAGCATTTTTGAAGTTTAGCTATCTTAACTCCGAAGAAAAGGTGAACACTTGAAAAACTACCCGTTAACAGATAGAAGAGAGGGACTTCCCCTGTGGTCCAGTGACTCCGGGCTTCCAAAACAGGGAGTCTGAGTCCAGTCCCTAGTCAGGAAACTAGATTCTGCTTGCCTCAACTAAGAGTCTGCATGTCACGACTAAGGATCCTGCATGTGGAAACTAAGATCCGGCACAGCCAAATAGCTAAATATTTTAAAAAATAACCAAAACACAGAAGAGACTGGGAATTGTCATCAGTGATGTATTCCAAGCCAGGTATCCCCCACCACATGGGGATTTCATTCTAAGGAGCATGGCCCTGCACTCCTGAGTTAAGATGCCCTCCCTGTGGTCAATGATTGCCATTTGTAGCCCCACAGTGTCTATTATCCACCTCATGCCACTGGAGCAAATTATTCTCAAGTTAGGATGGAGTGGATCAAAAAATAGGCCCTTCTTTAGAAAGCCTTTTTAGAACATTTCTGGTTTGAATTCTTTGGTGTTTAGACTTCCCTGAGTGTGCTCCCACTTGGAGGTCTTGATCACTTAATCCCTTTGCCTTTCTTCATGGAATTAACTCTTGTTTGCTTCAAGACTTGTATAGGATGTCACATGCTCCTGGAAATGTTTGCTTGTTCCCTTTGGCCCCTCCATCTACCCAGGACTGGGGCTAATCCCTAGGCTTAACTTTTGTGCTTAGACTTATCACACAGTATTGTTATCTGCTCCTCAGGCAGGCGATATGATGTTTTTATGGAATTTAATTCTTAATCCCCAGCATTTAGCATAGTTCCTTTCACAGCTTCATTCACTGGAAAATAATTTAGGACATTACTTGAATGAAGGAACTTCCTTCTTACCCCACCCCTATCCCTACCCTATTACAGTCCTGCTCCATCTGTCTGTCCACAGAGAAGCCCAAAAATGTAAACTCGGGACATTCAAATGAAGATCATTTCCCAATGTTTTATACAATGCTGGTGTGAATACTACTTTTTAAAATTTTGGGGAGGGCAATGTGGTGAATCATAGCAAAAATTGTAGCATTAGGAATTGCCTTTAACCCTGTAAATTCCATTTCTAGCCATTTGTACTAAAAAAATAATTAAGGGTGTGAACAAAGGTTTACCCACGACAATGTTAAACGTCGCATCGTTTATAACAGCAGAAAATTGAAAACAATCTTTGTCTCTATAAGAGAACTAATTTCAATAATCAAATGAATTGTCAATGAACTACTATGTAGTAATTGAAAATTTAATTGTACAAGTAGGTTTGTACAGCTACAGTTTGACCATATATTAAGATGGGAATGATCTATTGTTAGATTTAAAAGCAACTTGAAATACAGTAAGCACAGTATTATATTATTTTATATAAAATGTATGTAATGGATGTATAGAAGAAAGTGTGGTGAAATATTCTTATCTTTTTTTGCTTTCTGTTTTTTTTAAATTTTTCTAAAATGCACAAAAATTACTTCTAAAATATTATTTTAGCAAGAAAAATATTTAAGTGACTTGTAGCAAGTCATCCCTCTATCTAAAGCTCCATTAACAGGCATAAATGCTTTGGGATCAAAAGGAAAAAGAAAAAATTATGAAATATTAAGACTTGCGACTGTCTGGCCATACATCACATACGTGATCTCGTTTAGTCCTGTAAGATATACATATTGTCTCTGTTTATACTGGTGAGAAAAATGAGTGCTGGAGAAAATAGTGTGCCTGAAACTACACAGCTAGTGACAGATTCTGACAGTTTCACCCAACCCTAAGCTCCAACCTTTCCTCCACACCACGCAGCAGAAGCCTCACTTAAGAGCACCCACCCCTGAGGCCCGTGTCGGCACTGGGAAAGGTGAAAACAAATTCATTCCCAAGATCGATGTCCTCTAATGTAAACCCACTAGAGGTCAGGGACCCTTGCATTAGCAGAAGCTGTATCGAAGCTGAGGACGTGTCTATTGATTTTGCCCTGTAGTTAATAATAGTCTATCTTTCTGAGTATCAACCCAACACATTCCATGATGAAAGAGAACAGCAAACACCACGCACACATCTGGAAGTTCTCCGGGTTGGGGGGTGGGGTGGGGTGGGTCTTGAGTTCAGCCCCTGCCGGATGTGAGGTTTCAGGAGGATCATCTAATTTCTCTGGACTTTGATTATGCCATTAACAGAAAATGAGGGTTGGCCAGCCCAATCTCCATGTATAATGCTATTATTGGGAATGTCTCAAGCTACAAGCATTTGGCCCTCAAAAGTTGAATCTTCTCATTAGGAGATCACTTTATATTTAGTATTTTCTGTAATTTAGAGCTTAGTCAGCTTGGGCTGCTGTAACAAATACCATAGACTGAGTGGCTTAAACAACACAAATTATTTCTCACAATTCTGGAAGTTTGAAGTCCTTGGCTAGAAGTTCAAGATCTAGATGTCAACCTGGATGGCTTTTTTATGGGCGTTTTTCTCTTTTTTGGCCCTGAGGCTTGTAGGATGCTAGTTCCTCAGCCAGTGGGTCAAACTCAGAAGTAAAACTGTGGAGTCCTAAGCACTGGACCACCAGGGAATTCCCTGGTTGGGTTCTTGATGAGGACTCTTCCTGCTTGTAGACAGTCACCTTTTTGCTGTATCCTTCCATGATGCAGGGAGAGAGTCCTTGTTTCTTCTTCTTTTATCATAAGGGCACCAATTCCATCATGAGGGGTCCACCCCATCATGTCATCCAAACCCAGTTACCTCTCAAAGGCCTCACCTCAAGTTACCATCACACTGGGATGGGGTCTTCAAGATGTAGATTTAGGGGGACACATTCAATGTGCCCACTGGATAAATTCCATAGCATTTGGGCATTACGGCAAAGGATGCTGTTAATAATTTCCTACTTCTTAATCATTATCTGGTGTTTAAATACCTAGCAACTTTATGTGCTTAGTCACTCAGTCATGTCCAACTCTTTGTGACCACATGAACTGTAGCCCACCAGGCTCATCTGTCCATGGGATTCTCCAGGCAAGAATACTGGGGTGGGTTGCCATTTCCTTCTCCAAGCAACTTTATAGTAGCTCTAATTTTTTATTTTGATTATCTTCAAAATTACAGTAGTACAAAGACCTCTCAGATACTCTTTGCCCAGGTTAACAAATTGTTGATATTTTATCACATTCTCTTCTACACACACACACAGAGTCAGATTAATACTATTTTTTTCTTAACCACTTGAGAATAAGTTACAGATATCATCACTTTTCTCTTTATCCCTAAATACTTCAGGTCTATTTCCTAAAAGCAAGCACATTTTCTTATGTGATCACAGAATAGTTATCAAATCAGAAAATTTAATGTGTATATATTATTTTATAATTTATATTCCATTTGCAAAACTTGTCAATTGTCCCAACAGTGTTTTTTGAAGCAATCTTTTCTCCTTATCTCAAGGTTCAATCCAGGATCAAACTGGAATCACATATTGTCTTTAGTTATGAAGTCTTTTTTAAATCTTCTTTAGTCTAAAATCGTCCTTTGGCTTTTCACTGTCCTTCATGAGGTGCCATTGTGGAAGAATACAGACTAGTTTTGCTCAGGTGTGTCTAATCTTCCCTCAACACATATAGTGTGTCTAGAAATGTATCTAATCTTCGCTTGTGATTAGCTTTAGGTTATCCTTTCTCCCTGCCCACAGGAACACTATGGAAGTGATGCTGGGTCCTCAGGAAACACATGGTATGTGTGTCCATTATTGGTGATGCTAATTTTGATCACTTGGCTAAGGTGGTGTCTTCCAGGTTTCTCTGCTTATGTAATTATAATTTCTCCCTTTACAAGGAATAGTAATTAATAAGCAGTTTGTGGGGAGATATTTTGAGACTATATAGATAACCTATTCCATATATAAAATTTTCATGCAGTTTTAATGCATAATAATGATTCTTGCCTTAATTAGTTTTTACATTGATGGTTATAATGTTTATTTTCTGGCTCTGTAATTTCATCTATATTTAGTAATTGGCATTTTATTGTAAGCAAACATTTTTCCTTCTTCCTTTTTTAGTTAGTATCAGTACAGACATGTGGGTCACTAGTTTATTCAATAAGTTATAATTCAGTACTCTTATTATTTTGTTCTGATGCTCAGGCTGTCCCAGATTTGGCAATTGATTTCCTTCAAGTGATTCCTCTTTAAGTGAACTAATCATTCTTTCAGTAGGTGCTTACTTTCTGGCATGAGACCATCTTGTACTTTTTTCTTGGAATCAGTCACTTCTTCAATGGGTTTTGCTTGCTTTTCATGGGAAACACTACTTAAAAATTGAGATCTGAGCACTTGATGTACTCAATGCTACTGAGTACCTTTGCTTCTAGACCTTCACAGTAGACAAAATTGGAAAGAATAGTAATTTCATGTGGTTCAACAGTCACTCACGCTGCCTATGTAGAATTATAAATTTATACTGCCTCCTCTGGTATCTTTCCAACTCACAGTGTTTTCTTGTCCTCGCCCATTTGCATTCTGCTCTCCAGTGAGAACCTGGCTTCCCGAACAGTAGAACAGTGTCATTTGCTCAGTGTTACACCACACAACATAGTTTTAGGAATTACTACATTGATTCCACTATGGAAAAACAAACCTACTAAGGAGAGTTTCAAGATTTGATTGCATTTCTTTTTTTTTCTAGACTGATAATATGCAATCAAAGAATTGAGTTCAAAAGTTACTTGGATTAATTCTCTTTTTTCCCTTTCACTGTGTCTGATATTCATTTGAAACACAGGGCATTTGCTTCCGTTTGTATTCCATTTTAGCTCCCTCCTCTCAGTTTCATTGAATTAATTGTATTGTTTTGACTACTGAAAACATCAACATGATTCCAAAGGTCAAAATTATACAAAAAGGAATGCTCCAAAAATAGTACTAGGAATTTTGAGTAATATATTTTTTCTGTCTTATTTATATCTAGAATTCTCTTTTAATTATTGCTATATATACCTCCGTCTGATGGGATTTGGTGAGAACTCCCATTGAACACACGTCTTTCTCATCCCACTCAACTTTGGCTGTCCCATATCCCTTTTTTCTTTCCAGCTTTTACTGTGATATAATTAACACCAAACATTGTGTAAATTTTAAGATATACAACATGATGACTTGATATATACATATTGCAAAATGAATAACCACAAGTTAGCTAACACATCTATCACCTAATATTCTTACTATTTTTCCCTTTTTTTGTGTGTGATGAGAACATTTAAGATCTAGTCTCTTAGCAACTTTCAGTATACAGTACAATACTGGTAACTAGTAACCTTCATGTTGTACATTACATCCTTAGAACTTATTCATTTTATAACTGGAAGTTTGCCGTCTTTGATCACCATCACCCATTTCCCCAGCTTCCAACCCATATTCTTTTACTTCTTCATCAGGATCTCCTTAAACCCCAACATGCAGACCACATCTAGAAAAGAAGTAACTGAATCATAGCAGAACTTCCACTGAAAGAAAATATGTCAGAGCTGCAGCCCCTCTGAGAATGTGTCCTGAAACCAAGTTCTGGTCCTGTTAGCCTGGCAGATCTTCCACTTGGGGTATCAGAAAGGGCACATGCTGTGGAGTGACATGGTCATCACGTGCTGCTGAAGGTAACTTCCAACAAGGCTTTACGAGGGTTGACTGTAGGTACCTCACACTCAGCAATGCTGGCACGCTGTGGTGTTAATTCCCCTTCCCCTCCTTGGTCAATGCAGGCGGTATTGGTTAGGGTAGAATTTAGCGATAAAACCACCCACCAGGAGTGAAATCCATGAGAACCAACACCTCTGGATGAAGGAAGCCATCTGCAGAGACTGCATCCTCCCAGCCTGCTTGTAACGGTGCTGATGAGATAACTTGAGAAGTGCCCAGGTCTGAGCAAGGTGCCCGGCAGCTCCTCAGAGATAGACTATCCCTAATTAAAACTTACCCTTCTGCCCAGGACCAGGTCTCTAATTCAGGAGCCAGGGTGTTTTCCCAGCACTGAATGCAAGCTATTGAAGGGCAAATGTATTGTTGCCTGGCATTTTAAAGTGACAGTGAACACTATTTGCAGGATATAAAAGGGTGACTGGAGAGGAAGAATTTGTCAGTGTTTGTCCAGCCTGCTGGGGAGATGCCAGAGAGGCATCCCTCTTCAGTATAAATTAACCTTCAGGGTCTGGTTTATACATCAGTTGTTTTTACACTGGGTTAGTGTGAGTTGGGCCCCAGGCCTGAGTGACCCTAGGTGCCCTGAAAAGTTGAGACATCCTTGACATTTCTTCATAAACCAGCACTGCTGTCTCCAATCTCCTTCATTTAAGGTGAGTGTGAGATGTGGTTTGGAAATCCTACCTGCCTTTCTTTAAGGGCCCCTTGTTATCTTTTCGAATCTCTTTGGTGACGTGCAGACCCAGCTGTGTCCCAGGCACTTTATTTGTGTGGGATCCTGCCTGACCTCACATCTTTTCTATAGGTTAACTATGACCTCAATCTATGAACAGCTGATGAGTGATAGAGCTGTAATCACACCCAGGCTTGGTGCTCTTGGCCACAACACCATAGAGATTCTTGGAGAGGATCCCACTTTTGATGCTGTAAAGCAGATTTTCCCTAAGAACATTTTGATACTGAAAGATGAGCTCTAAATCTTCTAAAGTTTTTCATACATTGCCTACGTATTATTGATAAAAGTAAAAGAGAGAGAAGTCCCAGAGACGGGGAACTTTAGGAGACAGATTACCAGTGAAAAGCCTGAAGCTACTGGGTGGGTTGGGAGCAAGAAATATCATTTAGTTTATAGAGGAGGCAGCTGGAAGGGTTGGAAGGACAAAGAAAATAAATCATGTAATCCACATTTTTTAATTTTTAACTGCTCCGGCTCCTGCTTCCTTGGGAAGCCCCCGCTTCCTCCCTATCTTGCCCATCAGCACACTCCTATTCATCCTTCAAGCCCCAGCCAGGATATCACTTCCTTTCCTGACTTCTCCAGATTAGTTCCTCCCCCACTGCTTTCCTAGTACCCACTCATTGAAGACAAGAACTCTGCCTCCTCCTCTGAAGCCATACAGGCTAGATGCACACCCTGTTGTAAGACCTTGGGTAAGCTGCTTAACCTCTCTGTTCCTTAGTTTTCCTTATTTGAACAATGGGAATAATAGAGATACCTATAGCTCTGGGTTGGCTGAGGACCTTAAATGAGAAGAAGACAACAAAATATTTAGCACAGGGCTAGGTACACACAGAGAACTTAGCAGTGGTGCTTATTATGTGTAATGCCAAACCTTGGTAGCAAATGGATTAAAGTATTTCTGGAAGGAAGAGAAGATAAAAGGAGGAAAGGAGAAGGAAAAACAGACCAACCAGCCGTGGAGATCATCTTTAACAAGCACAGTGCCAGCCTGAAGTTTTGGAGCTGTGGCTGCTGCACGTTTTTCCTGAATACACAATCCACTTTCTCAGGTCAAGACTTGATAGCATATTTCTACCTCCCCAGAAACCTAATCCCATGAACTGAGCCTCTCATAGCTGCAGCAAACAATGCCTCACCTGGCTGACCTCCCCCTATTGTAAAGTCAACAATCCTATATCGCTGCCCTGAATCACACCATTGTCAGGCGGTGGGTGGACTGGGAACCTGGGAACCGCCCCCTCCTGGCTCAAGGATAATCAGCTCTGTTTCTCCTAACCTGACTCGCTTAGTGGTGACTCCATTCAGGTGGGCTGGGAAAAGTTGGTCAGCAGAGTAGCATGGGGACTGTCCATGTGAGAGCACATGAGGACCACAAGGACAGTTACGGCTGTGACAGTAGACATTGTCCGCATGTTCTATGCAACAGGGTTGTGCCAAGCACCTTGCATTTACTTTCCCTGTGACCAGTCTTCATGGTGGCCTCAGGATCTGGCAGTTTCTGCTACATTCCTTGGAAGCAGGGAGCCTCTGACGTCTAGTCAGTGGCCACATCTGACTGTTAGCAGCTTAAATAAGGTGTGCCACAGTGTAAAATGAATAGAAACAATATCATTCATAAGTTTTCCTATTAATTACAGATTGAAACTGAGGTAGGAGATAGATGGGCTCCAGGTTGGAAATTTGCAATCAGTTAGCCTACTGCACAATTGCACTCATCTCACACGTGAGTAAAGTAATTCTCAAAATTCTCCAAACAAGGCTTCAGCAATACATGAACCGTGAACTTCCAGATGTTCAAGCTGGTTTTAGAAAAGGCAGAGGAACCAAAGATTAAATTGCCAACATCTGCTGGATCATCAAAAAAGCAAGAGAGTTCCAGAAAAACATCTATTTCAGCTTTATTGACTATGCCAAAGACTTTGACTGCATGGATCACAATAAACTGTGGAAAATTCTGAAAGAGATGGGAATACCAGACCACCTGACCTGCCTCTTGAGAAATCTGTGTGCAGGTCAGGAAGCAGTTAGAACTGGACATGGAACAACAGACTGGTTCCAAATCGGGAAAGGAGTACATCAAGGCTGTATACTGTCACCCTGCTTATTTAACATATATGCAGAGTACATCATGAGAAACGCTGGACTGGAGGAAGCACAAGCTGGAATCAAGATTGCAGGGAGAAATATCAATAACTTCAGATATGCAGATGACGCCACCCTTACGGCAGCAAGTGAAGAAGAACTAAAGATCCTCTTGATGAAAGTGAAAGAGGAGAGTGAAAAAGTTGGCTTAAAGCTCAACATTCAGAAAACTAAGATCATGGCATCCGGTTCCATCACTTCATGGCAAATAGATGGGGAAACTGTGGAAACAGTGGCTGACGATTTTTTTGGGCTCCAAAATCACTGCAGATGGTGATTGCAGCCATGAAATTAAAAGACACTTACTCCTTGGAAGGAAAGTTATGACCAACCTAGATAGCATATTAAAAAGCAGAGACATTACTTTGCCAACAAAGGCCCATCTAGTCAAGGCTATGGTTTTTCCAGTGGTCATGTGTGGACGTGAAAGTTGGACTATAAAGAAAGCTGAGCACCGAAGAATTGATGCTGTTGAACTGTGGTGTTGGAGAAGACTCTTGAGAGTCCCTTGGACTGCAAGGAGATCCAACCAGTCCATCCTAAAGGAGATGAGTCCTGGGTGTTCATTGGAAGGACTGATGTTGAAGCTGAAACTCCAATACTTTGCCCACCTGATGCAAAGAACTGACTCATTTGAAAAGACCCTGATGCTGGGAAAGATTGAAGGCAGGAGGAGAAGGGGACGACAGAGGATGAGATGGTTGGATGGCATCACTGATTCAGTGGACATGGGTTTGGGTGGACTCCGGGAGTTGGTGATGGACAGGGAGGCCTGGCGTGCTGCGGTTCATGGGGTCGCAAAGAGTCAGACACAACTGAGTGACTGAACTAAACTGAAGTGAGCCTCCTCTTTTCATTTCTTGAGATAAGAGATAGGTGGGCTTCAGTTGAGGAATTTACAGTCAACAAAAACAGGGTAAATAGCCAGTCTTTGTCTTTTACCTCAAGGGAATAATCATGGCAAGGACAAAGAAAGGGAAAAACCCTGTCTGATGAGGGAGAAAGACTCCTTGGAGTCAAAAGTCAGAGGATAATTCCAGGCCATAATGAGTCATGCTCCTCCCAGGAGCCTTCACTTCGAGATCCATCTTGGCCAGGGTGTGCGTGTGGACCCCAGGGGAGGGTCCTGAGACAAATTACCCAAGGAAGGGACAAAGCAAGGTGATTGGCCTGAGGGAATGAAGACCCGGAAAACTGCCCCTTCATTAAGGATTTAAACTTCCCAAAGGTGTGCTGTCTCTCTGAGCTCGCCTAGGCACCTTTCAGCACGTACTTTTCTTTTTAGTAAACTTTAGCTTTCTCTTTACCTTCTGCCTCCTTGCCTGAATTTGTTCTTAACTAGGCAGGCAAGACTAGGGACCTTAGCCCTTAACTGCTGACCCCTATGGTCCAGTGGTTAGGACTCCCGGTCTGGGAAACTAAGACCCTGCTTCCAGCTACTGCTCGCTGCTGCTTTCTGCAAGCTGCCACTTACTGCCGCTCACATCCAAAATCAAAATGATGGTATTTTGAATCTATTGGATTAAGTCAAATATTAAAATTAATTTCACCTGCTTTTTTTTTACTTTTTAAATGTGGCTACTAGGAAATTTAAAATTAAACATGACTTGCAGTGTGTTTTTATGGAAACACCCTAAACCAACACCAAGATTTAAACCTGGGTTCGTGGTGCCACAATCTTTCTTTCACACTCCTATGCTGAATTAACTTCTCTGCTGATACTAAAATCATTTACACACATGGGGGACCAAACAGAAGTGAAGCTGGGGTGGGGCTCCTTGGAAAAGACCAAATGTGTTTCCCTCTCTACAAGCAGATGCAACTGTGTATGTGTGTGTGAATGTGTGGGCATGTCTATATGTGCACGTGTGTGCTGATGTTTTGAGGGCAAGGAAACTAACCATTATGACACCCACAGTGTCTTCACCGTTAAGGAATCTCTTACCTGTGGTCACACAGCTAAGGAAGGGCTGAGCCAGGACATTTGAGTCAAAATCAGTTTCCTCTCCCATCAGTCAGAGTTTCATCCCCCTTGAATCTGTTTGCCTTTCTTCTTAGCTGCTGCTGCTAAGTCACGTTAGTAGCTGCAGTGAAGGCCTTTATCCCTGCACGTCCACTGCATTTCCTCAGGTTTCAAACTATCTCCTCCTCTTTTGGCCCCTCTCCAGTCCATCTCCTCCTTCCTTCCGACCCTTTTTCTGCACATCATCTGAGCTCTGTGAATGTTTGTTCACTTGCTGGCTGTAAATTTTTGTTGTATCTCAATAATTGAACGCCTGGTGTCCATACCCACTTCTGATTTTCATACCCATTTTCCTAGTGTTGCTGTTAGTTGAGAACAATGCCTAAAGCCCATCTCGAAGGAGTTGGGATAATTAGATTTGGACTTATAAATTAGGATTTGAAAACTGATTATTTGCTTGCAGAAATTAGGGGCTATGTTTTATTAAGCTAATTAGTTTTATTAACCCTTGATTCCAGAGATCCTAACATGGTTCTTGGCATAACCCTAACCCTTGCTCAGTGCTAGGGAGTTTCAAGTAACTGCCTTGATTCTACCTGTAACACTAGCTGCCCTGGGTGCCAAGTGTGAGCCTAGCCCCCCATGTATAGAATCTCCTGTGAGACAGGCACTGTAAGTTAGCCCGTTTTACAGATCTGACAACTGAGGTTTGGAGATTAACTAACTTTCCAAGTTCATTTAGTTGGTAATTAAGAGACTTAACAATTAGGCTATTACTGTAGTGTTTGCTCTGATGAAAAGGATTCTAAACTAGAAGGTTTCGGTAACTGGTTTTGTCACTAATCCATTTATGAGTTTTGTTTAGGTTGTTGTTCAGCCACTCAGTTGTGTCCGACTCTTTGCAACTTCATGGACTGTAGCACTCCAGGCTTCTCCTTCTAAACCTCAGTTTTCTCACCTCAGAAATTTGATGGTTAGAATCACTAAATTACCACTAAGGGTAATTTTCTGCAAGTCTGTATGTTACCACCAGGTGGTCTACAATGTCCCCCAAGTGCACGGCAATCAATGAAGAAAAAACTATTTTTCACTTAATTTTTTTTTCTTTTTTAATTAAAAAAAAATTTGTCTATTTATTTTATTTGGCTGCCTCAGGTCCCAGTTGTGTCATGTGGGATCTTTGGATGAGGCACTCAGACTCTCCAGTAATGCTCAGGCTCAGCTGTTGTGTCTTAGTTGTTCCACAGTATGTGGAACCTTAGCTCCCAGACCAGGGATGGAACCCGGGCCCCCAGCCCTGAAAGGCGAATTCCTAACCACTGGACCATGAGGGAAGTCCCTTCATTCAACTTTTAAATAAAAATCTAAATTTTATCACAGTAACTAATTATAGTAGTCCTTACTAGTAACACAAATCATTATATTTTAGTGTGAAATTGAAGTTTCAAGTAAACAGAGGTAAGAGTAAATGTTTCATGGAGGGGCATTTCTTTCAATCCAGCTGGAATACTTTCGGTAAAAAAGTCTTCACACCTCTGACCAGTTTCTTATCAAAAAACCTCACAGATAGCTATTCATATTTGCCAGTACAGCAATTCCAAAGCTTATTATTAATGATAAGTATCACAAAAATCTCTCCTATAGTTAAGTTAGTGTAGGAAATTGCAATATAAATAGGTTTCCTCACCTCAAAGCTTCAGAGAGCCTTTAACGTGTTCATGTGTACTGAGACTCTGTAAACTGTGCAGTTACAGAGGTGGCAGTTCTTAAACATATTTGAGCACAGAACGCTGAGAACAAGGATGGGTGGGAGAGGGTGGGTAAACGTGGAAGGGAGCCAGGCAGAGAGAGGGGTGAGGAATGCCTCTCATGGACTAGGGTTCTATGGAATACCATCTGTGATAGCCTAGTCTAGAAGCTTCCCCTCTCTCACGATGAACTGTCTGTAATGTGTGTATGTGCTTTTCAAATAGAAAGTTCCAATCAGTAGTAACTTCTAAGTAGAACACCAAAAGAAGTTAAAAGAGAAAAGTAAGGGTCCAAACCAGTATATTCCTGTATTCCAGACCACCTTCCCATCATTGATTTTGTTGTTCAGTTGCTCAGTTGTGTCCGATTTTTGTGACCCCATGGACTACAGCACACTAGGCTTCCCTGTTCTTCATTATCTCCTGGAGTTTGCCCAAACAAACTCATGTCCATTGAGTCAGTGATGCCGTCCAACCATCTCATCCTCTGTTGCCCCCTTCTCCCCTTGCCTTCAAGCTTTCTCAACATCAGAGTCTATTCCAATGAGTCGGCTGTTTGCATCAAGTGGCCAAAGTATCTATCTCTTAACAATAATATTAGATTTTAATCTCTGAACAAGTTTGCTTCCACACAGCTCCAAAGAAAAAACATGTGGAATTGGATATCATTTGAGAACTATTGACCTGTCATTCAGTTTTTTAATGTAAATGAAGTCTTCATTTTAAAAAAACCTAAATGAGGCTAAATAGAACACTTTAAAAAAATTATTTATTTTTAATTGAAATATAGTTGATTTACACTGTTTTATTAGTTTCCAATATACAGCTAAGTGATTGAGTTAAACATATGTATACTTTCTTTTTCATATCCTTTTCCATTATGGTTTATTACAAGATATTGAATATAGTTCCCTGTGCTATATAGTAGGACCTTGTTTATCTCTTTTATATATAGTATCTGTATCTGCTAATCAGAAAGTCCTAATTTATCCCTCCCCCACCCCTTTTCCCTTTTGGTAACTCTAAGTTTGTTTTCTGCACCTGTGGTATGTTTCTATTTTGTAAAAATGTTCATTTGTGTCATATTTTAAATTCCACACATAAGCAATGTCATATGATATTTGTCTGGCCTACTTTACCTGGTAGCTAATCTCTAAATCCATGCATGTTGCTTCAAATGGGATTATTTTATCCTTTTTCTTGGCTGAATAATATTCCTTTATGGGCTTCCCAGCTGATGCTAGTGGTAAAGAATTCACCTGCCAATGCAGGAGATGTAAAAGAAGCAGGTTCCATCCCTGGGTTGGGAAGATCCCCTGGAGGAGGAAATGGCACCCCATTCTAGTGTTCTTGCCTGGAGAATCCCATGGACAGAGGAGCCTGAAAGACTACAGTCCATGGGGTCTCAAAGAATCAGACACACTGAGCATCTGAGCAAAATATTCTGTTATAAACACATATATACATATGTGCAAAAGTGTTAGTTGCTCAGTTGTGTCTGACTCTTTGAAACCACATGGACTGTAGACTGCCAGGCTCCTCTATCCATGGGATTCTCCAGGCAAGAATACTGGAGTGGGTAGCCATTCCCTTCTCCAGGGGGTCTTCCTGAACCAGGTATGGAACCTGGGTCTCCTGCATTGCAGGCAGATTCTTTACTATCTGAGTCACTAGGGAAGCTTATATATATATATCATATATATGTGATCTTTATCCATTCATCTGTCAGTAGATACTTAGATTGCTTCCATGTCTTGGCTATTGTAAATAGTACTACTATGAACATTTGGGTGCATGTATCTTTTCAAATTAAGAGTTTTCTCTGGATATATGCCTAGGAGAAGGGTTGCTGGGGCATATGACAATTCTATTTTTAATATTTTAAGGAACCTCAATACTGTTCTCCATAGTGGCTGCACCAATTTACACTCCCACCAACAGTGGAGGAGGGTTTCCTTTTTTCCACATCCTATCAACATTTATTATTTATAAACTTTTTAATGATGGCCACTCTGACCACTGTGAGGTGGTATCTCACTATGATTTTGATTTGTATTTCTCTAACAATTAGCAATGTTGAGTATCTTTTCATGTGCCTTTTGGCCATGAAACAGAACCCTTTCTAGCCAGATTCCAAAATGCTTTAGGAATCTCACCAGAGCTTCCTGTATATGATATGGACTTAAAGTCCTTTTTCTGATATAACAAGAATGGTGAACCCGGGTTGTGGGGTATGAAGTCACTGAGCGCCCTTACCACTGATTCCGGGCTCCAAACCTGAAATAAAGGTGAGTGTGGCCAGGACATTGACTGGAGGCAAGGTGTTAGGGGTAATGAGAGAGGAGGTGATAGTCTGCCTATTCTGACTCAGCTGGAGCCCTGAACAGAAATCAGAATTCAATAACGATCTCCTAGGAGCCTTGACCCAAGTGTTTGTATTGATTTGTTGGGTAACAGGAAACTTCAATCTGTTTACATGTACACGTGAATATGAGATTACTCTGGGGTCAAAGGTTATAGATAGCGGCAAATCCCATCCAAAGTACTGACTCAGTGAAATCTACATTTAGCATTCCAGAGATAAAATAGGACACTGTGCTTTATATCTGGATCACTGGTTTAGATTGCGATTACAAAGCTGCTCAAGTTGGCCTCAAGATCCTACAAACAGCCTCATTCCTGCAGCTCCACACACTCACCCCTTCTCGCCATAGGATGAGTGTGCTCCTACTCCTGGCGCTCTGCACCCTGGCCACGGGCTGCGGGGCTTCATATCCACCCCAGCCAGCCATCATGCCCTCACCTCTCCTCTCCCTTGACTGCAACAGCTCCTATGTGCTGGATATCGCAAGTGACATCCTGCAGGACATCAACAGGGACCGACAGGACGGTTACGTGCTGAGCCTTAACCGAGTGAGAGATGCCCGTGAACACAGACAGGGGGTAAGTGGTGGTCCTCGCTGGGGCAGGTGTTTGCACAAGCTGGGGAGGCTGGCCAGGGCATGGGAACCCAGAGACACCAGCCAACAGGTGCTTTCCGAGTCAGAAACCCTGCTGAGTACACGCTGCTCTCCTCTGCTAGGGTGCTGCTGCCTCTCAGCAGTATTAGAAACAAGTGCTAATGGTATCCACTCTGGAACTTGTGTCCCATCATTTATAGGAACACTTCACAAACACCAGATCCTTTGACTTTGCCATCAAACAGAGAGTTTCTTGGCTGGTCATTAGAGGTTTCCGCTTCATGTGGGTTGTGCATTTCTCGTCCCCCTTGCACAGGCTGGTCTGGGGTCTCTGCTCTATTTCACACTGGACGTGTTAGAGACTGGCTGCCATGTGCTTAGCAGGACACCATGGAAGAACTGTGGGGTGAGGTTCTTTCATGAATCGGTGAGTACTTTCCCCAGGAACTTGAGGGGGGGAATCTAGGTGTTCTCTGTCTACAGGATGAAGATTATTCAACATGTGCCATCTTTAAATGTCCCTCTTTATAATCTCTGGGGCAGGGTGCCTATGTGGTTATTTCAATTTGACAGAAAAAAGAGTCTAATCAGAGGGGGTTTCTGACGCTCCCACTGGGATCATGACCCCAGAATTGAAATGTTGCACCCAAACTGTTTTCTGCCTCCAAGACCTCCCCGTAGGCTCTGAGCTAGCCTTAAATTGAGGGGCAAAGATCTGAGGTATAGTGCTCTGGATGTATGTTTAAGGAAAACTGTAGAAGCAATGGCAGGGGAGCTTTGAAATTTGTTTTAGTTTTATTTTGTTTTCAAGAACATTTATCTGAGATTTGAGGCTGAGGAGAGGGAGGGCTGTGGTATGGGTGCTCTCAGAGGTGCTTTGGAAGGATTTCATAGTATTACAGAACCTAAAGGGAGTCAGAATTGATCCTTTTAAAGATGACCATTGAAGAGGCTTGAAAAGAGCATCATAAGTTTTCATTTGATTTTCAATTATCCTGAGATTATTTTCATTAATTTATATGAAACTTTGTAAGCGATATAAGTGTGATATAAGTATCTAGAAGTGAAGTGTTTGGCAAAGACATCTTTTTCTAGTCATTTAACCAAATTTGTCAAACTGCACCTACCTGGTTTGGGAAAGCAAAACAGTCTGTATACCCTGTTGTGAATTATGTTTGTTAGGCACCAGCTTAATAGACAAAATATATTTGTGTATCACTAGCTGCTATAGCACATACACCAAAAAGAATATATCAATTGCAAAATGATAGAACTTCGTTTCCCATTCATGTAAAGTTTAAAGTAGAAATCCCTGATGAGGAAGGGGCTTTCCTCCAGGAGTGATTTGGAGACTGGATGCTTCCATGTTGTGGCCCCCTAGACTCTGTAGACTTCACCTTGTGGCTTCTGTGGTCACCATGCTCATCTGCAACAAGCAGTGGAAAGGGAAAGAGCATGCAGGGCAGATAGCATGTGGGAGGGCTTTACAGGCTAGACCTAAAAGTGGTTATACATCCCTTCTGCTCACTTGGCTGTGGTTAGAGCTCATCTACACACAATCACATCTAAGCAGGAAGGAGGCTGGGAAGAAGTCAAGCTGTGTCTCAGATGAGGGTTAAATTGTTTAATGATCAGCTGGCAGTTTACTCCACCCCAAAACTACGAAAATTGATCTTGAGTTTCTTGTTCCTTAAAAATGAAATGTCCAGTTTCATTTCAGAGGTATTTTTTTTTAAGTCTTAGTTCATTCCACTGTGTCATGAAGTGCATTTGTTGGTTCTAGGTTTATGGCCAATGCAAAGCAATATTTTACATTAATAAGGAAAAAAGAATTTTCTATTTGCCTGCATATAATTGTACTCTTCGCCCAGGTAAGAGATCACTTTCATTTTGTTCATTTTAATAACAGGTGAAAAAAGAGCATTTAAGTCTACTATGCTGTAGTGTATAGGGT
Source organism: Dama dama (assembly GCF_033118175.1). Classification (NCBI taxonomy): domain Eukaryota; kingdom Metazoa; phylum Chordata; class Mammalia; order Artiodactyla; family Cervidae; genus Dama; species Dama dama. Next base: position 38,755,151 of record NC_083699.1, read on the forward strand.
TTCTTCCATCCTCACTTCTTATTCATCCCAAAGCTAGGTTTTTTGTATACCCAGCACTTGCACTGCTCCTCTTCCCACAATTAATCTTTCTAAATAACCTGCAATAGCTCTACATTGTGTCCTATGTCAAATCCTAAATTTTCAGTCTGATGTAAATGGCACAGTCTCCATGACAGGTCCCCAGGTTTCCTTTCTAGCTATCTGTGCCTTATTTCACTGACTGTACCAATTCTGCACTCCATTTAACCAGATGACTCACTATTTTCTGAACACACATCACATTCTCCAATCTCTGCATCTAGTTTGTGCTTCTCCCTCTGCTGAGGATAACCTCTGCCCTTGGAACTCCTAAGCATTCTTTAAAGATCATTGCCAAGGCTGCTTCTTCTATCATGTTCTCTATTCAAGAAAACAAAACAGAACAGAAACAAACAAGAAATAGTGCTTTCCTGTTCTACAGCCCTGTACAACTTTACCCTAACCATTCATGGAGCACAGACCATGCACTGCCTGGATTTGGGGTCCTCTGTCTTATATCTTGTAGAGCATTTTATCCCTTCTTCCTCTCTGCTACAACGCTTCCCCCAGTTCCTAGCAAGTGGGTGTGTGTATGTGTGTGCGGGTTCAGTCGTGTCAGACTCAGCGACCCCATGGACTATAACTTGCCAGGATCCTCTGTCCATGGAATTTTCCAGGCAAGAGTACTGAAGCGTGTTACCATTTCCTCCTCCACCTATCAAGTATAAGGAGTCTATAATATCATTGAATAAATTAACAAATACATATATTCATTCTGGGTCCTGAAAAGTAAGCATCCACAGCATGGGAAAATAGGATGGCTCCTCATCAAACTATTAAGTGCATGTGACTCCCTTGAGGGATCTCATTCAAGAGCAGATTCTGATTCCTGTAGATCTGGGGTGGAACCTGAGAGTCTGCATTTCTAACAAGGTCTAGGTGATAACAATACGATTGGTTCCTTTGAAGGACAAGGCAACAGAACTAAACCTTCCTGGTTGTGAAGATGAGACTCACCTAAAATAAATTCGAGGACAACAACTAATAAAACAGATCAAGTCTGAAATGGAAGTCCTAGGTACCAGAGGTATGGGAGGTCAGGCAATGACATGTGCCTGGGAGTGACAAGCCGTGGATGTCACTCCCCCACAATATGCCCAAATACATCTAAATAAAACCACAGTTGATCAAAGCAATGTGTTTGCTTTGTTAGAACAACTGCTAGACAAGCTTCCTAGTGTGACTTTTACACTAGTTATGCCACCCCCAGCCCCTCCCAGTCAAGACATTCTAGCTGTATCATTAGTGTGATTAACCTATTCAGTCATACAGTGATTGGATCAACTTCTGTTTTGTACATTGTCTAACCAAAGAGGGTGTGTTTCCACCTTCCATATGTCATTAACTCACTCATTCATTCATCAGGCACTTACTAAGCACCATCCATGTGTCAGACATTATTTTAGGTGCTGGTGACTAAAAGGTAAATAGAACATGACAGTAATGAAATCCCAACTCATTCTCTTTATAGAGGCAGTGATGGGGGAAGATAGTGAGCTAATAGGGAAAATGTTTTTATATCAAAGTAAGTTGACACTTGAACAACATGTGTTTGAACTATCAGGGTCCACTCATACATGGATTTATTTTTTCATGAAATACATACTATAATACTGCATTATACTTGGTTGATTGAATCTGTGGGTACAGAACCATGGATACAGAGGGCTCAAAACAAAGTTAAACTGGGATGTTTGACTATGTGGAGGGTCAGCACCCCAACCCTCATGTTGTTCAAGGGTCAACTGTACTATATTATGTGTTTTTAAACTAAATTTCTAGGGTAAAAAGATTTGCATAAAGTGAAAAAAAATATTGCCTTGTTTCTTTTTAAATTGTGAAAGTAATACATGCTCCTTGCAGAAAGCATGTATTTCTAAATAATGCTTTTCCACTCCATCCTTGACAGTGCTGAGTGTTATCTTTTCTCCTTTTGATCTCCACCTCTGTTGTGATCATGTGATTTACAGAATTATACATAATTAAGAAGTTTTATTTTAAACTTGTTCTCTTTGGCACTTATAGTTTCTCGAAGAGTGGTTTCCATGACGTGCCCTGACTGCCCCAGCACCAGTCCCTATGATTTGTCAAACCCCAGGTACATGGAAACTGCTACTGAGTCTCTTGCAAAACACAACAGTAGGAGCCCCTCAAAGCAGTATTCTCTCGTCAAAATCACCAAGACTTTGAGTCAGGTGAGTCTGAAATGTCAGCTACAACAACATGTCTCATAATTCTTGCCATGGTTATCAAGGTACTCCCTTTGATTAGAACCTAAGAGCCTTTTCCTCATTTCCTACCTTGGTAACCTTGATGCACATTCAATTGTGTCTAGTTTCTGAGTTGGTCTGTGGGATTTCCACTAGAATTGTGTGATTTGATTTCATTTCATTGCCCTGAAGGCAAAAAGGGAAATGGACTCATGGTCTCCATGGGTTATTCTACTTAGGTTCACTGTTTATTGCCATAGTCCCACACCTGGCTGACCACAGACCACTTAGTAAGTCAACTTCTGTGTTTTAAATACAGGAGTACATGTTGAGTTTTATGGGTTAGAGGAAATGTTCATTTGTGTCTGGATTGTGTTGGTATCTATCAAATGGAGAAAAGTTAATTTAATAACAAATTTACAGGGGGAAAAATAAGCTCACCCAAGGGAAGATTTTTGAGCCCATTTAAATCCTTAAGAAGGGAAGAAATGTATGGGAAAAGTTACGTTTTCGAAATAACAAAATCATAATACAAGGTTTGGTCATGGTGGGGATTTCAGGGACAAAAAGTGGCCTTTGTTGACAGTGACTCTGGGGATGCGTGGTTTCTGTAAATCTAATGTTGTCAAAGCTGAGTCATGGCACCACTTGGGAAGGTTTGACTTTTATTTCTCACCTCTTGTTTCATCCTAGTGGGTGTTTGGCCCTGCCTACTTTGTGGAATATTTGATCAAAGAATCACCATGCACCAAGTCACAGGGTAGCAGCTGTGCACTGGAGTCCCCTGACTCTGTGGTGAGTATTGCTGAATGTTTTCATAACTCAAGATTTGTGCTCACAGATCATCTATGTGTATTCATAATGTGTAAAATTACACATGAAGTGTTGTAATGCACAAAGCACTTTCATTCACCTTAAGGAGCAACTGGTTAGTTAAAGATGGCCCAGATGCAATAACATTTGGTCATAAATGCAGTTTTCATCAGCAACATGGTGCCTTGGCAAAAAATAATCACAGGAGGCTATAAAACATAGACAAATCTCTCAGTGGTTGGTAGTGGCCCTACTTTTATCTGAAAAAAACCAGTTACATTTGGAATACATCATGATGTTCCATTCCTTGGACCACTCTTTATTAAGAAGGACGAAATCAAACAGGACTTATTTCAAAGAAAGCAGCCAAGATGGCGAAGGTGCCACCTTGAAACCATCTGAGGCACAGCTGGTAGGAATGTCAATTGGCACAGTGGATTATAGCACAATTAGGCAAAATGCAAGCTGTTTCCCCCATTATTCACTTAGCTATAATAAAAGTTTTATTAAGATATAATTCACATACCATAAAATTCACCCTTTTAAGGTGTACAATTCAGTGCCTTTTAGTCTATTCAAAGAGTTGAATCATCAGCACTACTATCTAATTTTAGAATATTTTCATCAACCTTCAAAGAAATTCCATGTCCATTAACGGTCATTCCCCTTACATCATTCAGAGGATCTCAGTTCCCCAACCAAGGGTTGACCCAGGCCCATGGCAGTGAAAGCACCGAGTCCTCACTACTGGACTTCCAGGGAATTCCCTATGTATAAGTTATTATGTATACATATGTTTTCATTTCTTTTGGGTATACACCTTGGAGTGGGATTGCTGGGTCATATGAGAATTCTAGGCTTCCCTGGGGGCTCAGATGGTAAAGAATCTGTCTGCAAATCAGGAGACCCCTGTTTGGTCCCTGGGTCTGGAAGATCCCCTGGAGAAGGGAATGGCTACCCACTCCAGTATTCTCTTGCCTGGAGAACTCCTTGGACAGAGTAGCCTGGCAGGCTACAGTCCACAGGGTCGCAAAGGGTCAGACATGACTAAGCAACTAAGCACACACGCATGAGAATTCTATGTTTAACCTTTTGACTAACAGCAAACTTTTCCAAAGTGACTACACCAATTTTACAATCCCATCAGCAGTATGTGAGGGTTTCGATTTCTCTATGTTTTTGTGAATGCCTATTATTATCTGGGCTTCCCAGGTGGTGCTTGTGGTAAAGAACCAACCTGCCAATGCAGGAGATGTAAGAGAAGTGGATTTGCTCCTTGGGTCAGGAAGATCCCCTGGAAGAGGGCATGGCAACCCACTCCAGTATTCTTGCCTGGAGAATCTCATGGAGGGAGGAGCCTGGCAGGCTACAGTCCATAGGGTTGCAAAGAGTCAGACATGACTAAAATGACTTAACATGCATGCATGCATTACTATTATCTGTCTTTCTTATCATAGATATCGTACTGTGTATGAAAGAGTCTCTCGTTTTGGTTATATTTGAATTTCCCTAATGGCTAATGATATTGAGTATCTTTTAATATGCTTTTGGGCCATTTGTATGTATTCTTTGGAGACACATCCATTGAAATCCTCTGTCATTTAAAAATTGGATTATTTGTATTTTTATTGTTGAATTGTAGGAATTCTTTACATACTCTGGATATGATTCCTTTATCAGATATATGACTTTCAAATATATTCTCCCATTATCTGATTTTTCTATTCATTTCTATTCTTGATGATGTTCTTTGAAGTACAAAAGTTTTTAATTTTAATGAAATGCTGTTTTTTTTTCTTTTGTCGAATGTGCTTTCTGTATCATATCTAAGAATCCATTGCCTAATCTAAGATCACTAAGATTTACTCCTATGTAATCCTCTAAGAGTTTTATAGTTTTAGCTTTAGGTCTCTGACCCATTTTTGAGTTTTTTTGTATATGGTATGAGGTAGGAGGTTCAACTTTATTTGTCCGCTTGTGAATATCCAGTTGTCCCTGCACTATTTGTTGAAAGACTATTACTATTGTTTACCCTGTTTAATTATATTGACATACATTCTAAAGACCTATTGACTATTAATGTAAGGGCTTATGTTTGTACCCTCTATTTTATTCCATTGATCTGCATATCTCTTCTTGTACCAGTACCACACTATCTCCAATACTGTAGTTTTGTAGTAAATTTTGAATTGGGAAGTGTGAGCCCTCCTATTTTGTTTTCTTATTCAATATTGCTTTGAGTATTCTGAATCCCTTGCATTTTCATAATATGTCAACTTCAGAATCAGCTTGTCAGTTTCTATCTTTAAAAAGCAGGAAATTTGATAGGGATTTCACTGACTCTCTAGACCAAATGTAGAAAGTACTATCCTCTTAAAAATACTAATTTTTCCAGTCCTTGAATATGGGAAGTCTTTCCATCTGTTTAGGATGGAAATATAATTTCTTTAAGCAATATTTTGTAGTCTTCACTTTTTTTATAGCTAAGTATTTTATTTTTCTCTTTGATGCTGGTATAATGTATTTGACTTTTCCATTTTATTTTGGATTATTCATTGCAAATATATAGAAATATAGTTGATTTTTATATTTTCACCTTGTATCCTGTAACCTTGCTGAACTCGTTTATTATTTCTAATAGTTTTCTAGTAGAGTCTTTAGGATTTTCTGTATATAAGATCATGTCTTCCACAAAGAGATATAGTTTTACTTCTTCCATTCCAATCTGAATGACTTTTAATTCTTACCTAACTTTCCTGACTAGAACTTCCAGTACAATGTTAAATAGAGGTGGGAAGCGCAGATGACCTTATCTTATTCCTGATTTTAGGAGGAAAGCATTCAGCATTTCATTATTGAATATGATGGTAATTGTAGGCTTTTTATAGCTGCTTTTTATCAAGTTGAGAAAGTTCCCTTCTAGTCCTAGTTTTGTTGAATGTTTTTATTGAAAAACAGTGCTAGCATTTGCCAAATGCTTTTTCTGTGTTAGTGAGATAGTCGTTTGGTTTTTTCCTCCTTTAATCTATTAGTGTTGTATACACCACTGATTTTTGTATGTTAAGACAACCTTGTGCTTTGGGGATAAGTCACAGTTGATCACGATATTTAATCCCTCTATATGTTTCTGAACTCAGCTTGCCAGTGATTTTTTTTTAAAGATTTTAAATCTACATTTATAAGAGACATTGGCCTGCAGTTACTCTGTCTTGTCTCTGCCTGATCTTCATGTAAGTGTAACGTTGGCTTCATAAAATGAGTTGGGAAATTTTCCCTCTTCTATTTTATCTTGGAAGAATTTGTGAAAGAGTGGTGTTCATTCTTCTTTAAATATTTGGTAGCATTCACCAGTGAAGCCATCTGGGCCTGGGCTTTTCTTTGTGGGAAGTTTATTTGATTAATAATTCAATTTCTCTACTTGCTATATACGTATTCAGATTTTATATTTCTTCTTGAGCAAGTTTTGGTAGTTCATATCTTCCTAGGAATTTATCCATTTCATCTAACTTATCTAATTAGACAGTGTACAACTGTTTACAGTACTTCATTTTTATTTCTGAAATATTAGAGGTGTTGTACCCTATTTAATTTCAATTTTAGTGGTTTGAGTCTTTTTTTTTTTTGTCTATATAAAACTTTGTCAATTTTATTAATTTTTTCCAAAAAAATCAATTTTCAGTCTCATTTATTTTTTCTTTTACTTTTTTGGTATCTAGTTTTTATATTTCCTCTCTATCTTTATTATAACCTTCTTTTTGCTTGCTTTGGGCTTAGTTTACTCCTCTTTTTTCTGGCTTTTTAAAGTAGAAACTTATGTTATTGATTTACAATCATTATTCTCTTTTAACATAAGCATTTACATCTATAAATTTCCTTCTAAGCTATGATTGAATCGATTCTCACAAGTTATTCATGTCATTTTTGTTCCCATCCATCTCAAAATATTTTCTAATTTTCCTTGTGATTATTCTTTAACCAAATGGTTACTTAGGAGAGTTATTTAATTTCTACATATTTGTGAAAATTCCAATTTCCTTCTGTTATTCATGTCTAATTTCATCTCATTGTGGCTGGAGAATGTACTCTGTGTGATCTCAATTCTTTTTAATTTATTGAAACTTGTTTTATGGTTTAACCCAAGGTATATCCTAGAGAAATTTCCATGTACACTTGAGAAGAATGTATTCTGCTGTTGTTAGGTAAAACAGTCTGTAGTTGTCTGTTAGGTTTAGTTTGTTTATAGTGTTGTTCAAGACGTCTGTTTCTTTATTGATGTTCTGCATACTTGTTTTATTCATTATTGAAAGTGAGCTTTCCAACTATTATTGTTGAATTACCTATGGCTTCCTTGAATTCTGTCAGGTTTTGCTTATGTACTTTGGATCTGTTGTGAAGGGCACATATATTTATAGTTGTGTCTTTCCAATAAATTGAGCCTTCTATCATTATAAAATATTTTTCCTTGTCTCTAGTAACAATTTTTGTCTTAAAGTCAATTTTGTCTGATATTTGTATAGTCATTCTCAACTCTTTTCAGTTACTGCTTGCATTGTAATATTTTGTCCATCTTTTAACTTTCAACCTGTTTGTGTCTGAATCTGAACTATGTCTCTCAAAAGCCTTTTATAGGGACCTCTCTGGTGATCCAGTGGCTAAGACTCTGCTCTCGATGCAGAGGGTTGGGGTTTGACTCCTGGTCGTGGAACTAGATCTCACATGCTGCAACCAAGACCCTATGAAGCCAAATAAGTAATTTTTTTTTTTTAAAGACTTTCATAACCAGTCAATTGAATATTAGGGAATCATTGGGAAAACATCTTCATCATCTTCTGTGGAATCTCCCTGTCTCACTTTTCGATACCATCTTGGGCAGATCACATAGTTTTCTAGTCATTTTCAGTAATAAGAATGATTTCACTTAGATTATTAAGATTCATTTTCAGGTATTAAAAAATTCCTTTTAGTCAATTCTAAATCAAAACTTCTATCTCATATCCAATTCAAAGTGTTTTCCTCTCTGAGGCTTAAGCCTGACCCAGAGCTTAGGACCTGCTGTGAAGAAGGAGTCAAGGCCTGTCCTTTCATTCTTTTTACCCCTCCTGCAATCTTTTATTTAACTGTGGCTCTTCTGAGTTTCAGGAAGAATAAGACAGGATTAGAGAAAAGAGTCTACAGTCTTTTCACATTACTGGACCTGTAGTTGTAGTTTTCTCTTGGTTTACATTGGCCCTCTGTTTACACTTGAAAAAGTACATGCTCAATGACTCTAAAATTTATCTTCTAAGAATTTACCCTAAGGATATGTGAAAATGTTTAAACATAAAAAATTAGACTCAATCCACTGTTTTACAAAAGAACTTGTTAAATAACACAGAGGAATATTAGGCAACCATTATAAAGAAAATCATAAAACTATTCGGTGTCATGAAAAGGATTTTCATTATATATTGTTAAATGACAAAAGAGTTATAAAATATTATGTACTGTATAATTCTATTTTTCTAGAAGAAAAAGTGTGTATTCATTGGGGAAAATGTCAGAAGAAACGAAATCAAATCACTGTAGGAAACGGGTACCTTTCATGCAATTACAGGTCTTTTCATTTTCTTCTTGTTTATCCTATTCTAAATAGCTACTACATTTATAATAAGAAAATAAACATTTTATTTTTAAATAAAGTTTAAGGAGCTGAGAGTAGTCTTGTCTGAGAAGCAAAAACTCGGGGGAAACCTGCATAAAGGGCTGCTGCATGAGAGATGAAAGCAAGTTTTCTAGCTGACGCAAGGATAGAGTGTGGCCAAGAGACAGATCCGGATTTCTGTGTCTGTCCTATAGACATAGATTTCTGCTCAATACAAAGAATTTTCTAATGGAATTTGTTTCTCAAGAAATCCTGAGTTTCTCTCATTGGAGGTAACTTAGCCTAGTTTGGGTGACTAATTGGTAGGGATGATCTAAAGAATTAGCTCGTGCTCAGTCCTCCAGTGTGTTTGACTCTTTGTCACCCATGGGCTGTAGCCTACCAGGCTCCTCTGTCCATAGATTATCCCAGCAAGAGTATTGAAGTGGGTTGCCACTTCTTCCTCCAAAAGAATTGGAGCCTTGTGGTTCAGTCTGTAAAGAATCTGCCTGCAATGAAGGAGGCAGGGATTCAATCCCTGCTCTGGGAAGATAGTGTGGAGAATGAAATGGCAACCCACTTCAGTATTCTTGCCTGGAAAATCCCATGGACCAAGGAGCCTGACAGGCTACAGTCCATGGGGTCACAAGAGTCGGACATGACTTAGTGACTACAGCACTATCACCACTACCTGTTACATGGTAGGGGCATAAAAGTGTTGATTGGCTGTGTGTCTATGTAAGCAAAAATGAAGTTGATTCCACCTATGATCTTATGTGCACATATAACACTGTATTTTTTTTTTTTCTTTAGCCTGTTGGTATTTGCCGCGGTTCTATGAGTCAATCCCCAGAAAAGCCGGGCAAGCTTATCTCCGTAACTTGCTCCTTCTTTAATTCACAGGTATTTTTTTAGTCAAATTGTTTGTCTTTCTGTGAATTTAAGAGCGGGTGATCTATATTTAATTGCCTCTACCATACATTCTCCTTTTATTTTCTTAAATCCATGATTACCACTTTATTCAGGATGCCCTAAGGCCACATCCACAAGGTAGCTGATTGAAGATCTCCTACACGTTTTTTTAGTTACAGCATGTTCCCTACAGCATAAGTAAGACCCATTTAGCTTAAATGGCTCAGCCCTCTGTGACATTAAATTCAGTGTCCCAAAGAGTCTTATCCTGAACCATAGGTAGAAGTTGTTTCCATGGAGACACTGAATCCCTTTTTGCAAGTATTTATTAAGCACTTACCATGAGGCAACCTGGTATAAATGAGAGGTGGCTAAGACAGGCCACCTGGGTTCCAATCCTGTCCTGCCTCCTGCAAGCTGTGTGGACATGGACAAGTTCCTACCTCGCTGAGTCCTGGATGCCTCCTCTGTAGAATGGGATTGCAACACCTACCTTCTTCAGATCCCCATGAGACATATGTCAGAGGATCTGACTGAAGGGAACTGCTCCGGGCCTGGCACAGAATAAGCAATCAGTAAGGTGGCTTCCAGCTGGTTTTAGAAAAGGCAAAGGAACCAGAGATCAAATTGCCAACATCCACTGGATCACTGAAAAAGCAAGAGAGTTCCAGAAAAACATCTATTTCAGCTTTATTGACTATGCCAAAGACTTTGACTGAATGGATCACAATAAACTGTGGAAAATTCTGAAAGAGATGGGAATACCAGACCACCTGACCTGCCTCTTGAGAAACCTGTGTGCAGGTCAGGAAGCAACAGTTAGAACTGGACATGGAACAACAGACTGGTTCCAAATAGGAAAAGGAGTACATCAAGGCTGTATACTGTCACCCTGCTTATTTAACATATATGCAGAGTACCTCATGAGAAACGCTGGACTGGAAGAAGCACAAGCTGGAATCAAGATTGCAGGGAGAAATATCAATAACCTCAGATATGCAGATGACACCGCCCTTATGGCAGAAAGTGAAGAGGAACTAAAAAGCCTCTTGATGAAAGTGAAAGAGGAGAGTGAAAAAGTTGGCTTAAAGCTTAACATTCAGAAAACTAAGATCATGGCATCTGACTTCATCACCTCATGGGAAATAGATGGGGAGACAGTGGAAACAGTGTCAGACTTTATTTTTTTGGGCTCCAAAATCACTGCAGATGGTGACTGCAGCCATGAAATTAAAAGACACTTACTCCTTGGAAGGAAAGTTATGACCAACCTAGATAGCATATTAAAAAGCAGAGACATTACTTTGCCAACAAAGGTCCGTCTGGTCAAGGCTATTGTTTTTCTAGTGGTTATGTGTGGATGTGAGAGTTGGACTGTGAAGAAAGCTGAGAGCCAAAAAATTGATGCTTTTGAACTATGGTGTTGGAGAAGACTCTTGAGAGTCCCTTGGACTGCAAGGAGATCCAACCAGTCCATCCTAAAGGATATCAGTCCTGGGTGTTCATTGGAAGAACTGAGGCTGAAGCTGAAACTCCAATACTTTGGCCACCTCATGTGAAGAGTTGACTCATTGAAAAAGACCCTGATGCTGGGAGGGATTGGGGGCAGGAGGAGAAGGGGATGACAGAGGATGAGATGGCTGGATGGCATCACCGACTCAATGGGCATGAGTTTGAGTAAACTCCGGGAGTTTGTGATGGACAGGGAGGCCTGGCATGCTGAGATTCAAGGGGTCACAAAGAGTCGGACATGACTGAGTGACTGAACTGAACTGAACTGAAAGGTGGCTTCTGCTGCCACTACTAGGAGTGGGGAGTTAGCTTATTAGGGAATTTGAACAAGCCATCTTACCTCTCTGGATCATTGTTCAGCTCTGAAATTTGTGAGGCTTACAGTCCAGTTTCCAAAGGTTTTGGTTTCCCCTACCCCTTATCTGTTCTGATTTTTAACCTTTTATTTATTTATTTAACACTTTTTTTTGGCCACATGGCTTGTGGAATCTTAGTTCCCCAACCAGAAATTCAACCATGGACCATGGCAAGTGAAAGACCAGAGTCTTAACCACTAGATGTCAGGGAATTCCCTTTATCCCTTTAATCAGAGGCCCACCTAGCTAATCCCCTTTGGAGAATTCCATCAGAAAGGCACCAAACAGCATACTCTAGTACCAGGCATAGCAGGGACTTTCTTGGAGGACATTCCCTTATTTGAAAACATTCTCTTTTCAGGCTCCCACCCCTAGAGGTGAAAACGCTGCTGTAAACCAGAGACCTGCAAACCCCACCGAGGCAGAAGAGCCCCAGCAGCAAAACACAGCTCCCACCAACTCACCCACCAAAGCTGTGCTCAAAGGGTCTGTCCAGTACCTTCCTGACTGGGGTAAGAAGCCTGAAGATTCCCAGGAAAAGGAACCTGTTGAGACTGTCCCTGTGCAGCTGGATCTAACCACCAATCCCCAAGGAGAACCCCTGGATGTCTCCTTCCTCTTCCTGGAGCCCATGGAGGAGAAGCTGGTTGTCCTGCCTTTCCCCTCAAAAGGATGGCGCTCTGCTGAGTGCCCAGGACCAGCTCAGAAGGATGACCCTCGTCTCCTCCCACCATGAGAACCACGTAGAGGATGCCTGGGGGCGTACTGTCCTGCAGGAGATGTGAGGTGATGGGAAAAGAGAACAGAAAAACAGTTCAAACATAGAGCAGGCTAATAAAGTAAGTTTTTCGGACTCCTCTTGGTCTCATGTTGCCCAGAAATGGAAATAAAGCTCAACAGTTCACTTTGCACAGTGGGCTACCCCCTTCCTAAACCATCCAAGGCCTCATGCCATGCATAGATGCCTCTCTCTTTGTAATGACTTCTTACTTTTAGCCAAGTGTCTCTGATGTAGGGCCTTACAAATATCTTCATCATTCTGATGTTGACCTAAAACAAATAGACTGAAGATATCTCTCCAGCAAAGATGGATTTATTTAAGGGATAGTAGAGGATTGTGATTTGGGATCTGCAACCGTGGAGAGCCACACCAAGTCCCCAAACAGCAAGAGAAGGAGAAAGCCTTCATAGAGAGGAAAATGAAGTTGGGAGGGCCACACTAAACAAAAAGTCCATGGTATTTCATTGGCTGAGTCCTTACCAGGAAAGGAAAGTCTTTCTTCTTCCTCTTGGGCTGTACTGTTGTCACAGGTGAGAGCTCCTCCTTGTGGCTCCCAACTCTATTTAATTGAGGTTTCCGGTTTATAAATTTTTTACATTTCTCCCCTTTTGATCAAGATCTTTCTCTGAAAACACCATTGATCAAGAGTTGGGTTTCCTGACTTCCATGGCTTTTTGTCATTCATTGTCAGGAAGGACCTCTCCTGAGTATAATGTCTCAAATTGGAGGGAAAGCACAAAGATTACAAACCTATTGAGGTTGCATTTAAATGACATGAAAGGGTAGGGAACTCTCAGGTCCTTTCATCTAAAGCTCATATTTTATCAAGACCCTAGACATTGGAGATCATCTGAAGCATTATATCATCAAAATTCTGTTAACAAACTTCTCACAGGCCTGGTCTGAGTATCTTTGGAAAGTTGTCTCATCAGGTGTCATCTGCTTCAGTTCTGGGAAAGTTTTACTCTCAGGTCACCAGATGATGGGCAGGTCCAATTAGGGTTTGGTACTTTCATAAGATGTATCATGTTAATCCAAGAGTCTTTTCTTTGGAATTTGGTGGCACAAGAGCTGGTTAGCAGTACCTGATAGAGGCCTTTCCATGAGGTTGAAGGAGAGTTCTGGCGACGTCTTTTCAAACCAGACAAAATCTCCAGGTTGCAAGGTATGATGTTTAAGGTCTTTTTCTCCCAAGGGCACACCGTGAAAAGATTGCTTTACCGAAACATGGTTATTTTTAATAGGAACAATTAGCCCTTTGCAATATTGGAATGCCTCTCCTTTATCAGCTGTGGGTCAAAAGAAGCAGGAGCCAAGTGCATTGGGTGTCTTGTGACCATCTCAAAGGGTGCGAATTATGAATTCCAAAATGGGCAGATCTGAGATCTAAAGAGACCAATACCAATGCTTTTTGTCAAGGTAGCTGGAGGGCCTCTACAGACTTTTCTAAGTGAGTCTTAATGATGTTTTCAAGTCAGAGGATTGAGGGTGGTGAGCACAATGGTAGTGTAAAAGCAACCAAACAGCACATATTTATCAAAACACCTGGCAAGTAAACTGTGTTCCTCGATCACTCTGAAGTTTGAGAGGAGCTCCCCAGATAGGGAGAATCTTTTCTAGGAGGACTTTAGCCACAGAAGAGTCAATAGCCTGTCTACAAGGGAAGGTTTCAGTTTAGTGTGAAAACATGCAGACTGTGACTGAAATATTCTTACATTCATCAGATGGAGCAAGCTGCATGGAATCCATTTTTCAGGTCCAGTAGGCAGTTTAATAAAATATCTGAGAAAAGTATGAACAGGCTTCTGTAGGCTGTACTTTGGACAAGTGGGACAAGTGAGTTAGGTACGTTTTGTACCTTACTAGTGTTTTCCCACAAGTATTGGTTCATGACGTTATTTTGTCAGGTGGTGTACAGTGTACATGTACAGTGGTGAGAAGTGGGAATTTTAGAGTCACCAGTAGAAGTGGGCTGCTAGAAAACTAGAGGTTTCTCTTTATTGCTGAAAAATCTTGTTTTTTCTTTTTCTGAGGCCAGTTTTGGGGCCTCAGTAGCCAGTTTTTCTAAATTATCACTTGAGAAATATCCCTTTGGACCATGACAGGGGTTTGGCTGCTGTGGGTCCCTTTAAAGGCAGCACTCCGTGCAAAAATCTCAGAAAGGTGAATTTCCCTTACTTCCCAGGAAGTCAAATTTAGAATGCCCTGGGGATCTTAATAATAGCTAAAGCAATAGGTTAAAGCAGTCCTTTTAATAACTCCTAAACATAGGAGCCATTTAAAAATTTTATTTCCAGAGAAGTAAGGAACACACATTTTCCCCCATGGCACTCTAAAATTATGAGCTACTCTGAAAGCATAGCTACTATCAGTATAAAGAATGGCAGTTTTGTCCATGGCTTAAGAACAAGCCTGTGCATGAACATATAATTCAGCCTGTTGGGCCAAAGTAGCCTTAGGTAAAGATGCTGCTTCAACCTCATCAAAAGGAGATCAAAAGGTATCCCCAACACAATATTTGCCATTGTCACCTCTAAATAAAATCCATCAGCAAACCACGAGAAACTAGTGTTACCCAATGGAATTTCCTACAGATCATTAAAGGGATCAAGTTTATCAGCGTTAAGCAGTCCCGAAGAACTTTGTCAGTGACGGAGGGCAGAACCATAGCCAGGTTAAGGCTATCACAACGTAAAAGAGTTATGTGAGCAACAGTTAACAAAAGGACTTCATAACAGGTGAGGTGACTGGCTGAGAAATGTTGAGCATGATAAGAGTTCAGGAGGCTTCTAACTGTATGAAGTACAAAAATAGTTAACAAGTATCCCACGACAATTTTCTCAGTGGTCTTAACCAAAAGTGCAGTGACTGTAATAGCTCTAAGGCAAGGGAGGTATCCCTCTGCCACAGGATCCAGTTGCTGGCCATAATACCCTGTGAGTTGATGGTGGCCCCTGTGTTTTTGGTGAGTACCCTAAGGTATTCCCTTCCTCTTCACATACAAAAAGGAAAAGGGGAATCTGATCATTGGGTTGCCCAAAGTCAGGTGAGAGTTCATCAGACTCTCCTTTAAGGCCTCGAAGACTATGTTGTCATTTCTTCCCACAAAACTGCAGCTTTATTGTTGAGTAAAACATAGAGGTTTGGCCATAAGAAAGAAATTTGGAATCTAATTTCATTAATAACCAACTAGCCTGAGAAAACCTCACAGCTGTGCTTAGTTTTAGGTCTGATGGGACTTAGGACACTGTGAGGTCTTATCTGGATCTCAGTACAGACCTTGTTCTGTTATCAGATGCTCTAAATATCAAACCTGGACAAGCTACAATTTTTCTTTGACAACCTTAAGTCCCTTTAAGGCTAAAAGTTTTAGCAAGTAGATTCTGTCTTCCTGTGAGAAGACTTGAAAAAGACAGCAAAGAAGCAAAGGATCCACCTTTTACTTTTACTTTGTTGCAACAAAGTAAAACCCCTAAGGAAATTTATATCCTCTCAATCAGCCTTCAGCCCAGGGAAATCCCTGGCAGTCACTGGTTAGGACTCTGCACTTTCACTGCCAAGGGCAAGGATTCAATCCCTGATCAGGGAATTGAGATCCCACAAGCCCCATGGTGTGACCAAAAAACAAAAGAAAGAAAGAATATTTCAGATCAGCCTTCAGAAGGACTGTCAGTATAACCTTAAGACATTGCTTTCCAGGTGAATTTTTTTCTTCCTAAGTAAAGACAAAAAGGTACTGGCTAGCTTCATTAACTGGAATACTGAAGAATGCACTGCATAAATCAATTACAGTAAAAAAAAATTTACTTCCGGTGATAATGGATGTTAGTAAGTTATGAGGGATAACAATGTTGCTTATTACTCAGAGGTCCTGGACAAATCTCAACACTTGGTCCTTAGATTTTCTGACCAGTAATATGGGAAGTATGCAGGAGCTATTAATGTACAAGGGAAAACGAGGCCTTGAGCCTTGTAATCTTCTATTATGGGCTTTATGCCTTGAAGGGTTTCTTTACAAATAGGGTATTAATTAATTCTGGGAAGAAGTTTTGAGGGATCTGCTTGAATCTTGATGGGAAGTATGCTGTGGATTGAGCCCATAAAAAAGTGGTAGCTGATTCAATAGAGACAAATGATCAGTGTTTCCAGAATCTTCTCTACTACTGTCAGAGATGGAACAAATGAAAGATCAAAAGATCATTTAATTCACCTCATGGGTCACTTTGATGATGACTGTCAGTTTTCTAGAATTATGCCCCTCTTTTTGGAGAAAGACATTCCAGTATATTTCTCTAAGAAGTCTCTAATAAATTAATGAGGGCAGAGGACAGGGAAGCCTGGAATGCTGCAGTTCATGGGGTCGCAAAGAGTCAGACTCGACTGAGCAGCTGAAATGACTGAGAGGAACTAAGGGGAAGAGTGTAGATATCTCTCAAAAGGCCTAAACAAAAGGGAATGAGTTCAGACGTAGGAACCTCTTGAGGCTCACTGGAGTGCCCCACTGTCCGAACTGTTTTAGTGCTTCAAGGCAAGGCCTATCTATTAGCTTTGGGTTGAGTACAAAGAACATATTCTAAAGGAAATCAACCCCAGAAACTCATTGGAAGGACTGATGCTGAAGCTCCAGTACTTTGGTCAGCTGATGAAAAGAGCCAACTCATTTTAAAAAACTTTGATGCTGGAAAAGATTCAGGACAGGAGGAGAAGTGGGTGACAGAGGATGAGATGGTTAGATAGCATCACCGACTCAATGGACATGAGTCTGAGCAAACTCCAGGAGGTAGTGAAGGACAGTAGAGTCTGGCATGTTACAGTCCATGGGGTTGCAAAGATTCGGACATGAATTAGCAACTAAATAACAACAACAAAGAGTATGGCTCTAGTGTAAGTCAACTACATACTTCAATAAAACATATATATTAAGAACAAAAATAGTATGGCTCTAGTGTCATTTAGGACTGGAAAAGATTCATCCCCAATCCAGAAAAATGTTTCTCTAAGGCATTTAAGAGGGGTTAGTGGGAAGAACTCCTATAGTTCTTCGGAGCTTCATCATCGACAATCAGGAGGATGCTGGAAAGGCTGATTAGAGGACTGAGGGTACCTAAAGCAGTTAAATTTGTAACAATCTCTTTTCCAAAGTCCTGGTCCTTTGCAATCGTAGAGGAAGCCAGGAAGGTTTTCATTTCGTATAGGTGCCTTCATTTGTTGGAGTTGAATATTAAGATTTTGGCTGTTTTCCTTGGAGGTGACTCATCTAGAGAATGAGAAAGCTGGTTTGCCAGATACACTAAATCTGAGCAGACATAGTTGCCTTCTATCCTGATCCTTCTTTTAGAAGGGAAAGATCCTGGTTCAGCCCATTAATAAACATAGAGTTATAAGCTATCCAGGTGGAATCAACTTCGTATGGAAGACCAGAATCTGAAGTCTACTGTGATATTCATGAACCGGTTCATCAGAGTTTTGTTTGCAAGCCTGGATTTTGTTCCCATCAACAGACTTTCGAAAAGCCCTAGGAATTTCTTACTGAGGTTGCTAGAGATTGCCTGAGCCTGATCATACGTTATAGTAAATTAGTGGACTGGACTCCCAGTTGTAATTCTAGAGACTTTTCAGGACTTCCCCAGTTAGTGGTTTTCATTCAATACTGGACCTGGTCTTCACCAATGAGCATATGAATTATCTGATAAAAGTCAGAGAAGCCAAGCTGGTAAGGGAGTAGGGGGAGTTTCAGAGAAAAAGGAAAGTTTGGTGGGAGAACTTGTCTGAGGGATTGGAAGATATATTGGAGGCACAGGCATCATAGAAAAGAAAGAAGAATGTGATGCCAGAGGCAAAGCCTGGGACAAAGAAACCAAGGAAGAAGAGCCTCAGACTTTGGGAGCCCTTTTATCTTTCTTCCACCACTTGTTTGCCTCAGTTAATCTTTTGTAGAGACAATTTCAGACTCCTGATAACAGTTAAGAAGTCTCAAAATAATGAGTGAAATTAGCATACCACTCAGTTCTGGAAATTTTTTACCTACTGTAGTACAGTTTGATTTTAAGGAAATTAAATTTGTGAATTTCAAAAGTCCACCACAATGGCCACTGGAATTCTAAATTGCCTTGGTCAAGTCCATTTACTTAGTTAGAAATGAATATGAGGAAGGTATTTAGACATAAAATCAGCAGGACTCTCTGTAATGGGGGGCACCTTGAAAAATACTTATATAACTGGGGTCCCATTTCTTAGAGTTTTTCCTCTACAGTAAAGAACAATTTCAAATAGCTCGAATATCTTATAGCACAAACAGCTCAAAGAGCTAGCAGGCTGATCCCAGCCAATCTTAAGGAGATAGCTTGGTTCTAAAGGATCCAGTATATGTATCTATGTGTGTGTGTGTGTGTGTATGTGTATGCTTGGTTGTGTCCAGCTCTTTGTGACCCCATGGACTGTAGCCTGACAGGCTCCTCTGTCCATGGGATTTTCCAGGCAAGAATATTGGAGAGGGTTGCCATTTCTTCCTGCAGGGGATCTTCCCCATGCAGGAATCAAACCACATCTCCTGCATCTTTTTGCATTGGCAGGCAGATTCTTTACCACTGAGACACCTTGAAAGTCTGAAGGATCCAGACTGTAAGGCTTTTTAAAGCCAGTCTACAGAAGACAGTGCTTCCAAAGGAATATGTCAAAGGCTGAAAAACTCTGCACTGATTCAGAAAAAAATCCCCTGTTCCCCAAGGAATGAGTCAAAGGATACCCAGCTTCAGGAGAAGCAGCCTTTGTTCTAAAGGGAATAGGTGAAGGTTAGCCACATTCAGTGAAACAGCCTGATCTCAAGTTAGGCAGAAGTGCCAACTTCACATGCAGAATAAGGCCTTAACCAGAAAGAAGGAACCTTTAAATAGATGCTGAATAAAGCCTGGAGCTTTGGACTACAAGGAGATCCAGCCAGTCCATCCTAAGGGAGATCAGTCCTGAGTATTCATTGGAAGGACTGATATTGAAGCTAAAACTCCAGTACTTTGGCCACCTGATGTGAAGAAATGACTCATTGGAAAAGACCCTGATGCTGGAAAAGATTGAAGGCATTGAATGTTGGCCTGAAACAAATACACTGCTAGCTATCTCTCCAGCGAAGACGGATTTATTTGGGATCAGCAGAAAACTGCAATTTAGGGTTTGTGTACTCAGAGAGCTGCAGAGAACTCCCCATACAGCAAGGGAAGGAAAACTTATAAAGAGGAAAAGAAAGTTGAAGCGCGGTAGTAAACAGAGTCCGTGGCTTTCCATTGGCTGGGCCGTTGCCAGGACAGAAGTCTCTCTTCTTGTTTGCTGGGCTCTGCCACTGTCGCAGGGCATGAAAGCTCCCCGTTCTGGTTTCCCAACTCTATGTAGTTGAGATTTCTGTTAATTTTTTACAAAAGAATAGTGTGATTCTTCTGATCAAATAATATGAAAATTAAAGGATATCAAGAGACTGGGATTCATCAGCACTTCACTCTTCCTTTATTCCACAATCATTTCAGCATCAAGTATTGGTCAGATATTGTTTGCAAAACCTTCCACTTGAAGGTGGATTTTTTTTTTCTTACGTGTCTGAACAGTCTTCAAGCCCTGCTGCTGCTGCTGCTAAGTCCTCTGACACCTTGATCTTGGACTTCTTAGTCTCTAGAATTATGAAAGAAATTACTTCTATTGTCTAAGCCACCCAGTCTGTGGTACTTTGTTCTGGAAGCCCTAACAAACTCATACGACAGGGAATTTGCAGATAGTCTCCTCTCTCCTGGGAGCTGTTTCCCAAAAGAGGTTCATATGCCTTGGTATAATTTGCTTAAGAGCAATAGACAACATTCACACACTATTACCCTTATCTGCCTCCTTTAAGATAGAAAAATGACTCAGTCGGGGTATCAGTTGGTGTCTTTGACCCTATTTCAGTCAGGGTCTAGCAAGAAACATAACACATTGCTAGTACACTATTTGTCTTTAAGGTTCGATAAAGCAGGTGGAAGGGACTTCCCTGATGGTCTGGGGGTTGGGACTCTGTGCTTCAAATGCAGGGAGCACGGTTTGGATCTCTGGTCAGGGAACTAACAGCCCATACACCACATGGCAGGGCCAAAAAATAGAGCAAGGAAAGCATGGCTCTCATGACTACCCCTAGGTCTTAACACAACAGTTCAGTTCAGTTCAGTCACTCAGTCGTGTCTGACTCTTTGCGACCCCATGGACTGCATCACGCCAGGCCTCCCTGTCCTTCACCAACTCCTGGAGTTTACTCAAACTCATGCCCATTGAGTTGGTGAGGCCATCCGGCCATCTCATCCTCCGTCGTCCCCTTCCTCCTGCCTTCAATCCCTCCCAGCATCAGGGTCTCTTCAAATGAGTCAGTTCTTCTCATCAGGTGGCCAAAGTATTGGAGTTTCAGCTTCAGCATCAGTCCTTCCACAACAGTGTTCAGGAGAAGCTGACTCTCACTGTCAGTGCCCTCTTCCATCCCCTCAGTGTTCCCATCTCCTTCCCTCCACCAGCATTTGACTCACCCGGGGCACTCAGTATTGGGTGAGGCCAGTGTAGCAATCCTGCTGCTGCTAAGTCGCTTCAGTCGTGTCCGACTCTGTGCAACCCCATAGACGGCAGCCCACCAGGCTCCCCGGTCCCTGGGATTCTCCAGGCAAGAACACTGGAGTGGGTTGCCATTTCCTTCTCCAATGCATGAAAGTGAAAAGTCAAAGTGAAGTTGCTCAGTCGTGTCCGACTCTTAGCGACCCCATGGACTGTAGCCCAGCGGGCTCCTCCGTCCACGGGATTTTCCAGGCAAGGGTACTGGAGTGGGTTACCATTGCCTTCTCCATATAGCCATTCTAAATGGGTGTAAATGGTATTTCAACATGGTTTTGATTTGTATTTCTCTAATGGCTCATGACTAGAAAAGCCTAATTAAGGAGTTCAACCTGTTCTCCACTGAAACATAATACGGTTGTGTTCTAATCAATGACCTTCCCTTCCCTCCCTGGGTTGGAGCCGCTGAGTAACACCTTGGCCAGGTTGCATACAATTCCTGTCATTCTAAATTACACTGAAGCCATCTGTTTTGGATATTTAAAAGCTAGTGTTACTAATATTAAAGGTACAATCTCATATATAATTCAAAACGGATTTCTTCCCCTTTTAACACTCACTACATCAGACTACGATTCTGGGAAGTAAGGTCTCATTCCATACATCTTCCCCATGGCTTCTCTCTTCAAATTCTTTCCCTTCCCTTGGGTTGTATCCAAAGCCCAACCAGTTCTCAGCCTTGACTGCACATTGGGAAAACTACCAACGCCTGGGTCCACCCCAAAAGCCCCTGGTTTAATTTCTCTGGGAGAAGGCTTGGACATAAGGATGTTGAAAAGCTCCTTGGGTGACTCCAATATGAATTCAAGGCTGAGAACTATGGCCATAGACTTTGACACTTCAAGGAGACTGGGGAGGAAGGCAGGTGCTGTAAGTCACTGGTCGTGGGGAGGCAACCTGGGCTGACTTCTCCTCATCCTTCCTGATGCTGCTGGGCTCTACTGGTATGAGGGATCTGTGCAGTTATACTGTTTTTTCAGGAGGGGTGCAGATGGGGGATTAGCTTAATCTCAACCCTATCCCCCAGTGCTGGGTCCCTCACCCAATGGTATATGCCCTCTAACCCTATCTCTGGGAAGGGCATCGAATGACTTGACTGCTACCTTCACTACCTTCCTCTTCCACATGAACTAATTCTCTTTAGCATACTTTAAGGGTCACAAAGAACTGGAATGACATGAGTGTGCTCCCAACTTTTTCCCAGGTGATACTGAGCAGAATCCTGTGAGGCTGCGGGCACAAAGTTTTCTGTGTCCCCCATTTCTTTGATTACAGGGAACAGCCTTCATTTAGCCTCCATGACCTTCCCTGACTTTCAATTCAAGCAGTTGGTAATTTGAAAAGGGAGGGGATTCCCAGGTGGTGTTAGTGGTAAAGAACCTGCTTGCCAATGCAGGAGATGTAAGAAAGAGGTGTGGATTTGATCACTGGGTGGGGGAGATCCCCTGGAGGAGGAAATGGCAACCTACTCCAGTATTCTTGCCTAGAGAATCCCATGGACAGGGGAGCCTGGCGGGCTATAGTCCATGGGATCACATAGAGTCAGACATGACTGAAGTGACTTAGCACGGACAGGGGTTCAAGACCAGGGAGAAATAGTCAAGAGTAGCCTGGGCCTAGGTCCTGTTTCCTCTTCAACAATTACATACAACAGTATCTTTAAGCTGTTTTGCAGATACTGAAACCCACTCCAGGTGGGAGAAGTTAACAATTAATGATGGTATGCTGCCTCCAAATACACAGACCCCAGACCTGTCAGGCCTGAAGGCTGATGATGCTGACTCCTACTTACCTTACCTTGAACCCATTAGAAGAATTACCATAAGCTGATCACAGCCTCTCTGAACAATTACTATAAAACATCTCACTGTCTTCCCCACTTTGGGACACATGGTTTTGAGGGTATTAGCCTCAAAACGAGGCATGTTTTAAACATGGCATGTTTCAACTTTCTGTCCCCAGGGCCCGCTAATCATTTACAGAGTGTTGACAGATATCTGAACCAGGGGTCAAGGTGAACATCCCCAGTTACATAACAAAAATGTATAAAATCTTGCATAATCAGTTGTGTGTGCATTTTAGAAAATTTGTGTAAACTTCTCTGCCGTGGTAACCCAGAGCAAGGGATGCTTTCCACATTTTAACAAGATGAAGGTACTCACTGCAGCACTGTCGTCCATCCTTCTGATCACACAGCAGTGTTCTTGTGCTGTGAATCCCACAGGCTGCGATGCCGTTGAGCCTGTGGCTGCAAAAGCTCTGGACCTGATCAATAAAGGACGGTGGGATGGCTACCTTTTCCAGTTGCTGCGGGTCGCTGATGCCCACTTGGACAAAGTGGTGAGGAGCCTCCCATGGCAGAGCTGAATGGGGCGGTGATGGACCAGGGCCAAAGGAGACGCTAGCTCCTAAGCCTGCCACTTTGCACAGTGGATTGGCTTTGTTCAGGGTTGTTGGTTTCGTTTCTGGGCTGCTCTGTGCTGTACTGTGTTCAGTCATGTCTGACTCTTTTCGACCCCGTGGACTGTAGCTCGCCAGGCGCCTCTGTCCATGGGACTTCCCAAGCAAGAATACTGGAGTGGGTTGCCATTTCCTCCTCCAGGGGATCTTCACCACCCAGGGATAGAACCCGTGTCTCTTGTGTCTCCTGTATTGGCAGGCAGATTCTTTACCACTGTGCTACCTGGGAAGCCCTCAGGGCTGCCTTAACTGTTCTTTTATCCTTTGAATTAATATTTGTTACTAGTATGTCCTGGACTTCCCAGGTGGCACTGATGGTAAAGAACCCTCATGCCAATGCAGGAGACATAGGGCACGTGGGTTTGATCTCTGGGTCGGGAAGATCCCCTGGAGGAGGGCATGTCAACCCACTCCAGTATTCTTGCCTGGAAAATCCCATGATAGAGGAACCTGTTGGGCTATAGTCCATGCGGTCACAAAGAGTTGGACATGACTGAAGCTACTAAGCACAGTCATTATGTCCTTGATCAGCCTCTAAATACTTATAAGCACTTATGCAGAGCCCAATCAATGGCTAAGTGCTATAAGAGAAAAATTATAATAAACTATGGGCCTTGCTCTCAAGGAAATAATCATCAGCTCTCATACACACGTAGATGAACTGGGTAAGATGGGATACACTCAGGTAACTAAGTGAGTGGAATAAATGCTGGAGGGATAAAATAGAAGATCAATTATCATGGATGGGAGAAGGCTTCATTTGAATCCTGAAGAATGAGCAGTATTTGAATAACATAATGGCTTGGATAATAGCCTTCTAGGAGAATTCCTGGTATACCACCTCTATGTGTGCAGGGAATCTGGAAAGA
Organism: Dama dama; assembly: GCF_033118175.1. Classification (NCBI taxonomy): domain Eukaryota; kingdom Metazoa; phylum Chordata; class Mammalia; order Artiodactyla; family Cervidae; genus Dama; species Dama dama. Next base: position 38,779,372 of record NC_083699.1, read on the forward strand.
AGGTATGGAGAAACAGACAAAGGCAGAGGGGTTCCAGAGGTTCTCTGTGGGTTTTGGAACAGCCATCATCTTGGAAGAGAGACATTCCTTAAGCCAAAGACTAAGGCAATAAATAATGGCATCTCTGATTAGACAAAGGAGGTAGAGGGACGGAGCTAGTTTGTAAGAGAAGAGAGTGAATTCAGCTTAGGGCAAGTTGAAATGAAGACAAGAAATCTGGGATTCCCCTGATGGTCCAGTGGTTAGGACTCTGAGTTTCCACTGTAAGGGGAATAGGTTTGATCCCTGGTCAGGGAACTAGCATTCCACATGCTGCCAAAGGAAAAATAAAAGAGTTAATCTATTTAAAAAAAAAAAAAGAAGAAGAAGAAGCCCAAGTTCAGGAACAGAACAGGATGAGAGGACACAACTGCACATATAGAATATATGACTGTCATCGCTTATATTCTAGTCTTGTACCTTCAATACTTCCACCCAAACCAACACTGCCTTTTTGTGACTGCTCTTTAAAATTCATGGGCAGAAGCAACATTATGACCAGTTAAAAACTCTCTGATGCTTTTTATTAAATAAACAGATCAAATGATATAAAGGTAGGGCACCTGCAATGACTTGTAGAATGACTTGTAGAGAGGAGTAGAATGACAGGAATTCTATTTAAGAAATAAAGAGCTTATTTTTATTGGAAATCTCTGGGTTTCCACATACCACCCAGCCATTGCTTTCTTGGCATTCCCCAGGAATCCACAACTGTCTACTATTTAGTCTTGGATGTGAAAGAATCTGACTGTCCAGTCCTATCCAGGAAGCACTGGGATGACTGTGAGCCAGATGTTTCTCGTCGTCCATCTGAAATAGTAAGTAAACCAGGTACCATTCCTCTCCTCTTAGCATTCCTGACTTCTATCAATAGATAGAAGCAGAAATATCTTCTTGCCCAGGGTGGTTGCACACCTGGGCTTACACAGTAAAACAATAAGAACAAAACTTCTGCCTCATGGTTTATAAGGACTATGTTGACTTCGAGTAATATTTTCTTGAGAGCCATACCGGGAAATCAGTTCAAGAAAAGTCAATGGGGCTTATGGTCCCATGTCATAGCATGACCAGCTATGAGACCTTGGGCAAATCACCTAATGTCTAAGATCCTCTGAACCTGTAACGGTGAATACTGGTCTCCCTAACAGAAATGGCCAAAGGGATTAGTTGCAGTCACCATGAGGAATAGAGCCTTGTTCTGCACATTGCCCATGGGTTCTCAGAGCCCAGCACAGAGGAAGATGCAAAGATAAATCAGCAAAGATATAAGATTTCAGTTCCAGAAAATAAGATGACTACATATCCAGCAGTTTTAGCTTTTTTTTCCTTGAAAATGTTTGGGATATGGCCATGATCTCTTTCAACACTTTCTCTGCGCTTTTCATGAGGGTTTTGGATGCTTGTAGCATATCCAGCTCACAGAACTATGCTGAGAAAATATAGGTTTTTGAGAGAGGGTATGGTGAGAGGAAGCACAATAATTTCAAATGGATAGTAGGAGCATGCTGCCGCATGTTTTGTTCCCTCGGGTCAACCTAAGGAAAGAAGTAGGTGATAAAATAAACCTCTCTTTCTTACAGGTGATTGGACAATGTAAGGTAATTGCTATAACACATCTGGCTGGATCTGAAGATCTTAGAGTGAATGACTTTAACTGCACCACAAGTTCTGGTATGATTGTTAAAATGCTAATTAATTCTAGGTTCATACAAAATTCAATCAAACAGTGGTATTCATCATCGAAGTCTATGAAGTATGTATCAGAAATGGTTCCTACCCTTGTGGATGCAATTATTACTTGCTCTCTTGAGAAGAGAAGAGAGATTTTTCCCTATTACTGGCACATCTTCTTTTATAGAAATTCAACATCTAAAAACAGACATTTACAAGGGGCTGTATGACATCATTGTAGAGAACATAGGCTCTGGGGTCCAATTTGAGTTTGAACCCCAACCTCAACACTTACTAGTTGTATGGTCTTAAGGGCAAGTTACTTCTTCAAGCTTTCCTCCTTTGTAAAATAAAGATAACAATAATATTATCCCTTCAGGTTCTTCCCAGAATTAACTAGATAGCCTGTGTAGTACACTTTGCTATGTACTTAGCGTTCAAGTATTGACTTCGACAATTGAAAGTTACGTATGTTCACAAAGCATTTATTCATATATTAACTTGTTTAATCTTACAAGACTATGAAGTAAAGATTACAATACTTTCTATTTTAGATACAAAATAAGCCTCAAGGAGATTCAATGACCCAGCCTGGGGAACAGAGCCAAAGTGTGGCAAAGACATGACCCTATTCCACTGGTGCTGACTCTAAATTACACACATTTTAAATTCACCTTTTCAAAAGGATGATCACAGAATGTCTTTTAAAATAATTAATCTTAACATGGTTCAATATATAAAAATTCGACAGTCAAGCAACTCCCTCACAAGGTTGCCATAAAGAAAGATTGAGCTGCGTCTTCTCTCTTTGGGCAAAATTTTGTGTTAACGATGCCTCTCTCCTTGGCAGAGACAGGGAAAAGTTCATTAAAATATTAGCACTTTATGAGTGATGGGTTGTCATGAATAGGGGTCACAACAGAGACTTGAGCATTAGAAGGATCTGGGTTTAAGTTTAGCTCTGCCACTGATTGACTGACTTGATCTTGGACAAGTTACCTCTCCAACCCTAATTTCCATCTGTAAAATGGAAGCTCTTGTTATTCTTGCCATCATGATTACATGTATCAAGTCCCAACATTGACATTACTGCTTCCAACTCAGTAACTGCAAAACTGCCAATTTCTTTCTCCAGTCTCTTCGGCACTGACCAATACAATAGACAGCCCAGTGCTCTTCGATTTCTTTGAGGATACTGAGCTCTACAGAAAACAAGCTGACAAAGCCCTGGAGAAGTACAAAAGGGAGAACAGTGACTTTGCTCCTTTCAGAGTGGACAAAGTGAAGAGGGCTATAAGAGCGGTGAGACTCCTCTAATGTTTAGCTAGCATCGAGGGCCCAGGGTCCAACGCAGCAGGTGTGAGCTTGGCAGCCCTGAGCCTCTGTGCTGCCCTCAGTCGACCTTTTAATTTGGGGCCTTTTAAATTGAGGCTCCCTCCTTCAGTTCTTTGGCTTTTGGGGTTGTGGGTATATGTGTGTGAATACTGAGCAGAGAAAAGGAAAAACTCAAACAAGGAAGAGGGAAAGACAGAAGAGAATAATAAAACTTATGTGAGTCATTAAAATCATCTGATCCTAATCTCCTGTATTATGATGGAAACCAGAGACTCAGCACCCACCTTACCACTCCTAGTGGTGTGGCTGGAGTGAGACAGTTCTGCCTCCCAGTCCAAGGACCTCGGTGCTTCCCGTCCAAGCTAGCCTTGCATAGCAGCTAGTTGATGTCAGTCATGCATTCTGTAAATGCAGTTAAATAGATTATGGTGCAGGCAAACAATGGAATGAATACACTGCGATTAATGAAAACAACATTTTGAATGTTTATGCACTGGAAAAAGTTTTAAGATATGTTGCTAATGGAAAAAGTAGGTTACAGAACAATACTTAAGACTATGATCCCATTTATGTTAAATAATTAGATATATGTGTATATGGGCAACATATTTAGGAAAAGGCTTGAAGGAAACCTCCATCAAGTGGGTGATAGTGGTACCTCTGAGAATGAGAGGCACAAATGTTGATTTTTCACACTACCCTTAATTATAGGTGTTAATTGAAACTTTCAATGAAATAGAAACCTTATCATGATAAATTTTTTAAAGGCAGAGACCATCAGAAAAATGGTGCATATTGGAGATTTCGAATCCTCATAGTACTTTATAGTATGTTGGAAAGTAAGCATCTACCGCTTTTTTTTTAACTTTTTATGTTCTTGAAACTGCTTGGATCCAATTTGTTCTAGAGAGGAGGGGAAGGTACCGGTTACTTCCTGGACTTCTCTGTGAGGAACTGTTCCAGTCACCACTTTCCCAGACACTCTCATGTGAGTATAATTGAAGAGTCTGTGAAATGCTAGGTAACATTCAGAAACCACTTACTATGTGCCAGGCATCCTTCTAAGTGCTTTACATATGTTGCCTTATTAACTCACTGCTGCCCTACGAAGTAGATACTATTTTTATTCCTGATTTACAGATGGGGAAACTGAGGCACAGAGCAGTTAAGTGAATCATGAGAGTATCACATATATTATAAAATTTTACATGTTCTTTACCTACACTTAGCACTGGAATTTTTTTACCCACTAGGATTAAACACTTAACTAAAACAAGTAACTAGCTTGTATTCAGAACTGACACCCAACAGTGCTGTCACTCACGTCACCCCATTCCCACCTCACAGTGACTCCCTCTGACAAAGAGGTAACTGAGGCTCAGCAAAGGGTCCTGCCTGATGTTCACAACCAAGCTGAGCTTAGAATCCAGTCTTCCTGATGCTCAATCAAAGGGATTGTTCCCCTGGTCACTTATCCTTTGATACTCAGGTATCTGCATGAAGATCTCCTTATTTTCTGGCACATCTTACCCTCCTCAGGACACAACTTAATGACTAAACAACAACAACCCTGATTTTTCTGAAGCCTCTTTTCCTTTCCCAAATGTCTGGGAGTTCACAACAAAGCTGGATACCTTCCTACCACCTGCGCATATACACTCAAACACACACACCCTAACAGGTTTATCTCTTCTTTACAGATCTTTGGATTCTGCAGAGCAGATTTGTTCTATGATGTGGAAGCCTCTGACTTGGAAACCCCAAAAAACATGGTCACAAACTGTGAAGTCTTCAACCTTAAGGTGGGTTGCTTCAGTAGTCTTTGTCATGATCAGTGCCAAACTAGGTGATATTTTCACACACACAGCATATATTGTTCCTATGGTTGTTGATGTGTATTGTGTGTGTGTGTGAGAGAGAGAGACAGACAGAGACAGAAGAGGGAGAAAGAGATGGTGGATGAGGGAGTAGGGATGACAAGGAGGAGAAACACAGAGAGAACAGGGAAAGTACAATTGGGACAGTACAAATTGCTGATATGACACAAAAAATATGGAGTTTTTTCCCCCAAGAATTGAGAAGGGTAAGATTTGCCAGAAAAGTAAAATCATGATTAATTCAACCAACCTCTAATGAATTGAAAGTGGCTCTTGTAGTCAGGACTCCAGTGCTGACACTTAATTTCTAGCTTTCAATATTAGGCATAGAACCTAAAAAATGAATGAGGCTAAAATCTACTATATAAAGGTATATGGACTAAGACTCAAAACAGTATTTTACATATGTCCCAGAAAGTTTTTATTTGATAGCAAGATATTCTTCACAGTGTTTTTTATATCAAAAAACAAACAAACAAACAAACCTGAGCATAATCCAAGTGCCCATGTACCAGCACCACCCCAATGGAGGGGGCAGGCTTGTCACCATGAACATGGCTCCACAGATTTCTTAAAAATTAATATCTAAACAAGGAAAATTACACAGAGGTAGGTGATCATTCGTTAGGAGTAGGAGATGTTTGTACCATAAAACCTGACTCTCGTTGAGAATGTAAATTATAAGGCATTAATTTTCCAAAGGTTGATCTGTAGATAAGGATCATTTTATAGTATAATTTCATCAGTTTATATTGAGATGGGAAGAATAATAATAAGGAGTGTTTTCACAATATAACATTTATTTCATCTAAAGTACTACCCTTTACCCTGAGATTAAGTTTCTGACTCTGACAAGAGTCAGAAAATAACAAAAATGTTAAAATAATCAAATGTTATTTGATTATTAAAATATTTCTATTGTGAAATAATGATGGTAGTAAATGACAGTTTTGTTTGTAATTTGATTTTGTTTGTTTGTATTTTGAATGTGAGTTGGCTAGAGAAGAATTTGAGAAATCCTTTTTTGATACCCTAATTTTAAAAATAGTTGTGGAATCTGAAAATCTAGATGCCATTGACATAAATTAAATTAAACATCTAGCTTCTTTTTGTGTTACATGATGATATCCACTCTTCTGTTTCCATCATCAGGAACATAGAAACTTCAGTGGTGTGCAACATCATTTGGGCCGTCCCTTCCACCCTGGTGAGCATGAGCATTCTCCTGCTGGAAGGCCTCCATTTAAGCCCAGGGGATCTAAAGATCATGGTCATCCCCATGAGTCACATAACTTTAGATGTCCGCCTCCTCCAGAACACAAAAATCACTCAGACAGTCCACCATTTCAAGCAAGGGTTCCTCTACCATTTCCCCCTCCAGGGTTAAGATGTCCTCACCCTCCCTTTGGCCCCAAGTGGAACCACAGGCCCCCTCATAACTCTAGTTCTGATGAGCACCACCCCCATGGACATCGTCCTCATGGACATCATCCCCATGGACACCACCCCCATGGACATCATCCCCATGGACACCACCCCCATGGACATCATCCTCATGGACACCACCCCCATGGACATCATCCTCATGGACACCACCCCCATGGACATCATCCTCATGGACACCACCCCCATGGACATCATCCCCATGATTTCTATGACCATGGACCCTGTGACCCACCACCACATAGCCAAGGTCCCCAAGACCACCATCGCCGAGGACGTGGCCCACCACCTAGGCACTCCAAAGAAAGAGGTCCAGGTGACGGACACTTTCATTTCCACTGGAGACCAATTAGATATATTCACAGACTTCCTTCACTAAAGAAAGGTGAAGTTCTCCCTCTTCCAGAAGCCAATTTTCCCAGCTTCTCATTGCCAAACCACAATAACCCCCTACAACCAGAGATTCAGGCCTTCCCCGAGTCAGCCTCTGAATCATGTCCTGGGACATTCAACACTGAATTTCTACATATCTCAAAGTTTTTTGCATATACATTGCCAAAATAAAATCTGATTTCCTTGATGGGGAAAAATGAATCATGTCCTGAATGAGAACCAGAAATAAAAATGTGACCAGTAATGCAAAATTGCAAGTTATTATAACCTTATTTTCATACTCAAGATAGGGCAAAATGTGGGTAGGGGAGGAAATGGCATAAGAATAGACAGACAAAAGGAAAGGAGAGGAAAGACATCAGTGCTACAGATTGGAAGTTAAGTCTGTCACTGGCTACTATATCACTTGAGGCAAATCTCTGATCCTCAAAAATTTCTTTCTTTCTTGGATTAAACTCCTTTAATTCTGGCATCTTTCCTCTGCTGGTACTTATGCTGAGGCTGGACCTACCAAGAAGGAATTTACTAATCACTAAATCACTAATCACTAAAAGGATTACTCTTATAAAAGTGACCCAAATTCTCTTCCACTTGTTATCCAGTCCCCTAAATTTCCTTTTGGGAAAACAAATTCTCAATTCAATTATTAAGGAAACAAAGCTCATGCTATAAATTGTTTTTTTTTTTTTTTTAAAAAAAGGCTGCAAGCATGAATCATGACCATAAATTCAGGTGCATAAAAAATACAACTTTATTTTTGGAATAGATTAATTTCTATTTTAAGTTGCCATCCTAACTGAGCTAATGGGAAATTTAACCTCAGGCCTTCTTGGACTTTCTGTTACTCCCTACACAAAGCAGTCTAGGGTTTTACTCTCATAGTGTCAAGGTGTTTGTGTGGTAGGCATGAGAAGGAGGTCTGATTCTTCACCACTGGTCCACCAGGTCCCCCTGCTGAGGAAGGCTTACTACTCTGTTCACATGATTTTTAGGTCTAGTTTACCTGCTTTTTTCTGTATCAAACTGGCAATACAGGAGTCTCTGTAAGACAGTTAATGGAATGACTGCCAAGAGGTCATTCCATATGGTCACATGGCTCTCTCCCTGAGATCCTGCAGCCTCCAGGCTACGTTTCTAGAAAGCAGGACCGAGATACCCTCTGCTGTCCTTTTCCTATCTTCTCCCCAGAGTAGTCTCAGATAGGAGCCTCTTTTCACTTTATTTATTTTCGCTGCCAAAAGATTCCTTTTTCACACTCAAATCCTCTTTCTTTTTCCTTCTTCCCACATCAAGTCTCAAGTATTTTGTTGTTTAGCCGCTAAGTCATGCCTGACTCTTTGCGACCCCATGGACTGTAACCCTCCAGGTTCCTCCGTTCATGGAATTCTCTAGGTGAGAATACTGGAGTGGGTTGCCATTTCCTTTTCCAGGGTATCTTCCCAACCCAGGGATTGAACCCACCTCTCCAACACTGAAGGTCGATTCTTTACTGCTGAACCACCAGGGAAAATATCAAGTATTCAGACACAGGCTAAGATCAGAAGGAGATAGTGAAGGTCAGGGAAGCCTGACATGCTGCAGTCCATGGGGTTGCAAAGAGTGGGACATAAAGACTGAACGACAACAACAAGATTTCAGATTCTCTCCACCTGACTTAATGAACAGTTTCAGGTGTGTGGGTTTGGCAGAAGGAGGTAGATTCTAATGGTGAGGCTGAGGGGGCGGGGGGGGGGGGGGTGGTCAGGGGTAGGGAAAAAAGCTAAGGGTGAAAGAGTCTAAGTTCTTAGGCTGGGAAGAAAGAGAAATTCACTCTTTCGCAGTGTTGTCGAGTGACTTCACTGGTGGTCCAGTGGCTGAGACTCCACGTTCCCAATGCAAGTGATCCGTGTTCGATCCCTGGTCAGGGAACTAAAGATCACATGCTGCAACTAAGAGTTTGCATGCTGTAGCTACAGATCCTACATACCGCAAAGAAGACAGAAGGTCCTGCATGCCACGATTAAGACTCGATGAGTCAAACAAATAAATAAAAGTAAATATTAAAGAGCAAAAGCAACCCTCCTCCTGCCCCCCCACCCCCCCGCCCAGAGTGTTATTGAACCTAACTTTGTGTGCCTGAAATACTGTAAGGCCAAAAAAAAAAAAAAAAAGAGTTTGGATCAAAGAAAGGTTTATTGGTTGAAGAGGCACCAACATGGATGATGGGAGAGCTAGACTTGTGTCAAATTTGATTTATCTTGCTGACTGACCAGGGCACAAGGTTCTGAAAGGGACAAAAGGTAAAGGAAAAGGGATCTTTGTGATTTCAGGATGTCTCAGTTGCAGATCGGAGAAGGCAATGGCATCCCACTCCAGTACTCTTGCCTGGAAAATCCCATGGACGGAGGAGCCTGTTACGTTGTAGTTCATGGGGTCGGACACGACTGAGCGACTTCACTTTCACTTTTCACTTTCATGCATTGGAGAAGGCAATGGCAACCCACTCCAGCGTTCTTGCCTGGAGAATCCCAGGGACGGGGAAGCCTGGTGGGCTGCCGTCTCTGGGGTCGCACAGAGTCGGACATGACTGAAGCAACTTAGCAGCAGCAGCAGTTGCAGATACCCTGGCCCTGTCTTGTGACAGGATGTGTTCTCGGTGATTGTGATTAATATGGGTTTCTGCAAAGCAAATCAGTCAATCAATGTCTTGGGATCCCTCAACCTCTCTTTAGGAGAGAGTAATAGCAATGGTTGAGGCATTTTATTTCTCAGGGCCTCTGTGATGGATCAGGAGTTTCAGCTCTTAACTGACTCCCCGCACCACCTTGCTCCACCTCCCCAGTGTCATATATTTTAAGCCCTCTTGAAGCCAGTTGGTTAAAGCCACAGGACAATTTGGGGTCATAAATCAAGGTATCAGTTTAAAATAAAAGTCATCGTTTAAGATTATATTGGGCTTGCTTTTCCTTTGTTTCTGTACTACCTCACTTCCCTAGTTAGTAATTGTGTGAATCTGCTCTTTGGAACTCAGGGAAGGTTTAGAAGACTGAAACTTTTTATAAACAAGAGGCAGGCAGAGGGCACGGGGTGGGGTTCTGTCCCAGGAAGGCCCCGAAGGGTCCGGTTACAACAGGACTTGCCTGTATATACAGGTGCATGCGTGGACACACGCTCGGTCGCTTCAGTCGTGTCCGACTCTTTGTAACTCCATGGACTGTAGCCTGCCAGGCTCCTCTGTCCATGGGCTTCTCCAGGTAAGAATACTGGAGTGGGTTGCCATGCCCTCCTCCACAGAAATCTTCCCAACCCAGGGGTCAAACTTATGTCTCCTGTATCTCCTGTATTGCAGGAGATACCCACTTTACCCACTGAGCCACCTGGGAAGCCCATATATTTACATAACCAATAAGAAAGAGTGTGACTTTGAAGGTTGTTGATCTGGTTCCAATCCCAGCCCCACAATTTACTAATTATAGCATAAGTTAAACATTCACATACTTTTTAGCTAACATGTAACAAAAAACATCTAGAAAAGAAGCAATCAATGGTATATTGTCCAAACCTCTAGCACAATGTAAAATCCCTAAAGTAGGAATCCTTTCTTACTCCTTTATTTACCTGTATCAACTGGTTGCATATTATGAATACATTTAATTGAAATGAATTGAGAGGATTCAATACTGTGTTTTCCAGGAAACTGTTTTAATAATTCAAGCAATGTTTGTGAAAGAACTTAATAAATTATAAAATACTGCTCAAATGCTTCTGAGAGTTATTAAGCTATGTATTTTTTATTTATTTATTTATTTATTTGGGTCTTCCTGGATTTCACCTTTCTCCACTCTCTAATCAAGCTGCCAGCACTGTGTCTGTGCCTTCATGGAGAAATGTGATTCTGCAGGGCTGGCGTTCAGTGGGGTGTCCCAGTAATTGTCTTTGGCTGGTGAGTCTTCTGATGAGTTGTATCTGGTCTGCTTGGTCAGTGTTTGCATGATACTAGTTATTAAACACTAGTACTGAATACCAGTATCATCACTGTGGCTTCAGGAAATGAAACCTAGCTGTATCTCAAGGAGGAAAGGAAAATGGGCTTCCGTGATTACTATTTTTTAAGGAAGAAAGATGAGGCCCAAAGAAGTTTAATTACTTTTTTAGGATCTTACAGTAAGTAAATTGTGGGGCTGGGATTACAAACCAGATCAACCTCCTCCAAAGTCACATCCTTTGCTGTTTATTTCCTGTAGGTGGCACTGTGGTAAAGAATCTGCCTGTAATGCAGGAGACGAGATACAGGAGACATGGGTTCAGTCTGTGGGTTGGGAAAATCACCTGAGGAGGAAATGGTAACCCACTCCAGTATTCTTGCCTGGAAAATCTCATGGACAAAGGTGCCTGTCAGGTTATAGTCCATGGTGTTGCAAGAGTGGACACAACTGTGTGGCTGAACACACACATATGCCCATACACTGCCAAGTCCTGTGTTTTTAATTCTTTTGTCAGTTTTATTAAGAAATAACTGACACACATCCGTCATCTCACGTGTTTTTGTTCTTAGTTGTTGAGTCATATCTGACCATTTGCAACCCCATGGATTGTAGCCCACCAGGTTCCTCTGTTCACAAGATTTCCAAAGTGGGAATACTAGAATGAGTTGCCATTTTCTTCTCCAGGGGATCTCCCCAACCCAGGGATCAAACCCACGTCTCCTTCTTTACCACTCCTTCTCAGCCTAGGAATTTACCCAAGTCTCTTTCACCCTTAGCTTTTTTTCCTGAACACCACACCACACACATACGATCACCATGCACCTGAAACCACTTCCATAAGTCATGGATTTTTAACCATCCTACTCTAAATGTATTTATAATTTGTAAGAACTAATTAGCAGGTGCTGTGCATGTATTAACATTCACTTCTTTAAAAAAACAAGTGAAGATAGTATTCTATATTTTACAGAGGAGGAAACTGAAGCTCAGAAAGATTATATGACCCTGACTTGCTCAGGATCACAGAGCAATGAAGGAGCAGGGCTAGACTGGACTCAAGTTCGGGATCAAGTGTCATGTTCTTGCCACTCTGCCACCAATCAATCCACACTGACTCCTCTTTTCCAAGGACTCTTGGGGAGACTGAATTGCTGAGCTAGAGACCCTATCAATGACAAAGAAATCAAACATCTTTTTTATGGGGGAGGGGGATAAGACTTGAGGGTAAACATCTCCTAGGGACTAGCCCTCATCTTTAGCCTACTCTTAAAACACCCTTCCTCGAATAATTGGTCTTTCTCAGACAGGTGGCTGAGACTTGGCAGTGAAGGACACCCACAGCCATCAAACCAGAAGCAAGGACTGGGGACACAGGGCTTCACCCAACTCATCTCTTCTTGTGCTTCTCCTCTGTCTCCTCCACCCTCGGGGAGCATTTTCCTTTCTAGAACTAATGCAAGTGAGTGGAGAGAGAGCCTGGCTTGACCACAGACCACAGAAAGGATGGCCATGTTTTACTTTTAGTTGCACCAATATCCTGATGTGGGACCCCCCAGCACCCGTGACGTCCTGGTGCATGGGTTCTCCAGGCCTCAATATGACTGCGGGAAGTTTGCTCCTCTGCAGCTAGTTACCCTGCAGAGAAATTTGACATAAGGTGTCTGCACATTGTACCTACTGTGGCACTGTTGTCACATGCAGTGACCTTCATAAATGGCTTTGGGAAAGTCACACGGGAATAACAGAGGTGACTGGTGGGGTTTTCCCTCCTCCTTTATGAGAGTCTGCTCCGATTTGCTCAACAAAGTTGTGCAATCACCGGGAAATGAGCTCTGTGGTCCTACATGCTCCCCAAATGCAAACAAGCAGATCAACCACCCCAGTGTTGTAATGTTTCCGCCTGAAATCTGCTTGGATAACCCAGCAGGGTCCTTTGTCCTTTTGGAATAGGGCAAATAGTGCATGGCAGCAGGAATCAGCCAGTGTCCTAGAGCACTGAGGCAGAGAGAGCAGAGCCCGGAGGAGACAGAGGCTGAAGCTAGTTAAAATCAGTGTCTTGGCTCCCAGCTGGCTCCCAATTCCTGGTGAAACTCCTAAAGGGAGACTGTTAAATCATGAAATTGATCACCATCCTTTTCCTTTGCTCCAGGCTGCTACCAAGTTTAGCCCAAGAGTCCTCTCAAGAAATCGACTGCAATGACCAAGATGTATTTAAAGCTGTGGACACTGCTCTGAAGAAACATAACAGTGGAAACAAAGCTGACAACCAGTTTGTGTTGTACCGCGTAACCGAGGTCACCAGAACGGTGAGTGAGCTGTGTTTAACCTTGAGGTCACTTGGGATTTGTGCTGTCATTTGGAGCCCAGGCCCCACTCACCCCCAACCCCACCCCATCCCCACACATGCACCCCAATCCCAGAGAACTGACAATGAAAGGGAAGCTTTGTGGTTGTTTAGTTGCTAAGTCATCTCCGACTCTTTTGAGATCCCACGGACTGGAGCCTGCCGGTCTCCTCTGTCCATGAAATTTCCCAGAATGGAATACTGGAGTGGGTTGCCAATTCCTCCTCTAGGGGAATCTTCCTGACCCAGGGGTCGAACCCACGTCTCCTGGATTCTTTACCACTGAGCCACCAGGAAAGCCCATTCTTAAAGGAGTACATCTAAGAAATATACAATCTCACTTGTGTGGAATCTAAAAATTCCATCTCACAGACACCAGAAGTAGAATGGTGATTGCCAGAACTGGGTGGTGGAGGAAATGGGGAAACACTGGTCAAAGGGCACAAATGTCCAGTTATAAGATGAATAGGTACTGAGGATCAAATGTACAGTGCGGTGATTACAGTTATTAAGGCTTTACTGGAAATTTGTTAAAAGGTTAAGTGTTCTCACCACAAAACTGAAGGTAACTCTGTGAAGTGATGGGTGTGTTAATTAGCTTGTTTGTGGTAATCATTGCACAATGTACAGACAACTTTTATTTGTCAATTAAACCTCAGTTATGCTTGGGGAAAGGGAAGGTTTGTCTAAGAGGAGCCAGCTGTGTTGAACAAAATATCTATCGTGAAATCAATGTGGCTCAATGCATCAAGGTAACAGCCATGTTCTAGCTGGTTTTTAGTATTTTTTTTTTAAATCACTGATTGATATACCCAGGATGGAGACAAAGCCTGACAGCATGTGTGACTTTAAGAAATACAAATCTTTCAATAGTTTATTTAAATGAATTTCACTATAAAACACTGTTTTTCTGTGAGTTAAGCTATCGATTACTTTGGTGGAAAAAAAAAAACAAACAAACGGCTATTTGATATGATGAGGAGAAAGGAAAAAGTCCAGTGGATAGAGGTTTTTTGTTGTTGTTGTTTTCTGAAAATCCAGTCTTTCTGTTTCACATACTTGTGCATACATGTGAGTCCTAGGGTTCTCTGGCAACAGTTTATTGGTGTTGTCTTTATTGGTTGACATCCATGGTAAATGTGGTTTATTCTAGTTTATTCTAAAATGCCCATAGAATCACTGTTCATCTTTACTTTGCCATGTGGACACTGCCTATACCATGATCACTTAGGTTTTATTAAAATCTGAAACTGGACGGTACCTCAGAGTCTGTTTTGTCTGACGACATCACCTCCCAGATGCAAATACTGTGGAGAGAGCACTTCCCAGTGAGTCAGGAGACCTGCAGTCCCGGGCTGGCTCTGCCTTTCCAAGATGGGGAGGCTGCTTAAGCCATAGCCATCCACCCGGGGCCTCCCTACTCTCACCTACCAACTGAAAAGCTTTGCATCTGGAAGTTCATCTAACTCAGCACCTTTAAACTTTAAAAGGTTTATTTATTATTTCATGACAAGCTAGACTAAATAGAAAGCAAAACAATGCAAACAAAAATACTAAAATTACTCATAATTAATCTCACCATCCAGATAACTGTAACTTTTTTTCAAAGTTTAAAAAGGCATATGGTTTGTTTTCTAACTGTAAAAATGATAGATGTTTGTTTTAAAAAACAGATAATTCAGGAATGTTTGTTCAAAGAGAAAAGCAAAAAAAAAAAAAAAAAAGAGAGAGAAAAGCAAAAGAGAACTGTACTCCCACCACTGAAAGACACATATGTAACAGTTTCACTGCATAGTTTTCCAGACTTTTAAAAATCGTGTTTATGTATAAATTGGTTTCTACAAAAATAGGCTAATACTATGGATCTACTTTGTAACTTAAAAATATGTATATTTGTAAATAGTATATTACAAATTCTTCCAAGCAAATATTTATAAACCTTCAATACTTTTCCAATATTTTAATAAATGTTTTTGTCTTAACTGAATCAAATAGAGGTCAAATGTTCATAACTGTGCCAGATCTCAAATGATGTGCTATTGGGTCCATTAGATGAGACCTACCTATCCATGGTTGCTGTTTTTCAGGATAATCCTGACATATTTTATTCCCTGAAGTACCAAATCAAGGAGGGTGACTGTCCTTTTCAAAGTAACAAAACTTGGCAGGACTGTGACTACAAGGACTCTACACAAGCTGTGAGTATGTTGACTGTTTCTGAGGCTCCGTTTTTCTCTGCCAAGTGTGCCAGACTTGTGCACCAGTGCTGGAGATGATTAACATTGCTGGCTGCTTTTATAGGATGCACATACACCCTCAACTGTGTAGAACAGTCAAACGCTTGATGTCTGTATTCTCACATAGGTGTAAGGGGCGAGAGGCCAGAGTCAAACATGGAGAAAGCCCTCCAACAGGAAGGGGACTCTAGTGCCCAACAGGGATATGTGGGCCAAGCCCCAGAGAGGCAACAGATCAATACTTGGCTGAGACCTGGGGCTGGTGAGTGGACAGTGTAGCGCCGTCCTGAGTACCAATCCTGCTCTACCTTCAACCAGCTGATCACTTGGAACCAGTGTGCTCCCTTGCAAGGGGAGATCAAATTGACTTCATGAGGTTGTTGAAGGAAGAAATGAGACACATTATGCAAACGATTTTGTTTTAATAACAAGGGGTCTTAACCTAATGCCTACCCTGCCCTGGCACAACACAGCTGCTGGTCTGGCCATAATAATTGAAGGAGATTGTGATGCTGCCTGCCAGGAACCAAGCCAATCTCCTCATAATCCAGGGAGCCATTTCTTCAATGTCAAAACCCTGGCTTCCTGGATGCAGTTTGAACACTGAAATTGAGAGGTTAATCAAAAGGAGTTTAGCAGGCTGATTCACAGCCATGGTGTGCATCTTGATGGAGAGGAAATATCTCCAGAGCTCAAAACAAAGATTCATACTTTAAAATCTCGTCATTTAGAGTGCCTCTCCTCTATCTCATGAATATTGGTGACTTTTAAAAAATAATGATTTGGCTGAAAAATACTTATTCTTGTGCCTCAAACCTCTGCTTAGGAAAAAAAATCTTGACAAGATTTTTAAAAGGAAAGCCATATTTAGCAATAGTACTAAGTGGATTTCATCTGAAAGATTAGGATAAATCTTTTTTTTTTTTCATAGGCCACAGGAGAGTGCACAGCGACGGTGGCCAAGAGAGGGAATATGAAGTTCTCCGTGGCTACCCAGACCTGCCTGATCACTCCAGGTAGCTGATGTGTTTGCTGGTGCTGCCCTGGCGGGAAATGAACCTTTTCGGTATGGTGCCAAAAACCCTTTACCTGAGGGCGGCAGTGGCGATACCATTTGCAGCCTTGTGGGGGCGCTGGAGGGGTGGAGCGGCAGACTCCTGAGGTGGGCCCAGGCTCATGCCAATCATCCCCTTGGTGTCATCCGGATTCTCCTCCTCAGGAGCTGCGTTGTATTAGGTGTGTGTGAAAGAATAAGAAGACACAGAACTGGCCTCAACTGTAGGTAGCATCCTAGCATGAGAAAAACACAGGTTTTGAGTCAGATCCGGCCTGGAATCTTTGAAAGCTCTCACTTTCTTCATTTTTCCTTACCTGTGAAAGGAGATAACAATAATTCCCACTTTGTACCATTCTTTAGGGTGAAACTAGATGATACATCTGAAGATGTAATCTTTATAATGTATTAATGATAATCAAGATAAAAGTAGTAACAATTAACATTTATTAAGCACTTATTACCAGCCACAGTTCTAATCACTTCATGTGCAGTAACATATCTAATCCTCAAAACAACTCTATGACTCAAATAGTAATATCCCAGTTCACAGAGGAAGAAACTAAGGCCCACAGCAGGCAAATATCTTGTCCAAGATCCCGCAGCTAGTAATTAGCAGAGTGGTTGGAATAGACCCTTCATAAATGAAATTCCTTTAGATTCTAAGTATGGAGCAGCTTATCAACAGATAACCACTGTTAGCTCCTTCCCTCTTGTGGGTACAAGAAGGTACAGAAGGATGGACACATCTAGGTGATGTCAGTCACAAAAGCCATCCTGGAACTGGCCTTTGCTTACAAGTGAGCTCCAGACAGCATCTTCAGCCACCCTGGTGACCCTCACTGTAATGTGACTCTTCTATTTCAGCCTTAATCATCCATAAGGTACCCACAGAAACTACATCCCTTGAGTTGCCATTCTTGCAAGAAGCTGCATTCGAAGAAAGATAGTCTTGTGACAGTAATCACAAGTCATTGAGATTTTCTGATGGGAATAGCTTTTTATTATTTAGCTTAAGAACTCTATATTATAAGCAGATTTTAACATTAGCCAGAGCACAGCACGTACTACCATGAGAGAAAATGCTTTCTGCCACACCTTCAGAAATTACTGCTAGGTCCATAATGCTTTATCTGAAACCGTTTTGGCCAGTTATGTTTTGGAATTTCAAAAATTTAAAACTTTATTTTAACTTAAAAGTCTCTCTAGAAATTAGGGCAGGGTGGAAAATCATTCTGTTACCCAGAAAAATTGAGTTTGCATCTTTCCCTGCTCTTCTCACCCTCAGAAGTTTGCTCCATCTCTTCCCCCACCCTAGCTGGGAGCTGCCCTTGAGGTCAGGCAAACCAGCCTCTGGGCTTTTCTCCATCTCCCCTTTTCATCTTCTGTGTTCATCTTTTTTTTGTTTGTTTTCACATCAGTCATTTCTCTCATCTTTCCCATGTAATCCCCTAGGTTTTTTTAACTTTGCCCATTACCCTGATTCAGTCTAACGTCTACAAGGAAAGGAGGGGGTAAAGCTATGAATATTTCCCAGTAAGTCTTTTCCTGACACATGTTTATGGAAAGAAAGCTGACACACAGTTGCGAAGGGGGTTGTGTTGAGCTGCTGACTGAGGGATCTTACATCCTTGGATAGTGAGAGCCCCAGGGTCAAGGGACCCAGGACTCCTTTATTACTTCCCCTTTTTGCCACATGTGCTGTCACTGATCAGGGGGTGAAGGCTGTGTGTTATGAACACTGGTAATCTAATACAAACTCTCTCCTTTTAAACATATTTTACATTGTTTTATTGAAACCTGTTCAGTGGCTTCCCGTTCTTACAGGAAAAGTGTCGTTAAGTCGCTCTGTTGTGTCCAGCTCTTTGAGACCCCATGAACTGTAGCCCGCCAGGCTCCTCTGTCCATGGAATTCTCCAAGCAAGAATACTGAGCCCTCAGGGAAGCCCTAAGGGCTTGCATCCCATTCTTAATTCACTTCCGAAGGTCTAGGAAAGGCCCCCAGCTGAGCGGACAAAGTTGTGGGTATGTGCATCTTCCAGGAGAGGGCGCCATAGCTCACGTCAGGGTCGTCAGAGGAGAGGGTGATCCAGGAAGATAGTTAGGAATCCATGCCTACAGAGCAGAGTTCAGGCTGCACAACGGAGGCCTCTCTACTGACTGCTGAGTTCTGTGCTCAATCGTATCCAACTCTTTGTGGAACCCAGGTCTCTAGCATTGCAGGCGGATTCTTTGCCGTCTGAGCCACAAGCCAATAGGGAAGCCCAAGAATACAGGAATGGAAAGCCTATCCCATCTCCAGGGGAATCTTCCCGACCCAGGAATCGAAGCGAGGTCTCCTGCAGTGCAGGAGGATTCTTTACCAGCTGAGCTACCAGGGAAGCCCCTGCTTCCCTGCTTCCCTACTGACTGCTCAGACCTCAAATCACCCCTCCCTGTCTCCCGCTATAAACTGATAAGATGTGTGTACACCGTGTCCCACACCTGTGTCCCTGCCTCATCCTGCTTCATCCAGACCCATTTGTCCCTTCTCCTCAGGCCTCACACCTTGGGTTGTGAGGTTTACCTTGACTGCTCTTCACCCTTCTTAGCTTAGCCTCTTTTCCTCAGAAAAGTCTTCCCTGCCGTTCCAAGTTCTTGGGCTCCTGCCTTTCCAAGTTCTTGCTGAATTATACTGAAATCATCCATCTCCAGTTCTATCTCTTCCCCTGGACTTTGTCCAACTCCTTCATGGCAGTGAATATTACTCATGAATTTATGTATCCACACAGCCAGGCTCAGCACAGGACATGTTATAGCAGGTGTGAAATACATATTTGTTCAGTAGAAAGGATACAGAATGTATTACACCCTGAGTCTAGCTTCAAGGGGCTTTCATTAACACTGAAAAGTAACTTAAAATACATCTGTAATGTTTTGATTTTTATGAGGATAGATTAGTGTATCACTCCTGTAATTTTAAGTGACTTTAAATTTTAAATAACCATGCACAACAGAATGCATACAAGATGTTCCTAAGTGGATGGTGGGCCTTCTCTGACCCAAAAGCAGACTTGTGTTCTCTTTTTTCTAGTGCTTACTAGGGTTTACTGGAAAGTTTGTTATCAAGGCTTTTTATTGATGAGTTATCTGACTTATTCAGGGCAATGTATGTGAATGTAGGTTTCGCTCCTTAACGCTGCCCTTTTGCCTACTCTTTGTCAAGCTGAGGGCCCCGTGGTGACAGCGCAGTATGACTGCCTTGGCTGCGTGCATCCCATATCTACCAGGAGCCCCGACTTGGAGCCTGTTCTGAGACATGCCATCCAACATTTTAACAAAAACACCAGTCATTCCCACCTCTTTGATCTGAAAGAAGTAAAAAGAGCCCAAAGACAGGTCTGTTCTTTAATTTTTCTCTTGCCATAGTATTGCTAAAATGTGTTAGACCTTTAAGGTTTAGAATTTCATTATCTAAAATAAATCTTTGGCCAGAGGACAACGTGATTCCACAGGTGGTGGTGAGGAACTCTTCCGTGTTCTCATATGACCAGCTTGGGAGAACAAAAGCTTTTTCCACAGGCACAGTGATTTGGATGCTGCAGTGTGTAAAGAGGGGAAAGGAAGCTAATCAGACTTCCTTCCTGGGAGATTTGTTTTTAATGAATGGATGGTCAGCTCTGCTTGTGCTGTGAAATGGAAAAGTCATTGGTGGAAAAAAAAAAGTCATTCTGGCCTTAGGATTTTAAAAAGACTCTATCATCACCTAGCTGTCATGAGGCAAACATGACCCCCCAATATTAAAATGTACCTAAAAAGGTTGGCACAGTTGCTGGATACCCTCTAAATTATAGTCTCTGTTTCAATAGAGAAAAGAGCAAATACTTGTATTAATAAATCTGGTTTTTCCATTGAAGCCTTTACTGACAGTTGACTGAGCCCCTTGAATTTCAGCCTCTAATTATGGAGGACTCACTTTGGTCAGTAGCATTCCTTGCTTTTAATTGACCTTTAGTTGACCTTCTGGAGCTTGCCTTCATACAAGATGCAAGCTCTGCTTGGTTCTGTTCATATCCGGCTATCAGGGTGGGACCCACCTCAGATAAAGCAGGAGAAATCTTACTGCCTGGCAGTCTGGGAGCCTAAGGACCTACTGGTTAAAGCCACTCCAGCTCCCAAGTTTTCTTTATCCATCTAGAAAAGCATTATTAATATTTTACAAAATTTAACAGATCATTTTTTTTCCCTGCTGCCCACAGAGGAAATATTGCTAGGTCTTACTTAAGAAAATACAGTAACTCTATCTATAAATTGCTTTTCATTTTCAGATGTGTAGCTGTATGTGTGTATGTGTGTGTTGTGTTGAAGGGTGTGAGCATCATAAAGTGCTCAATATTAATTTGGTAATGATTTTTGCCTAGTAATAATAATAGCTTGTATTTTTGAACACTTACCAAATGCCAGATATTATTCTAAGCTCCTTCTAACACTGTGAATAATGTTTAAACTGACCTTTAAATATTCAATCCAAAATTGTTTCAGGTGGTGGCTGGATGGAACTATGAAATTACTTACTCAATTGCACAAACTAATTGTTCCAAGGAGAAATTTCCATTCTTAACTCCAGACTGCAAGTCCCTTTCACATGGTGTAAGTAGGCAAAAAATCTAATTATAAAGTTCTTAGCCTTTTGTGTCCAGTATTTACAGGTGTGGGAACTCAGCTGTCCAGGAAGACTCAATCACTAAAATTTTAGATGACATTCAACAGTTCCCTTTCATGTCCCATTGAGAATCTGAAACTCATGTCCACCTGTCAAGCTGCTTACCTAGTGGTCAGAGTCTACACATCTGGCAATAAGCATCTACAGATGTATCCAGGGACTAGCAATAGCCTGAGACAAAATGATGCCACAGTCAAGTTTGTCTTTTCATGTCTTCACGCTTTCCTATCTTCTTTTCCTTCTGTGTGCTCAACAGCTTTACAAGGCTTCTGAACTCTACCCAGGACAATACTTCCAACTGTCTCTGCTTGTTTTCTCACCCTCCCTCCCCTACTTTTCTCTTTAATAAGTACATCCTGAGTCTCTCTCCATTAGTGACCCTTTCTAGGATGATTACTTATTACTTATTACTGAAACAAAATTATGTTAAAAGAGAGCATCTCAAGGTGGCAGGAATTAATGCATGTTAAGATGATCAGGCATGAGGTCCTTCCCAGGGGTATATGCACTTTAGCAGAAGGCTGTGCTTTAAGCAAGAGGTGGCTGCAAGTCTGTTTGCCTAGTCTTTCTAGGTGATAAGAACTATTAGAAATAGATAGTAGGGATGGTTGCACAACCCTGTAAAATGTCCCTGAATTATACACTTAAAAATGGTTAAGGAGCGTCCCTGGTGGCTCAGTGGTAAAGAAACTGCCTGCTAATGCAGGAGACATGGGTTCAATCCCTGACCAGGGAATACCCCACATGCTGCAGAGCAGCTAAGCTGGTGCGCCCCAAATACTGACCCTGTGTTCTAGAGCCCAGGAGTTGTAATTGTTGAAGCCCAAGCACCCTAAAGCCTGTACTCTGCAATGAGAGAAGCCACTGCAGTGAGAAGCCCGGACAGCAACCAGAGAGTAGCCCCACTCGCTGCAACTAGAGAAGAGCCCGTACATCAGCAAAGGCCCAAGTACAGCCAAAAATAAATAAATTGTTTTTAAAATGGTTAAGATGGCAAATTGTATATATATTTTACCAGAATTTTTAAAAATAATAAAAAAAAAGAGAGAGAGAGAAACCCTCTAAAATCATAGGTTCTAGTCACTGTGTAACTTTGTCAGTTTGAATTGAATCTGGCCTTTTAAGCATCTATAATATCTTCTGTTTTTTATGCTTAGCTTCAAATTGAGGTTATATAGGCCTAAATGTTATCTAGCTTTAATCTTGCTGCATCTGTTTATAAAAGCCCCAGGTAAGTTTTTGCTTTGCAACACAGAAATGCAAAGGCTGGTTGAGGTAACAAAGCCAGTCAGATTTTGGTGTAATTGTCCTAAGCTTTCACTTCTTCATCTGTAAAATCGTGAAGAATAATAGTATCTATCTCACAGAGTTATTACAGTAATTAAAGAACATAAAATGCAAATGAATTATTTTGCCCACAGTTGGTAAGATTGAAGGCCTTGCTATTCAAAGTGTGGTCCATAGACCAGCAGCATCAGCAACGCCAGGGAGCATCTTAGAAAAGTAGAATCTCAAGTCCACCTACATCTACTGAATGAGAATCTGCATATTATCCGTAACAAGATTCTCAGGCAATTCATCTGCACGTTAAAATTTGAAAAGCAAAGATTTAAGGAGTTTCCTAAGCAGTTCTCAGTCATGTTACACCTTAGACTCACTAGCCTAGCTTTAAAAAACACCTATTCCCAAACCATTCCCCCAGACCTTCTGATTTAATTGGTCTGGGGTCAGATGATCAAAAGTTTCTCAGGTAGACCAAAGGTGCTGGTGATACTGAGAACTTTTGAGTTACCTCCAGTATACTTTTCCCCATCCAAAATTGAGGTATTGTAAGTGTGGTATTTCCTATATCTTTAAAAAACATGACATTTATTATAGTCATGTGTGTTCTTTTGTTGGAAATATACATTTATAGGAATCTTCAAGACACTAAGAAAACAAAGGGAAAAAATAATGTTATATCATATTTCCAACCACTCAAAGTTATCTGAGTGTATTTCCTTCTTGTCTTTTTTTGGTGGGGAATATGGCCAGTTTTGACCGTTTTGTGTATGTGTGTTTTATTAGTTGTAATTACTTTACATGCTACATTTTTTTTCTATGTCTTTAAAACTCTTGATAAACTTCTTTTTAAATAACTTTTAATATCCTAGTGACGATACCATAGATTGCTTTTTAAATTACTTTCCTATTTTTGGTCCTGTGTTCAAAAGCAACAAAATATGTTGTTTCTGTTTTTATTATGATTAATACCTCACCAAACATCTTTTAGAATAAAGCTATTTCTATGTTTTGGCTGGTGATGCAGTTGGTAAAGAATCTGCCTGCCAATGCAGGAGACACAGGAGACACAGATTCCATCCCTGGGTCAGGAATATCCCCTGGAGTAGGAAATGGCAACCCACTTCAGTATTCTTGCCTGGAGAATCCCATGGACAGAGGAGTCTGGCAGGCTACAGTCCATGGGATCACAAAGAGTCAGACATGACTGAGTGACTTAACACTTGCTTCATGTGGCTTTGCTTATCCTTTCTGTTTATTTTACTCCATTAAAATTTTTTGAATTTTTTTATTTTTTGGTTGTGCTACCCAGCCTGTAGGATCTTAGTTCCCCAACCAGGAATCAAACCCATGCCTCCTGGAGTGGAAGCATGGGGACTTAATGACTAGACCACCACAGAAGTCCCTCTCCATTATGTTTAATCTTTCATTATGTTTTTTATTATATGCTATTATTCTTGAAGAGGGAGTACCTTGACTTTGGTGTTAACTTGATCTGAAAGTCTTTGTCTTGCTAAGAGAAAATGTTACCCACTCACTTGTATAGTTACTATTTCTACATTAGGTATTCTTGTCATCTTATTTCATGTCTCTGCGTGTTTGGGTGTGTGTATTTGTCTGTGGTGGTACTACTTTTGCATTGTTTCTTTTTCCGTCTTTTGAATATAGACTATGTTTTGCTTTGTTTTTCTCTATACAATAATTTGCAGAGTCAACATCCTATTTTTAATTTTACTAGTC
Organism: Dama dama; assembly: GCF_033118175.1. Lineage (NCBI taxonomy): Eukaryota > Metazoa > Chordata > Mammalia > Artiodactyla > Cervidae > Dama > Dama dama. The sequence goes on from NC_083699.1 coordinate 38,803,453, forward strand.
ATTTAAAGATTCTTAAAAACATTTTTAATATATGCTCTTATACGCTTTAAAAGATTTTTTTTCATTTATTTTTATTAGTTGGAGGCTAATTACTTTACAGTATTGTAGTGGTTTTTGCCATACATTGACATGAATCAGCCATGGATTTACATGTTCTTATATGATTTTTTAAAAAACAGGATATTGGTGAATGTACAGATAAAGCACATGTGGATCCCCAGCTAAGAATTGCTTCCTTCTTGCAGAAATGTGACCTTTATCCAGGTAAGGGATAATACGTGTTGGTGTTCATGTTGGTCCCAGACAACTGGCTAGGTCTTTCCATAGATATTGTGCTTTGGTTCCCATGATAAAGTCTACATGACCCACAGACCTTACTAGGAACACTGGGTCCCATCCCTGCTCCGCTGTGCTACAGCAGGTTCACCTGAGACTGTTCAGCAAGTGGCCAAAGAGAATACGGTGACAGAAGGAAAAATTTCTGTTTTCTGGGCAAAGCTGCCCTTCGATTACGTCAGATGGTCTTTCTTGTTATACCAGCTGTCTCTGCATCAGATATTGTGAACTGGGGAAGCTGTATCTCATTTTTAACTACTCAGAATAAGATCCTTTCAATTAAAGGTTTTTTCCTTTCCATGTTATAACATGGGGAAAGGGTGATAGTGCACGTTTAAGGTCAAGTTAGTATTTCTTATACCAGTCAGCTCAGGCATGTCGGACTCTCTGCGACCCCATGGACTGCAGCATGCCAGGCTTCCCTGTCCATCACCAACTCCCGGAGCTTACTCAAATTCATGTCCACAGTGTCAGTGATGCCATCCAACCATCTCATCCTCTGTCGTCCCCTTCTCCTCCCACCCTCAATCTTTCCCAGCATCAGGGTCTTTTCAAATGAGTCAGTTCTTTGCATCAGGTGGCCAAAGTATTGGAGTTTCAGCTTCAGCATCAGTCCTTCTAATGAATATTCAGGACTGATTTCCTTTAGGATGGACTAGTTGGATCTCCTTGCAGTCCAAGAGACTCTCAAGAGTCTTCTCCAACACCACAGTTCAAAAGCATCAATTCTTTGGTGCTCAGCTTTCTTTATAGTCCAACTCTCACATCCATACATGACTAGCAGAAAAACCATACCTTTAACTAGATGGACCTTTGTTGGCAAAGTAATGTCTCTGCTTTTTAATATGCTGTCTAGGTTGGCCATAACTTTTCTTCCAAGGAGCAAGTGTCTTTTAATTTCATGGCTGCCATACCATCTGCAGTGATTTTGGAGCCCCCAAAAATAAAGTCTGTCACAGTTTCCACTATTTCCCCATCTATTTGCCATGAAGTGATGGGACTGGATGCCATGATCTTAAGTTTTCTGAATGTTGAGTTTTAAGCCAACTTTTTCACTCTCCTCTTTCACTTTCATCAAGAGGCTCTTTAGTTCTTATTCACTTTCTGGCATAATGGTGGTGTCATCTGCATATCTGAGGTTATTGATATTTCTCCTGGCAATCTTGATTCCAGCTTGTGCTTCCTCCAGCCCAGCATTTCTATGATGTACTCTGCATTTAAGTTAAATAAGCAGGGTGACAATATACAACCTTGACGTACTCCTTTCCCAATTTGGAACCAGTCTGTTTTTCCATGTCCATTTCTAACTGTTCACTGCTTGACCTTCACACAGATTTCTCAGGAGGCAGGTCAGGTGGTCTGGTATTCCCACCTCTTGAAGAATCTTCCACAGTTGGTTGTGATCCACACAGTCAAAGGCTTTGGCATAGTCAGTAAAGCAGAAGTAGATGTTTTTCTGGAACTCTCTTGCTTTTTCGATGATCCAACGGATGTTGGCAATTTGATCTCTGGTTCCTCTGCCTTTTCTAAATCCAGCTTGAACATCTGGACTCATCTTGAACATTCTTATACCAAGGGTTGGCTTTTCTCATACTTGGAAGATAGCTGTGTACATTGCACAATATGAAGCATTACTGAAGTTTCCTGCTCACCAGAGTCATAGGATTTAAAATTTTCCCACTAGAAAATCATTCCTTTACATTAAGCATTGCTTTTTACAGTTTCCATCAAAAATGCAAAGACTTAAGAAAAGGGCAGCATATTGATTGAGTCACCTTCTGATTGAAAGTTTCCCTAAACACACTTGAGGAAAAGAGGAGGAGAGACAGTCAGTTGGAGGTCTGATAGACAACCTCCACTGCTGGATCTTGGGCTGCCACGTGGCCCTCTGTCAGTGGACGCTGGATCACACGTGGAAAAGGTACTAGGCTAGATTGCCTCTTCAGGGCATACACTGACATAAAATCTGCCTCTTTCAGGGGAGGATTTTGTACAACCACCCATCAGGCTTTGTACTGGCTGCCCCCAACCTATACCTGTTGGTAGCCCAGAACTGGAGGAGCCTCTGAACCATTCCATCGCAAAGCTTAATGCAGAGAATAATGGAACCTTCTATTTCAAGATTGACACTGTGAAAAAAGCAACAGTACAGGTCTGTAAATTATAGTGATAGTCTATTGCAAATTGTTTACTAATTTTACCACTGATCTTGGCTCTGGATTGGGAAACAGTATACTTGACAAATGGGATTTGGTAGACTTGAATTTCAAGTCCAAACCTCACAGCATGCTTGATGTGTGATCTTGGACGAGTCATTTAAAGCACTGTCTCTGTTTTCTAGCCATAAAGGACTATAGTAAGTGTTAGTCGCTCAGTCGTGCCCGACTCTTTGCGACCCCATGGACTACAGCCCACCAGGCTCCTCTGCCCATGAGATTTTCCAGGCAAGGATACTGGAGTGGGTTGCCATTTCCTTCTCCAGGGGATCTTCCCAACCCAGGGATTGAACCCAGGTCTCCTGCACTGCAGGCAGATTCTTTACCAACTGAGCTACAAGGGAAGCCCATAAATGACTATAGGAAGGGTCAAAAAAATAACATATGTCAATCACTTCTCAAAATCTAAAGTGCCATATAAGTACTAGCAACTTGTATAATTAAGAAAATTGAGAGCTAGGAAAAATAAGACTTATCCTCTGCCTTTCTAGATCCATCTCTTATTATAACATCACTCAGTGCCTTGGGCTCCACCACATCAGCCAGTCATTGCCCAGACTTTCTTTGCATGCTCTTCTCCATGTCATTTTCCCCCTGCCTGGGGTGCCATTCCCCTCTACAAGTGTACCCTCTAGGAATTCATCTCTCCTTCCATGCCTGTCATAGAGGTTAAGGAGTATCCTTGTTTGGAGGTCAGAGGGCCTAGCTCTGCAACAGCATCTGCCACTCACATCCTGGGTGACCCTGGGCAGTTATTCAGACTCATGAAACCTTTGTGGCTGGATCAGAAAAGCCCAAATCCCTTCCAACTCCAACAGCATGTGACCGATGTATTTATGGACAGATTCCTATTATGGGACCTGAAAACTGGCTTCCCCAAATACAAGCTAAAGAAAAGTCATCAAAAAGGAGCCAAACTGGGAATTCCCTGGCAGTCTAGTGGTTAGGACTTCACACTGTCACTACTGAGGGCATGGTTCAAACCCTGGTCAGGGAACTAAGATCCCACAAGCTGCGCAACATGACCAAAGGGAAAAAAATATTATAGCAAACAAACATGATTTTCATAGGCTTCCCTGATGGCTGAGAAGATAAAGGATCTGCCTGCAATGCTGGAGACCTAGGTTCAATCCCTGGGTTGGGAAAAATCCCCTGGAGAAGGAAATGGCAACCCACTCTAGTATTCTTGCCTGGTGAATTCCATGAACAGAGGAGCCTGGCGGGCTACAGTCCATGGGGTGGCAAAAAGTCAAACACGACTAAATGATTAATACACACAAAACATGATCTTTATAGTCTACAAAGAAAATCTCACTTTAAAGGTTCATAATTCTGGCTCAGTAATTGAATTTCTAGAAATATAAAATAGAAAAAGTCTTTAAATACAATAATATTCATTGCAGCTTTAACTATAAAAGCAAAAAATAAAATGGTAAACTCTCAAAATGATTAATAATATAGAAATGATCAAATTGTGTCCAGCATATCCTTACAATGGAGTATTAAGCAGCAATTTTAAACCATCTTTGTGAGGAGTTCTTGATGTAGAAAATGCTTGTGTTACACTATGCAGTGAAAAGGGGGGCCATAAAATTGAATAAACATTCTGTTCTCGATCATATTATTAAAAAGTACAGAAAAAAATACTGGAAAGAAATGTCTCAGATTATTCATAGCTTTTAGGTGATGTCACAGAGGGCTGTTGATTGTAATCTTCCTTATTTCCTGTTTATATGCTGGGGGGGAGGAAGACCTAAACCAACCGTATTAAAATAAATCAAAACTGACACTATGATTTCTCTCCTACTCACACACTTATTTCTGGATGCCATATCCTCTCCCTGATTTCACTAGCACATAAGCCATGTTAGGCTTACTTGAAAGGAGTACCAATTCATGCTGCTCTTGTCTTTGTCAGCTTTTCTTCTTGCTCTGTTTTTCTGTAAAATTCCCTTATTCTTACTGATGCAGGGACAGTCCAGTACTCCACCACATAATGCATGTCAAAAAGTTGCTGTCAGGAGAGAACCACTCATTCTCAAGTGTGTATATCTAGTCCTCTTGGTAGTCCCAGTTCTTTCTATAAATCAGTCAACATACTAGAATGGATGTGTTTATGCTAAGGGTACAAGGAAAACCACAATAGAATAAGCTACATCCCTTTACTTGTTAAAGTAATCTGGAATATTGTGAGAATTTCAAATTTACTTTTAAGAGGTTACTCTTTACTTATTTTTGCATTTAAAGAGAGCAATTTAGTCACTCAAGGCAGCCCTAGTGGAAGCAGCTGATTTATTGGAAATCAGCTTACCATAATGAATTTGCAATAGCCAGTCTCTTAGTGACCCATTTACCAAATTGCTAATTTGTTTTACAATTTTATTCTTGCCTTGGCTTTGCATGTTTAGTCCTATTTGGGAACATGTCCATTCCAGGTTGGTTTCATACTTCAGATACCAAACATTTCTTAAATCCTTTGTTTTCTCATGTGAACGGTTGTGATTTCTGTCACATACTGTTCATTTTGCCCTATCCCCACGGCTGCTGTTAATGTTCTTCCCTGCCTCTGCTCAGATAAGTACACTTCAAGGATCTGTGGGTGCACATTCAGGAATTTTCCTTTGACAAGAAGTTCTAGAAAGGTCAAGGAATATGTAGATGTCTGAGATTTATGATGCAAATTGACAGATCACCAAATGATTTGCAATTATATCAATGTACATTCACACCATGTGGATGTAAGACACTGGCTGATGGTCTTGACTTGACCTATTCGAATACTACCAGCAGTGACTGAGATTGCATGTTGCCCACACCTGGCCAGGTGTCATCTCTGTTTTTTATCCTTGACAAGATGCAAGGTTAAACATGATGTTGTATATAGCTTTTTAAATGTGCATATCCTTGATTGTTAATGAAAGTCAACTTGTTCTGGAGTAATGATCTTTTTAACTTCTCCAAAAGAGTTGGTTATGTCCTTGGTTCATTTCTTTAGTGTTGGACTTTCTGTGTATAAGAATATTGACCCTACATCATATTTTTCCCAGTTTACCTTTACTTTATTCACTGTGACATTCGAGAATCAGTTTTCATTTTTGTCTAGTCAAATTTCCACATTATCCCCTTCCTTTAGGTTCTTTCCTCTGCTTTTCACCTATGAAAAGCCTCATCATCCTAAGAACTGATTAATGTTTTTTGTACCTTTCTAGCTTATTTAGTTTAAATGTCTTAGGCATTTGGAACTTACATTACTAAGTAGTTTTCTGTACTTTAAAAACAAAACTTGGACAGGATGGACTTAAGCAGGGAACACTTCTGATAAGAACAGCAATATAGATGCAATTTTGAGGTTCTTAAACACAAGATATTACTAGGTCTACTTTATTCCTCCTCTGTGGACCCTGAATAGAATTGAGCCAACAGCTGTATTTTTTGTCATATATTGTCAACTTTCCTAGGCAACATCATATTAATCAACTGTGGCTCAGAGGTAAAGAATCCACCTGCAATGCAGGAGACTGGGGTTCAATTCCTGGGTCAGGAAGATCCCCTGGAGAAGGAAATGGTAACCCACCCCAATATTCTTGCCTGGGAAATCCCATGGACAGAGGAGCCTTGTGGGCTATAGTCCATGGGGTTTCAATGAAACTGGACACAACTGAGTGACTACTTAACAACAACAATGTCAGAAAACTGGATTAAAGTATACTCTCAAATTAAGCAACAAAATTCATGATCACCAATGTATACACTCTAAAACACTTTTTGGACTTCCCTGCCCAGCTTATACACATCTGGAGTTTTACAAGTTATCAAAATTGTCTTATAAATTTTACTTTGCTTACCTAGAAAATGATGCCAGAAAAGGTAGAGGAGTAACTTAGCTCTTTCTGTGACTCTGCTCTCTTCATCCTCCTCCCATTGTAATTCCTCCATGCTTTTCAAAAAAACACAAAGAGAAAGGGAAGACTGTTACGTTATGGAATTATACTATCACTCTGTAACTTTATTTTTTCAATAATGGTCAACCTTCCAGGAAACAGGTATGTATAATATATTCTTTTCGATAACTATATAATATTATGCACACACACTTTTTTTTAAATTTTTTTATTTTTGTAGTGGTTTTTGCCATACATTGACATGAATCAGCCATGGATTTACATGTGTCCCCCATCCCGATCCCCCCCTCCCACCTACCTCTCCATCCCATCCCTCTGGGTCTTCCCAGTGCACCAGCCCTGAGCACTTGTCTCATGCATCCAACCTGGGCTGGTGATCTGTTTCACCCTTGATAGTATACTTGTTTCAATGCTGTTCTTTCTGAACATCCCACCCTCGCCTTCTCCCAGAGTCCAAAAGTCTGTTCTGTACATCTGTGTCTCTTTTTCTGTTTTGCATATAGGGTTATCATTACCATCTTTTTAAATTCCATATATATGCGTTAGTATAGTGTATTGGTCTTTATCTTTCTGGCTTACTTCACTCTGTATAATGGGCTCCAGTTTCATCCATCTCTTTAGAACTGATTCAAAAGTATTCTTTTTAGTGGCTGAGAAATATTCCATAGTGTATATGTACCACATCTTCCTTATCCATTCCTGCTGGTGGGCATCTAGGTTGCTTCCATGTCCTGGCTATTATAAACAGTGCTGTGATGAACACTGAGGTACACGTGTCTCTTTCACATCTGGTTTCCTTGGTGCACACACACATTTTAAATCCTAGAATGAAATGCTGAATAACTTAGTCTGAAAATTGGGCCACGTTAACTACCTTTTAAATTTATCTATATAATTTTAAAACATTTTATAAAGTATATTTTTCAAGTAGGTAAAGGCTGTAAGCCTTTTTAAAAAAACTGTACTTGGGATTTTGTTGAAGTCAGTGTATTGGAAAAAAACCACACAATGACTTTTACTTTTGAAGTAAATGAAGTACATGTATTCTAGATCAAAAAGAAAAAAATTGAGCCACAAATGTTAACAGCAGATAGTATTATATAATGATTAAAACTTGCTAGAGCTTAAAATAGTCTCTTAATACTAAAAAACAAAAACAAAAACAAAAAAACAACCACCTCGGAGAAGCAAGCTAGAAATCCAAAGAACTTTCCTAATCACATAATTTAATCCACATAATTCCTATAGCAGTACTAACTCAGTATTTCTCTGATTCAATCTTTCATAGAACAAAAAGGTGTGTTTAAAGGAAATATTTAAGTTTTCTTCCTACTCGTCTTAGATTCTACATATTATGACTTGAGCCTTTGAATTGCTGGTGAATCTTGCAGTTGCTGAACAATAAAACTAAGGAAAATATAAAAATAAAAATGATTGCATGGTTTTCTTTTTCCATTTAAAAAAGGAAATAAGCCCAATTGCCAAATATTTTAATGTGCATACAAAGTTTTGTTGTCAAATATTTGTACTTTTTGAGGGTAACTCATTTGTTCAGTACATAATTAAAATGTCAAGATTCTCTCCTAAAAGCCCTTATGATAAAATGTATGATTTATTACACAGCATTAATTAAGCTCCTATTTTGTGCTAATTCATTTTCCAGGTGGTAGCTGGAACAAAGTATTCTATTGTGTTCATAGCAAGGGAAACCACATGTTCTAAGGGAACTAATAAAGAGCTGACCAAGAGTTGTGAGATCAATAGACATGGTGTGAGTATAATGCAGCTGTCTTACTGATTCCCTGGAAATCTGTATGATGTTTTATGCTTATTTATGTATCTCATGAATAACACTGTTTTCTCTTTTGGCTTCGATTTTCATGGATAGCTAATTCTAAACTGTGATGCTGATGTTTATGTGGTGCCTTGGGAGGAAAAAATTTACCCTACTGTCAACTGTCAGTCACTTGAACAGGTATGATTCTAATTGCAGTTGGTTTGGGTTGCTGCTGCTGCTGCTGCTAAGTCGCTTCAGTTGTGTCCGACTCTGTGCGACCCCATAGATGGCAGCCCACCAGGCTCCCCCGTCCCTGGGATTCTCCAGGCAAGAACACTGGAGTGGGTTGCCATTTCAAGTTATGCTCATTCTGAAAAATCATATTTGGAGGTTGAAAATGAATCACTATTTACATGAATTGGAGGACTATCTTTTTTAAATGGGGAGAACACTCACATTTCTATGCTGATCTCTCTTCTCATGGCTAGAAAGGGAGAGCAGCTGTCCCATTAATCACTTCTCAGACATGGTTAGTATCCCGTGAGTCCACAGGTTCTCTTAGGGAAGCACATCCAAGGAGCTTGGGAAAAATGCAGGTCGCATACCCCACTCTACATTTCCTGAATCAAAAGCTATATTTTAACACAGTCCCCAGGGAAATCATACCCATATGCAAGTTTGAGAAGCATTCATTTGCATCATTTTTTTACTTCTTAAAAGAACCCTGGGAGGTAAGTAGTACTTTCCCCACTTTCAAGATTTAGACATGAAAAATTACAAAGATGCTAAAGTCCTAAAGAGGATAATAACTTTATCAAGTGCTTCCTCCATCTTAGACACTGTACTGAGGACTTGACACATATTTTTCTCCTGACAACTCTATGAGGCAGGTGATTTTATTATTCCTATTTTACACACAAGGGAAGTGAAGCTAGTGGTGCTCAGATACAAATCTAGGTCAAATCAGAGCCTACTCTGTTCACCATCATGCTGATAACTAGTAGGCTGTGACTTGCTTGACCTCAAAGACCATGCTCTTTGAATCACCAAACACTGCCTCCAACCACCACGTTCTCACAGGTAAGTGTGTAGGTAGAAATAACCCACAAAGCCATAGCTTCAATGCAAGTTGGCTCTGCTCCCTTTGTTCTGCATTTAGGTTTTTGTCATATGTAGGTATGTATATAGTCTAATACAAACATTATACAAAGGCTGTGTTTCAAGCTTGTGAACATATATATCCTAATGTGTTTCAGTTCAACGGAGTGATTATGGATATATGCTGCTTAAAATCTATTCCATTCTTAAAATCAGTTAAGGTCTTTTTGGATAAAAAGCAGTAATGTGCTAATAGAAATAGTATCAATTAATAAATAATGTGCCATGGCTTATGGAACCATAGGCTTAGAGGGTACCCTAGAGATTAAGTAGTTAACCATCCAGTTTTTCCTGATTAAAAACTCTATTTTAGAGTATTATTAGGAAGAAGAATCAATATCTCTAAATTATAAAATCAATCAAAAGAGGAAAAAATTATTCATTTTTATCCTTTATGGAATATTAATGTATATAGCACTTAAAATCAGGCAAAGACATTCCCCATCATAAACTGAGATAGCATTGTCAGGCCCCCACCCCTTCTTTCTTCTTTGCTAGTGTGATTTTCACAGTAATGCATTCATCTTAATATTTCCTGTTTAGACCTCACTCATGAAAAGGCCTCCAGGTTTTTCACCTTTCCGATCAGTACAAGTGATGAAAACTGAAGAAAAAACAACTGTAAGTCTACCCTACTCTGCCATGTCACCTGTACAAGATGAAGAGCAGGATTCAGGAAAAGAACAAGGACCCACTTATGGGCATGGCCAGGACCATGGAAAGCAAATAAAATTACACAGCCTTGGCCTTGGCCATAAACATGAGCATGTCCAAGGCCATGGGCACCATAAGGGTCACCATCTTGGCCACGGACATCAAAAGCAACATGGTCTTGGCCATGGACATAAGCATGGTCTTGGCCATGGACATAAGCATAGTCATGGCCCTGGAAAACATAAAAACAAAGGAAAAAACAATGGAAAGCATGATGATTGGAGAACACACTATATGGCAAGTCCTTATGAAGATAGCACTACATCCTCTGCACAGATGCAAGAGAAGACAGAAAAGACAACACCTCTCCCTTCCCTAGCCCAGCCAGGTGTAGCCGTTACCTTTCCTGACTTTCAGGACTCAGATCTCATTGCCACTGTGATGCCTAATACACTACCACCTCCCACACAGAGTGATGACGACTGGATCCCTGACATCCAGATAGAGCCAAAGAGCCTTGCATTTAAATTGATTTCGGATTTTCCAGAAACAACTTCCCCCAAATGTCCTGGTCGCCCCTGGAAGCCAGTTAATGGAGTGAATCCAACTGTGGAAATGAAAGAGTCTCATGATTTCGATCTCTTTGATGCTCTTTCTTAATTTAGGCAGCCAGGGGTATTTCTTTAACATCTCATCAACCCCTGTCCCCATTGTCCAAAGATCCTCATATAATACAACAAAAACCATGAACATTCAGAACAGCCTAGAGAGAAATAAATGGTGAGACTCCCCATGGGAACACCATCAATCTCTATGGATGACATAAAACTGTGTGCAGAATTCTAACTCCTTTCTGAGGTTTCCTCCCAAGTTTTCTTAACTAGCACAGAAAATGGACAAACTAATATACTTGTGGCCTACTGCAGCTGCTTTTCTGATAATGAATGTGTACCTTAAAACCTACACCGTCAATTTTCATACAAAGATTCTTGACATTTTGAATAAACTGTAAATCTGGTCCATATGTGGCAATAAGGGAAGTTAAGAGACTGAATGCTGAACTTCTTAATGGAGAAAAAATAATAATAAAAACCTCCAGAGGTCAAAGAGGAACAAGAGAGAAAGACAGATGGGCCAAAGGGAAGACAGAGAAAATAAACTGACTTTCTGTTTCCAAAATGGGCTAGTAATCTCAAACATTTACTCCCATGTGACAAAGCTATTCTGATAATTCTCTTTCTGGCTGAGAGTGTTTCTTGTGAGTCAGTAATTTCTGTTTACTCATTAACTACGCTTTGCAATAGGGCTTTCAAATAGGAGTTTTCTGTTTGTTTGTATGTTGCCAGCGTTAGACTGAGTAATCCTTGCTGTCCAATAGCTCTGAGTTTAATGATAAGGATGGAAAGCAGAAGTAATACAAAGGCTGGCCTTCTTGAGGAAATCTTTTTTTAATAATTGATAAGGGGATATCATGAGATGTGATGCAAATTTTCAGAAATTTTATGAGAAATTCTTCCTAGCCTTTATAGTTGCATTTTCTTTTGCTATAACATTGAAGTATATGGGCTTTTGCAGAAGAGAATAATATGATTATCTTTAATTTACTGATCATGTGAGGGAGGCATGTCTTTCACAACCCCTGCTGTGCTTTCGCCTAGGGAAATAGGGCTTTATACACCTACACTCACCTGTGGATGCATGTCACTGTTTCTTCAACTTACTGGTTGTATTTGAGCCGCTGAGTTTTTATTTCATTCCAAATATTATCTATACTTGCAAATAAAGAACCAATGATCTCAGAAAAAGGTCTCATCTTGTCAATTAGTGGCTTCATCTTCCTCTCTTTGAATGATACCCTCAGATTGTTAACAGGGTTTTACTGTACTTACAGAGGCATGTAAGGTTCTGCGAGTACAAGGGCCAACCTCAAGAGGCAGGGGCAGAGCCAGCACCTCAGCGTGAGGCCAATTTACCGGCAGAGTCTCCGCAGTTGGCACAATAGCCCCGACAACCTCTGTCAGCAGCCCTGCGTGGAAGGACGAGAAGATGGGGTAGAATTTAATTAGAGAAGAATGCCATTTTATCCCTCTGTGGCTGAGTGAAATAAAGTTCTGTCTTTATGCTCCCCTCCTGGTTCATTCACACTGGTCTCCTTTCAGTCACAACCAACCGGCAGCCAAGTCGAGATGATCAGAGAGCCAGCACTAGGGCTCTGCCCTGGGGGCTCACAGCGCAGCCCTGGAGCATTCGTGCTCACGGAGGCAGGATCCTTTAGCTGGGGCTTCCCGGTCACAGAGACCTTGTCATGGGTGCTCAATCAAGGGGTAGTGGGTCATGTTTCCACCATGGATCTAAGGACTCTCTCTTTCCCTTTCCTTCTTCCTTCTCCTCCTGACTCCCAACCCAATGCTGAGAGAATTTGTCATCTTATATTATTTTTTTATGATCTAAATTATTACCAAAAGAGAAAAAAATCTTTTGTTAATATATCTACTAACTTCTCATTATCAGAAAATACTGAGTCTCAAAAAAGTTGAAAGAAAATATAAAATTATCTTTCTGATCTGGCTAAAAGAAAAAAGATAGAAAACCAATAGAATAAAAAATAAGAGATTTCAAGTTTTCTGTAACAAACATTTATTGAAGCCTCCTTTTGGGGTGTAACTTAATCCTCACCACCACTCACGGAAACGTCTCCGTGATCACCTTTCCTTTATAATGAGGAAGCTGTAGCTCACAGAGCCCTGCCCAGAGTCACAAAGTTAATATGTGACAGAGCTGGCATTCAAACTCAGACCTTTGAACTTCGTCATACTGTGTTATCATGGCACTTTACAGGATTATCGATATTGTCATTACGAAAAACACATCAAGATAATTTCTCACTCTGAGATGATTATGATTTCGCTCCAAAGTCCTTATGAAATATTTCATTGTATCTGGTGCTATTCTGAGTCCTGCTCATGGTAAATTAGAATGCAGTCAAGCACAGGCATTAGCTATTTACCACAGTCAGTCCTGAGAAAAAGAAATATTTTTTGTTTTATTTTAAATGTTGAGTTTTTATTGAAAACATTCCCCTCCATTGTACTGTCCAGACTGAAGAGGCAGTCAGCAAAAAGAAACCTGTGCAATCATTTTAAAGAATTACAGAGTAAGATGAAGATGCCATCAATAAGATGACAGAAGTGGACATGTCTTCTTTATTGTCAGTCTTAGTTTAAATACTTGGCAGCTCATCACATGTTTGAGGTGTCCTGAGTGCTCAGAGCATGTGTGTGGTAATTGGTGCTTCTACTCATCTTTAGTCGACTTGGGTTCACATATACAGCCTATATGCTTCCCTGATAGCTCCGTTGGTAAAGAATCAGCCTGTAATGCAGGAGACCCCAGTTCAATTCCTGGGTCAGGAAGAACTGCTGGAGAATGGATAGGCTACCCACTCCAGTATTCTTGGGCTTCCCTTGTGGCTCAGTCAGTAAAGAATCTGTCTGCAATGCAGGAGACCTGGGTTTGATCCCTAGGTTGGAAAGATCCCCTGGAGAAGGGAAAGGCTACCCACTCCAGTATTCTGGCCTGGAAAATTCCATGGAGAAGTCCATGGTGTTGCAAAGAATTGGACACAACTGAGCGACTTTCACTTCATTTCACTTCACATTCAGCTTATGAGAGCCTCAAAGCAAAAAGAAGAGAAATAAATTCTAAAAAACATGAATGCGTTCCCTTGAAGAGCTTACAATCCCTTTGGGAAACCAAGACAAAAGCATAGGGAACAGATATTTAATCCAAGCAGCATCTTTGTGGAGCAGTGAACCTGGCTAATATGATGGGAAGATGTTGAAGAGGTGGGAGGACCAAATTGGAGAGAAAAAATGAAGCCCAAGTGAGATGGTTCTTTAAAAAAAGTTTTATCGAAATATAGTTGACCTAAAATGTTGTGTTACTTTCAACTGTACAGCAAATGATTGATAAATGTGTACATGCGTGTATGAGTGCAAAGTCACTTCAGTCATGTCTGACCCTGTGATTGTACCCTGCCAGTCTCCTCTGTCCATGGAATTCTCCAGGCAAGAATACTGGAGTGGGTTGCCATGCCCTCCTCCAGGGGATCTTCCCGACCCAGGGACTGAACCCACATTTCTTACATCTGCATTGGCAGGCAGGTTCTTTACCACTAGCACCAGCTGGGAAGCCCATATGGGAGTATACCTAAGTTTATATGTATATATATAGATAGATAGATAGGTAGATATATTCTTTTTTAGATTTTTTCCATTATAGGTTATTAAGAGATATCGAGTCTAGTTCCCTGTGCTACCAAGTGGGAATTTAGATTGAAATAGTTAGTGTGGGACCTGTCATATAAATGGGGAAGTAGCATTAGATAGCTTAGTTTTATGGACTAAGCCTGTAGGAAACATGTGAGAACCTGCAATTACATGACTCCTTATATCAAAAAGAACATAAAGAGATCATTCCCTGAAAATAACCTTAAGTTCTATTTCTACTACTAATCTAGAAACCTGAATCTAACAACAGACCTTTGTTATAACAGCTCTCCTGCCTTTTATCTTTTCTACATGACATTTGGAGATGGTACTCTATTGTGTCTGGAAATAACACTCTTTTATCATGGCTATTTAAAAATGGATGAAACAGTAGCTCCTGCAGAGAATACAAGCTTTTTAGGTGAGTGATATTTACCAGCTGGGTGACTTAGTACTGTGTCAACTGGGCTAAATAGGAATTATTAAAAAAAAAAAAAAAAAAAAAAAACCTTTTGCTATGTGGCTCTAGGCTAAAGTTGTTCAGAGGAGAAATTCATTTGTGATTGAGAAAATGAAATGAAACAGTGCTGCTACTCCCGAAAGTCGTGGGATAAGACGCAGAGATGCTGCTCGCTCCTGCTGGTCTCACCCTCTCCGCTTTGAATGTGACAACCCCCCCACCCCAATACCAGCCATGTAGACCTCCAACCACATGAGGCCCACCAGGACCACAACCTTCCGCAGATGTCTTCACCAACTCTCCTTCACCGTCCCTCTGGCAGCCGGATGTGTTTGTCCAGATTTCCCTAAAAGTTCTGGTTTCTAAAAGCACCAATGCCTCTGTATAGAACAAGGAACTCTGCTCAATATTCTGTAACAATCAAAGTGGGACAAGAATTTTTAAAAGAATAAATACATTATTTGTATAATTGAATCACTTTGCTATACAGCTGAAATTAACACAACGTTGCTTATCAACTATGTTCCAATATTAGTTTTTTTTTTTCTTTAAAGTACCAGTCCCTGAGGAGGGCTGATTTGTAACCTTTCAACTCCTTTTCCCTGGATCTTACTTCCCTAGCCCCTCCCACCATGGTGTAAAGTCTGATTTCTAAGGTAAATTCTTTGTATAATCTTCATAGTGGTTCTGCTTCCCTGATTAAACTTTGACTAATACACCAGGCTTTTCCCTCCTATTGTTTTTCCCTAAGGGAACACAACCCATGGCTTTGGAACGCAGAGCCAGGCCCAAGAATACAGCTGCCTTTAAGCATCTCCTAGGAAATGAGTAAAGTCTGTTCCTGCCCTAAGAAGATCAGTTTAGTGGTGGACATAGACATATAAAAGTGTATATATAGTTATCATATGTAAAATAGATGACCAGTGCAAGTTTGATGCATGAAGCAGGGCACTCAAAGCCGGTTCTCTGCGACAACCCAGAGGGATAGGGTGAGGAGGGAGGTGGGAGGCGGATTCAGGATGGGGGGAAACATGTACATTCGTGGGTGATTCATGTCGATGTATGAAAAAAACCACCACAATATTGTAAAGTAATTAGCCTCCAATTAAAATAAATAAAATATTTAAAGGCCAATACACATATGAAAGTATACAATTTTCATCACACCCATAATTATCAAATAAATGTAAATATAACTTTAAAAAAGTGTATATAGATCAGCATAAAGATTACAGCAGTAGGTAGAGGTGTGCTTAAGGGGCAGTGAGAGCAGGAAGGAAGAATTGAGTCTGAGAGGCTGTAAGCAACCTGAGATGCCTCATACAGCATTGTACTGCCAGGACCCAGGCGCACTGCCATAAAGAAATTTAGTGTTCAGTCAACATTTCCTGGATTGAAGTAAACTGCACTTGTGTATGGCACAGCATTAAGCCCTAAAAATACATACACATTGAACAAGACAAACAGTTCTTGCCTTTTCCCTGGATCTTACTTCCCTAGCCCCTCCCACAATGGTATAAAGTCTAATTTCGAAGATAAATTCCTCGTACTGTGGTTCTGACAGTCGTTCTGCTTCCAACTAGTGCAGTGGTTCATAAACGTTAGCATGTATCAGAATCTCCTGGGAGGCTTGTTAAAACCTGAATTGCTGGGGCCCACTTCCAGAGTTTCTTTCAGGGTGGGTGTGAGGTGGGGCCCTGGAATTTGAATTTCTAACAGGTTCCCAGGAGACGCTGGTGCTTCCGGTTCAGGTAACAGAATTTTAGAACTGCTGGTGTAACAGTTCCCCCCCTGGCAGGCTTGGGCAACTTTTGGAAAATAAAAACTCTGTTAGAGCATCATCCCAGACCTATTAAATCGTGTTTTAAAAGCTTTGCAGGTGATTTTAATCTGCAGGTCAGTGTTGAAACCACTGATGTTAATGGTAGCAGTTACCATTTATTACTTGCTATGTTCTGGACACCATCTGAAGAGCCCATACACATTATCACATCTGTGAACCCCATTTTACAAGTAAGAAAACCTCAGAGAGGTGAGATAAGCTGGCTAAGATCACATAGCAAGTGTTAGGAGGAGAGGCAGGATTGAACCGTCTTTCTGACCTCAGAATCCACACTTAGAAGACCAGTGACTGGGCCTCACAGAAACTGCGCACCTGATTTGAATACTGAATGATGCATAGAAGTGCCCCAGGCAGACCAAGGGAAAGAGTATTTCAGGCTAAAGTACTGAGCTCCACATTTCCAGAGGTGCTGAAGAAGAGGACAGAAGTTAGAGGTATTCTGGGGAGGGTCTCTGAGCTGGGTAGGTGGGCAGGACAGAATGACATGGATGGCTCATTGTCCTCCGAGATTCTAAAATTCTGTAATGAGGCAATCTAGAGCCTATGGACCAAGAGGAGAAAGAGATAGGCAATGACATTTGCTCAATTGCCCTGAAAGACTAATAATGAGCAGACAGCTCTCTCCCGCATTTCATCTCTGTTTTGAACATTTACTACCCTCATTCCAAAATCTTATTCACCTCAAAACAACTTTTGTTGTGTGATGTGTCATATCCGATTCTTTGCAACCCCATAAACTATAGCTCACCAGGCTCCTCTGTTCATGGGATTTTTCAGGCAAGAATACTGGAGTGAGTTGCCATTTCCTTCTCCAGGGAATCTTCCTGACCCAGGGATTGTCTCCTGAATTGTAGGCAGATTTTCTACCTGTTGAGTCATCAGGGAAGCCCTAAACAACTTTACGCTAGTTCTATGTGCTAGTTCTAGGTAAATATTAATCAATAAAAACCAGAACATAAGACAGGAAAATGTAGGACTAAGATGGAGGCTATTCACATGCAAATATTCACTTAAATGTTGAAATCCACTATTAATTTTTCTCTAAGGTTCCTGACATCTGTATTCTTTCTTTTTATATACTATTTTATAGTACATACTTTAACGTTTAGTGTGGAAAATGTAGAAAATACAGAATAAGGTAAAGCAAGAAATAAAAACTCCTGTCATCTCATCAGACTTCCTCTAGTGGCTCAGATGATGAAGAATCAACCTGCAATGCAGGAGACCCAGTTTTGATCCCTGGGTCGGGGAGATTCCCTGGAAAAGGCAATGGCAACCCACTCCAGTATTCTTGCCTGGAGAATTCCATGGACAGAGGAGCCTGGCAGGCTAAAGTCCACGGGGTGGCAAAGAGTCAGACACGACTAAGTGACTAACACTTTGACTGCTTTCAATCTCATCAGCCAAAGGAAACTACTGTTGAAATTTTGGTTATGACTTTTCATAAATATTTTCTCCAGCTACCTGAAGGTATGGGTATTCCAAAGAGGAAATTATCTTGTAAATATAACATACAATCTCTATTTTTTACTCAATATATATCATGACCACTTTTTATGCCCATAGATTTGATTTTCATAAATTCATTCACAACTGTGATAAATATATGAATAACTTTTAATAATGATACACTGCTGAGAAACTGTAGCTGGTAAGAAAATTCAGTAAGTATGTTCTTTGTTGTTGCTGTTACTGCAGGGCTACTACAAAAGGTAGATCCATAAAAGAGGTGGAGACTCATCTGAGTAGCTGACTCACAGTAGTCTTTACTTTCTGACTAAGTGGTTCTAAATTTGAAAGGTGATTCAGCTTAAATCTTATTCAGGTGAGTGAGGATTCTTTGTGAGAGTTCAGCCCCAGCAAGAAGCAAGTTTTCCCTCGTGGCCAGGAAAAATGAGAAACAAATTGAAGAGCGCAAGTGGCCCTCATCTTCCCCCTGGTTTCTTTCCTCCTATATGGGGAACTGCTGCCCCCCGGAGGATAAATGCAGAAGTGAAGGTCTTTGTGTGAAGTCCATAGTGGCTCACTGGTAAAGAATCTATCTGCCTGCAATGCAGGTTCGATCCTGGATGGGGAAGCTCCCCTGGAGGAAGAAATGGTAACTCACTCCAGTATTCTTGTCAGGGAAAATCCTACGGACAGAGGAGCCTCACGGGCTACTCAAGGGCACTTGAACAAAGTGCTTTTTCTTTTTAATGAATGTATTTCCATCCTTTCTTTTCATTGTTCTTAGAGGGCTGCTGTATCATTTCAGTTTGCCTAAGAGTTCCCCAATTCCTTTTGTTATATGCTGTGGATTTTTTTCCTATGTGAAATTTCTTACGTACCCAGGAAGATGTAGGACTCTGAAAGGCACCATAGCCTTTCCGAAGCAGCAAAAGATTTCTGTCCTGGAGGACCAGTGTAGATATACCACAAAAAACAGGGGACAAGAGCCTCCCTCGGTAGAAGTCTTTGCATTATGTAGGACGACTCAAGGATGGAAGAAATTAGAAAAGAAAGTCGAGTTAAATTTCTCAAATTCAATGGGCCTCCTATAATTGGTGACAAAAGATTACTAAGACTTATGAGTCTAAGGGAAAGGATCGTAAAGATTCTCCAAAAAAAGTGAAACATTAAGCCTGATGGGAAATTCTCTAAGCTGTGAAGAAAGATAAATGCTGGGTTGTCACTCTGTCTGCAAGTGCCTGGCAATAAAATTACACTCTAAAGTTTATAGAAAGGCATCAAGTAGGTTAACATCAGTCTTCAGAAAACTGAAACTTAAAAGGTCTTTTTTCTAGGAAAAGGTGACTACCAAGTGGAAAATTTTAAATTTAAATGAGAGTTAAAACTCTAATCAAAATAAAATTTAAGACATATAAATGTATAAAGATAAGTAAATTATTAATACAAATTTAAACACTATCGTTTTCTACTATAAATACTCTCAAAACATTTTTAGATAAGAAAAAGGAAAATTTAACTTTCATTGAATGACCTGTTGTCTCTCTTATTTATACTGTAAAAAACAGAGATAGAATTTAAAATGTAAAACACGGCAGAGTGACCACAGGCCAACAGTGAGTAGTTATAAAAAGGGAGAGAAAAGATTAAACAAATACAGGAGACCCCTTTCATTTGTAAGATGACGAATTATAAAGACACAGCTTCCAACTGAAAAGACTTTGAAAAATCCTTTTAACCAAGATTTATGGTTTTCATGTTACTTTTAAAATACATGAATAAAAGTAAATAAACAGTAAACTATAAGCCAGATTTATATAATACTATTCAAATACTTTAATAATTTATTTCATATATTCTGGATGTGGAAGATAGCTGTATTTCTTCTCCTGGTTTTGCCATGTGAGAAATAAAAATGCAAACATAACATTTTATTTCATGTGAGAAATTCAACATTTTACAAAATGCTAAATTAAAGTTTCAAAATTCTAAACACTTGCCCTATAAATTATTATTGCTTAAAATATATAAACATGTACATAGGCATACAATTGGATTGAGTTTTTATTTGAATGACTGGTATCATTAGAAACTGGTCTCAAAAAGCTTGGACAGTACTGTAATTTATTGTGGAGTTCCTCCACTATTTTTATGTATAACCTGATAACTTATGATAGCTCTCTGATAAAAATTTAAAATCAGCATTGGACTTTAATGCCCATTTAATATATTTGTCTAAAATTGTAAATTGTGTTTGGAAACTTAAACTAATAGTTTATTGAAATACTTAATTAAGAATCAATATCTCCCTGGGAACATTAAAAAATATTAAAATTCAGAGAACCAAGAACTGTGAAGAATCTAAGATTTTACTCTAATTTCAGCCAACAAGCTAGTCTTCCCCAGTTTCATGGACGTTGGGAGGAAATATAAGATGCCTGGGTCAGAGTCAGTATTCTTCCCAGCAACCCAGCACTTCATCAGTCCCCTATGTGCCAGTGTCCACAGAGTGACACTGAGAGGGTCAGGATGTACCTGCATTGCCCATATAGTGGGCTGCATTGACAAGAGAGGAAACCTGAGTTTAAAGAACACAAATATTTCACAATGAGCAGTAAGACCATCTAACCTTTATACTGGAGGGGGACATTATCATGATGGGCAATAAATAAAACACACCCTTTGCTCTGGAGGGAGAAACAATTTCTATTTCCTCGTTGTTCACTGTACAGACATCTTTGAAAGATAGTCCAGAACAAAGGAAGTCATTGCTTCTGCTCTTAGGATGTGGAGAATCCTGAGAAACGCATGGAGAATGGTCTCCCAACACAGAGATAAATAAACAATGAAATGCATAGTTTCTACATAATACCTATGCATGGTTTTATACATGTATTCTCATTTATGCATGAACACTTTTTTCTTCAGAATACTCAAGATAAAAAAGCATGTGCATGCTTGTCGCTCAGTCATGTCCAACTCTCTGAAACTCCATGGACTGTAGCCCATCAGGCCCCTCTGTCCCTGGGATTTCCCAGGCAAGAATACTGGAGTAGATTGCCATTTCTTTCTCCAGGTGATCTTCCCAACCCAGGGATCGAACCTGCATCTCCTCTCCTGCATTGCAGGCAGATTCTTTACCTGATGAGCCATTATATACATAAACATCAAATGATGATATGCTTGATTAAGTTGTTTTAAGACTTGGAGTTTTAAAGCTTAAAGTATTGTTGTTTAAACTTCGATGACTATATCGTTGTGTGAGCGCATATGTGCATATCCAAGTTATAT
Source organism: Dama dama (assembly GCF_033118175.1). NCBI lineage: Eukaryota > Metazoa > Chordata > Mammalia > Artiodactyla > Cervidae > Dama > Dama dama. Next base: position 38,824,804 of record NC_083699.1, read on the forward strand.
TGAGGTTAATAATTTTAAAATATATATATATAACAGAGGAGACTTGTTTAGGAAAGGAAAATTGGTGTCTTGGGTATATCATTTATTGTCAACATGAAGCAGGTGGAAGTTCTTTTCCTAAATTAAATTCTGACATGGGAGCAAAAATTGTCACACCTCTGTGTGTGCCCTCTCTCCTTTCCCAAGTGTGTCAATATTTATACTGATCCTTGGGGTGCTTTTGAGTACTTCATGATTGTACCCAGGTTCCTCACTGCTAAAAGAATTATATTTTTCACTGTTACCTCTCTATGGCTGTTATATCCATTTTTAATTTTCAGTCACTTTTGCCATTATTTTTATCAACTGTCCAGGCTCTTTGGGCCACCTTCTCATATATCATTTCTACAACTTAACCCCACATTCAGAAGATTTGGGCACTCACAGGATATCATTTTCACCCTGACCATCTTTGTTGCTCCCCAGAGTAACCAAGATTGACTCCCTTATCTCGCTCAGGGCAGCACTTGCCAAGAAAGGGAGTCCAGGAGTGAATGGGCCTGATTTATATGCTGTAGTTTTTTTTCCAGAATTGCTCCAGAGTCTTGTAAAAGCTGCCCTTTTTTTGGTCAGCACTTCAATGTTGAAAACGATAGTAAGAGGCAGCATTCCTCCCCTCCTTGGGAACTCAATGAAGAGTTGTTAATATGAGCGTGCTCTCATGATTGTGAGCTTCTCTTTAGGATGCATGGAAACAGCACACATAGAAAGGTGACACAATGATTATTTGAAAAAAGACTTCTAAAAAATAGTTTATTTCCAGGTTTGGAACATTCTGCCTGTTAATAATAGCTAGATACACTTCACTGGATAGATTGTAAAAAAAGTTTTGTTTTAAGCCTCCACATATATATAGTAATGCCTTCACTGATTCTGCCATCTTAGATTAGTCAAGGGTGATGTTAAAATATAAATTTCAAAGAAGAAAAAGGAGAAGAGGAGGAGAAAGAGAAAAGGAGAAGGCAGGAAGGAAGGACCAACCCATCGGTTAAAGATTGTGAAAAACCTGGGTTAAAGTGGACAGAAATACTACCCATACCCAAGAAGCAAGTAGCAGAGGTTACCTCTGGGGAGAGAATGTGAATTACCATCTACTTTTGTTCTTTTGCATTTTGTACCATGTGTATAACTGCCTATCAAAAAATTCATATAATAATGCTCTTCCAGATTATAAGGTCACATATATGATCCTTGAATTACACTTAATACAGATATAACTGCACATGTGCAAATAATGATATGGCAAAGCTGTTCACGGCAGCATTGTGTGTAATAGCAAATGATGGGAAGTATCTAAATGTCCACCAAGGGGATCAGTGAGATAAACTGCTTACATTCATATAATGAGATACAATGCAGATCCCAGAAAGGATCAAGAAGGCTGTTATGCACAGATATGGACTCCGTATTTCCAAAGTGTGTTAAAAAAATAAAAGATTCGGAAAAGTAAATGAAGCTATCATTTTCCATAAAATAGACATGCATTTTCTTGCTTATGTGTTAACAAATATATCTAAAGGATACAGAAGAAGAATAATATTGGTTGAATCTGGGGAGAAAATTAGCTAGCAGTAAGACAAGAGTGCTGAGCGCCGAAAAATTGATGCTTTTGAACTATGGTGTTGGAGAAGACCCTTGAGAGTCCCTTGGACTGCAAGGAGATCCAACCAGTCCATCCTGAAGGAGATAAGTCCTGGGTGTTCACTGGAAGAACTGATGCTGAAGCTGAAACTCCAATACTTTGGCCACCTCATGCAAAGAGTTGACTCATTGGAAAAGACCTTGATGCTGGGAGGGATTGGGGGCAGGAGGAGAAGGGGATGACAGAGGATGAGATGGTTGGATGGCATAACCGACTCAATGGGCTTGAGTTTGAGTAAACTCCGGGAGTTTGTGATGGACAGGGAGGCCTGGAGTGCGGCGATTCATGGGGTCGCAAAGAGTCGGACACGACTGAGCGACTGAACTGAACTGAAGACAAGAGTAAGAGGATGGCTCGTCACTGTACACACTTTCATACCTTATAAACTTTAAATCTTGTAAATATGTTACCTATTCAAAATTATAAAAATAAAAACTTATAGAAGAGGGTAAGAGTGAAATGTTACCAATTTCAAAAAACCTCTTCCATAGACATTTTATATACCTCCACCAAATTTCAATTGCTATCCAAATAAAATCCGTTTAGACTATCTCTGAAATTATCCCAAGACTGAGAAATAGAACATGGCAACTGAACTATTCTGCAGAGACAAAGGAGGAAACCCAAGTAATTTCCCACAGATGAAAACTCTTTTTGATGTATAAGTATACATATACCAGAGTGCTCTTCCTATGCATTTCTTTAAACTTTTAAAATTGTGACATAATTTTAGGCTTACAGAAGAATTGTAAAATAACACAGATAGTTCTTGACACCACTGTTCACCCAGCTTCCCCTAATGTTAACATCTTGCATAATCATATCCCAATTATCACAGATAAGAAATTAGCATTAGTACAGTACTACACCACAGACTTCATTCTGACTTCTGTGAGCATTCAAACTATGTTTCAAAACTTACTTGATTCAAAAATCAAGCCATTAAGAACATAAACATTGCAAAATAAATTGTGGTTTTTGTCTTTAGATTTTAACTTTCGTCACAAATATTTTTGCAACTGTTCAGAATAACTAGATAGTATTCTGAAGATTTTTAAAGTTAAAGTTAAAGATTTTTAAATATTTGTTTTTGTGTACTACAAGGTGGCCCTAGTGGTAAAGAACCACCTGCCAACGAAGGAGACATAGGAGATGTGGGTTCAGTCCCTAGGTGGGAAGATTCCCTGAGAAAGGGTATGGCAACCCACTCCAGTATTCTTGCCTGGAGAATCCTAAGGACAGAGGAGCCTGGTGGGCTACAGTCTATGGGGTGTCACAGTGTCGGACATGACTGAAGCGGCTGAGCACGCATGCATGTGTACAATAAGACAAACTGAATTCATATTGAAAAAAGTGGCATCTGCAGAATTGTGGATTTGGCTTAAGAGACTTAAATTATGGCCTGAAAGGGTTGCTCATGTTTTATTAATTGATCGTAAGGTTTTACCAGTCAAAAAGTTTGTGAATTATTCACTTAATTGAAGAGGCTTTCATTCCATTCTTGAGTCTATCATGAAAACGGTGGTTCTCAAAGTGCGGTTCTCAGACCATCAGCATTAACTGGGAGCTTGTGAGAACATGCAAATTTCCAGCAATCTGTGTTTTACCAAGCCCTGGGTAATTCTGAAGGTTAAACTTTAAAAATCTCTGATTAAAAGTGTTTTAATGACTAAAAGGAGGGAGGAGAAGGGAGGAACTAATAGAGAACAGAAAATTCTCAGTGGAACATTCAACTGGCCTGCTTGTTAACGGGAAGGTTTGGTTCAAACTTGTCTCCAAGTACTTCATTTCTTTTAAATATATTCTTACCTTTGCTATGCATCAGCATTTCACCTTTGATTTGAGTAAGTTGGTTCCAAAGACTATAAAACAAGTAACGTAGAACCTCTAGATTGATAATATTTTCTGCCAGAAATATATTTGATCACTTTCTCACTAGGAAATAACCACAGGTGATCCTCATTTTGCACAGTTCTGATATCCACAGATTTCAGTCACAGTGGTCTAAATTAAGACCTGCCCCCCAACAGCACCACGAAAACTTCAGTTACCACAGGACATTATCTGCAATGACATAGTACAAACTTCACCGACCTCAAAGCACTAGGGAAATAAAAGATGTGCATCAAGATCTGTAGCCAATCACATCCATTCTTTCAAAGTCTGTAGAAGACTAGTCACCATGAATCTGTTATTCAGTATGCAGTTGCTGTTTTGTCTTCCAGTGATAAAATCCACCTGACTTATTACAAAAGTGAATGGCGGAAAGAGAGAATTGTTTAAGAAAGATGAAAGTGCAGCCAAAAAAATGAAAGGTGAAATTGGAAATGATTAAGGTGTTTATACCACTGCATCTAGACATGCAGCCAGGGTAATTTTGTGAAGGTGAACTTAATGACATAAATGAGGAAAGTGGTTGTTACACCAAGGATAAAGACGTGCCAGTGAAAGTGATATCTGCAAAAATCTTTACACTGAAAAACCCTCAAAGAGATTTTGCAACATTGAAATCACTAAAGATAAAATCTTATGAGCAAAAATAAGTTGTCAAATTGTACTCCCCTGAGAGCAGAGGACAAGTGGATTGGTGAACCTTTAGGCAGTTAGGAGCTGAAAAATTATGTAGTAAGTTGGAAATATTTTAGCTCAGAGATTATTTTATCTTGTACAAGTTACTTTTGTGGATGGACAATCTAGTCACAATCAAGCCAAGAAGAGGACTATATCCCAGGACACAAGTTTGCAGAAGCTCCAAGAACTGTTCCACTGGCCTAGAGTTAGAGATGTATTTTTATACAACCTTGAGACAAAGAATTTATGGAACCATTGACAGTTCAGCATTGTACATTAAGTTCATCAGAGATGTTTAGTTATACGTGTACAGAGTGAGCCTTTGATCAATGTGACCCCCTTTGGGGATTAAAAAGAATATTAATCTTAAAATTACAATGCTGGTGTCTAAAGAAAGAGTCCATTTTTCTCAAAGGTTGATGACATTGTCCTGCTTTGAGGAGGTCTGGTTAATGTATCATGCAGGTGATGCACATTGGGAAATGCCCATCACAAATCAGGCCTTTTTTTTTTTTTTTAAATGTTTTAATTCGATTGTCTTGCCATAGAAAAATTTATGATTTTTCCTCATCACATTCATCATCTAAAGTTTGATTGCTTGATGCTTGTCACTGGACTGGTGATAAATTAATTGTCTTTTTGTTTTCTAAAAGATATAAATACTTGTGAATTTGCTAAGTTAGAAAGGAATTTTGGCTCTTCTCCCACATTTGTGGTAAAGAAGGAAGGGGAGGAGCAAAAGGAGAGGACAAAGAAGCAGAGAGAGGGGGAAGCTGGAGAAGAAGACAGGTGCTCTGTTTACCCATGTGCCCATAGTTCTCTACACTGACCACCCAATTTCAAGTACACCTTCAGGAGGGCCCTAAATCCAGAGACCTACTATTCTACCTTTTTTGAAGAGTAAACTTCTAGACTAGCCAGAGTAAAGGAGAAAAAGTTGCCTAACTACATGGAGTAGGGAAGGACTTATTTTTCTTTTTTTCTCATTTAACTTCACATTTATTCTCATTATCTTGAGCTGGGAAAGGAAAAAGTCATTGAGTGTATAGAACTGCAGTATTTTGTCATCTTTCAGATAGAACTGGGATCCAGTTTCTAATGTCCTTTTAAGTTCAGGATCTGAATCAGAGTCATAGGAGGTTGACTGTAGCTGGAGGCTGGGGGGATGTAAAAAAAAAAGCAGGGGACAGGAATGTACTTGACCTTGGAGGACTCCTGTTCCAGTGCTCCCATCCGGGTACCTGAGGATCCTCCATGTAGACCAAAAAAGGCGGGGGGGGGGGGGGGGGGGGGGGTTGGGGGGCGGCGGGGAGGGCACAGCAGCTCCCCAAAGGGAGTATGCTTGGCACAGACCTGGGACTGGTATTCAGGAGGTGAGAGGCTGGTCACATGTACACAGGGAGGACCCGAGGAGATACTGTCCAACCATCTGTATCCCAGGATCCTGCGAAGGGACCTCTTCATCAAGACAGGACTGGCTGGGGCTTGCTCCTTGACCTCATGGATACTGGAGCGTAAATCCTGTAAACTTAGAGCTTCTGGAGACACTGTTGCCACTCTTCTTTATGCCCCTGGGCTTGAGACCCTGGGCGATTGCTTTTGGTCACACCTGAGTCTTCCTCAGACCACTTTACTTTCTGGGAATTCCCATTTTTCTAGGAAACTTCAATTTAACAATCACTCTAAGGTTTAATTAACTGGTCTGCTGGCTTTTTTGATCCCTGGGTTTACTTTTCCTCCTTTACTTCTTGTGGGGTTGCCAGTGATTTCAGCCTAAAGTGTCACTTTCTCTGTTTTTATTCCTGAGTTTTCTCTGTAGCCACAGAGTTCTAATCCAGGGTCAGCAAAGAAAGAGCTGGTGTCTGGGGTCTTTTGAGCATGAGCCACTGCCTGTACTGCTTTCTTGGCCCTTGCAGTAAACCTTTCTCTGCTCCAAACCCTGAGTTTTCAGTTTGTTTGACCTCACACAGTGAGGCCAAACATGAACCTCCAGGTTCATGCACACAAACCTGGGTTTGGCCACATTGGCACTTATTCTGAGCTCCTGGAATTCTGCAGAGCCTGGAGGTGACTGAGGGTAGAAATGTGCTTGCTTCTCTCTGCTCTGGCACTTTCTAACTGTTTTTCAACAGACTTTCAACCAGTGTTCATGTTTTAATCTCACATCCCCACAAGAACACGGCCCTACCAATTTCTTAGTCTTTTGATTGCTCTGCAATATAAATGAAGTTGCTTATCAACTTCAGAGTGGGGAACCACTCTGAATTTAGGACTAAGCTTTCTCCCATCTGCTAATTTGCTCATGATTTTCCCATTTGTTTTCCAATTTAAGTTTAGTGGGCTGTTGTCTCTTTTCCCATTTTCTTGAGTGTTTAAGTCTTTTCAACAAGATTTTTACCATTATTTTAATAAGCTTTCAAGAGATGGCAGAGGTTAACTATCAGCATTCTAACTTTAACCAAAAATCAAACTTAAATAATATAGGGACAAAGGTCCCCATTTGAAGGAGGAGGGTGGGGTGGAGGAAATGTGGGGCCACTGATACCCTTAGGAGTCTAACAATCTACCTAGATCCACAAGCTATTTAGCAGTTGCCTGAACTGAAACCTCAGTTCCCACTAGTTAGCCTAAGGGATCGCCCAGGGGGACTTATCACTATTCCCTCAAGGAATGCATTCAAATGCAAGCATTTTGAAGTAAATTATTTAATCTCTATAATCTCTGTACCTTTCAATTCCTCCACATTTTTTTTGCCTTTAGGAATCAGGGTCAAAGAAGGAAGGCAACTCAAATTGGTGACTGCAGCCATGAAATTAAAAGATGCTTTCTCCTTGGAAGAAAAGTTATGACCAACCCAGATAGCATATTAAAAAGAGGAGATATTACTTTACCGACAAAAGTCTGTTTAGTCAAAGCTATGTTTTTTCCAGTAGTCATGTATGGATGTGAGAGTTGGACCATAAAGAAAGCTGAGCATTGAAGAATTGATGTTTTTTAACTGTGGTGTTGGAGAAGACTCTTGAGAGTTCCTTGACTGCAAGGAGATCAAACCAGTCAATCCTAAAGGAAATCAGTCCTGAATATTCATTGGAAAGAGTCAGACAGGACTGAGCGACTGAACTGAACAGATTCATTAAAAGGACTGATGCTGAAGCTCTAATATTTTGGCCACCTGATGTGAAGAACTTATTCATTGGAAAAGACCTTGATTTAGGAAAGATCAAAGGCAGGAGGAGAAGGGGATGACAGAGGATAAGATGATTGGTTGGCATTCCAACTCAATGAACACGAGTTTGAGCAAGATCCAGGAGATGGTGAAGGACAGAAGCCTGGTGTGCTGCAGTCCATGGGGTTGCAAAGAGTTGGACATGACTAAGCAACTGAAGGACAGCAAGGAAAATGTAGTAATTACTCCTCAATCTCCACTTTGTTGAGAGTCTATCCCTCAGTGATTCCTACTGTCTACAAGTATCCCTCTATCTTATCAAATACCTTTGGGCAGATTAATCTAAACTTATATAAGAACGCACTCCCTGACTCTACTTTTTAACTTCAGTATCTCCTTTTTTAGTTCATTTGATAGATTTTCCTTTCAGTGAGTCTAACAGGTTGAACAGCTAATCCTGAATCAGAGCAAGAAAAACAGGAAGCATTCCACTGAAGGCCCCAGAGTTTCTGCTTTTCCCCTTCTTGGGCCAGACAGGGAGTTAAATCCAAGCAGTTTTTTGTTGTTGTTTTTAATTTCTTTATTTTGGGCTGCGCTGGATCTTCGTTGCTGTGCGAGGGCTTTTCTCTCGTGGTGAATGGGGTTTACTCGCTAGCCGTGGCGCACTGGCTTCTCATTGCCGTGGCAATTGTAGTGGAGCGCGGGCTCTAGGCAAGCCAGCTTCAGTAGTTGGGGCCCATGGGCTTAGTTGCTCCACAGCCTGTGGGATATTTCCAGACCAGGGATTAACTCATGTTCCTTGCATTTGTACATGGATTATTAACCACTGGACCACCAGGGAAGTCCCTAGAGCAGTTTTGAGGTGTATTTAGAGTTAAATCTATTAGAACCATTTTTCACCCCAAAACTTGTACAGTGAACAGAAGGACAGCTAAACACAGGGTCTGGGTTTTTTCAACAACTGAACTGAAGAGACATCAGGTTATAGAAAAAGATAGGTCATATTAAATGAAGGCTATTAAAGTTCAATGACAATTTAAGTGAACAAATTCTATTTTCTACTGCAAACATATTCTGTAGATTAAAAGAAACACTGCAAAGTGTTCACTTTGCAAAAGAAGTGAATGATCAGCTCAGGAAAAACAAGTAGCAGTGGACATATCAGGACAATTTTGGGTATTTCTTATTGAATGTAACAAGAGACAGAGCCTTATAAATTACAATTAAGTAAGACTTTTCCTCTGATGCTCTAGTCTGCTTATTCATGATATCACCAGATTGTACACACTTCTAGTTCTTGCCTTCTTAATGAAGAGGATGATGGTCAGCCTAATACTCTGAAAATCTCAAGTATTTAACATAATAGGTTTATTTACTGCACCCCCTCTTCCAAAGCTTATTCAATGACACTACAGCCTGTATAATTTCTTTTCTTTGGATCAACTGTAAGTATAAAAATTTACTTTTCCAAAGGATTTTGAAGGAAAAGAAAAATAGAAGCTTCTGGCAAGCAAAGGCGGAGAAAGCAATGGCACCCCACTCCAGTACTCTTGCCTGGAGAATCCCACGGATGGTGGAGCCTGGTAGGCTGCCGTCTTTGGGGTCACACAGAGTTGGACACAACTAAAGTGACTTAGCAGCAGTAGTAGCAGCAGCAAGCAAAGGGCACGATGCCTTGACCACCTTCTCTTTTCAGACTCAAAGGCCTTCCCAAACAGTTAGTGTAACTAGGTCAGGGAACACCAGCTAGTTATGCATCACCTCAGCCTCTCTATGGGAGTCAGGAAGATGGCAGAGTGGTCCCCCCACTTTTTAAGTCTTATTAATATAATTTTAAAAAGCTTTCATCAGAAACAACTGATGATTAATATTTATCTGGCTAGTCACCGATTTTAGCTGGCCTTTCATTCAGAATTCAAAACTGGAAACCAAGATCTAATTTCCCTCTGCCATGGTCTGGCTAATGACTATAGATTTCATAGGTCTACAATCCATCTGAAACAGTGTATCCCAAACAGAAAAGTTCAGATGAACTATATTGATTCACAGTATTTATATTTTAGGTAATTATTTTATTTAATATTCATTCATTTGGCCACATCAGGTCTTAGCTGTGGTATGTGGGATCTAGTTCCCTGACCAGGGATTGAACCTGGGGACCCCCTGCATTGGGAGTACAAAGTCTTAACCACTGGATCACCAGGCAAGTCCCCACAGGTAATTATTTTAATCAGTATTAGAAAATACAACAAATTAAACCTGTGATTTAACTGAAGAAAAGTAAATGTACATTGACTTATAAAAAAATTAGGTAAATAATTCAGATGGTACTCAAGTATGGTAAAAATCATGAAGGCTGAACAGTTGAAGAATGGCTGGATTTATTCCAAGGAAATGAAGTCTTTAAACTGCCACTTCACTTCTATGTCTACTGCACCCCAGCTCCAGATGCACAGATTGGACCTAAGGAGCACCAGTATCCAGCCCGTGCTCTAGGCCCACTCTTAAATGTGGGCAAATTCACCATACAAATTCACAAACAGCATCGGCAGAAGTAACAGCGCCAAAGCCGTGGTGATATTGGATGGAGCAGTGAACAGGAGGAAAACGCTGAGCTTTGATTAATGTAGTAGGGTTAGGAGAAATTTTATTTTTAAAATGTCCTTTATTGTTTTAAAATTATTGTTGGTGCAACAAAAAAGTAAGGTAAAAAATTGCAAGTAGAACTCAGTGTGTTTTACAGTCCAGATAGTTTAAAACAGCTTATTAAAAGCACTCTTATGCAATGACTTACCTGGTGGTCTGGTGGCTAAGACTCCATGCTTTTAATGCAGGGGGCCTGGGTTAGATCCCTGGTCAGGGAACTAGATCCCACAGGTGCAACTAAAGATCCTACATACTGCAGCTTGCAGCAACTAAGACCTGGTGCAAAGAAATAAAAACAAATATATTTTTTAAAAGCACCTTTATGTAAATCATCATCATTTTAGTAAATAAATGCAGGCCTACAAATCCAGAGGACAGAAATGGTCATATAAGCTAAAGGGGACAGACATCAGGATGTATCCTTTTTGAATATGAATAGCAGGAGTAGTTTTAATCTTTAAAAGAAATTTTAAAGAGTAATTTAAACAGCATATCAACATTACAAATCACTATAGGAAATCGATAATATTCCTTGATCTTTGTAGTTCTACTATTTATTCTTATTCACTCATTCATTCAAAAATACTTAAGTGCTTACTATATGTGTAAGAAATTACCGCCAGCAGCGAAAAACAAACAAACACTTTGTGTCATTGGTCATTGGTTTGTTTAACCTAAGAATAAAAGAAGCAAAAAAAAAAAAAAAAATCATTTTGCCATTTTTGGACTAAAATGCACAACTTCTTAGAAACTTTTCAACTTTATTCTAATAATGTCTTTACTGTCTCCTCTTGGTTCTTTATACACTACTCAAAAAAGCTGATTGGTCATTGTGGCAGGCAGAATAATGTTTCCCAAATATGTCTACATCCTAATCCCCCAAACCTGTGACTATGTTATCCTGCATAGCAAAAGGGACTGTTCAGTTGTGATTAAGTTAAAGGTCCCAGGTGGAGGGATTATTCTGGATTACCCAGGTGGACCCACTGGAACCACAAGTCCTTATATGAGGAAAGGAAGAAGGTCAGAGTTAGAGCAGATGTGACAATAATGGAAGCAAAGGGATGTGGCCAGGAGCCAAGGAATATGGGCAGCCTCTAGAAGGTGGGAAAAGAAAAAACAGATTTTTCCCTAAGACCTCCAGAAGGACCAGAGACAGCTCTGCTGTCAATTTGATTTTAAGACTGCCAGGGAATTCTCACTGAGTTTATTTTTGAAGAGTCACCATAAGCAACAATGTACAAGGGTTTCAGTTTCTCCCAATCCTTGCCAGCACTTATTATTTTCTGTGCTGTTGCTGGTTTTCTAAATCATGGCTATTCAAACGGCTGTGAAGTGCCATCTCCTTGTGCTTTTGATTGCATTTCTCTAGTGACCAGCGATAATGAGCATTTTTTCACATGGTTATTAGATCTTATTTAAATCTTTTGTTTTAGCTGGCTTTCTCTGACACTCTCTGGCACCACCTCTCTATCACCAGGAGATGAAAGTCCGGTTCCCTACTAGCCTCAGGGGACGGCTGAGGGAGGTGCCCCTTGTTACTCTTGGGCGGGGCTGGGAATTCCAGCTCCCAGGTGCTCTCCACCAGCACAGTGACAAGTGACCTTGTTGCCACTGTGAGATGGCAAGCATGCTGATATTCTGAACTGCCACCACCTCAGTGAGGAGGAAACAGTGCCTTGGTTACTGCCTGCTGGGTATGGAAGTGCAGGCTTCCCTGAGGTCTCTGTGACACCACAGTAGTGGTGGTGGGAATACCAAGGTGCCCCATGATTCTTGTGGGGGTGGAATCATAGGCTTCCCCCTTGGCCTTTGCTGGTGTGGTTGTGAGTAGGACCACAGTTTAGTTTCTTCTTTGGTGTTTGGCTGGAATAGATTATTGTCTGAAGCTTTTCTGTCTCCCCAAGATGCCCCTTTTCTTCAGCTTCTGGATAGAAGGAGCAGACTTTTGCTGGACCTTGTTTTTGATCTGTTGCCTGTTAGCTTTTCTGGGTTGCTGACTTCTTCATTTCCAACTGGGGATACACGACGCAAGAGGAAAACCCAGGGAACTTACCACCAAGTCCATCTCCAAGTTCCTAGTTTCTCTACCTCTCAGTGTTCTTGGGTTTGCTGTATATATAACATGCAGGGGTTTGACTTGTATTAAGTGTAAGAAATAAGGAAAGCGTGTCTATTCTCTCTTCCCAGAAGAGACTAACTAATGTGCATGGCATATAACTTATTAACCAATCTCATTTTGGCAGGCATTTAAGTTGTCTCAAAATAATGAGGAAAGGAATGTGTACTGAGGGGAGTGGGGGTGGGGAAGGAGATGACAGGTGGGCAAGAGGGACAGAGTTTTGGGTTCTTGTGCTATTACATGCCCAGTCTAAAACTCTTAACTGGAATTGTTGGGTCAAAGGACGTGTGCAATCTAATTCTTCATACTGCTAAAATAGCCTCAAAAATATTACACTAAACTCCCAACAACATAAGAGTATGTTTTCTCACCAAGTATTACAAAGTTTTGTAATCTTTAATCAACTGACTGAAAATTGTTCTCAAGTTGTTTGTATGTGCTCTTTCACTTTCTCAATTGGATCCAAAGCAAGAATTGTGCCCCCTTTAATTTTCTTGGTGTCTGCAATTGCGGACCCAGCACTATGCCATATACCATACTAGTTGTTTATTTGTTGTTAATGCTTTCAGCTGGGAGAAATATCAATAACCTCAGATATGCAGATGACACCACCCTTATGGCAGAAAGTGAAGAAGAAGTAAAGAGCCTCTTGATGAAAGTGACAGAGGAGAGTGAAAAACTTGGTTTAAACTTAACATTCAGAAAACTAAGATCAGGGCATCCAGCCCCATCACTTCGTGGCAAATAGACTGGAAACAATGGAAACAGTGACAGACTTTATTTTCTTGGATTCCAAAATCAAGATGGTTATGGCAGCCACGAAATTAAAAGATGCTTGCTCCTTGGAAGAAAAGCTATGACCAACCTAGACAGCTTATGAAACAGCAGAGACATTACTTTGCCAACAAAGGTCTGTCAAGTCAAAGCTATGGTTTTTCCAGTAGTCATATATGAATATGAGAGTTGGACCATAAAGAAAGCTGAGTGTCAAAGAATTGATGCTTTTGAAATGTGGTGTTGGAGAAGACTCTTGAGAGTCCCTTGGACTGCAAGGAGATCCAACCAGTCCATCCTAAAGGAGATCAGTCCTGAATATTCACTGGAAGGACTGATGCTGAAGCTGAAACTCCAATACTTTGGCCACATGATGCGAAGAACTGACTCATTTGAAAAGACCCTGATGCTGGGAAAGATTGAAGGCAGGAGGAGAAGGGGGTGACAGAAGATGAGATGGTTGGAAGGCATCACTGACTCGATGGACATGGGTTTGAGTAAACTCCGGGAGTTGGTGATGGACAGGGAAGCCTGGCGTGCTACAGACTATGGGGTCGCAGAGTCGGACACGACTGAGTGACTGAACTGAATTGAATTGAATGCTTTTAGCAGTTTAAATAAAGGATTTGAGCTGATAATACAGAACTCTGACCAAGTTTCATTTCTTCAAATAAAACATAAATTTTCAAAAGTTTTTTTTTTTTTTTTTTTCCCAAAGGCATCATCATTTATTCCATTCCTAGACACTGCCATGGTCTCTCACACCTTATAAAAGGTATGGTCCTAGACCAGAGACTTCAGTATCACTGCAAAGAATATATATATATATATACATATTTCTTTTAAAATAATGTTTTTAAAAGCAGGTTTCTGTCAAAGTGCTGTCTATCATTGTTTAGTTGCTAAGTCGTGTCTGACTCTTGCAACGCCATGGACTGAGCCTGCCCGGCTCCTCTGTCCATGGGGTTTTTCCCGGGAAAGAATACCGGAGTAGGCTGCCATTTCCTCCCCCTGGGGATCTTCCTGACTCAGGGATCAAAACCACATCTCCTGCTTGGCAGGCAGATTCTTTACCACTGAGTCGCCTGGGAAACTGTTTTGTTTTTAGACTAACTTGAATCAAAATCGCACAGGGGTAATGGGTGATTCTAACACCTCCTAACCTGAAGGATTGGGGAAGATGCTTTGCCACCTACATGTAATATTCTTGCCAAAAATATTGAAGACAAATCTTTAATAAGGAAATGATCACAGAAATTAAAAGTGAGGGACATTCTAAAACTAAGAAACAAAACAAACTGGTCTGGAATCTTAAAAAATGTCAGTGTTATGACAGACATGAAAAACAGCCAAACCAGATTTATGAGGTCATAAGACACACAAGCACACATTACACACACACACAATGTATACACATGTATATGTAATAGAATTTCTGATGAGAAAATCCTAGATATTTGTTTTTAAGGTCACAAAGTAAATTACTGGGACATTTGAGAAATGTTGAATATAGATAGTTTTATAGTTATTATCACATCAACAGTAAATTTGGGAGTATAATGATACTTTTGTGCTTTTATGAAAAGAGTATCATTGTTTTTAGGATGTAGTGCTGAAGCATTAGGACTGAACAGTCTATGTCTGTGACTTTCAGAAGTTAAGAAAACGTCATGGATAAATATGAGAGAAAACAGATGTAGTGAACTGTTAACTGGTGTGACAAACATTTGGCATTTGTTGCATTTTCTTGCAACTTTTCTTTAGGTTTAGAATTTTCCAAAATAAAAAGCTGGCCCCACCTCAGATCAGATCTACTGGATCTGGGTTGGGAGGGTGGAGTCCATGTAATCTGCACTTCAGATAGCTCTTCCTATTGATTTTTACCCATACCATGGTTTAAGATGTATTGATTTGAAGTACAACAATGTATCTTTATTTCAGTTTTTATAAGGGTAGAGCTAGAAAAACCTCCATATCTTGATTACACAATAGAATTTAATAACCTGGATTAATGAGTATAAACTTGTCCTTGTTCAACACCCCATTCCATGGTCCTCCTCAATTTTTTCCATTTTTCAACTCTATTAATATCTTTACCTATCTTCACATAGATGGTTTTAAAAGTCATTGTGGAGGGTAATTCCCTGGTGGTCCTGTGGTTCAGTTCAGTTCAGTCACTCAATCGTGTCCGATTCTTTGCCACTCCATGAATCGCAGCACACCAGGCCTCCCTGTCCTTCACCAACTCCCGGTCCTGTGGTTAGGACTTAGTAATTTCAGTGCCAAAGGCCCAGGTTCAATCTATGGTCAGGGAATTAAGATCCCACAAGCCGAGCAGCAAAGGAAAAAAAAGTTATTGTGAAGAATGCGGCAGTGAGTGCCACTGTCCAAACTGCTTCAGTGGACACTGTCGCCATTCAAGCAGAATCTAGCCTCTTAATTTCCTCCAGTAACCAAATAATAAAGACGCACTGTTCCTGTCCAGCTCAAGGCAATTCTTTCTAAACACTTAAATTACAGATAGATGTATTATCTTGTGTGTTTACTAAATAATACACATTAATAAGTAATAAATGAATTAAAGATCCAAAGTGAAAGTTATCCTGTTATGCCTGATTCTTTGTGACCCCTTGGATAGCCTGCCAGGCTCCTCTGTCCATGGACTTCTCCAGGCAAGAATAACGGAGTGGGTAGCCATTCCCTTCTCCAAGGGATCCTACTGACCCAGGGATCAAACCTGACTCCCCTGAGTTGTAGGCAGATGCTTTACCACCTGAGCCAGACAAGCCCAAAAGATCCAAACACACCTTAACAAACTTTTGTGTATCAATAGCTTACCAAGACATTCCTTTAAATGCATAGCTGTTACTTAAAAATCAACTGAGGCCTTAAACTAATGTTAGATTGGCAAGAAGGCACACAATGTAGTTGTTGTTGAATCATGAGAATACTTGGTCCTTTCTACAGGGTGACATCACCCAACATAAAGCATACTTTTTAAATGTTTTGTTACTGTTTTTTCATGTCATACTGACACATCCATACTAATTCCATGATTCCTCTGCTGATCATTGACTTAAAATTGCTAGATGGATTTACAATTGTGGCTCACAAAGGGATAGAAGCCCAGTTTTAGTATATTTGCAGTATAAATAGCCTCCTACTTTCCAGCTTAGCAAAGAAGCAATTTGTAGTTAACTTAAAGACGGCCATCTAACTTTAGATCTCGGGTAAGTAAAAAAGTTTAACAGTATGCTCTGTGTTGATATGCAAAACTTTGTTCAAGTGTCTGTTTTGTTTGGGTCTTTATCTCATTTTTTACTTATTAATGTTATTGAGTAAGCACTTGAAAATGTAGTAAACACAGCATTTATTTGAAATACATTTTAGACTTGCAGGGTATGTGGGTCTGGATTTTTGCTGAATTTTAGATTAAGGAGCTTTCTTACCTTGAAACCCCTTGAGCAACTGTGACCTAAAACTAGAGTTTTAGTCCTTGATTATTTCCTGTTAAGATACTCTGGAAATCCTCCACAGCATGTAACAGTAGTGCTAAACCTAAGGAAATCACTCAACAATTCGGTGTTGTTGATTGATTTCCCCCCTGGTTGACTGATTCACAGTAAAGACTCAAGTGAGACTTAACTGTTGGCCATATTTCTAATTAAGTATTTTCTTCCGTTTCCTGGATCCCAGGAGACTTTTAGTAGGTTTTGGATGAGCCAACAAGGACCTCTGACCTCCATTCTCAGAAAATGCCTGGCATTATTTCAAATCTGGATTTGAACATTATAAAGGGATGGATTGGGAGCGAAATCCCTGGACGGAGGGCCAAGTACACTTGGTCATCTGGGTATAAGTTTTTGTCACAATTTCCAGCATGATAATTTTCTAAAAAATAATTGTTTTAAGAAAAAAATGGCATTTAGAACCAACTAAGTTGAATATAATACACAAATATAGAAAATTGAATCATTTTTTCTAGTTATCATACTTTAGGCTGTCCTTCTGAATTAATGAGAAAATATTTTCTTGCGTATTCGTGCTATCTTGCGGTATGAGTGGGACTGTATTTTAAAGTTAGATGACTGAATATACTATTCTCTTTGTTTTTATTAACGAGTCTGGGTTAGGGCTACAGTTGGAAAACCCCTGGAGCTTTATGAATCATGGAGCTTATTTAAGCGGCAAGGATTATACTGCTCTCAGTTTCAATAAATCAACATTCATTATATACAAGCAGTTACAATTCAAAAAACCTTTAGAGGGAAAAAAAAAGACCAGAACCAAAAGCTATGTAATTCCAAAGCCGCATGGAGCTGTACCTGCCACGGAAGTATCCATTTAAATTCTTGCGTTTCAAGGAATATTACCCTATATTTGCAAAAGTTTACAATGATTTTATCTGCCATTTCTCACGCCTGTTAAAATATTATAAGCATTGTATTAAAGAGAGAATGAGAAAAGACCAGAGGCAACATGACAAGAATGGAGGTGGCTACCCCAGAGATATGTGCAGAGAACACTATTTCTTTTCGCCCTGCACGATACACGCTAAACGGGACCTTCCAGGACATGTTAGGTGGCCGACATTTTCCAAAGCAGTATTTCACATAGTCTAGGTCTGCAGGCTGTTAAATACTCCGGCGAAAGGCCAGGAGGCTCTTCATCTTCAAGTTAGGTAGCGGTGGGAACAGGCGGAACAACCCAAGTCCCCTCCAGTGCAGCGTATAGACTTGCCTGCCTCTCCGGCACGGAGCGCCGCTGGATTGGCGAGCTTGGCCCCACTAACCGGCGGGGAAGCCGGGGGAGCCCAGAGCCCCGGGCACCCCAGATTTCCGCCTTTCGGTCCTGTCCAGAGCCCCAGCTGCCTCTGCTTCGGGGATGCGGAAACCCCGTAGGAACAGGGCGGGCCGGGAGCGCGGTCGGCCCACCGCTTGCTGCAATATTCTTCCGCTGCAGAGCAAAGAGTTCCAACCTTCCCCAGGGTCCTGGGATTCTCAGCAGCCCTGTAATATCGGCAAATAACCTAATTTTGGCTTTAACACCGATTTGCTTAGGATATTTTCTGAGATAAGCACTTTAGGGTCACAATTTTCTGGCTGGCCGAAGCGCGAAGGAAAAATTCCTCCGCAGAAAACGGGTTCCGGCCGCGAGCCTATAAAAAACGGGTGGCGCGGCCGGGCTGTCTTTTCAGTCCGGCACTGAGTGGTTTTTCGGATCATGTCTGGTGGCTCCGCGGATTATAACAGGTATGGCGCTTCATCGGTGGTGCTCTGTGCTATAGGTCCTAAGACGCCGGTGGAGATTGTAATAGGTGGTGAGGAGGCAGGGAATCCTGGGTTTTAGGCATTGCCTTGGGGTACAGTACCCCACTGTCCTTCGAGAAGCTTCCATGGTGGGTAGGGCCTAGGTTGTGGGGGAAGAGTATGAAAACGGGGTGGTAAAAGTGTGTTTTCCCCAAATACGCCTTGAAATCGCGGCAGTTTCCCCTGTCTCTGCGGAGCCCGGCGTTTAGTGGAAGCCGTGGCGCAATCCGCAGTCGGTACAGTGTAATTGGGGCCCGAAGCTTTATTCGCGGACAACCGCGCGGTTTGGGGGCGCTAGACGATAGGTTCGGGTAAGGGCAGGACGGCGGCGGCTAGGGGCCGGGCCGGGCCGGGCCGGCCACACGTTCCCGGCGAACCGTTGGCAAGGCCTTGCCGGGCCTCGGCCCGCGTCAATCACCCCGGCTTGCGCAGTGTTAGGGGCGGAGCTCGGCGCGTGGAGCTCTCGCGAGATGGTCCGTGACCGAGAGGGGAGCGCTCGGGCCTGGGGGGAAGGGCCTGCGTCCGTAGGGTTTCCGGGCGTCCCTGGTTCCTAACCTTTGAGTGGCGCGCAGTATGTCGTGTGCTCTGCGGCACCATCCTCCTCTAATCGTTTAGAAAGTTTACACGTGCCTGGGAGGGTGACCGGGTGAGACCGGTTATGAAAGGGCTTTTATCCCCCTGAATGTGCAGTTTTGGGGTTGTGAGGAAGGGATGTTCTCTAACTACAGTATTTTTGTCAGCAGAGAACATGGCGGCCCAGAGGGAATGGACCCCGATGGTGTCATCGAGGTAAGAAATAGATGTGGAATTTGGAACGTTGGAAAGGTGGGTTGGTTCATCCCATTTATTCCTTTTTTTTTTTTTTTTTTAACTTTCAGAGCAACTGGAATGAGATTGTTGATAACTTTGATGATATGAACTTAAAGGAGTCTCTTCTTCGGGGCATCTATGCTTACGGTTTTGAGAAGCCATCAGCTATTCAGCAGAGAGCTATTATTCCATGTATTAAAGGTAAAAGAACTTGCTGACCCTTCTTAAAAATGAGCTAACTGTTAAACATAGACCTGGATCTTTTTCCCCTCTAATATGGGAAAATTACCTTTTGGGGAACTAGCGCTTATTTGTATTCCTTAAAGTGAAATGATGGCAATCATCTTTCGGGACTGACCTGAAATGAAGAGAATACTCATTGCTGATCACTTTTATTGTTTGGGCATAATTCATGTTCCAAATGGAATACATGGTGTGAACTAGAAGTAACGGTTTGATGTGGGATCGGTAAATATGTATCCTACTTTTTTTAGGGTATGATGTGATTGCTCAAGCTCAGTCAGGTACTGGCAAGACAGCCACATTTGCTATTTCCATCCTGCAACAGTTGGAGATTGAGTTCAAGGAGACCCAAGCACTAGTATTGGCCCCCACCAGAGAACTGGCTCAACAGGTATTGATAGTGTAGTTGAAAAAAACTGCTTGCGTGTTGCATAGGTTTCAGGTTTCACAACTGTGAAGAATTTAAAGCTTAGTATAAATTTGTCCTATAGAGCCCTCCTTTTAACTGTCCATGCATGCAGGGAGTTTTGTTGAAAGCTAGACAGGAACTGGGTGTGCAGGTATGGTTTGCAGGGTTGTGTAACAGACTGAGAAACTGGAGGTTTCTGTTCAGGGTGGACTAGACACGTTTTCATTTTTAAGTTTGAATGCAGTTGTGCAACATGAAAACTGCAGTGACATGTTCTCCTTTGACAGTCTCAGTAGTTTGTGATAACATCTGTTGCATGCTGCAGTTTTCAAAGCTCACTGCTCTATTGGCTTTGAAGTAAAGCCTTGCTAACAAACCTGTAGGCTTTATTAAGGCCAAGATTGTTAAGTCACAGTACCCTTCGGGGATAAATATTAACTTCCAGCTAAAACTGCTACTTTTTTAAATCACTACTTACACTTTCCTACACAGTGAAGGACAGTAGAGGAAGTATTTTTTGTTACTTACCTAGGTGGTACCTGGGGCATTAGGATTCAAAGTTTGATGAGGCACAAGATGTTTTCACAAAAGTTTATTTTGAGGTAGTTAGATTGGTCTGCATTTTAAGCTTGGAAGTAGTTAAGTGCTGTGCATGCATTAAAGCTGTTTGCAGACCAGATACTTGGCATTACGCTTTCGAAGTTATAGTCACAAGCCTGTAATTCTGCAGGATAATAATTAAAGCTTTTGGCTTTCAGATCCAAAAGGTAATTCTGGCACTTGGAGATTATATGGGAGCAACTTGTCATGCCTGCATTGGTGGAACAAATGTTCGAAATGAAATGCAAAAACTGCAGGCTGAAGCACCACATATTGTTGTTGGGACACCAGGGAGAGTGTTTGATATGTTAAACAGAAGATATCTCTGTAAGTATTGCTGATGAGTAAAGTTTTTACTATAATAAAGCGAATAGTATGCCTGAGAATTTAGATATGATGGTATGACTTTTATTTTTTAACAGCTCCAAAATGGATCAAAATGTTCGTTTTGGATGAAGCAGATGAAATGCTGAGCCGAGGGTTTAAGGATCAAATCTATGAGATTTTCCAAAAATTAAATACTAGTATTCAGGTGAGCTTTATTTGAGTCCCCTAAAATTGCTGGAGATCAGATTTAACACAGGCACTATTACAGTTGAAGTGTTTTGTGTCATTACCCCTACTTAACAGCAACTGATGGATAACTATTTCTATCTGGTATAATTCCATGTTCAGAGGTGCTTGATTTCAAAATGTTTTCTCTTGAGTATTGTGAAAGTTGTGCTAACTACGTGTGACAACGTATCTTTTTAAGGTGGTGTTGCTTTCTGCCACAATGCCAACGGATGTGTTGGAAGTGACCAAAAAATTCATGAGAGATCCAATTCGAATTTTGGTGAAAAAGGAAGAATTGACCCTTGAAGGAATCAAACAGTTTTATATTAATGTTGAAAGAGAGGTAATTTTTCTAATTGTTAAAAAGTTAGGTTTTTACCTTCTTGTATAAGCACTGTGCTAAAATTACAGAAACCAAGATAACCTTGGTTTTTGTAATAATGCTAGCAGAGTATACACAAGAAGAAGAGGAACTGCACTAGATTGTAAAGACTGGGGTGGACCTCTTTCTTAATGTCCAGTGTCCTTTGTCTTAAGATTTGGTGCAATATGTCTTTAGACCAATCTAATAAATGAGTTTTTAAAGAATGTAAGTTTGAAACAGTTGTTCGTGACTGTTACTTTCTCTTCGAATTACTGTAGGAATGGAAGTTGGATACACTTTGTGACTTGTACGAGACACTGACAATTACACAGGCTGTTATTTTTCTCAATACAAGGCGCAAGGTGGACTGGCTCACAGAGAAAATGCATGCCAGGGACTTCACAGTTTCTGCCCTGGTAAGAGGTATTCTAACCTAGTAATGGTAATTGAAACCTCTGCTTTCACTCAAGCAGGATTTAGACTACAATATAGCTGCTAAGTGCTGTGTTGTCGTTCCCCCTGCTAAAAATAAAGTTGTTTCTTTACTATACCTGTCTGCTATGCTCCAGTAGCAGCCAGGAACGCTTGGTCTCATACATGCTGATAAAGTTAAGTTACTGATTTGATTGGTGATTCTTGAATTAATAGGTTTGTTACTTTGCAGCACGGTGACATGGACCAGAAAGAAAGAGATGTTATTATGAGGGAATTTCGATCAGGGTCAAGCCGTGTTTTGATCACTACTGACTTGTTGGTAAGTCTTTTAATGCTCTTTTTAATCCACCAAAAGTTTGTTATTGGGGGAAGGTTTCTTAATGGCCTTTACCACCTTCGGGCTATTTGGGAGAACAAAGGAGGCCACGCTCCACAGTGAGCTATACCACTTAGTATAGTTCATTACTATTTTGTGGCCTACATCACACGGACTGTAGCCTACCAGGCTCCTCTGCCCAGGGATTTCCCCAGCAAGAATATAGGAGTGGGTTGCCATTTTCTTCTCCAGGGGACCTCAGGAATTGAACCATGTCTTTTTTTTTTTTTTTTACTGGTGAGCCACTGGGGAAGCCCCTATATTACATAGAATTTGAACATCATTATCACTGTATTTCAGGCTCGTGGAATTGATGTGCAACAAGTGTCATTGGTTATAAACTATGATCTACCTACCAATCGTGAAAACTATATTCACAGGTGAGTAGATGGCATCTTGACTTAGTGATGTATTGGTGTAACTCATTGCTTTTCTACTGACTAAATTGTCTGAAAGGTAACTTCAAATCAGGGAATTAAGTATTAAGACATAGTAACTTGGTAGGATATAATTAAAACTGTACTTGGGAAGATTGTGCACAGTGGGAAAACAGTTGTGAATGTTGCCCAAATTGTGGACTCTACATAGAGATCAGGTTGTTTTAGATCTGTTGGTCTTAGCTTATTTTTGAGCTTTATTTTTAGTGATGCTCTTGTGTCCATGTGCTTTCTTGGTGATTCCTCTATAGTTGGGATTTTCTTGGTGTTGTCTGGTAGCAATTTGAGCAGTCCCTGGTTTAGTTATAGTGGCTTTATCCCTAAGTAAATTGAATTGTACTTTGTTATATGATGTAAAAAAAGACTTTTTAAAAAATACAGGAGTCGATAGCAGCAGTTGATGACGAGATGGCACTCAGAAACGGCGTTGACGTAATTTAGGACGTGGAATCATAAGCGAAACAGCACACTGTTTGAATAAAGAGCGAGTCGGTATTTATACTTGTTTTTTTTTTTGTCATGATTATTTGATATTTTAACATGCTCCAGCTAAGGCATTTTGTGTAGTGTATTAGCCTATTAGGTGGTTTGTATTGTCTGGTTTCTATCAGGAAGGTTAAAGAGATGTTTTGGAGGTAAACACGTTTGAGTAATTTGAGTTACAACGTGTGAAACTGAGCAAAAAAGCAGTGATAAGTTTGGGTTACCATACCAAATACTTGTTTTCCCACTGGAAAAAGTTGTTAAGTTTTAGACAGTAGTTAACCTTGCAGCATTTGTATTTGCAGTTTACAGTTCCAGAAGTGCGTCGAAATGGATTACATAACTTCTTTGTTTTATCCCTGGTGTTTGACATCTGTCCCAGGCCGACATCTGCTCTTGGCTGGCCCACTTTGGTATGGGCTTTAAATTCACTACCCCAAACACAATACTGTCATCTGCTTTAAAAAAAAAAAGTAATGCTCAAAACACCTGATAAAATCTCATTTTGCAGCCAGACAAGCCTTGAATCCTTTTGGCACTAACTGCAGAGGAAGATTTTTTTCTCTAGATATTGAGCAGCTAGTGCTCCAATTAGAAGCACGAACTATAACCTTGATAAGTAAACAGCAGCTGATGGTTAACAAGTGGATCATCATGTTCAGTAGTTCATGCAGCATGTGAGAAGTAATATATTCTAATGGCTAATTTCTTTTCCTCACACAGAATTGGCAGAGGGGGTCGATTTGGGAGGAAAGGTGTGGCTATAAACTTTGTTACTGAAGAAGACAAGAGGATTCTTCGTGACATTGAGACTTTCTACAATACTACAGTGGAGGAAATGCCAATGAATGTGGCCGACCTTATTTAATTCCTGGGATGAGATAGTTTTGAATGCAGTGCTCGCTGTTGCTGAATAGGCGATCACAACGTGCATTGTGCTTCTTTCTTTGGGAATATTTGAATCTTGTCTCAATGCTCATAACGGATCAGAAATACAGATTTTGATAGCAAAGCGACATTAGTCGTGAGCTCTTGTGAGGAAAGTCATTGGCTTTATCCTCTTTAGAGTTAGACTGTTGGGGTGGGTATAAAAGATGGGGTCTGTAAAATCTTTCTTTCTTAGAAATTTATTTCCTAGTTCTGTAGAAATGGTTGTATTAGATGTTCTCTATCATTTAATAATATACTTGTGGACTAAAAGATATAAGTGCTGTATAAAATCAGCCAATTATGTTAAACTAGCATATCTGCCTTTATTGTGTTTGTCATTAGCCTGAATAGAAAGGCCTTTAAAATTGATTTTTTTTTTAGCTTTTGAATGCATTTTGTTTGGTATTATATTTATTCAATAAAGTATTTAATTAGTGCTAAGTGTGAACTGGACCCTGTTGCTAAGCCCCAGCAAGCAATCATCCTAGGTAGGGTTAAACCCCCAGTAAAATTGCCATATTGCACATGTCTTAATGAAGTTTGAATGTTAAATAAATTGTATATTCACTTTAAAGGTGCTTTGGTTATTTTATTATAAATTGGCTTATGAAATACATACTGAATATAGTTTTAGCAATTCTGAGTTAACTGCTGCATCACAGTAGCACAGAGGCTGATCAGCTGCAGATGTTCATCAGCGCCGTCTGCTAAGCATTTATCAACTTCCTACAAGAAAATGAAATATAGTAAGTAAAACTGCCCTTTTGTGGGTGTGGTGTGTATGTTGTGCTGAAATGTAGAATGCCTACTTACAGCAAGTTTTTCTGTAATAATAGACTTCTGTTTATCAGAAAGGTTATCATTTTCCACCACCACATCATGGAGTTGATTTACAAGTTGAGTTGCTGCATGACCCTCATCTATTAAGTCCTATAACCAAAATGTATATATTTTAGCATTATTGTCCCTTCACCCTCCCCCAAGGCTAGTAGAGTCACTTTACCTTTACCACAGCTTCTAGTTTGTCGAAAGAGCCACTCTGACAGGCAGCAAATACTCCATCAATTGTCTTAGCTGGTACTACCTAAAAGAATTAGTTTCTGGGTGAAGACAGTTGACTTCTCTACCAGTCTTGTACCCACTCCCTGTTAAATGCTTTCAGGCAGCACATGTTTTGCAGTTACAGGAAGGCAAAAAACTTTAAGCTCCAGATAGGTCCAGCCTTGATTATGCATGCCCATCTTTAAAAGATCAGGCACTGCCATGTAACCAGAGGAAGGCATTTACAAAATCCTTTCTCCTAGATGTCAATACAGAGGCCAGTTGGTCAGTTTCATTACAGTAAACAGAGCTAAGTTTGGAAAGGACTATCTGAAGACAAGGGTGTGGCACAAGAATTCCTTTAGTCACTTATCCCTTGGATAGGACCCACCTTTTGAAACTTAACGGCCACATCCCTGCCTGCATTCTGATATTTCCCAGCTACTATAAGCTACAGACTAAACATGATAGTATTTGGAGGTGACACCACTGGGAGGTGATTAGGTCATGAGTGCAGCCCTTGCAAATTGAATTTATGCCCTTAACCAAATACTCCCTTTTAGCACAGAAGGATGCAGGGAGGTATGAACCAGTCTGAATTAGGAAGTATGTCCTCTACATGACACTGGATCTGTGGGCACTTGATCTTTAAAATTGAGAATGCTGTTTATAAACCACTCAGTCTATGCCATTTGTTGAAGCAGCTTGAATAGACAGAACATAATCACTATTTGCTGAAGTAAATTTAAGTCACAAAAAAGTAAAAAAATTTTTGGATACCCAGTGCTCTTACCCCAGCAATATCTGTGATCACTTTTTCTGTGACTTCCTTTCCACCTGTTAGTCGAGTAGCACTTTGAAGAAATGTAATGGCTTTTCTTAAGTCTCCTTCTGACACTTTAACAAGATAAGCTATTCCCTAAAGAGAAAAAAGTTGTTCTTAACCTGTTACGGCCAATTAAGGATGAATTTAATAAAGAATGTCAATTCTATAGTGGCAGGATTCATGGAGACAGCTTTGATTACATAAATTATGGTTAAATTCTGTTGCAATGAATAGGGGTGTATATACTAATTACCAGAATTGCATCATACCTAATTAATTCTTGCACAGAAGTATTAGTAGTGACTATGCAGAGATTTGCTGTTGAAGAATTTGTAGTCTATGTATGAAATTTGCCTCAGCTTTGAGTCTGAAATATTGACAGATAATAAATTTCTAATAGCAACAGAAAGGCTAAACCTATAATTCCTAGACATTCCAGTTGTTCACTTAACTTTGCCTGAGCAACTGGCATCAGAAATTGAAGCAATACAAAATTGACTCTCAGGGCTTCTTCATAGGCATTCATCAAAGGAATTACTAATTTACACTAGCTGTAACAGTAATAGTAATTACCTCTTTGCTAATTTTGACATGTTCTTTATCAGCAATGTCTAGTAACCGCTGCTGCTGAATTTTATCTGACAGAGGTTTGAAGCGGAATTTAGAACATCTAGAGGTCAGAGGTTCAATTATTCTGTAAAATATTGGAAAAAAACAAGTCATTGTCTACAAAAACTCCCCCAAAGAACTTTATTAAGAAAAATCAAGATTTGATGAAGGGGAAACTAAGGGTAACCTTGAAACATTTTTTTCCTCTGTTTGGGGCTATCAAAGTAAGGTTCCCTGGTATCTATCTTTAGGGCAATAACACTTACCGGCTGACATAGTTACAGATGAGACAGAATCGGGTGGTTTTAGACTCTTTCTCCATGGTACGTCTTAAAGCTGCCTGGGCAGCTGAGGTCATAGAATCTGCTTCATCCAGAATCACAATTTTAAAAGGAGGACATGGCTTTCCACTGATTCAGAGAAATACACAGGAGTTAATTCATACATCATTATCACAATCTACTTTAGAACGTTCTAGTCACTCCAAAAGGAAACCCTGTGCCCATTAGGAGTCATTTCGCTTCTCTCCCAACTTTCCCAGCCATAGGCAATCAGGAATCTCTACCTTCTGTTTCCACAGGTTTGCCTATTCTGGACACAACATAAATGGAATCATATATTGTCAACATAATATGCTGTCTTTTGTGACTGGTTTCTTTTGCTTAATGTAATGTTTTTAAGGTTCAACCATGTTGTATCTCATTATTTCAATTCCTTTTATTGCCAAATACTATGGCAAGTGGATGAACATACTATCTTCATTCGTCCATTCTTTAGTTGATGGATATTGGGTTTTTTCCATGTTCTGACTATTATGAATGCTGCAGCTATAAACATTTGTGTACATGTGTATATATTTTCATATCCTGTCAATATATGTTTTAGGGCTGGAATTGCTGGGTCATATTTAACTTTTAGAGGAACTGCCAACTGTTTTCAAAGTGGCTGTGCCATTTTACATTACAACCAGCAATGTATAAGAGTTCTGATTTCTCCACATCCTTGGTAATACCAGTTGTTTTCTGTCTTTTTGATTACAGCCATTCTGCTGCTGCTGCTGCTAAGTTGCTTCAGTCATGTCCAACTCTGTGCGACCCCAGAGACGGCAGCCCACCAGGCTCCCGTCCCTGGGATTCTCCAGGCAAGAACACTGGAGTGGGTTGCCATTTCCTTCTCCAGTGCATGAAAGTGAAAAGTGAAAGTGAAGTCGCTCAGTCGTGTCCGACTCTTAGCGACCGCAAGGACTGCAGCCTACCAGGCTCCTCCGTCCATGGGATTTTCCCGGCAAGAGTACTGGAGTGGGTTGCCATTGCCTTCTCCATATAGCCATTCTAAATGGGTGTAAATGGTATTTCAACATGGTTTTTATTTGCATTTCTCTGGCTCATGATGTTAATGAGCATGTTTTGATATGCTTATTGACCACTTGTTTATCATCCTTGGGCTTCCTTGGTGGCTCAGTGCTAAAGAACCCGTTGGCTAATGCAGAAGACTCGGGTTCAATCCCTGGGTTGGGAAGATCCCCTGGAGGAGGAAATGGCAATCCACTCCAATATTCTTACCTGGGAAACCTCATAGATAGAGGAGTCTGGTGGGCTACAGTCCATGGGGTTTCAAAAGAGTTGGACATGACTTAGCAACTCAACAACAACAACATATTCCTTGGAGTAATGTCTATTCACATCCTTTGCCCATTTTTAAATTGGGTTGTCTTTTTATTACTGAGTTGTAAGAATTCTTTATTCTTGATCTAAGTCCCTTATCAAGTATATGATATATATATATTGTCAATCCAAGGCAGATATCAAAAACTGTCATTCACTTTCTACAAATTCCTAAGTGTGCTCTCATATAAAATTAAATATATGCCAAATACCAAAAATTTAACCTTGGAACTTTGCCACCTAAGGAGTATACGCAGTTGACTAAACATCCCTATTGAATTATTTTTTAATTTTTTTTGAATTATTATTAAAAATCAGGATTTTTATTTTGAGTGTACCACCAAACCATATTTGACTAATGAATACTCCTTAGACAAAATATCAACTAAAAACCCCTGATAGCTAAATAACTTAAAATTACTTACTAATGGAAAGGTCATTTCTAATTTTAAATAATTTAGATAAAAATATGATGTAATATGAAAAAAGTTGAAATTCTGGCAGAAATGTATTTTAAACAAATAGACATGGTATAGAAAAGGGAAGGCGAGCTTACTTACTCTGAACGGCTTCCTGACACAGTTAATTGGGCAAAATTCTTAACTTTCTCTCTAACTACTTGTATTCCACGTTCATCAGATGCATTTAACTCAAGAACTCTTAATCGAAAAAGTTCAGGCCTATGTCAAAAAAAAAATGAGAAACATCATAGAGCATATAAGTAAACCAGGTTTAAACCATATTTTAACATCTGCACACTTTTCAATAGTTTAAAATACACGTAGTTAACAATATGGATATAAGGCACACAGTCCTGTATTTTCTTTTGCAAGGTCATACAGTTAACATTCTGGCTTTTATCTGATACATCAAAAAAAAAAAAAAAAATAGGTGATGATACCACATAATGTGCTAAATTTTAAATCAATTTTCCACTTTGTACTGTTCATAAACATCTTGCCATGTCTTGATAAACACTGTAAAAACCATTTTAATAGCTATGAGTTTCTAACCTAAGACTGGTAACATCCTTCTATTGTTAAACATTTAGTTTTAAATATGTTACAATTTAAAATGATGGTGCAATGTAGCATATTTTGAATTCTTTCCAAAAAGTATCTTGCTATAAGGAAAACTACTGGATCAAAATATGAAGTTTATTTATTTTTTAGTTCTTTTAAAAAAATTATTAAAAGTAGCTCTTCATAGGAAAATCTGAGAATTTAAAAGAAAATAAAAACACCTGGCATACCCTGCTAAACCACTGTTTTGAATACTTCATTTTTCTATGTGTGTGTGTATGTATGTGTATATACACACACACACACACATATATATATATATATAGAACAGGAGTAGGGATTTAGTCTTTATTTTTCCTAAACAGCATGATATCCTCTGCATTTTTCTATGGGCATCAACATCTAGAAAGCTGTGAACATGTATTTTCTATTTTAAAACCACATATACCATTATATGTGGGATTTACAATTAAGTCCTTTCTACAAGTTATATAATTTGGACTAACTTACTCTAGAACAACTAATAGTAAACTACACTTAACAGCTTCTTTATGACTGCATTGCTAAGGACTGTTCAGACTGGATCTGAGTTGTCAAATTAATCGAAAAAGCTCCTTTAAAATTTTCTTGAGAAAACAAATGTTGCTGTCAAAATACTAGGTTCAGAGCAGCTTCCCCTTTTGTCTTCCTTGACACCTCAACAGAACTAATTATTCTTCCGTATTTGGTGGTTTCAGAGGCATCTAATTATTTTCATGTGTAGGATTTCAAATGTACCCTTAGGCCATATGCCTGATATTAAAATCCTGGATAAATTAAAAACAGCTGATGTTATGTTGGTGCATGTTGCATGGATACCAGACAGAGGGTAAAATATATCTTTTAACTTTAGATAAAGGGCTCCGGGCCCCCCTACTACAAGAATTGGCTAAGCCAAACACTGTCAATCTAGGAAGAGGACTCTAAGAAGGTGGCTCATAGAGATTTTCTGCTGTACCTGGAATCATACCGCATCAACTATGATACTCTGCTTACACTCAGGATACTTGAGGGCATGGAGCTGGCCCAGCCACTCTGGAGGCAGGCCCTGGGAAGTCCAGAGCAAGAAAGAACTCAAGAAGGGGTGGTCAACATCAGTAGCATCAAAACAGCAAATTCTATGACACAGATGTGAACATGACCATTAAGAGTGATGAAACTATCAGCATGACTGCAGATAGGGTCCTCTAGTCTCCAAAATGACAATGAGTTTTAAAGTGATGAAAAAAATCACAAGGCTCCTTGTAGTACATTCAAATGCTTGAACAAGTTTCAGAATAAAGGTTACAAAAGGTATAGGCAAACTAATTTATTGGAGGGGAAGAACTGAAAACAGTCCACTGGTTTATTAAGAAAAAAAATCAGAACAAAAATCAACCCAACAACAAACTCACAGAAAAACCAAATGCAAAGTTTTAGAGAAAGAAAAGCAGTACCAGAGATACTTAGTGTCAAGTCTTAAAAAAGAGAGATTTCAACTTACCCAAAGAGTTCCCTAGCTGCTGCCAAAATAGTTGATGTTTTTCCAGTTCCAGGTGGCCCGTAAAACAAGAGATTAGGGAGCTGCAGAAGTTAAATTTTATTTTTTTAAAAATTATATTCTGACACACACAGGTTAAAAATGACTGAAAATGTCTACAGAAGAATGCAATGACTTCCTTCATAGGGCATGTATGTCTGAATACAAAGATTTCTTAATAAAACTGGTATTACAGTAATAATAGTACTAAATCCTGCTTTTTCACAAACACCATTCATTTTTCCCCAAGATGTCTTTCTAGTGTCTTAAACTGAATCAATACTTATAATTGTTCTATATCTAATCTAATACATAGGTGAGATTTTCAAAGCAGGAATTAAAAACCTCTTATTTCTGAATGGAATCCTGGGCTTCTGTCAGTTCTTTATCTCACATCTGAACTCATGACTGGGCAAGATTTTATATTTTATAAAGATGTCAGTTGCTTCAAAAGGGACACTGACCAAATTGGATTTGGCCAATATCAAGGAAAAAGGAATGAAAATGGCATACTGGGGCTTTTCATGAGCTAAAGTTCCAAGAATAGAAACATTAAAAGAAAAGCATCTACTGTCACAGGATAGTCCACATCATGATTATGCACCCTGCCTGTAGGGATGCCTGCATATATTTCATCAGCAGAAGATAGTATAAGATTAAATAACTAGCTCTTTTAAACCTTAAATCTAGCTGGCTTGGCTCCTATCAAACAGGCAACTCATCTGTGGTACAGATTAACAAATGTATTAAATTCTAATGAGCACTGTTATGAAACTGTATACTTTAAAAAATTTTTTGATTTTATATTGGAATATAACTGGTAGTTTCAGGTGTGTAGCAGAGTGATTCAGTTATATATAGGCATGTATCTTTTTTTCCAAACTCTTGCCCCATTTAGGTTATTACAGAGTAGTAAGCAGAGTTCCCTGTGCTATACAGTAGGCCCTTGTTGGCTCTCTATTTTAGAGACAGCAGTGTGTACATGTCAACCTCAAACTCCCAATCTACCCACTAACCCTTCCCCTCTCTAGTAAGGATATATTTGTTTACTCAGTCTGTGACTTTGTTTCTGTTTTGTAAATAAGTCCATTTGTATCTTTTTTTTTTAAAATTTCTGTACATAAGCTGTATCATATGATATCTGTCTTTGTGAAACTACATTCTTCAGTATGTCCTTTCATGTATGGAAATCACCGCACATGGGAAACTAAGCAATATGCTTTATTTGCTTCCACTCTTGCCCGTCCTCCCTCCTCCCATCCATTCATTCGTCACTCAAATCAGATGCCACTCTACTTTCTACTTAAAGCTATTCACCACATTCATACTCTACTGAGAAAAACAAAACACACCCCCAAATCAACTTGCTTACTGTAACCTACAAAGATGTCCATCATTTTCTCACCACCTCTCTCTCCTTCTAGATGCCAACTCACAATGGCCTCCAATAGCTAAGCACTTTCTGGCCTGCACATATACTTCCCCATGAGCTGAAGTCTGACTCCGTTCTTCTGTTTATCAACTCCTGCTGTACCACAAGTCAGAAGCCTTCCCTGACCACCCAGTCTAAAGAGGGTCTCTTCTGTTATTCTCTCAGTGGTCTCTGCTGCACGTGATGTAATCTGCAATTATTTATTGTTACTTATTTAGCTGTTGGGTTTAACTTAAAACACCTGTTCACCTCACTATATGGGAAGCATGACTAGAATCTTATTTGTTCTACTCACATGTATGTTCTCAGCATCTCCTGCAGTACTCAGTATGTGCCACGTAAATAAACCAATACATAAATATATTTAAAAAGTATTACTGTTACACTGGTAACATACTGTTTAAGATACAAACTATGAGATTCACTATTTAAAAACAAAACCTCCCAGCCATCTTCATTTTTAAGACTTCATTTTTACTTTGATCCAACTACCTCAGTAGTTGTAATGATTCATCCAGTCAACTACTACATAGAATACTTTAAATTCTTTAAAATACAGTAAAATTATTAAGCCTTACATTATGTAATACTCTGATAATATATACATATAGAGCACTCAAGGACTGTACATGCAATATCAGTTCTAAAAAATCAGAAAGAAACTCTTATAATTCTACTTTAATATCCTTTAGTGTAAACAAAGGAATGAATTATTTTGCTTTACTCTTTCTTTAAAAAAAATTTTTTTGTATTGGAATATAGCTGATTAACAATGTTGTGACAGTTTCAGGTGGACAAGTAAGGGACTCAATCATACACAATTATCCATTCTCTCCCAAACTTCCCTCCCATCCAGGCTGCCATATAACATTAAGCAGAATTCCCTGTGCTATACAGGTTATCCATTTTAATTTCCTTTACTCTTAGAATTAAAAAAATTACTTTAACTCTAAGTTTCAAAAAACTTAAATCTGAAAAGAAACACAAATTATTAAACAAGCAGTTAAAGAAGAAAGTTCTTAATTCAGCCTTGTAAATTAGATGCTATAAAATCAAGAACTGGATCATAATCCCACTTCATTTTTTTAAGGAGTTGATGAATCATAGCAATTAAAAAAACATCATGTCCTGCAATCTGTGTCAATATTAGCATGCAATTTAAATCATATGCCATTATAAAATTAAAAGCTAAAGGTATG
Source organism: Dama dama (assembly GCF_033118175.1). Lineage (NCBI taxonomy): Eukaryota > Metazoa > Chordata > Mammalia > Artiodactyla > Cervidae > Dama > Dama dama. Next base: position 38,858,066 of record NC_083699.1, read on the forward strand.
TGGATCAAATTAAGACAAATACTAGTGAAGAAGATTCAACAGTTTAATTCAAAACAACCAGGTTGAGAGGAAGGAAGAAAATTTTCAGAATAAAGCAAAAACCACATCCCACTATCACCTGCAACTGTTTCCCGTCCTCCACTAAGCTCTTGCAACACTTTGCCTTATACAATTTTAAACTACTAATTCTTCACATGGGTTTATCTTGTCTCTGAATTAACTGAAAATGCAACACACTCAAGGACACTTTATCCTATATATCACAGCAGGTGACATGACGCTGTAAACAGAACACTTTTTTTTTTGGTATTGTATTAAGAGTTCAAATCCTAAAATTAGGTGAGCAATCATACTTTCAAAGAATCTTTGACTCTTCCTCATAGGATCTATTGTTCAGTCGCTAAATCGTTTTTGACTCTTTGCAACCCTATGGACTGTAGCACACCAAACTTCCCTGTCCTATACTGTCTCCTGGAGTTTGCTCAAACTCATGTCCATTGAGTCAATGATGCCATCCAACCATCTCATCCTCTGTCGCCCCCTTCTCCTCCTGCCCTCAATCTTTCCCAGCATCAGCATCTTTTCCAATGAGGCTCTTCACATCAGATGGCCAAAATATTGGAGCGTCAGTTTCAGCATCAGTCCTTCCAATGAATATTCAGGGTTGATTTCCTTTAGGATAGTAGCTATCATTATCTATAATTCTCTCATTTATTGTGCTTACATGTTTATTCTCTCTCCCCACCAAAATGAAAGCTCATGAGCAAACGGACCCAGTCTATCTTGCTTAATGATCTCCACTTGTGTACCATATAACAAGGCCACCATAGGATAGAAGAGATGCTCAACAAATATTTGTTGAACTACTCCTCCACTGTACAAATAGTAATAAAGGGCCTACAATGTATATACAGAATAGTATTTAAAAGGGACTGGAGGCTATAAAGGAAGGAAGAGGGTGAATGAATTCTTAAATCTCCCAATGACTTTAGGACTCCAGACAGCATATACTACTCACATCAGCTCCTTCTAAAGACTTTTTAAGGACTGCAACCACTTCTTCCTGGAAAGCAACTTCATCCACACATTTTGGGCGACTGGGGAGGGAAAAAAACTTATTTAGTATATTACAGTAGCCACAGAAGTCTTTCCTTTTGTTAAAATACCAATGATAATTCTCTCATATCAGTAATGAAATGAGAAACTTTCGTAACTGGATATGGAAACCCCATCTGTATTCACTTCAGGCAAATACTAAGGAATGAAATGAAGTGACGTTTCACTCTTCGAGATGCATTGTTTACATCTGTTGTGCTTACAAAAATTATGCAATGGGATTTTATTTTATAACATCACAAATGTCAACTGGTTCAAAATGTAAAGTGAACACTTGCCTAGGAAGTAACATGTTTTGACAACATGCACCTAAGCTGAAAAGAGAGACCTATTTAGCAACCTTAAAAGAGGTAACAATTATGTATTCACTTGACACTAACAAAATAACAAGCTTAATCAATATGAAGTATAACTTTTGTCTTACATAACTAATGCTGTTAAGCTAAGTTATCCAACACTAAGGTTAGGCTTTGTGCTTAGTTAACTAATCAAAAGCTCTTTTCTATTTATACTTTTCTAAGTAAACAGGCCAACACCAGACAGATATTTTATGTCAGATGTTATCTTAGAAAACCAGTATGTATTATAAACCAGGGTTTCAAAAAAATAAATAAGTAAATAAACTAGGGTTTCATATTCAAATACCTGCAGAGTCCAGGCAGATAACAAGAGTGAAAAATGCAAGTTTAAGACAAGAGACACTAGTAGGGACTGCAGTGAAGTGAGGAACATATGACCTTTCCAGAATGAGTAGTATTCCATTTAAGTGTTTTCAGGTGAGAACCTGAATATAGTGCTGCCTAATCTCCTGAGCAGCTGAAAATCTAGAATCTCCTGAGCAGCTGAAAATCTAGATTTTAACCTTTGTGTAATTTATTTAATAAAAAGATTCTAGACTTTTATGTGAAATTTCCCATTTTTAAAAGCATTACTGATGCCAAACAAAACTTATGAAGGCCTAACTTGGCTTATAAGTAATCTGCAATTCTTTGGTAATAACTGAGGGTATACTAGGGGTTACAACTACTTGTTATAATATCACTTAACTGACTGAAATTTAACAGCCCCATCAGTGTTGTTTCTGCCAAAAATATATAAACAAAAACTCAACAATTTCCAGTTATCAGTAATGAAAAGAGGAACAGATTATGCGGATTTAAGCAAAACTCCTAAGAGCTTGTGGTCAGTTTATAGAAACTTTGTTTTCTTCACTGCTGTATCCCGGCCCCCTAAACCACAGACCTCAGTTACAGAGAAGGCTGTAGTTCATGCAGAAAATGAGTGAATTAAGCTAGAGTATTCTAAGGTACGTTTCAGTTCCAAGGTTCTATGCCTTCTACAATTGGGTGATTTTCTTTTAAAGATGATTTTTTTGAAAAATATTATTTGTTTATTTGGCTGTGCCAGGTCTTAGCCGCAGCATACAGGATGTTTGATTTTTGCTTTGGCATGTGAACTCTTAGTTGTGGCACGTAGGATCTAGTTCCCCCACCAGGTATAGAACCTGGGCCCTCTGCTCTGGGAGCACGGAGTCTGAGCCACTGGACCACTAGGGAAGTCCTAACTGGCAACACTTAAAAGGAAGGCAAGGACTTCCCTGGTGGCTCAGATGGTAAAGCCGTCTGTCTACAATGTGGGAGACCTGGGTTCGATCCCTGGGTCTGGAAGATCCCCTAGAGAAGGAAATGGCAACCCACTCCAGTATTCTTGCCTGGAAAATCCCAAGGACGGAGGAGCCTGGTAGGCTGCAGTCCATGGGGTCACAAAGAATTGGACACGACTGAGCGACTTCACTTCACAAGCAAGGCAAATCATCCTCCTCTTAAGTTAAAAAGAAAAAGTGATCAAAACTGGTCTGAGAGGTAATTTATTATTTCAACAAAAACGCGTGTTCTTACTATTTTTCCACCCATGGAACAGGTTTGGCTTTCTTGTTCTCTCCACTACTTCTGGCAGTGGCAGTTACTCCTCGATCCTTAGTCGACGGTGGTTTAGTGCTGATAGATGCGCCTTTTAGAAATGCCTGCATGGTTACTTCACCCTGACCAGGTCTAAGACAGAAAGGGAAAAGCTCTTTTGACACCATTATAAGGAAGTATAGCCTGAAAGCACACTTAACCCCGTATAGACATTCAATAAATACTACATGAAGGACATCACCCCGTGACCCAGCATCCCCTAAATGCATTCTACTGAAGACTAGTGGGACATAAACTAGTGGGCCAAAGTGCTAAAGGAACTTAAAAATCTACTTATAGTGAGGGAGTTATAGAAAAAAGGACTTCTAACTTTTTGATAAGTACGATGGCATTAATGGCCAAACTGTACAGGGGTCTCAAAAGTCATCAGCCTAGCTCTAGCTCAGACCCTAGAATGGACTCAAAAATTAGGTGGAGTACCAGGACCAAAAATGAAAACCCTCTGCTTCTCATGGGCTCCACTCAAGAGCCTATTTTACTGGCAGAGCCTGTGCTTGCCTTCAGAAGCTTTTGTGGGGAGGGAACTGGGGGAGAGGAGACACTGATGTTAAAATGTAAATAACTGTTTTTCTGATTGCATGCTTATTTGAAAAAATCAAAACAAAGCAGAAAAGCATGAGGAGTTTAAAAAATTCAAAATCTCACCCATAAGATAAGTATTAACATTCAGGTAAACATTCACCCAAGCAGCACAAGGCTGTTTTTAGGGATAGTTTGCCTGAAAACCCCCAGCATTAGTAGCAATTTTATTTCTTTTTTTGGAAGTGCAATTTTTTCTTCACTGTTGTGTTTCCAGGGCGTGGCACAGGATAGATGCTTTATAAGATTCGGTGACTGAATTACCATTTATCAGACCCAGTTTCCCCTTCTGTAAAAGAATCTAAAAGCCCATTTCTTAAGATAACTAAGTCAAAAGAACTGTTTAAACACATAGCTCTGTGCTTAGCATAGGGGTATATAATCAATGAATAAAATAAACTGTTAATATCTGTAAACTAAGGTTTTTAACGTTGTTGGATTAGTCCATCCCTGCAACAGGCTGTAATATCGCCCAAAGCAGGGCTCTGAAGGATGATAAGGCTGAGCTACCCGCACACCAAGGGGTGCAAGACATCACAGAGGTATCCAGGGCGCAAAAGTGGAGAAAGGCGAAGGTAATCCTCGCAATTTCTCCCGCTGGTCACCTGTTCTCCCCGGTTCCCTGCGCGTGTTCGCCGGCAGTGCCTGGGCCTTTCAGTAGCTCGTATCGAGAGCGAGGACGCCGCCGGCTCGTTCCTGAGATTTCCGGGACAGGGAAAGGGCGAGGTGGTCACGAAGTCTTAGCTCCGTCCCCCAAGCTGAGACTCTCAGGCCCGGGAAGCCCCGAGCGGCAGAGCGGGGACACTTAACAGCTGCCGCCTTCAGCAAGCATCCCCAGTTCCCGCCACCGAAAGGCGGCGAAGGGCAGGGCGGGAATACGCCGCACGCGCGTCACTTCCGGTCCGCCGCGCGCGCCCAGCCTTAAAGGAGCTGTGTCCTCCTAGTCCGTAGTGTTCAAACTGATGAGACACGCGAGTTTTCGGGTACGCTGTGGGTGGGATGGGAATGAATGCGGTGGTGTAAGTAAAGCTCCACTCTGCTCTCGCGCACCCCCCCGACTCGAGGCTGCAGGCAAGGGAACTTGAGGACGGCCTTCTGGAGGAGACGCTGGGGCCGCGAACCCGCGTGCTCAGCGGCTGGGGACAGGGAGGGCTCCGAGAGCCGACCCGCCAGGGTGGCTGGGGAGGTGAGTACGGGGCCTTGAATCCCGCAGGTCCACTCTTTTTGTGGGGACGAGCCTGCGGAACCTGTACCGCACTGTTAATTCTTTGGCAGTCATGGGGCGTGTCACTGACATTACTGCGACGACACAATTCGGCCTGCAACCTGTTTTACCCTAAAGAAGGACGAGAATAGGGGAGGCTAAAGTCTCTCCTTCGCCAGAAGAGGGCGCCCTGGAGATCTCTGTCCTCTCCCTTCGGCTTGGTCGTCGCGAGGCTCACTGTGGGCAGAGACGGAAGAAGATGCTTCTCCTTGCCATTTTGGGTGCATGTGGCTTATTATCTCTATTACTGTCTGCCTGTTGGTGAGAGGGAGGACATTGCCGTGCAGCTATGGTCAGCTAACCCTGGAGCCCTGCCTAGAAATCTGGTGGTGCGCCACCAGGGTGCAGGCAATGTGTCCTCTAGGCAAGTGTTTTAGGCCACCCTTTTTATCTTTGCCCATTGCTTGTCTTAGCTTTGAATTTTTTCTTAACGTTACTGAAATTTGACCCGTTTGAAACACTACTTTAGTTTCAGGCCTTTTTCTAATTACTGTAACCCGCAGGATTGATCTGGGTCTTCTCCAGATGGATATTTTCTTTGGTGTGAACTCATCACGCGTTTTAAACTTTACGTGTTTATTCATTTGTCAACAATTGCTTATGGAGTGTCCATAGGCTGCGAGGTCAACAAATGCTTATGGAGTGTCCTTAGGCCGCAAGGTGCTGGGGATGCGGCAGAGGACAAGCTGGGTCCTGCCCTCAGGTAGCCTTACAGGTAGCCTAGGAGGAAGTTGGCGCCTCTGAGTACATACATCCCAGGCCTAACCTAATTAAGGGGTTAACCATATTAAGGCTGCTTTGTGCTACTTTGTAACTCTCACAGGCAGGGCCTGATACAGTCTCTGGACAGTATAAAAAGCACACAGGTAACCTATCTGGTCACTGGTTTACATTGTCAAAACCATCAAAATGTACACTCAATGTTTATACATTTTTACTTTATGTACATTATACCTAAATAAAGTTGATAAAGATCTGATGTTGACTCCCAGTTACCTCACCACCAACTAGTCAGAAGAATGTCCACAAGTCAATCGTGACCTACTCTTTGAACACTGGAAGACTCCTCACTAACCCCCTTCATGGCAGGACACATAGTCTTGATTAGTCCACTGTGGCCCCCTTTGCCTTTCTGCACTGGTGCACAGAGGCTGAATTTTGGCAACATGAGTAGTGATTTCCTCAGTCCTTGCCCAAAGCCATTTATTCATGAAACTATAAGGAAAAGGACATGAAAACCTTTCAAGGACTGTTGGATACAAGGTGTGAGTTGAGGTACTCAATCTAGGGACCCAAAGCATCCTCATGTAACTCCTTTGTTGAAATGGATGGATAGGGGTCAGGTAATAAATGGAGTTTGGACCCAGTTCTGGCTCCTGGTAGGTCACTGGCTCCACAGACTCACCTGCTGGTCATTTCCCTGGTTCTCAGAGGACTGACTGGAGCAGCTATACTTAGGTACTGGTGATAACCACACCGGTTCTTTGTCCTGTGTGGTAAGGGCTGGTAGAGAAAACCAAGTAGACAACTGAAACCACCTTACACTCCCCAGTGAAGGTTTTAAGTCAAAAACAATACTATACGAGGTGTATGGCAAGTAATAGTGCTCCTCCAAACTGAAATAAGCAGGAATAGTAGTCTTTATCACATGCCTTTTCCATCCATCAGTGTGCTCCCTATAAAAACTAGATTTGTTTTGGAGGATAGCAGTGGGTTACCATAAGCTCAACCAAGCAGTAGCCTCCCAATTACAGATGTGAGCTGGACATGGTATCTTTGCTAGATCAGATTAACATGGCCTTAGATATACAGTTTACCATCAATCTGATGAAGTGAAGTGAAATCATTCAGTCATGTCCAACTCTTTGCGACCCCATGGACTGTAGCCTACTAGGCTCCTCAGTCCATGGGATTTTCCAGGCAAGAGTACTGGAGTGGGTTGCCATTTCCTTCTCCCGAGGATCTTCCCCACCCAGGGATTGAACCCAGGTCTCCCTCAGTGTAGGCAGACGCTTTACCGTCTGAGCCACCAGGGAAGTCTTATCAATCTGATAAGTGTATTCATTTCCATCCTTATCAGAGGACCGAAGCAGCTCACATCCACTAGGACAGGACACAGCATACACTCACAATGTTACCCCGAAGCTATGCTAATCTACCCTTTGCCATTGTTGTGTCCCACTTTCTGCGACCCCATGGCCCTTTGCCATAATATCATCTTTTATTTATTTATTTTTGGCTCTGCTAGGTCTGTGTTGCTGCATGGGCTTTTCTCTAGTTGTGGAGAGCGGAGGCTACTCTAGTTGCAGTTGCAGCCTTCTCATTGAAGTGACTTCTCTTGTCTGGACCACAGGATCTAGGGCATTTGGGCTTTAGTAGTTGTGGTTCCTGGGCTCTAGAGCACAGGGTCAATAGTCTGTGGTGCATGGGTTCAGTTACTCCTCGGCATGTGGGATCTTCAGGGACCAGGGACCGAACCTGTGACTCCTGCACTGACAGGTGCATTCTTTACCACTGAGCCGCCAGTTAAGCCCCCATAATATAATTTTAAGGACATTGGCCATCTGGACATTTTGCAGAAGGTCACACTGCTTATTATGTTGAATGATCAAATGAGTAAGAAGTGGCAAATACTTTGGAAGACTAAGATACATAGATTCCAGAGGGCAGAATAAAAGCTAGATGAAAATTCAGAGGGTTACCACATCAGTGAGGTTTTTAGAAATCCAGTGGCTTGGGGCATGCCCTCCCATCTCCACTGCATTAGAACAAATTATTATCTGCCATCTCCCACAACTAGGAAGAAAGCACGATGTGTGCCAGGCCTTTTGAATTCTGGAGGCAGCACGTTCCATATTTAGAAATACTGCTCTCATTTATTTCCTTCATGACAAGGAACACTTACAGCAGGAACGGGTTGTGTAGCAGATCGAGGCTGAGGTACAGGCATCCCTTACTCGTGGGCAGTGCAGCCAGTGGGCTCCACATGGACACTATGGGACTAGAGTTGTCTGTGGTGAGAAAAGATGCCACGTGGAGGAGAGCAGGCTTGTAGCACAAGGCCCCAGGGCTTGCCCATAGATGCAAATCTACGCCATCTGCATCAGAGAAGCATTCAGAAAAGAGACCATCCTGTGCTAATGGGCCCAGGCAGAGATTACACACCTAACCTGGGACATGAAGTGACCAAGTATCCAGATTTGCCACCAGGAGCTGGGTTCTGTCACATTCACCAAGGCTTAAGGCTGGGAGGGGTCAGCAGCATTCCATCATAAGGTGGAGGTGGTAGGCCTGGGAACAGCCATGAATCAGAGAATATAAGCAAGCTGCATGAGCAGCTGGCCCAGGCTCCTGTGTCAACTACACTTTGTACCAGCGCCTCTGTCTCAGCTCATATGAGTGTGGATTAGCTTTCTATTGCTGCCTAACAGTATTATATAAACTTAGTGGTCTACATTAGTATATACTAATTATTTAATAGTTTCTGTGGGTCAGAGCTTGTGCATGACTTAGCTGGACCCTCTTCTTCAGGTTCTCACAAAACTGTGATCGAGACATCGACGGGCTGTTATATCATCTGAGGATCAACTAAGGGGTGATTCAGTCCCAGCTGCATGTACTTATTGGCAGAATCCAATTCCTGGCCCACTGCCACATTGAGGGGCTTGGTTTCTGGTTGGCTGTTGGAGAGACGCCCCCTTTAGGTCCTTGTCACCTGTTCTTTCCATGTGGCAGCTCATAACATAGTCACTTGCTCCTTCAAAGCAAATGAGTCATGAGGAATGCCTTGCAAGATGGGCTTTACCATCTTTTTTTTTTTTTTAAAGATTTATTTATTTATGGCTCCATTGGGTGTTCATTGCTGCATGTGGGATTTCTCTGATTGTAGTGAGCAGGGGCTGCTCTCTTGCCGTGGTGCATGGGCTTCAAATTGCAGTGGTTTCTTTTGTTGTGGAACATGGGCTTTAGGCACGTGGGCTTCAGTAGGGGTGGTGCACCGACTCTCTTGTTGCTTGGCATGTGGGATCTTCCCAGATCAAGGACCAAACCTGTGTCCCCTGCATTGGCAGGCAGATTTATGACTAGTGAACCACCAGGGAAGCCTGGGCCTTACTATCTTATGTCATGTATTATGTACGGAGTCTCATGGACATCGCATTGCCTTTGCTTTATCCCACTGATGAGAAGCAAGTTGCAGAACTTTCCCACGCTGAAGAGGAGATTACCTGAGAGCGTGAACACCAGGATGCAGGGGTCATGGGGGCCACTCTACAATCTGCCTGCCTCAGACTGCATGGAGGATTCCAGTGACAAGCTGAAAGAGGAGGATAAAAGCTAAGCTTGGCACATGGTCTCCTGGTATGTGAGTACAGACAAAAATGGACCACAGCTGCTCTGCAGCCTCACTCGGGGTGGCTCCTGGAGACTGTAGGAAGGAATATCCTCCTCTAATGACAGCAACAGGCAGTGCATATGGTCATCCACTTTGTGAAGAAAGGGAAGAGGCCTGGGCAAGGATGCCCAGAGACTCATGGGTAGTGGTCATACTTGGCTGGTTGGCCAAAGACTTGAAAGGAGAAAGACGGGGCAATTGGGGATGAAGGTGTCTGGGGTAGGGGGTGTGTGGCACGTGGACCAAAGCAGTGGGCATGGAGTGTGAACATCTTTGTAACATCTGTCAACACCCAGTAGCGAGCATCTCCCCTGGGAGAGGTTCAGTTCAGTTCAGTCACTCAGTTGTATCCGACTCTTTGTGACCCCATGGACTACAGCATACCAGGCTTCCCTGTCCATCACCAACTCCCAGAGCTTGCTCAAACTCACACCCATCCAGTCAGTGATGCCGTCCAGCCATCTCATCCTCTGTCATCCCCTTCTCCTGCCTTCAATCTTTCCCAGCATCAGGGTCTTTTCCAATGAGTCAGTTCTTCACATCAAGTGGCCAAAGTATTGGAGTTTCAGCTTCAGCATCAGTCCTTCCAATGAATATTCAGGACTGATTTCCTTTAGGATGGACTGGTTTGACCTCCTTGCAGCCCGTGGGAAAGGTACTATCAACCAAACAGAATAACTCTTCCAGGTGTCCTCAGCCAGCCCCTGCCCTTGGCCATCCTAGTGCTGGCACAGTAATTTCATGAACAGAGGCCATGGTGCCAGAGATTTGGCTATGCTTGAGTCCAATAGCATGGGCCATTCTAGCTTCTGTACTGTTCAAAGTCCAACCTGCTGTTTACAGAAACCAGTGAGCACTCCTCTCCCCTTAAGCACCATCTCTCAAGGAGACCTACCACCCTTTTTCTCATAAAGACAGAAAATATCACAGAAACAAATTCCTACTCTCTAGATTGTCCTGAATATCTTTTATCCCCAGAGTAATGTTTCTCAGGACCTTCAGAATCACTTGGGCTTGTCACTAGTGAAGATTTCCACCCAACCAACCTACTGAATCTCTAGATATGGTGTCTGGGAATCTGCATTTGTGGAATATGGAGGGCTTAGTCAGTGGCCTTTGACTACAATTCAGTATCCTAACTAAACTTTTCCCAGAAAACAATACAGTTGTTAAGAGATGGGGAAAGAAAATATAAACTTAGGAGTGTCAAATTGAAAAATCACTTCACCATCTTAGTAGGACAAACCCATTTTTCAGTTGCCAATTCAGAAACACAGGGTCCCTGTGAGCCTGGAACTGTGCTCCAGGTTGTGATGGGAATGAAAAACATAAAGTTCAGATAAGAAGGAAGAAGTCTACACACATAAAACCTCAGAATTGGAAGACAGCCCCAGAGGTGTGGTCCTGGCCCCTTCCCTCTTCAGACAGGCAAACAGAGGGTCAGTTTCACACAAGTTTCCAACAGCAGAACCAGGTCCCCTGAGCCTGGCTTACCAAGAAGTTCTGATGAAATGTCACTGCAAGTGATGCCAACAGCAAGGGTTCTAGGAATTCAGAGAGGCCTCCACGCCCTGTGGCTGAGTGAGCTGGAGCAGGGCCTTGGACTGGTCCCTGAGAGGAGATGAGACTCCAGGCAGAACGCAGATTCTGGGGCCTCGGGCATCAGGGGCGGGGGATTCCAAAGGTGTCAGATCAGCAACATCAGGACCTCAGCCCTGTCCAGCACTTTACACAGCGCTCCATCTGTGGTGTTATCACCCCAGCTCATTCCTCCGCTACCCTGCCCCCCTCCGTTTAACCACAGGGGACTGCTGGGCATGATAACTCATGCTCTGGGTGAGGCATCCGGGACCCCAGTGACAACGCAACAGGAAGGGCACTGGGAGCCACTGAGGAATGGGAGACAGGGCCTCTGGAGAGAGCCAGGCAGGAGGGGCCCTGTACCCAGAGGGAGTCATAGTCAGAGAGGCTTTGGGCTGGAAAGAGAAGAGTGGGACCCGATGTGTGGGACACAGCAGGTCAAGGAGGGCAGCAGGCACCGTGGTTTGGGACAACTTCTACACATACTTCCCTTGTGGCCTGACCCCCTGTGACCAGGAGGCCTGGGGACACCAGAATTTCAGGCTCACTGGGGAGGGGCTCTGGCTGCAGGCGGCTTTGCAGGGCAGCGTGGTGCCTGGTATAAGGTCTCTCCCCATCCTGGCAGGGACCTGAGCCTAAGGCAGGAAATCCAAGCCGCAGGCCCACTGTAGCACCTGGACAACTTCTGCCTGTCACATGGGTAACGAAGGTGGACCCAGGCACCTTTGAAAATTACTGAACTGCCTCCAAGGGAGCATGTTCAGTGATGACCTGGAGCCTGGCTTGAGAAGTTCTTGGGTAGAGTGGAAGGAAATGAGGTTGAGAGAGAGGGAGGTAAGCCTCCAGTAGCAGGCTGAGGAGTTCAGCTTTAATACAGGTGAAGACTGGGTGGGGAGCGGGGTGGGTGGAGGGGTGGGGCGGGGCGGGCGCGGGAGGGGGGTGCGGAGAACTGGGACAGCACAGCTGGAACCACACCTGAACATGGAATGTGATCACCGACCCAGGGGTATGTAAGTCTGCCCCACCAGCATACACAGTTTGGGATCATCGATATTCTCTTTTGGTGCACGTAGGTAAGAATAGAGAATGGTGGGCCCACTGGTATTGCTTAGTTCAGTATTAACAGAGCTAACTGTCACAACTTAGATGGGCCTAGAATCAAGACCTGCAAGGAACACAGCAGGTGGGCTGAGAAGTGGGAGAGGGTGCCAGGACCAAGTGATCTAGGACTGCAAAATGTCTTCTGATGTATGAGAGCAAGAAAAGCTTAAATACATACTTTCATATACATTTAAGTACATGGGTATAATGTTTTATGTGTGTGGTGGCCTTATCCCTTTAATATTTGGTTACCCAACTGTGTGGGTGTAAAATAAAACAGGCTTCAATCTGAGTGCTGATTTTTTTTTCCTTTTAGTCGGAAATCAGCTTCTACATGAAACATGCAAAAAAATCTCTGGCTTGAGTAAATTTTATTTTTATCTTTAAAAGAAGTATCATATTTTGAAAGTTTGTGTTGATTGATTATCTTAGCTCACTGGAAGGTACTTTTGATTTTTATGAGAACGGTACCAATCCCCTCTCAGTGGTTATTAGTAACTCTGATTTCTCTTGGTTCTAGACTGTTTGAAAAGGAAATACACACTTCAGAGATTTACTGGTCTAAATGTAGGTCTAAATTCGGATTCACACAGCAAAACTCTGCAAAAGGTCCTGATCCAGCCTAGTAACCTATGCTAGTCCTGAGAGCCCTCCTTTCCTGAAATCTAAGCCCAGCTCTGCTCCTTTGAACAAGTTACCTAATCTCAATGTGTCTTAAATTCTTAATCTTTAAAAAATTTTTTTAAATTAATTTATTTTTTAATTGAGAGATAATTACTTTACAGAATTGTGTTGGTTTCTGCCAAACATCAACATGAATCAGCCAGAGGTATACACATGTCCCTCCCTCTTGAACTTCCCTCCCATCTAGGTTGTTACAGAGCCCAGTTTGAGTTCCCAACTTTACAAAGGGAGGTTACACCTTGTAGTCTCCCTGTGGAGATTCAGTGAGATGGAGCTCCTAGCACAGCACGTGGCTCAGGGGCTTCCATTCACATTAGCACAGTGGTACTATCCAATACTTCAAAGGCAGGGGAGAAAGTTCTGGGGCTTCTTTAAGGCAGCTCTAGCCACCCCCACCCCCCCAAATCAAAAATAACTTGTTGTTCAGTTGCCCAGCCGGGTCTGACTCTGCAATCCTATGGACTGTAACCTGCCGGCCTCCTCTGTCCATGGAATTCTCCAGGCAAGAATATTGGGTTGCCACTTCCTTCTCCAATGACTCTGTTGATACACTAGAAATTGTCCTAAATTTTGCATATACAATGCTTACCTCTCTTTTTCATTAGACAAAAGAAAATTCTGGAACCAAAACAAAATACAAAAATACAGTTTAACCATTTAAAATCTGTGCAGGTGGAGAAGGAAATGGCAACCCACTCCAGTATTCTTGCCTGGAAAAATCCATGGACAGAGGAGTCTGGCGGGCTGAAGTCCATGGGATTACATGACTGAGCATGTGTGCACGAGGGTGGAGGAAGATGGGTTGGTAGCAATAAAGTGGTAGAACTAAAAAAAAAAATTAAAAAAAAAAAAAAATCTGTGCAGGAAGAGCTGCTGCCCAACCAGTAGAATCCAGAGTGGTTCCATTCTGCCATCTGGTGGACTGAGGGAAAAGAGACATTTAGAGCAAAATAATTGCGGTTCAAGTTTATCATCTGAAATTTACCGCAAGTTTTTTTTTTTTAAACTATGAAACATTATTGAAGGTTTATAGCCTGCCAGAGGTGTGTTGAAATTTTATAGGTATTTGGCTTATTTACCTCATTTACATTTTACCTCATTACATATTACCTCATTTACATTTATCTCATGAATTAAGTTCCATATTTAGTTCCTCTTTTAGAAATTAGGTAAGAGAGGAATAGAGAGGTAAAGGAACTTGCCCCAAATTATACAGCTAAGAAGTAGAAGTAGAATTTAAAAAGTGTCCTCTGAATAGTATAACTTAAACTCTCCTCTTAACTTAAACTTATTAATAAGTTCAATTAACTTTTAAAATGCACAATAACAATCCAGTGTTCTAAACATTAAGCCCTAAAACTAAATTCCTCAAAATGTTTATATTTACATGCTATGAGTTCTGAAGACTGTCTGTGGAAGAAGAGAATGCTCTCAAGTTCTTACTGTGAATTTTTCTGGCCCACCTTTCCCATCTATATGACCCATTTCAGCAGAGCACTCTGCATTTATTCTGTCACACAGACTGGGAGTAGCCCAGGGCCTCTGAGGGTTATGTCTTCCCCCAATACTGAGTGAAATCAGTGGGGTAATAAAATAATTCCATTCATGTAAAAAAAGTACACTAACATAAAATGTTGGTGTAACCAAGATAGGTATTTGTCAGGGCCTGTGTGTTTGAATTAGTTTTTTTGCTGGTGTATGAGTGCACACATTTTCTGTTTTTATTTCTAAAGTCATTTCCTTGGGTGTTCATGAGGATTTCCATTTTGACTGGGATGAAGACGCTGGCAGCCCCACAAAGTTAGTGCCAGCAGCTTACCTGAAGTGACCAACGGTGTTCTGAGACTGTTTTTCACTCTGGTTACTAATATTAGCAGGTGCTATTTGTTGAGCTTCTTTGATGAGTCAGGGACTGTTCTTGATGGATATACATAATGCTAATCTTTCCACTAAACCTCTAAAGTAGTTACTGCTATCTTCACTTTGGATGAAAACTGATGCTTGTCACCACCCACCCCCCACCTCCATGAGCAAATCCTGATGGTGCCCAGGGCTTGACTACAGTGAATAATCACTGATTGGCTGGTTGGCCCTTTCAAGTCAGTTTACTTCCCCTGGAAAATGAGAAGCTCTGACTAAGAGATCTCCTCTAAGATTTTGCCTGATTGTAAGAATTCCTCTGCAAGGAGCTGTGGGGGTCTCAGAAGTGAAAAGATTTTGTCCCTGCCACCAAGTAGTCCAGGGCCCCATGAATCGCTGAGGCCACACACAGAGTAGGATGTAGTGTAAGAGCAGATGGTTTTGAAAGGACATCACAGCAGGCATCTGTGTGACCTTCCACCACCTCCCACCGAACCCCTTTCTCTACTCTATCCTTGTCTTCTTTCTCTGTTCTTTGTTTCATGTGTCCTTACCACGTCTTTTCTAACTCCTTTTTCTTTTCTTTCTCCCTCTGCCTTGCCCTAGAAAGGTGTTTTTCTAACGGTGGGTTTTAACCCATTAGTAGGTCACAAAATCAACTCAGTAGGTCTGAACCAGCATTAATAAAAATGAATTAACACAATACAAACTATTAAAGGGTATTAATCACAGTGAAGGTAATATGTGAAACATGTCAGTGTGTCTGTCTGCATGTGTGTGTACACTGTGTCAAGATGCAAACTTTACGTATTTTATGACATTAGGAAAACCCTGCTCTAGACTAAAACAGGAGCTCCTACCCTCACCTGTGGTTCCAGGAGCCGAGGAGCCCGTGTCCCCAACAGGGAGGTGGCATCTGGGTCTTGACACTGCTTGGAGGATTGGTCATCAGCTCCAGCAAATCTTACCTGGAGGCAAGGGATGGCCCAGATGACCCTATAATAATGCAGTCAGTGCTGGGCCAAGTATTCGAGGGCCCCTGGGCTCAGCTGAAACCCCCGCCCCTCACCCATCCTGCAGGGCTGGCAGCAGAGAGGGGACTGGAGCCCCAGCAGGTCATCATGTCACCCCAGGAGCAGCTTACCCCAAGGAATGGCTGGAACTTGTCCTCAGTGCTTTCAGTTCCCTTATTTCCCCCTATGTTCTATCCCTGGGACACGGGCAGCCAGCTTCCCAGGAGCTGGAATTAAACCAGGCTGTGCCCTTGCATCCCCAGCGGGTACCTCTAGGGTCCCTGACACCTGGCATTGTCTGGGGCACTTAGGCCATGGCCCCTGGAGATGCAGCTCTGCTTCACACAGGGGTGGTCGAGGGCACGGCTGCTCTGCTTCTCCCTAATAACCTTCCAGCAAGACCACCATCCCTCTGTCCTCACTGTTTGCCCCTGGTCTAAGGCACCCAGGCTGGATGATTGCCCTAAAGAAGCATCTCTGGGGGTTCCTGTGAATTCTCCGAAGTTACATCAGGAGGAAGGCAGTGGGAGGCACCTCCCAGGGCCAGGCTCTCCTCTGCTCCCCCCACCGCCTCCCAGGAGCCAGAATTAAACCAGGTTGTGCCCTTGCATCGGGCAGGGTTTCTGGATGCTGCCCCGCTGCTTCCCGTGTTGCTTGCACAGCCCTCACTGCCCTGCTCTGGGGAGGACACTGGGCCCCAGGACACAGTTTGGGGGGCCTCCCACTTGCTCGCTGCTTGCTCCCAGAGATACTGTGCCCCACCCCACCCCACCCCAACTGCAGGCTCCTTCCACTCCCTCTCCTCTGCCAGTCCTCTGCCCAGAAGAGGGCCTCACCCCAAAGCCCTCCCCCTGAATTCTCACCTGAACTAAAAACTCTCTCATGCACTCAGATTCCTGAGGGATCTGGGACTCAGCTGATGCTCAACCTGGGGCTCTCTCTGCAGATGTTCGCCTCCCTTACCTGATCTGGGAGCCTGCGCCATGTATATGATGTGGGGTCGCTTCCAGCTGTGTGTTTACAGGCCAGCGGAACTAGACCAAGTGATAATTCCTCTCTCATCTCAGTTTCTCAGCTGTAAAATGGGGCTAAGGTCCTTAGAATTGTGTGAGACTTCTCTTTTAACAAATAGCTGACATCCTAGTAGGCACACAGTAGGCTCCTATTTGGTGGGGGTGGCTGTTTTCTGCAGTATCTTTAACAACAGCTTGTCTGTAACAGGACAGCCACAGTGGTGTGGCTAATTGGTTAATTAGCCAATTCTTTGACAAGAGAGGCAAGGTGTTTTCCTCCCTCTGATTTTCCTTCGGGGGGCCGGGGGGAGAGCAGTGACTTTTGGCAGAGGCCGCCAAGGAGATGGGAAATGGGCAGTCATCAGGGACGAGATGGAGGGAAGCAGGGCGGGAAGGAGGGACAGCAGGAAGATCGTCAAGCGCAAAAAGACAGTTTTTTCCTGAGGACAGGGAGGTAGGGCTATGAGCACCACGTGGACACTTCTTCTCAAAGAATTCTGAGTTGGAAAACGGAATATGGAGATCACAGACCCCCACCAGCCAAGGTGAAGCTGTCTGCTTTTCCAGCAGAGGGTGTGCGGGCGCAGGAAGGGGACCTGAGGCTGAGAACGGACACTCACTCCAGACCCCGAGCCGCCCGCGGCCGCCTGCATTCCGGGGAGCCGCTGCTTTGGGTGCGAAGGCCGGCCCGCACTGGAGCAGAAGCGGCAGAGGGGCCTGCGAGCCCGCGGATCCGCAGTCCCGCGCGCGCGACTGGACCGTCTTCCCGGAGCCTGAGGAGCGAGCGGTCCAGTTCGACGCCGGTCCACTCCTCCTGGGAGGCTCAGCCCAGCCTGGGAGGAACCCGAACTGGCACCCGGGGGCAGCAGACCAGCCCGAGGGACAGTTTGTTGTTGTTTTTTTCCCTCATTTCTATTTAGTTCTTTGTTGCAGTTGTTTAGTGGCTCAGTCGTGTCCGACTCTTTTGCGACCCCATGGACTGTAGCCCGCTAGACTCCTCTGTCCATGGGATTCTCCAGGCAAGAATACTGGAGTGGGTTCCCATGCCTTCCTCCAGCAGGGATCAAACCCTGTGTCTCCTGCATTGACAGGCCCGTTCTTTACCACCTAGGAAGCCCATTTACTTCTTTAGCTTTCTAGTTATTTGATTTTGTAGTTTTCATCTTATTTTCAAACTTATTTTTTTTCCAAAGGTCATTTTCAGTTACTTATCTTCAATTATTTTTGAATTAGCTTTGATAATTATTTATTAATACATAAAATTATTTATTTTTAGACAGTGTCTGAGTTATTTTTCAGTTTCTCTTCATTTATTGTAGTTTTGAATTATTTTTAGTTTTTTAAATCTATTTTTATTTACTTTTGACATATGTAGTGTGGTTTTATGTTTGAATGATTTAGTTTTTATTTTTGAATTATTTATTTTCAAATAAATTTAATTTTATTAGACTTAATTTCAGTTTTTTTAAATTTTCTCAAAAATTTGTCGTACGTTTTCACCTATTTAGTTTTAAGTTATCTTCAGAGCTATTAATTGTCAACTCCTTAACTTTTTAAATTAAAATTCTTTCTGTTCTTTATTTTTACTTAATTGATTTTAAAATTTATTTATTTTTAAAATTATTTAGCTTTAGAGTTACTGTCAGAGTCCAATCTGATAGAGACTCCCTACTGGCTATAATAGAAAAAAATTTAATACATTTAATATAAAGAATTTTTACTCAGCTATTGGAAAATAAAAAAGCAAAACAAAAAAATACTGGAGTATGGTAGAAAATTTAACTGCAAGAAGCAGCCACTAGCCCAAAGGCTCAGGGCGAACAGGTAAGAGGTTGGGGGCCCCACGTGGCTAGGGGTAGCCCTCTGAGGGGGCATCACTGCCCAGTGGGACAGGTGCCCCAGGGACTCGGAGACAGGCCTGGGAACTGGATTCAGCTGGTGCTGGAGGAAGGGGTGTGATGAGGCTGGTTAGTGAAGTGTTGGGGAAATGGTAAACCTCAGGTCCTGGAACTGTCTAGGGCTCTCGGGGTGGAGGCCAGCTGCTAGGGCAATACTGAAGGGAACCCAGGCACCCAAGGAAGAACACATCCCTCTCCCCTCCGCCAACCTCCGCTCCTCAGCACTGTTGTCAGAGGCTGACTTGGGAGCAGCTGGCAAAGGTGGTGAATGGCCCCAACCACAAAGCAGAGAGCAGAGGGTAGGTGGAGAGCTGAGCGATTGTGGCTACTAACCAGCACCCTGAGCTCTGGAGTTGTTTGGTTTTAGAGGCAGTTTTGCATTTAGTCATCAATAGTTTGGGAATTGTTAGGGTGCTTTGATTTTCACTGTTCACTGGATGAGCCATCTGGCTGAGTCTTCGGTCGCCTGATTTGTTCATGGAATGGATTGGGTCAGGAGGCAGCTGGGGAGTGTCTCCCATGAGACTCAGGAATATCACTGTAGAATTCAAGAAAATAGAAATAGTGTGTTCACAAAGAAGCCCTTTGACTGTGGCCAGAAAAGGGCAGGGACTAAGGGACAGACCTTCAGAGAGGGGCTCCTAGGCACAGTTATTCAGTAGAGTGTTTGAAATTTTTCAGAAGGTTAAACTATGATTGTCAATTCACCCTCTCATGCTCCCTTTCCTAACAACAAAGTATCTGTCTTGGTAGAGTGTGTTTCAAATTGGTTGGATACAATATTTATTATTTGCACACTAAAACAAAGTTCTTATTTCCTTCTACCTGCAGTATTTCCCAACCCACATTGTTCCATTTTGACCATAAGAATATTTATTTATTTACGTATGTATTCACTCATTTAATTCAATGCCTATTTCCTGGGTACCCCCATACTAAGAAAGGTGCTGGCAACCAGGAGAGACCAGGGAGGGATGAAGATGAGTGAGAAACTCTCAGTCTGGTTGGGGGAGATGGATGTGGAAACAGATCATCGTGACATGGTACGACAAATACTGTGGGGACACAGAACCTTGCCACTTCCTCTTCTTGATGCAGTCAAGGAAGGGGTGAGCTGAGTCTTCTGGAGCAAGCATTTTCTCCAAGTGGAGAGGAAAGAGGGACATCTGTGCACAGGCACAGAAGAGCGATGTATACACAGCAGGGAGGATGTATTGGCCGCGACCATTGTGCCATAGCGTTCAGAAAGGCACTACCATTAAAGGCTGGCCCTGGTGCTTGACAAATCTGGCCTCCTTTGGTCCTCATAGCCAGTGTGCATGAGGCTAGGAGGCAACACCAGCCGTCAGTGCTCTTCCTGACCTGACTGTTCCAACCACAGTTTAGAAGACCATCTGATTTGCCATATCTGGAATTCTCCAGCCTCTTCCTGGCTGTGTCCCTGATCCTTTCACTCCTTCCTACTTAACCCTTGGAGGTGAGTCCTTCCCCCTCCACCTTCTGATTGCTGCTTTGTAAACTGCAGGGAAGAAGGACGGTTAGGCCAGCCAGCTGTGAAGTGCAGTTGGAGAGGAAGCAGAGCAGAGCAAAGGAGCTCTGCAGCCGGATTTCTCAGGGGAGTTCTGCAGACCAAGATGATGGGAGTGGGATCTTGGCAAACCAATCCTAACATCTTCCACCTGCATTCAGAAACCCTTGAAAGGTTGCACAGATTCCTTCCCCAAAGGGAGGGGGAAAACCCTGTTTTAGATCCAATTCAAGCTTGTGGGTCAACAGATTGGGTTTTTTCTAAGCACTCAGAGCCCATTGCTGCGTTAACAACATTGGACATGTGTAATCTGCCAAGTCAATCTACCTGGTCAAAAGACAGTGTAGTCTAGCATAATGTACAATGGCATATTTTCACTTTTTTTAATAACATAAATTCACAGAGTCTGTCTTGAACATCTAGATTTCCCAGTGGACTTCTCTGCTTTCATCTGTCCAATTATCTTGTCAACCACACTAATAGATTTCTCAATGAGAGTAAGTAAGAACTACATTTGGACAGAGGAATTCTCAGGATTCTGACTAGTAGCCTCAGGAAACACATTGCTTGCATGCATGCATGCTCGGTCACTCAGTTGTGTCTGACTCTTTCTGACACCATGGACTGTAGCCGGCCAAGCTCCTCTGTCCATGGGATTTTCCAGGCACAAATACTGGAGTGGGTTGCCGTTTCATCCTCCAGGGGAACTTCCTGACCCAGGCATCAGACCCGCGTCTCCTGTGTCTCTTGCATGGGCAGGTGGATTCTTTGCCGCTGAGCAACCTGGGAAGCCCAAACACATTACTTGGATTCCCTTAAATGCATTCGACCATCTGTTGGCTAGTTGTCCACTATGGAAACAGCCCGAAACTCTATCATTCTTTTGGATCTCAGCCATTTTATAAATTTACAAAAATGGCCACACTTGATGGCACTGGAAGAATGTGAAGTGCTCAAAGCTCTCAGTCCTCTCAGAAAGAACCTCTCCACAAATCTGTCATAGACTGGCTGCCAGGGGAGCCATTTAAATACCAGTCACCACTGCTGATGTTCCGAGGATGCTGCCCTCAGGTGCTCTGGGACAGGTCCATTCTGTCCTCCCGCTGATCCCCATGGGCCCTGAGTACTCTTCTTCAGGGGCTTTTTCAAAGTAGCCTCCCAGGTCACCCAAGCTACTGAATGAATTGGTTGCAGAACCTTTTTCAAGCCCTTTGAAAGTAAGACCAAAAACAACAACAAAAAAGATACTCCTCTGTGGGTAAAACTTCTGTCATCTTTCCATTTGATTAGGTTAGAAAGATTACAGAACAATGAGATCAAAATCTCCTAAACTTTTTTTCCCCTAAAACTTTTGAAAAAAATTATTCATATTCTTTATGATTTTATAATGTTGCCTGTGGGCCCTAGAGATAACATACTCTGACTAAAGTAGTTAGACTAAAGGCAGCCTTGATTCTGGAAAATTTGGTAGTGTTCTGAATTCCTACTAACACTAGCCATGCATTATGCAATATTTAGAGGAAATAGAAATCATGTAAGTCAGCATTTTCCAGATGTTTTTCAGAAACAGCAAGAGAATACAAGAGATCAGCAGTTTTCTTCCTCAAGTTGCAATATACAGGAGAAAAGGAAACATTTATCCAGGTGCAGAGAAGTCCTGTAGATGGGAAACCTGCATACTTTTAGCACACGCTTTATTTCCCAGACTTTGCAAACAGTTTTCTTTGTGGGATATCATAGGCCAAGTAGAATAGTAAGCTGCTGCAACAACAACCCAACAATATAATGACTTGATAGGTTTATTTCTATCTCAGGTAACAGTCCAGGGCAGGTAGGAAGACTGTTCTGTTCCACACAGTCATTCAGGACTCGCAGGTTTCTTTTCTCTGGTTTTTCCACCATCCCCTAGAACATCGTCTTTTCCTGTATGATCAAAACTGGGTCCTGGGCCTCTAGTTAATAATATGTGTTGTGTACTTGGAAGTTGCTCAGAGTAGATCTTAAACATTTTCACCACACACACACAAAAATAGTTAACTCTGGTGAAGGAGGTGTTAATTATCTTGATAACCATTTCACAGTGCATGCACATACATGTATCAAATCATCAGATTGTATACTTTAAATATATATGATCATATTTTTCAATAATTCCTCAATAAACTTGGGGGAAAAGTGATATGTAGTTCTAAAAAAAAAAAACCCTAAAAAAACTGGGTCACAGGCATATCTGCACTCCTGTTCACTGTTAGGGAAGAAATTGAAGAATCACAGGTGTAATATTTCAAGATTCAGCCAGGAGTAGCTGAGTCCCTAATATTCTACGGGTGAAAATTTTGTCATATGCTAACTCCTAGCTTTAAGGGATGGTAGGAATTATAGTCCCTATTAATGGAGGCCATTTCCCAGCTGCTGCTGCTGCTAAATCGCTTCAGTCGTGTCCAACTCTGTGCAACCCCATAGACGGCAGCCACTAGGCCGTTAATATGTAGCGTGGTCATCCAACCAGCCTGTAGTGAAGCAGAGACTGGAATTCAGGTTTCCCAGCTCCAGGTCCAGAGTCCTCATTGCTGCTTTCCTAATTGTCTGCTTCTTCCGCCTACAATTCTGGACTCAGCCAACGTATATGGAGTCCTCTTGTATGCTGAGTTCCATGTCAGAATACGGGGTTGAAAAGTTTTTTTAAATACAGTCTCCCAATTACATGTTTACTCAAATATCAAGCTTCATAACTTTCAGATATGACCTTAATACTTATATCTTAAAGCTTTGCATCATGCTGTTTTCATTGGCCAAGAGGATACTTTCTCCTGATGAGGAATAAACACACACAATGATCAGTATAGAGAATCCTGAAATATCCCCTCCATGCATTTGAAAACTGACTATATGAAAAAAAAATTTAACATTAGAATGTAAAAGATAAATATGTATTAAAATGGGTGCTGGGTTCACTAAGAATGCAAAAAAGAAAAAAAAAGCTACATTTTACCTTATTTTTTAAAACATGAGTTGCTAATGCAGTACTCTAAAGCTGAGCATCAGTTTTTCTTTCAGTTGAACCAGGATAACCCATATGACCCTGCTCAGCCTGGAAAGCCCCCACTTAGGTACATGTAAATAATGGACCAGTTAGAGACTGCCAGATGTACTGGAAAGTCAATCAGAAAGTTTCCCCCACTCTCGAAAATCTCACCCTGCCAGAACTAGAAAATCTCACCCTAAAAGAACTCTCACCAAAGACTGTCTTAGGACTTCATCCTCCTTTCAACTAATAGAGAATTTTGGAGTGAGGAGGGGTCCAAGGATACAGGCTCTCAAACATAGGAACCGAGGGCTGCTTATTTGAACTGGCCTCCTTGCTGGTGAAAGTGGCTTGCTGTTAGTCCAAAGAATGAATGACAAAACCAGAGTCTTATATTTGTATCTGAGTTTGCCTTGGATAAAGTGCAATTGTAGTCAAGTCTTTGGAAGAGATAAAGGAATGAAAAACTTTTTTTTGGTCATTTCTAGGAATTGGGGAATGGAGTGGGAGGAAGACCACAGGGTATGTTTCTTCTGTGTCTTGATTATACTGATTTATTTTAATTAAGATTATTTTTTAAAAAATCACAATTAAGCAAAAATATATGCAATACTTAAACATACTTATGGGAGGGAGAGATCACATGACCTGCTATTTTCAGTATCCTGGTTCCCATGCTGACAGGGGATTGAATGGTAGCCATGACATACCCTGGAGGAAAGGATCACATGTATTAGATTATTTTACTTTAGATAGTAACAGTTCAATCCTGGGAAAAAGACTAGCCTCAAGGCATCTCTGGCTGAATGTTTTCCAGTCTCAGACTCTAAACCAGTATTCCACAGAGTTGTCTTTCCACACGTTGGCCCTTGCGTAGTGAATGGCAGATTTCCCTGAGGCCTCAAAAATGATAGGCTTGCACAATGCTCCTGTCTGACAGCCAGACAAGCACAGTAGCCATGCGATTTGCGGGCTAAAGTCATTCCATGTTGTGCAATCATTTAACCTGGCTGTAAACAGCTATATTCCCATAAGATTGGAAGAGAGTATTTTTTATGCCATACCCAAAGCTACCCTGAAGTAAGTGCATGAATCTTAGTATCTTATAGTCCATCAGGAGGGGTGAGAGCAGGTCCTGGAAAGCATACGGGTTTTGAAGCCAGATAGATTGGGTTCCAATCTTGTACAAACTCTGGTTCCAAGATTGTACAAATCTGGACAAATCGCTTAAACTCACTGAACTGGACACTTGATTTGTAAACTAGGAGATAGAGTTATCTCCAAGGAGAAGATTAAATAGAATCATTCCCTGATTTTCCATTCAGCATTTATCATTGCCCAGCTTATACCAGGTCTTATTCTCAGGGCTTGAGGGTAAAACATTGAACAGGCAAGGCAGCTGCTTTCATGAAGTCTGCAGTCTAGTATCGGAGAAGGCAATGGCAACCCACTCCAGTACTCTTGCCTGGAAAATCCCATGGAGAGACAGAGAGTAATAAAAACCCAAAATAAATCAGAGATGCCACAATAAAAGTAAAATACTGGAGTAATTGAGCGTTGCTGCGGTTTTTCTATGTTTTCTCCTCAGTCCTGCTTATCTAGTAAACTAGAACTTCAGTTTCATAAGCCTCTTACCTAAGCCAGTAGGCCTTTGGGGAGAGACAGTCATGACTTTAATCTCAAAGGCCTGATGTGACTCCTCTCGAAATATTTGCATATTAGTAGGAGGCTAGGCTTTAGATCAGGGCTTCCATGGTGGCTCAGCAGGTAAAGAATCTGCCTGCCAATGCAGGAGACATGGTTTTGATCCCAGGGTCAGGAAGATGCCCTGGAGGAGGACATGGCAACCCATTCCAGTATTCTTGCCTGGAAAATTCCATGGACAGAGGAGCCTGACAGGCTACAGTTCATGGGGTTTCAAAGAATTGGATGTGACTGAAGTGACTGAGCACAACACAGCACAAGACTTAGATCAGACTTTTACTTGACTTTGCTGGGGGCTTTTAGGCTCTGTGTGGGCAGCAGAGGTGGTATTTAGGGGCAAGCAAATACTTGCCCACCCTCTGCCTGAGGACATTCTGCTTCTGAATGTCTGCAGAAATTATTGCTGGGATCCTGAGCCCTTGCTGGGTTCGTGATTTAATGTATCAGAATTTGTGGCTTGCAGGAAGTGGCGCTGAACCTGTCCTTCAAAAACAGAGTGTGGCTTTGCCAGGACAGGGTTTGAGGTGATGAACACTACCACTTTAAATCTAAGCCTTCTAGGAATACCTCTGTGCCTTAGTACCACTCCAGGCTGCTCCCAGCCCGGGGGAGGGTTCCCCAGTAGATGGGTACAGGCTTAGGCGCTGGCAAAATGGGGACTCACACACATGTGAAAAGTTAGTTTTCAAAAGCTTACCTAGAATTTTGGAACCAGAAAATCCATGAAAGATGGTAATCTCTCCTGCACGTGCTAAGTGGCTTCAGTCGTATCGTACACTTCGTGACCCTATGAACTGTAGCCCACCAGTCTCCTCGGTCCGTGGGATTCTACTGGCAAGAATAATGGGGTGAATTGCCATGCCCTCCTCCAGGAGATCTTCCTGACCCAGGGATTGAGCCCATGTCTCTTGTGTCTTCTGTGTTGGCATAAAGTGGTTCTTTACCACTTGCACCACCTGAGAAGCCCAATCTCTCCTAGTTAGTATATATTTTCTGATATATTGAATTTGAATCACATACAGGTGGGGGCTTCAAAATCATTTGGAATCCAGGGCCTTTAATAATCTTACTATGGCTCAGCCTCACACCACCCCAGAAATGTCCCCTCACCTCAGTCCTCAAAATTAACATGCAAAATCTTTCCCTAGTCTGGGGTTCAGGCCAGAAAGGAAAGGATGTATTGTGTTTCTTGCTATCCTGGGGTTCCCTGTCATGCAGAGTGAGTGAGAGCTGATGGTGTTAACTGGTGCCCCAGACCACCAGGCAATTCATTTTACATAAAGAAATACCTTGTTTTCCCGCTTCTGATCTTGACCCTTGGCCCCGTCTTCTGTCGCTGTTGTAAGAGGCAAAATTAAGGGCCAAAGTCTGGAGACATAAGTGTGATGACTGCAGCTCTACTTGGCATCCCAAGCCCAAGTTGGGTTGCACCAGGTTCCCTGGGGTGGCAACCCAAGGGAGCTGCCAGGGGCACGTGTCTACCCATTGGTCTCTGGCCGTCGCTGTGCTGGCCAATGGGAAGGGACAGCAGTGAGGCGGGGACTGCTCGCCCCCATGAGTACCGGGCTGCTGAAGCTGGGCCATCGCCTCCTACTTCCACCCTGACTGAAGTCTGTGGCTCTGATTCCACACCTGAGGGTAAGGACAACTGATTCAAGTTCTAGGCTGGAGATGAAGGCTCTTTACCATGGAACCTTTGGCTGGGCTGTGCCCAGGCTACCCTATTAGCAGGGTGGGAGGGATACAGGCAAAACCCTGGCCAGGGCAGCACTGGTGGAGGCCGACAAGCCTTGGGCTTCTGCCTCGATTTTCCTAGAGCTTGAAGAGAAAAGGGACTTGCCTCTGGTCAAAATGTCTGGGACCATCCTGAATTTTGTCCAGTTCACTCTGTGGTAAAGATGCTTAACCAAAGAGAAGGTTGGGGTCAGTGACGTGGGAGGGATGGTCCAGCAATAAAGTTCAATTATATGAGAGGAGAAGATGATACATCACTTCTCAGTTGACCAAGTAGGGCAGAGAAAGAAGCACACGAAGAGGCAGCTTGGGAAACGCCTGAGCTCCGACCTCAGACTGAGTTTAGAGTCCAACTCTGCCACTGGAGTCTACTCAGCAGTATTTATTGAGCAGATTTTACAGGTCAGACCCTGGGTGTGGTTTGTGAGATACAAAGATGGATGAGGCATGGTCATTATCTATAAAATTTGGGGGATGTCTGTAAACACGTGGTTATCTACACCATTGTGGGGATATCTCACAGGATGATGGAGAGGTTCAAAAGAGGTAAGGTGAGCAAGCAGCCTGGCATCTACTGGGAACTTATGAAAAATCTTTTTTGTAGCAGACAGCTTCTGACAGAAACAACGATCTGTCTGGCCTTTGCCAAGCCCAATCCCGCCTGCCCTGGGGAGTGCTGCACTTGAGGCATCCTGGTTGTTTCTAGCCATAGATGCAGAGGCTGGAGTGGAAGGGATTTTAGAGGTCAGGCTGGCCTTGTGTGTTTGGGGATGCAGGTCCCTGGTCTGGAGAGACTCTGGTGTTCAGATCAAGCCTCAGGAGGGGTGCAACCACCTCACTCCTGGGGATTCCTGTCCTTAGGGGTAAGGTCAGCTCCTCCTGACAAGGTTGGGAACAGGGGGGACTTGATGCTGGCAGAGTGTGTCCAAAGGAGCATGAGGGTGCCAGCTTTGTTCTTGAAGATGAGCAGTGGGAAGGGAGCCCGAAGCTTAATTGGCTGTTCTTGTTTCCTTCCCTTCTTTCTTGAGGATTTGTAAAGAGGGACAGAGGACTGGCTTCTTGTCGTTTCTAAGGTGGCTGCAGGGACAGACTTCTTACTCCCTGTCAAGCTCGGGGACCAGGGGCTGCAGACCCTTGGATGAGGTTGGGAGACAGAAGCTTTGGAGACTAGAATATTTAATTAGGAATTCTTCATGTGGAGAGACTAGTCCCAAACGTGTGTGTGTGTGTGTGTGTGTGTGTGTGTGTGTGAAAGAGAGAGAGAGAGATGAGTGTGTATGTGTATGTGAGTGTGTGTATGTATGTGCGGGGGGTGGGCACAAGGATGCTGAGTGAAAGCTTTCGGGTCACCCTCCTGGGTGGGAGGCAGAGCCTAGCTGATTTCTGGTTCTTCCATTTATCATTAGATTGCACCAGGTGAAATTGCCAATATTTTGCACCAGGTGAAATTGCACGAGGTGAAATTGCACCAGGTGAAATTGCCATTTTTTGACCTTTAAAGACAGCAATCTCATTTAATTCAGCCCAAGAGTTGCATGCTGTTAAGCCAGCATCTTGGTCTCTTCAAACCTCTGATTCCTCTATAGAGTGGAGTCAAAAACAGCACTAATGAGGAGGATTAAATGAACTATAGTTTAAAACTGCCTTAAGCAATTTATACTGCAAAGTACTCTTACTAATTTCAAAGTGTTCTCATGTTCCTCATTGTACATGAATTCATTTAGCAGAGTAAGAAACTGAGTCTGAGACGCCTTTTTTGAGGCAGTCGTAAGGTGATGGCATCTCTCAGGGATCTTCTCCTTAATCTCTCAGTTTCCCCATCTCTGAAGTTGGGGATATTTTCTTTGCTTCATGGAGTAAAGATTGAAACAAATAACAAATGGCATAGTGATGGGAGGTGCTACTGTGGGAGCTGGTTTCTATGAAACAAAGTGAAGCAACCCAGTCATGTCTGACTCTTTGCGACCCCATGGGCTGTAGCCTACCACACTCCTCCGTCCATGGGATTTTCCAGGCAAGAGTACTGGAGTGGGTTGCCATTTTGTTCTCCAGAGGATCTTCCTGATCCAGGGATTGAACCTGGGTCTCCCACATTGTAGGCAGACACTTTACTGTCTGAGCCACCAAGGAAATCCTATGAGGATCTAACAATGCATCCCTTCCTCCCCCTTAGCCTCTCATTTGTACAAGCAGGGCAGGGGTGAGATGATTTCTGGGGTCCCTTTCAGTTTTCTTGGACTCTGCAATCTGTACTTTAATGCCCTTTCCTGCTGGAGGAGTTGGCATCGGCTTTGGTGACCTCTCTCCCCCATCTTACTCTGTCTCCTACCAGTCCCAGAGGAGACCCCATCATTGCATTTCACAAGATTCTGCTGTTGTTGCTGAAATTCCAGCAGGTCAAAGTGGAATTTCTCATACACTTAAATGAAAATGAGAGACTGTAATATGGACCTTTAGGATTCAGACAGCATCATGGTCCATCCCCTTGTATAATTTTGAAAGCAAGCTTATCCATACCTGTACACAGTGCACCATGAAAGCTAGTGCAGTAGAAAGAACCCAGGCTTTGGATTTCAAAGTGCACCTCTCCACACTTCCATTGGGTTGGCAAAAAGTTCATTTAGATTTGGAAAAACTCGAATGAAATTTTTGGCCAATACTTCTTATCCTCGAGCGGAAGTTACTAAACTTCTCTGGTCCTCAGATTTCTCTTGGAACTGAGTCCTGACCCCCTGGAGTAGTCGTGAGGGTGAAATGAGATTAAAGGGTAGTGGATGTACAAAGGGTGGTCCACAGCAAGTGCTTCATAAATATTTGCTTATATCTCTTTACTTATACCCCTGGAGGAGGGTATGGTAACCCACTCCAGTATTCTTGCCTGGAGAATCCCATGGACAGAGGAGCCTTGCAGGCTATAGTCCATAGGTGGCAAAGAGTTGGACACAATTACTTATTTGTGTGGAACACTTTAAAAGTTTATAAAATAATTCTTCATACTTTAAATGAACCTGTTCTCACAACAGTATTGTGAAATAGTCTATTAATAGGTAAGGATAAACTCATTAATAATCAGCTTTGCTTGCAAAGAACATGAAGTCTGGGAGGTGGGTTGGGAAGGTAAGTCACCCGGTGAGTTAATGATGGAGCTCAGACTAGAAGCCAGGTCACTGGATCATGACTTGGGGTTTCTTCACATTATTCTCTCTTCTATCCCCCATCCAATGGAGTGGAATATTAGCAGGCAAATGTGTGACCTTGATGCTGTTTTCCTTCTTTGGACTATGCCTAAGTGTCCAGCATTATGCTTCAGAAGATCACAGTTTGATTTCCAGCTCCACTGCTCAAGATCTCTGGGATCTTGGACAAGTCGCTTAACTTCCTGGAAACCCACTTTTCTCATCTCTAGAATGGGTACAGTCATAGATAACATTTATTGAGCTCTGACATGTGCGAGGCACTGTTCTATATACTTTATGTGGATTGTACCTTTTCTTTTATTATTTTCAAAAGAGAGCTTATGTTTAAAAATTTTTTTATTTATTTGGCTGTGCCAGGTCTTAGTTGCAGTATGTGGGATCTAGTTCCCGATCAGGGATCAAACCCAGACCCCCTGCATTGGGAGCATGGAGTCTTAGCCACTGGACCACCAGGGAAGTCCCAGATTGTGCTTTTTAATCCTCCAACAAGCATATGCCTGAAACATATTACAAGGAAGAACAAATTATTTTCACCCAAGTACTGAGGTCAGAGAACATGTGATCTCTATTTTACCTCATCCTGTCTCTCAAAATGGTTGTGAAAATTAAGTGAGATATTAAGTGAGGTGAGGACTTTAGAAGTGGCATTCTACAAAGACAAAGAATTACAAGTGGTTTTAGGATTAACTTCATGACCTATGTAAATGATTTCTTTATAGGCGCAGTTGAGTCTTAGAACATAGTCTTAGATTACAATTTTATTTAGTTATGTTTTCCCCTTTAGAAAGAGAGGTCTTTCAAAATCAAAATGTAATAATTGCTATATTTAAACAGGGAGCACGCATAGTTTTGGAATAAATTGTTTGAAAGTTCAGCATCTCTGCACTGACTTTCAATTGCTATCAATTGATGATTTTTCCACCCAGAGCTTTAGATGATAACCTTCTTCTTTAGTCAGAATCTGTTCTTCGCAGCAGAAACGTCCTAGGATTGTGTGCCCATCTGCCCTCACTCCCTCCTTCTATTACCTCCATCACCTGTCACTGTCATGGAACCCAGACTCGTTGCCCCTATGAAAAGAGAGATCGTTCCTTAACACGTCCCTTGGGCTGGGAAAATAGAATCTTGACTTTTAAAAGAAAAGGGGGAACCAGAAAATGCACGAGACCTGAGTTTTCAGTCCTTGCAATGATTTGGAGAAAGCCCCCAGTGACCCTGCGTCTTTGGGGCCCTCTGTAGCTGCCTCCACCAGTTCTCGTGTTCTGGATTCTCTCCTCCTATTTCTCTGTGGACAAGAACTTGGCCTTCCTCATTTCTGGAGAAAGCAAGCACAGAGCCTCTTGGTAGTCTTCTTAGGAGTTTTACTGCTAACTCCGTAGAGGAAAAGGATGGAGGTGACAAGTTGTGGGAAGGTTGGACAACATATAAAGTCTTAAAAGTTTTAGAACAAGTATTTTCTTTAAACACAAAAGGGACTTGACTGATCTCTTCTTGGCTTTGCAGCTAACTCCTCTCTTTCTTCTCATCTTGGCCTCAATTGGGCTTCCCTGGTGGTTCAGTGGGTAAAGAATCCACAGGAGACCTGAGTTTGATCCCTGGATCACGGAAGATCTCCTGGAGGAGGGCATGACAACCTACTCCATTAGTCATGCACAGAGGAGCCTGGAAGGGCTTATGGGGTTGCAAAGTCAGACATGACTGAAGCAACAAAGCATAACACAAGCCTAAGCTATCTCATTTTCATTTATTTCCGGCAGTTATTGAGAACAATCACTTTGAATCCTCCAAATCCAGTAGAGGGGGACAAAGGTACAGGCTGATGATAAGAGAGCCTTGAAGGGACTCGTACCACCAGGCGGCAGCGTCTGTCTCTACGGGCACTTCTTGGCTGGCTGTGTTGCTAGTCTCTCCTCTCTGCCTGCAGGTCTCATTCTCAATTCTCGCTTTACTTATAAGATGATATTAGAATTCGATATTTGATAAATGATGCATCAGATCAATAGACAGGAAAAATATTAATTTAAATAAATGTCTTTTAAACAACTAGTCGTCAAATAGGAAGAAATCACTTGATTATCTTAGATCACAGCTTACCCAACACAAAATATCAGACATGTATTAAAGAGTGAAATTTAAAATACACCAAGCAATAAAAGAGAAGAAAATAAAGTACTTATGAAATCCTAGTATGGATAAAGATTGTTTAACTCTTAGAAGCCAAAAAAAGAAAAAGAAATCAACTGAGTTGTTTACATAAAAACTAAAACTTAACAAAAAACTAAAACTTGTCACATAAAAAACAGGATAAGCAAAACAGAAAATAACCTTTACACTAGAGATAAATCATAGGACATATGACAAAGAGCTGGTATAAAGAGCTCACAAAAGCTAATTCAAAAAGCACATTGTATCCCTAATAAATTAGCTGATAAAGAACACTAGCAGAGATATAAAAAATGAAGAAATTAAATTAGGAAATAGGCCTTTAATAAAATGTACAACTCACTAATTGTCAAAGCAGTGAGGTTCCATTTCTTTTGCTCACTAAACTGAGATCAACAAAACTGTTTGCAGTGATGATATCCAAAGTTTTGGAGTGCAGTTAAGACAAGCTTTTTGTATACACACTGATACACTGTTGTGGAACAGCATGACAAACTATACTTTGGGAATATGTATCAGGAGCCTTAAAAATGTTCATATCTTTTGGTATAAAAATTTTACTTCTGGGAATATGTCATAGCACAATAATATTAGTTTGGGGATAAGCTATGTGCCAAAGATGTTTGTTAGATTTTGAAATGTTTCAAAATGAAAATATGTTCATGCTTCAATAAAATGGAAATGTTGACATATACCCTGGTTATATCCACTTGATGGACTAGCACACATTTAAAATGATGATTACAAAAATTAGAAAATTGCAAAGCAAAAATTAGAGAATAAAATTTCTAGGAAAATATTATTTCCATTATGTTAAAAATAAGCAGATAGATTCTTGGGAATGGGGATTAGTTTATTTTCTGTAGTTTCCAAATTATTTATCTTACTATTTTTAATGAACACACGTTTGTGTGTATGAAAGTTGAGCATACATATGTATAAGTAAATATATATATAAGTTTATGTATAACTATACATATGAATAAACTTAACAATAGAATGGAAAAGACTAGAGATCTCTTCAAGAAAATTAGAGATACCAAGGGAACATTTCATACAAAGATGAGCTCAATAAAGGACAGAAATGGTATGGACCTAACGAAAGCAGGAGATATTAAGAAGAGGTGGCAAGAATACACAGAAGAACTATACAAAAAAGATCTTCACGACCCAGATAACCATGATGGTGTGATCACCCACCTAGAGCCAGACATCCTGGGATGCAGTCAAGTGAGCCTTAGGAAGCATCGCTATGAACAAAGCTAGTGAAGGTGATGGAAT
Organism: Dama dama; assembly: GCF_033118175.1. Lineage (NCBI taxonomy): Eukaryota > Metazoa > Chordata > Mammalia > Artiodactyla > Cervidae > Dama > Dama dama. The sequence continues at coordinate 38,891,179 of NC_083699.1, forward strand.
TCCAGCTGAGCTATTTCAAATCCTAAAGGATGATGCTGTGAAAGAATTGCATTCAATATGCCAGCAAATTTGGAAAACTCAGCAGTGGCCACAGGACTGGAAGAGGTCAGTTTTCATTTCAATCTAAAGAAAGGCAATGCCAAAGAATGTTCAAACTACCACACAATTGCACTATCTCACAAGCCAGCAAAGTACTGCTCAAAATTCTCCAAGCCAGGCTTCAACAGTATGTGAACCATGAACTTTCATATGTACAAGCTAGATCTAGAAAAGGCAGAGGAACCAGAAATCAAATTGCCAATATCCGTTGGATCATTGAAAAAGCAAGAGAGTTCCAGAAAAACATCTACTTCTGCTTTATTGACTGCACCAAAGCCTTTGACTGTGTGGATAACAACAAACTGTGGAAAATTCTTAAAGAGATGGGAATACCAGACCACCTTACCTGCCTCCTGAGAAATCTGTATGCAAGTCAAGAAGTAACAGTTAGAACTGGACATGGAACAGACTGGTTCCAAATTGGGAAAGGAGTACATCAAGGCTGTATACTGTTATCCTGCTTATTTAGCTTATATGCAGAGTACATCATGTGAAATGCCGGGCTGGATGAAGCACAAGCTGGAATCAAGATTACCAGGAGAAATATCAATAAACTCAGATACGCAGAAGACACCACCCTGGTGAAAGCAAGGAGGAACTAAAGAGCATCAAGAGGCTCTTTAGTTCCTTCCTCCTTGAAAGGGAGAGAGAAAAAGGTGGCTTAAAACTCAACATTCAGAAAACTAAGGTCATGACATCTGGTCCCATCACTTCATGGCAGATAGATGGGGAAACGATGGAACCAGTGAGAGACTTTATTTTTTGGGCTCCAAAATCACTGCAGGTGGTGATTGCAGTCATGAAATTAAAAGATGGTTGCTCCTTGGAACAAAAGCTATGACCAACCTAGACAGCATGTTAAAAGGCAGAGACATTACTTTGCCGACAAAGGTCCATCTAGTCAAAGCTATGGTTTTTCCAGTAGTCGTGTATGGATGTGAGAGTTGGACTGTAAAGAAAGCTGAGTGCTGAAGAATTGATGTTTTTGAACTGCGGTGTTGGAGAAGACTCTTGAGAGTCTCTTGGACTGCAAGGAGATCCAACCAGTCAATCCTAAAGGAAATCAGCACTGAATATTCATTGGAAGGAATGATGTTGAAGCTGAAACTCCAATACTTTGGCCACTTGATGTAAAGAACTGACTCATTTGAAAAAACCCGATGCTGGGAAAGACTTAAGGCAGGAGGAGAAGGGGATGACAGAGGATGAGATGGTTGAATGGCATCACTGACTGAATGATGATAGAGCCCCTGGTGATGGGCCATTGGGGTGGGATTCCAGACACAATGCACAATTTTGGGGGCAAGATTACTTATCAGGGATTTTTCTGCATCCCTCATAGAGGAAATTCCTCCTGAAGCCAAATTCAGTTCTGGAAGCTTTGTGAAATCTTTGAGACAAGCAAACTGATGAATAATAGTGAGTCTTTAGGGTAAAAAAATACACATGGACCATGTCTTGTTTAGAGTCAGTTTCTTGGGATTCGCTACATTTCAGACTCCACAGAGAGTATCAGCGATGCCTGTGATCCAGGATCCTAGGACCAGTTTCTCTCTCTGGTGCTTTCAGTAACCTAATAACAGAGGCAGGGATCAGGGGAACCAGAGTCCCTGTGCATACAAGGACTGTCTTTCAGGGGGGGATATGGAGGGCTGGTTCTGAGACAGGGAATCCCTTGGCCACCTGTGCCCCATGAGCTTTTTCCCAGGGCTTCCAGAATACGTACTCTAAATGCACTCCATTCTCTTTCTCTCTTCCTTTTCTATTTTTCTTCCTCTTTCCCTCCTCTCTCTGTATTTCCTTTTTTCTTTTCCATACAAAAGTATTTATTTAGTCCTTATTTTGTACTGGTGGGACTTTCTCTTTGGCTCTGATGGTAAAGAATCTGCCTGCCAAGCAGGAGATGCAGGTTCAATCCCTGGACCAGGTAGATCCTCTGGAGAAGGAAATGGCTACTCACTCCAGTACTCTTGCCTGGAGAATTCCATGGACAGAGGACTGTAGGCTACAGTCCATGGGGTTGCAAAGAGTTGGAAATGACTGTGCAACTAACAGCCCCCCACCCTTGTGGCTGTGTTTAGTGGGTGAACAAATAAAATTACAGTACAGTGCAAGCAGTGCTGTGAAAGATAACAAGGGCTCTGGGGGAGGACAGCAGTCCAGCAGGAATAGCAGTCCAGATGGGGGAGGAGGACAGGGAGCACTTCCTGAAAGAGAGGACAGCCCATGTATCCTGAAGTCCACATAGGGATCAGGCAGGTGAGGGGGTACAGTTAAGGGGTTGCACAGGCCGAGGTCAGTGGATAGTCTCGTGGGACAGCGTATCTCTGGTTGTCTGACCGAGGCTGTGTGTGTGTGTGTGTGTATGTGTGTAGTTGTGTGTGTGTGAGCATGTGTGCATGCAAGTGTGTAACATACCAAATGTCTAACATATGGCCCAGGAGATGGGGAAAGGAAGAAAGAGAATGGGAGAGAAAGGAAGAGGAAGAGACAGAAAAAAGGAAAAGGGAAGAAAAAGGAGGGAGCCAAGAGGGGGAAGTTAGAGTCGAATGGGATGATCTGAGTCATCATTCTTGGAAAACCCAAGGGATAGAGTCCTGACAAATGGACTCTTGGAGCTTTCCCCATTCCTCCTACTGTGCTCAGATCTGAGGAATTGGGGGAGTGCTGTCTCACCGTCACTGGTGGTGGAAGAAAGGCGATCACCCATACAAAATAATGCTGAATACCGAAAATTTCAAGGCAGAGTGAGCACAAGGTGGGCTGGAAAAGTCAGAAGAGTCTTTCCAGAAGAGGTGAGTGTTGAGGGAGCAGGTTTCAGGCAGACTCTGCAGAGCTGACCAGAGTCCTGCTCGGGACCTGACGGGGGAGCTACGTGGGGGTTGCTCTTTTGTGGCTGACAATGTGGATCTGGGTTCCAGGGCTCAGGATGCTGCTGCTGGGAGCTCTTCTACTGCTACTAGCCCTGCCCAGTCATGGCCAGTACACCACGCAAGGGCCCCCGCTGCCCAAGGGGGCCTGCGCAGGTTGGATGGCAGGTGTTCCAGGGCATCCTGGCCACAACGGGACCCCAGGCCGGGATGGCAGAGATGGCACCCCTGGTGAGAAGGGTGAGAAAGGAGATCCAGGTAAGAATAAAGCCTTTGGCATCTTCCATCACAGACTCCTCCCGGGTAGAGGAAGGCTTCTAAAACCACGAGAGGGCAATAGTTACTGACTAAGGCCCATGTGCAGGGAAGAAGCAAAGCTTTTTGATGTGACCCATGAGCAACCTAAAGTGAATTGTGGATTGGCCTTCTAGGGGTGAACACACATGGTCCCTTTAAAGCCAAGTAACCTTGGCTCTGCTCTACCCACACTACCTTCCCCATCCTCTCCCATCTCAGCCTCATCCATCCCTGTTCTCAGTCTGCTTATATTCCCATTTTCCTTAATGTCCCCTTAATTCCCATTCTATCCAGTGGCATTCAACCACACGTACTGGGACCTCCTGCAGGTCACAGTCCTTTTCTTGGAGAACTCTTGCCCTAGTGCACAGGACTGTTAAACCTTACTACCAGAGGGTCTACCCCAAATATGCCAAAGTGAATACAGACAAATGCCCAAAGAGTGGAATAGAGAGAAAATGCCCTTGATGCAGACCTAGATTGACAATGAAGACTTTCAGGAGGAGGCGGGGCTTGAGTGAGACCTTGAAGGATGGGTATTGGGCAACCTAGACAGAGAGGACAGAAAAGTCCCCTGTGTATGATTGGTTGAACCTGCACATAAAGTACTGGCAGGGTGGAGGGTCTGTGATGGAGGCTTTTGGAGATAAGGTTGGAGAGGAATTTGTGGGAACCTGTGTTGTGGTGGATGTGGAGGAGAAGGTTACGGCTGTCCCTTTTGGGAGCTCTCGTTGGTTCTTTGATCTGTAAGTCAAGTAGATCAGAGGTAGGGGCCACAGGGACAGTGTTTTAGGCTGAAATCAACCTAAACAGGAGTTCTGTTCCTTGGGTCACTGAGGTCTTCTTGTTCTCTAGGTCTTGTTGGTCCTAAGGGTGACACTGGTGAAACTGGAATCACTGGGATTGAAGGTCCCCGAGGCTTTCCAGGAGTCCCAGGCAGAAAGGGAGAACCTGGAGAAAGTGCCTATGTATTCCGCTCAGCATTCAGTGTGGGACTGGAGACCCGGGTCACAGTCCCCAATGTTCCCATTCGCTTTACCAAGATCTTCTACAATCAGCAAAACCACTACGATGGCACCACTGGCAAATTCCTCTGCAATATTCCCGGGCTGTACTACTTCTCCTACCACATCACTGTCTACTTGAAGGATGTGAAGGTCAGCCTCTACAAGAATGACAAGGCCCTGCTCTTCACCCACGACCAGTTCCAGGACAGGAACGTGGACCAGGCCTCTGGCTCCGTGCTCCTCTATCTGGATAAGGGTGACCAAGTCTGGCTCCAGGTGTATGAGGGTGAAAATCACAATGGGGTCTATGCAGATAATGTCCATGACTCCACCTTCACAGGCTTCCTTCTCTACCATAACATTGAATGAGCACCATTAACTCAGAATCTCCAGTGGGCCAAGCAGCCCAAAGTGAAAGAACAGTCCACAGGTCTACAGTATAGTTAGGGGACCAATTTTATTATCTAGCTGGGGGATTCTGAACATCATTCATGCATTCATTGATCAAGTACCTTTTTTAAGAAATGATATACTATGTTCCCAGGACAGTCTTGAAGAAGACATGTCCCCTGGCCTCAAGGATCTGTTACGTAGTGGTAATGGAAGGACTGATAACATTTGCTGGGGAGTTTCATATACATGACAAGATAACTAACTACAAGAAGGTATTTGACAGTGATATTCTGTGCCTGCTGTTTTTCCTTATGTTCTTGGCAATCCTGTGAAGTACATAAGAAACTATTCTTCTCTTTTTCACACTTGCAGTCCTGAGGATGAGAGAACTGTGTGCCTAAGTCACACAGGCATTAAGTGGCAGAGTTAGAAATCCAACCCTGGGCTGTGGACCTTTTCCAGTATATTGCGTCTGTTGTAAGGACTATATAGCCTTTTGGTAGGGTATTGGTAGGGGTCTCCCCCCAACTCATCTGAGGACCTTTGAACTGGCCTTCACCACATGTTAAGCCTTTCCTTTGAAGCACTCCCTCAGAGAAGGTGGTTCCACAACTAGGTCCCATTCCAACTAGACCACTCCATACTTCCTCTTCTCTATGTCTTTCCTCAGACCCTTCTCTCTGGCCCAGAAAGTTGACTCCATCTCCACATGTTCACATCTTCCCTATTCCTCAAGACAACCAGGTTGGGAAGCTTCTTTGATGTGATATCTTTTCTTTCCTACAAGTCTTCTCACGCCTGGGCCCCTCTGCCCTTCCATGTGTCACCATGGATGAGAGTCCTGGGTCTGCAAGACATCCTCCCGAAGCCCAGGGATAATTACCCACAGAGGATCATGCTTCCTGCACACTGAGTCCCCTTGCAGGTCCTTGATGGATGCCTAATGAGGATCAAACTCCGGAACCTCCTATCTACCCAGAGTTAACTCCATTTCTGTCTTTCCATATAACCAATCCCTATCTACAAAAACAGTCTTATTTTAGGAACTCCTTGATTTTAAACTCCTAATCTTTGTTCCACTGGATGGCTTGAATCTTTTCCACTGAGGTTAGGGATGACTGTGCTTTCCAGAACACTTAAAGAATTTTCCCTTAAGGAAGTAACTTGAGCTTGCAATGCAAAGCCCATGAAAGAAGTTGGAAACTATTCTTTCTTTGAGCACCAACAGGGTCAGGGGAGACCTGGGCCTCCTGAATCTACTCTTGCTCTTTAGGAAGTGTTAAAAAAAGAAAGAAAATGAAGAAAAGAAAATGATAACTGAGGTGACTATTTTAATTAGCTTGATTGTAGTGATTGCTTCATAATGTATGCCTATATCAAATCATCAAATTGTACACCTTAAATACATGTATTTTGAATTGTTAAATATTCCTCAAAAAAAAAAAAAAAAAAAAGGAATTACAGATAGTTGATGGTGGTAAACATCCTCTCATGATGAAGATGAGTGATGCTCTTCAAAGATTTTAGCAAAAGCAGAGCTAATAGCATTCTGTGTAAATATAGAGATGGAAAACAGCTATTTGCTTGCAGTTTTAAATTCTGAATGATTTTCTTTTGACTATTCATTAGGCAATTATGATATCTACATATAAGTCTTAGTTTTTAAAAATAATTGTATATCATTATTTTCTACAAATAAAGATCCTGTCCAGCATTAAAAGTAGAACACTTATTTCACAGATCTTTTGTTTTCATTTTTGGAGACGACATGGGGTTTAGAGAGGGATGAAGAGGGGTAAACCTTGTGTTAATCAGAACTCTATTTTGTGAATGACAGATAAGACGTCCTTGCATTTCATAGGCTTTGGCTGGGTTGTGTGCTCATCTCTGACCAGTCAGAGTCCTGACTGGAGTCAGGAGGATGTAATATATTTATTGACCTAATTGATTATGGCTCAAGCTTGAGAAGGAGTATTTTCCTTAAAGCAAAATCTGGACAGTTACCAGAGTGGTAGATTCAAGTCTTTGCTATCTGTCACATGCACCACTCAGAGTCTGGTCTGGGATTTTAGTAGTTTAATTCTTTTTTAAAAAATATTTATTTGCCTGTGCCGGGTCTTAGTTGTGGCACAATGGGTCTCGATCTTCATGGTGGCCTGTGAGATCTTTTAGTTTCAGCATGTGGGATCTAGATCCCTGACCAGAGGTGGGATCCAGGTCCCTTGCACTGGGATCAAGGAATCTTGGCCAGTGGACCACCACAGAAGTCCCTGTAGTTTAATTCGTGAAGCCTCTGCTATGCTTCATTTGGTCTGTTCTGCATGTGTACACTGGGGGTTGAGTTTGGGACTTAGGGAGGGTCCCAAACATAATTAGAAGAGGTCCTGTTCCAGCTCTTTCCTCTCTGGCATGTCCCTATATTCTCTAGCCCCCAGGAACCCTCCTTTTCCTGATTCTTGTTGCCAGGAGACTTGGGTTCTCTCTGAATTTTATTTTCTTGCTCTATCGTGCAGTCTTGTGTGACTTAGGCTGTCTTGAGGGGGATAAAGCAGCAAGAGAAAAGAAAGAAAGGTGGGCTACAGAAAAGAAGGATTACCCACACTGTTTGAATAGCATGGCCCATTTCACTGGTTTTTCTGGTCAGAGAGAGAGAGATATTTTTGGAGGAGGGAGTGAATTTTAGATGCTTGTGTTGCTGCTGTTGCTGTGGCAATGCAGCCAGTGCTTGGGGCTGATCCTGGCGGAGCTGGGAGAAAAAAGAGAAAAGAAAGCATACTTTAAAAAGTGGGATTTTTCTTACACTCTCTGTCATGCAGGAATTGCTTTTTCTGGTCTCAGCAAGAGGTGATTTCTCCCGGAAATGGTGATTTCTCCCAACAGTGCCTAAAACACAAATCCAGGACTTGGCCTGCCTTCAGGTCAAATCCAGGACTTGGCCTGCCTTCAGGTCAAATCCATGAAAGAAGGAAAAAACCCCATTAAACTCAGCCAGGCTATGAGTTGTTATTCAAGTTTGAACTTCAGCCCTCAATCTGTCTGCCACTATTTACTTTTTAGACTCTTCGGATTTGCTTTTCTGCAATGTGTTTAGAGTTTTTGATTGTAATCACTCAGAAAGGTAGAATCTGCCTGCTATGCGGAAGACCCAGGTTTGATCCCTGGGTTGGGAAGATCCCCAGGAGAAGAGAATGGCTACCCACTCCAGTGTTCTTGCCTGGAGAATTCCCTGGATAGAGGTGCCTGGCAGGCTATAGTCCATGGGGTCACAAAAGGTCGGACACAACTGAGTGAGTCAAATACACAAATCCATCTTGGCTGGCACCAGACACCCCATGTCCCACCAGACACCCCATGTATTCCTGAAGAAAGATAAAGGGCAGGAATCGAATGATGGCAGGAGCCCAAAGAAGGCACATAAAGCACCCTGACATTGATGGAAGTCAAAGAAAATAAGTCCAATCTTGAGACTTGAGGTAGTCCATTGTTGAAGAAAGAATGTGGAGGGTACTGAACTCTCCTTGACCAAGGGAGGCTAGGGTCAGGTAAGGTCTTGATTATAACCCCAGCATCCGACTCTTCCTGTGTGTGGAGTGACTGATGAGACTACATCACGTGTTGTGCAGAAGCAAAAGCAGTCAGCCTGACTCCACCACAGGGATAAAAGAAATATTTACCTCCAATTCAGCAATTTTATTTAGTTATTTCCTTAGGAATGTTTGGAAACACCTAGGTGTTTAGTAAGATTGAGAAATAACTTGATTTTTTCCTTTATCTTTTTTTTTCCTTTATCTTTTCAGTTCTCACTCAGGTATTTTATAGCAAGTAACCATGATCTTGAATGAAATTCACTATGTAAAAACCACATTTTCCCAAAAATAAGGGAAGAAATGAAAATGCAGAGACCACTTCCCTTTATTCATTACATGTGCCTTGCAAGATCAGTGTAAGTGGAATTCTGGAGCCAGGCTCAAGGTTTAAAGTGCAATTCAGCTTGTGTCAGTTAAGTTAGGGCTAAACAGGTCAAGCCTTCAGCCTTTGACTGAGTGCAGTGGACACCTGCTGGGTGTTCTTCCGTTTCTTCCCACGTGGTGGGGCCACTCCCATGCCCTGCCCTTCAGGCAACACTGTGGGCCTCTCCTAATTCCTTTCTCCTAGAGGTCATTGAATGGACCAAACCAGATGCTTCATCTAAGCTGGGCCATCCAGAGTTCCTCCAGCAATGAACTAGGATGGATGTGAAATATGTAGATTTGAGACTCAGGGGTGGCCAACTTCTGCCCCATGGTCTAGAGATAGAAGCAGCCCAGCCGTAGAGAAAAAAGAAGCTGAGAGAGAAGCAAAAACTGAAAGTCAGAGAGAGAGAGAGAGCGTGCTCTGTTTCCGAGAAGCTGTTCCACTTTTTAAATAATTTTATTTATTTATTTTTATTTCAGGCTGCTCTGACTCTTTATTGCCTGTGTACAGGCTATCTCTATTATGGCTAGTGGGGGCTCCTCGCTAGTTGCAGTGTGTGAACTTCTGACCGTGGTGGCTTCTCTTGTTGCCACCACAAGAGCATTGGCTCTAAGCACTTGGGTTTCAGTAGTTGTGGTGCTCAAGTTTAGTTGGCCCAAGGTGGGTGGAATTCTCCCTGACCAGGGCTCAGACCCACGTCCCCTTCATTGGCAGACTGATTCTTTTTTTTTAAATGGTTTGTGTCCATTGGGGCTTCCCTGGTAGCTCAGCTGGTAAAGAATCTGGCTGCAGTGCAGGAGACCTGAATCTGATCCTTGGGTTGGGAAGATCCCTGAGAGGAGGGCATGGCAACCCACTCCAATATTCTTGCCTGGAGAATCCCAGTCTGGTGGACTACAGTCCATGGGGTTGCAAAGAGCTGGACACGACTGAGTGACTAAGAACAGCACAGCACATGCTTCCATTTATTTAAAGGTAAAAAACAAGCAAAACAAATCTATTCTTTTAGAAGCTGGGATAGAGTCACCTTTGAGGAGGAGGGAAGGAGAGCAAGGAGGAAGGAGCATAGCGTGGGTTTTCTGGGCTGCTGGTTATGTGGCAGGCCGATTCTTAACCACTGGAGCACCAGGGAAGTCCTATTGGTTCCAGTCCTTTGTGATATTCAGTTGTACACTTGCCCATGGGTCGGTCACTTGAGGCATCAATTCCTGGATTTTTGCATTATTTTTGCTTTTAACTTAAGCTAGCTTGAGTTGATTTCTGCTATTTCTGCTATCTCTATCTAAAGAGTATAAGAGGTCAGGAATTAGTCTATGACTGTGCCCAGGTTCCAGGCTGAGGTCTAGTTAGGTAGAATACTCAGTCTTTCCAATCATGTCTGACTCTTTGTGACCCCATGGACTGTAACCAGCCAGGCTCCCCTGTCCGTGAGATTCGCCAGGCAAGAATACTGGAGTGGGTTGCCATGCCCTCCTCCAGGGTATCTTCCCAAGCCAGAGATCAAACCCACATCTCCTGCGTCTCCTGCATTGCAGCTGGATTCTTTACCACTGAGCCACCAGGAAAGCCCACTTGGTAATGGGGTAACAAAATTAAGTCATTAGGGCCCATGAAATGAAACCTGGAACTCAAGTTTCATTTATATTTATTTTATTGGCAATTAATTCCCTAGCTTGGAAATTTATTATGGGCAGAGACTTTCTATTTCATCTTTGAATTTTTTCTTGAGATCATTCATTCAGAAAGGACTTATTAAGCATACACTATGTGCCAAGCACATAAAAATTTTTTAAAAATAATAACAACAATAATAATACAAGTCATCATTTTTATGTACTTGCTTGAAACACATTCTTTTTTTTAATCCTTATGACACCCTGTACATTAGATAGCATAGACCTAATTATCAGATAAGAAAGCTGGTGAAAGTGTGATCGAAAGCCACATCTAGTAATCTGTAGAGCAAGGATTCATGCTCAGAGCTGCCTGATTCTAAAGCTTATGCTTGTAGAAAGAGTGAATCCAAATCCCACTCCTTTCTTCTTCCTAATTTCAAAACATTTGGAGGATAGGGTATTTATATATCCTGTAGCCCCAATGGCAGCAGTCATGTAAATAACAGTAGTGGAAAAACTTGCCTTTGAAAAACGAGTCACTGAATTTGCTATATGACAGAGAGTCTGGCTGTTAAAAGGAAATATGATGAAATGTCTCACTCATCATTTATGTGGACAAGTTCTGAGGACTGCACTGAGGTTCTTTGTAAGTGTGATGCAAGAAAAAAAGGAGTTTTTTTTTTTTAATGCCAGCTTGCAAAAGAGTTTCTTTATGCCAGGTAAAATAGGTTGAGTCCATGTTCAACCATTTGCTATTAAAAACATTTTATGAATTAGAAATGCAATGCTATTTCCTTAATATAATAAAGAATAACACATTTGAAACAATGTCCAGCATTATAATAAAATAGTGGAACACAAAATGCATCTCCATCAAAATTGGATACAAAACAAGGATGACTACTATTGTCAGTCTTCTCACTTAACAGTGTACTGGGCGCTCTATTGCTTTACCTCTTATCTTTGAGATCTGTCTTATGTCATTCATGTTCTTACCACAATCTTCCATAGAACAGGCACCTACAGGAAGTTAAAAAAATTTTTTTCTTGGTATATACTTTTTTCTCCCAGACTGTGTTCTCGGTTCCTCTTTGGCACATTGGGTTTCTCTTTCTGTTTTTCTGCAGTGTACCTGACTGATTCCTGCTTGCTTGTGCTGAACATGGGCAGGTCTTTCAAGACCTTCAGACCTCTCAGAGGCAGTGAGGATGAATTTTCCATGACTTCTTTCATCCCTGACACTTGCATGTCTCACCTCCAAGTTACAGGGTGGAGCTAAAAGTTATTTTCTATCCATTCTTTGGAGACTGAGGGCAGAAAGAGTAGGAGTATACTTCTGCTGGGGCTGTGTGAGGTCTTTATAACCTGGGTTTTACTCTCCTGAAATGACGTTGCATATCTGGTACCAGAAATTGGTCCATCTTGTTAGCCATACCTCCTGTTCTCAGGATACCACTGGATTCCTGATAGTTCTCTGGGGCCTTTCCTGTTTCTGCTGAGCTCTTGAAGTTGGGATCTATACTCTGAGGAGTGTTTCTCTGAGCTGCTTCCTTACCTCCTGAGCCTGCTTAACCACAGGTTGGGGAGTATTAGTGAGAGATCTCAGGAATTTGTCTAATCCGCTTCTTTCTGGGTTCAGTCATGGTGGAGGCTGCAGTGGGCTTAGAAGCTGTGCTTTGATCTGTCAGAATGTTTTGCCTCTTTCCTCAATGGTCACACTTTGAAGTCTGTAGCTTGTAGCTCTACCCCTTTTCTTATTCTGTTGCTGCTGCTGAATTTTCAGAGCTGTTAGTTTTGTGTATGTGTGTGATGGTCATCTGAAAGAACATACAGGTGAGACAATATAAAAACACATTTTTAAAAATAATAGGTTATTGATGGCATTGGAAGCTACCTTTACCAGATGATAAAACATATTACAAAATATAGCAATTAGAGTATTCCTGGCATAAGTATAGACAGAGAGATAAAAAAAGTTTAATATGTGATAAAAAGAAGTTTTATGCATTTCATTTATTTAGAGCAAAAGACTATTCTTGGCTCTTTCCCCATATATGCTTGAAAGATCAGATAATTAACTGAAAGTAGAAAACAAAGCTATTAAAGAAAACACTCTAAATGTACATAAAAGTGACTCTCAAGTCTCTAGATGGGGAGAAGATGTTCTGAGATGAGAGAAGATACAATAGAGGAAAAGATAAATAGATGTGATACATAAAGCTTTAAACTTGTGTTTTTTAAAAAAAAGGCATTTTTTTTCAACAAAATTACAATGCAATCAACAAACTTGATGCTATTGTAATAAATGTGATATGTTAATACTTTTACTATATGAAGAGGTCAAACAATTTATTAAGAGAAACCTAATACCTCCAATAAGCACATGGATAAGAACATGAAGCAACAAGCCACAAGAAGGAAAAATACATGAATTATAAATTTATCCACATGCATTTTCTCTCTAATAGATGCAAGTGGAAACAACAAAGTTATACTATATCACTTTTAACTATACAACTAATAAGAGATTATTTTAAGGAATTCCCTGGTGGTCCAGTGATTAGGATTCTGTGTTTCTACTGCAGGGAGCTTGGGTTCAATCCATGATTGGGAACTAGGATCCCACGAACCAAGTGACCAAAAAACTTGTTTAAGTGGTAATACTTAATGTGGATATGGAGACATGAGGGCTTCCCTGATGGCTGAGATGGTGAGGAATCTGCCTGTAATGCAGGAAACCCAAGTTCGATCCCTGGGTCAGAAAGATCCTCTGTAGAAGGGAATGGCTACCCATTCCAGTATTCTTGCCAAGAGAATTCCATGGACAGAGACTGGTGGGCTATATAGTCCATGGGGTCGCAAAGAGTCGGACATGACTGAATGACTAACACACACACGGAGACATGAATTTGGCATCTTTATATAATTTTGCTGAGAATATTAATTATACAGCTCTTTGGAAACAAATTTATCACATTTTATCATGGACATTTAAAATGTTCATACATTTTGTCCATGAATTAAATTTCTGAGATTATGTGTGAAGGGAACAATCCTAAATGCAGAAAAAAAATCTCTAGGTGTAAAGATATTTATTGTAGTATTATTCATTAAGGAGAAATATTGGAAACAAGCTAAATGTTCAATAATGGAAGAATGGTTAACATTATAGTTTGGCTGCATAATGAGGTATTTTACACTCGTGACCAATGACATTTCAAAAAATATACAGATTGTGGTGTATGATTATAAATATGCATAGACAAACACTGAAAGCAAAACCCACAAAAATACTAAAAAATAGTTATCTCTCAGTTGTGTAATTAACAGCAGTTAACAGTACTTATTTTTTCTTCCTTTTTTGTATTATTTTCAAGACTGTCAGTTACAACCTGATTCCAACCAGTGTGACCAAAAACAGGAATTTATTGGTCAAGTAACCAAAAATTACAGGGATAGAGCATGTTGTTGTTGTTCAGTTGCTAAATCATGTCTGACTCTTTCGTGACCCCATGGACTGTAGCCCACCAGGCTCCACTGTCCATAGGATTTTTCGGGCAAGAATCCTGGAGTGGGTTGCCATTTCCCTCCTCAGGGGATCTTCCTGACCCAGGGATTGAGCCCGCATCTTGGGTTTAAATCCATGGGCTACACTGATGTGGCCATGAGTCTAACTGTCCTCTCATTTTATCTTATCTCTGCTTCTTTCTGCATCTTGATGAAGTTTTTCCTTGCTGTAAATCCTGGCTTCTTGTGTGAGACCAGAGAAGCTGGCTGAAAAACATTTCTACTTGTGTCCTTCTTATACCTCTCTATCCCAAAGCTAAAGAAAAATTTGTTTTTCTGATGGATATATATCAAACCCCTCTGTACTTAGTGATTATCTTGATCAGGTCACATGCCTACCCTGATCGAAAGGGCATATATATATACCTCTGCTGTTAATAGTGGAGGAGTCAGGGGAAATATGCGCATGAATTAGTCCCACCCAAATCACTTTCAGTGAGAGATCCACAGGAAAGAATGCTTCTAATATGTGAGAAAGCAGGGATAGTTAGGGGAAAAATATAGCATTTTTTTATATAATAAAGAAGTACCATATAAATTGAAGAAAAAAACACAACTGATTTTTAAGAGAAAACTATCACCGTCCACCCATTTCCACCTCCACTCTATTCAACAAAGGAAAAAAATACAGCACTATTCAGATTTGACTGGTAAGAATGTGTCATTTCTTGCATCAAACTCAAGAAAACCAATGCATTAAATAGCTAACAAAAAAGCAATAAATCTTATAGATGAAAGGAATGTGCAGTTGTAAAGATTGGAAGTATCAAACCTAGCAATAAAATGAAAAGCTATTTAAAGGTAAAGGTCATGTGACTGGAGAAAAATATTGTCTTCAGTTATGATACAGAAAAATCAAGCTTTGAGCTAAAATGCTGCCCATCTTCAGAAACAAACAAGGCTTGTCAAACTAAAGTGAAACAAAACAAAATTGTGAGAGTGGGCTTCTGTCCAGCAGCACAATGTCAAGTGTCCTGATGGAGATTTGGTGACCATTCACTCACTAGCTGTCCTGCTAACATTTTCTTGTTCAGTTCAGCTCAGTTCAGTTCAGTTCAGTTCAGTCGCTCAGTCGTGTCCAACTCTTTGGGACCCCATGAACTGCAGCAGGCCAGGCCTCCGTGTCCATCACCAACTCCCGGAATTTACTCAAACTCATGCCCATCGAGTCGGTGATGCCATCCAGCCATCTCATCCTCTGTCATCCCCTTCTCCTCCTGCCCCCAATCCCTCCCAGCATCAGGGTCTTTTCCAATGTGTCAGCTTTTCACCTCAGGTGGCCAAAGTATTAGAGTTTCAACTTCAGCATCAGTCCTTCCAATGAACACCCAGGACTGATCTCCTTCAGGATGGACTGGTTGGATCTCCTTGCAGTCCAAAGGACTCTCAAGAGTCTTCTCCAACACCACAGTTCAAAAGCATCAATTTTTCGGCGCTCAGCTTTCTTCACAGTCCAACTCTCACATCCCTACATGACCACTGGAAAAACCATAGCCTTGACCAGATGGACCTTTGTTGGCAAAGTAATGTCTCTGCTTTTTAATATGCTATCTAGGTTGGTCATAAATTTCCTTCCATGGAGTAAGTGTCTTTTAATTTCATGGCTGCAGTCACCATCTGCAATGATTTTGGAGCCCCAAAAAATGAAGTCTGACATGGTTTCCACTGTCTCCCCATCTATCTCCCATGAGGTGATGGGGGGAGTGAGCAGTGCTGGAAGCCAAGACCCAGGGCAGTCTTACCTCATGAAATCATTCATGTTACTTATTGCATCAGTAGTTCTTTCATTGCTTAGTAATATTCCATTGTATGGATATAGCACAATTTTTTTTATCCAGGCATTTGTTGATGGCCCTTTGAGACTTTTCCAGTATTTGGCTATTATGAATAAATCTGTTACGAAATTGTATACATGTTTTTTTTGGTGGATGTATATCACTGTTTTTCTTGAGTAAATACCTAGAAGTAGAAATTTATGGGCCAAATGGTAAAGGAAAATTTAACTTTTAAAAAATACTGTCAAACTCTTTTCCAAAGTAGTTGCACTATTTTATATTTCCACAAGCAGAAAGTGAAGAGTTCCAGGTACTAACACTTATTCTCAGTCTTTTTAGTTTTAGCTATTTTGCCTTTTTAATTTTAGCTATTTTAGTGTGTGTGAAGTGAGACTACATCTTGGTCTTGATTTACATTTTCCTGATAACTAATGAGTTTGAACTTTTAAAATGTGCATAGTGGCTATTTGTAAAGATTATTTGGTGAAGTACCAGTTCAAATCTTCTGCTCATTAAAAAATAACAGGCTTTGGGACTTCTCTGTTGGTCCAGTAGCTAAGACTCCATGCTTCCAAAGCAGGGGACCCAGGTTTGATGCCTGGTTGGGGAACTAGATACCACATGCCACAACTAAGAGTTCACGTGCCACAACTAAGACACAATGAGTGAGTGTGAGTGAGTGAGTGTGAATGTGAAGTTGCTCAGTTGTATCCGACTCTTAGCGACCCCATGGACTGTAGCCTACCAGGCTCCTCCGTCCATGGGATTTTCCAGGCAAGAATACAAGTGGGTTGCCATTTCCTTCTCCAGGAGATCTTCCCAACCCAAGGATTGAACCTGGGTCTCCCGCATTGTAGGCAGACACTTTACCATCTGAGCCACCATGCAATGCAGCTAAATAAATAAATTAATTAAAAAAGAATAGGCTTCGTTTTTTTAGAGTAGTTTTAGGTTCACAGAAAAAGTAAGGAGGAAGATACAGAAGTTTCTTATATACCCTCTGCTCCCACACATGCATGCTGCTGCTGCTGCTAAGTTGCTTCAGTCGTATCTGACTCTGTGAGATCCCATAAACGGCAGCCCACCAGGCTCCTCTGTCCCTGGGATTCTCCAGGCAAGAACACTGGAGTGGGTTGCCCTTTCCTTCTCCAATGCATGAAAGTGAAAAGTGAAAGTGAAGTCGCTCAGGCGTGTCGGACTCTTCCAGACCCCCACACATGCATAGCCTCTTTCATTATTAACATCCCTCACCAGAGCAGTGCATTTGTTATGATTAATAAAAGTACAATGACGCATCAGAATCAACCAAAGTCTATAGTTTGCCAGAAAGTCTCCTTTTGGTGTTGTATATTCTCCAGGTTTGGACAAATGTACAGTAACACTTGTGCTTCCTTATAGTATCATATAGAATGCTTTCATTGCCCTAAAAATCCTCTGTGCTCTGTCTGTCAATCCCCCACCCCCACCCCCCGGCAATCACTGGTCTTTTTCCTGTCGCTGTCGTTTTACCCTTTCCAGAATGTTGTATAGTTGGAATCATACAGTTGGTAGTCTTTTCAGCGTGGGTTCTTTCACGTAATGATATGCAATTATGATTCCTTCGTAAGTTTTCAGAACTTGATAGCTCATTTTTTTTTTTAATTCCCCCTCCCGATCCCCCCTCCCACGTCCCTCTCCACCCGATTCCTCTGGGTCTTCTCAGTGCACCAATACAGTATACTAACGCATATATATGGAATTTAGAAAGATGGTAACGATAGCCCTATACGCAAAACAGAAAAAGAGACACAGATGTACAGAACAGACTTTTGGACTCTGTGGGAGAAGGCGAGGCTGGGATGTTTCGAGAGAACAGCATCTAAACATGTATATTATCTAGGGTGAAACAGCTCATTTCTTTTGAACACCGAAGAATGTTCCATTATCTGGATGTAACACAGGCTCATTCACCTACTGAAGAATATCTTAGTTGCTTCTAAGCTTTGGAAATTATGAATAAAACCACTATGCTATAAACATCTGTGGGTTTTGCTCATTCTAAAATTGGATTGTTTATCTTATTATTGAGCTGTAAGAGTTCTTTATTATAAATACAAGTCATCTATCAGATACATGCATCATAAATATTTTCTCCTAACTGCTGGTTTACTGTTTTATTTTCCTAGTTGTGTCTTTTGAAGACACAACATTAAAACTTTTGATGGAGTCCAATTTATCATTTTTTTCCTTTATAGTTTATAGTTTTATAGTTTCTTTATGTGTTCTAAATCCTTTTAATAATTTTCATTTAACTCAATGTTGGAAAACTTTCTCCCGTGTTTTTAAAAATAGTTTTATTGAGATATAATTTATATACCATACAGTTCACTGATATACAGTAGAATTCAATGATATTTTAGTGCATTCACAGGGTTGGACAACCATCACCACAATCTAATTTTAGAATATTTTCATTTCCCCTAAAAGATACCTTGTAACCTTCAGCAGTTATTCCCTATTCTCAATTTAACTCTATCTCTCATACCTCCTAGTCTAGGCAAACAATCTACTTTCTGTCTCTATAGACTGGCACATCCTGAACATTTCATATAAATGCACCCATGACCTGTGGTCTTTTGTGACTGGTTTATTTCACTTAGCATAATGTTTTCAAGATTCATCAATACTGTAGCATATATCAGTACTTTATTCTTTCTTATTGTGGAATAATATTCCATTGTATGGATGTAAACCTATTTTATTCACCCATTCATCAATAGATGAATATTTGGGTTGTTCCCACTTTTTGGCTGTTATGAATAATGCTGCTATATATGAAAGTTGATGTACAGGTTTTGCTGTGGGTATGTTTTCATTTCTCTGGGTATATATCTAGAAGTAGAATTTCTGGGTTGAATGGTATTGTATTTTCAGCACATCTTAGGCAGGTTTTATTATATTTATTCTTAAGTATTTCACATTTTGGACTTCCTGGATGGTGCAGTGGTAAAGAACCTGCCTGACAATGCAGGAGACACAAGAGACTCAGGTTCGATTCCTGGGTGGGGAAGATCACCTTGAGGAGGAAATGACAATTCACTATGGTATTCTTGCCTGGAAAATTTCATGGTCAGAGAGCCTGGTGGGCTACAGTCCATGGGGTTGCAGAGTCAGACATGATTGAGCATGTAGGCATGCATGCACAATTGGCATTGTTTCTACACGTTTCAATATCCAGTTGTTTGTTGCTAGTATGTGAAAGTGTAATTGACTTTTATATATTAGTCTTATTTTCTGTGACTTTGTTAGAGTCACTTATTAGTTCTAATTGCCTTTATTGTGGACTATCAGGGATCTTCTGTGTACAGGATTATGATTAATTATATTTTTTTTCTTTTCTAATATATGCCTTTTATTAATTTTTCCATCTCTTCCTGTGTTCAATTAGTACAATGTTGACTAGGAATGAGGAGGGTGGATATCCTTCTCTTGTTCTTGATCTCAGCTGGAAAGCATTCATTCTTTCACCATTGAGGATATTAGCTGCAGGGTTTTTTTTTTCACATGCACCCTTTATCAGATTGAGGAAGTTTCCTTCTATTTATAATTTGCTGAGAGCTACTATCTTTACAGCATGAATGAGTGTGATATTTCTGCAGATTTTTTTTAGGGGGCAGGGGATCTTTTAAGATGCTTATATGCTTTTCCTTCCTGTCTCTGAAAATATGGTAAATTGTACTGACTAATTTCCAGATGTTAAACCAGCTTACCACCTGCCCTTCGCCCCCTGACCCCCGACCCGGGAAATAAACCTCAGCTGATCACGTTATATGATTCTTTGTGTATTGCTAAATTTGTTTTTTTACTGAACCATACTTGGGTCCACTTGCTCACATGTAGTAAAGTCTGCTGACACCAGGTTTAGTGAATGTAGCACAGCATTTATTGCAAGCCAGTTCCATTCAGTTCAGTCGCTCAGTCATATCCGGCTCTTTGCGACCCCACGGACTGCAGTACACCAGGCCTCCCTGTCCATCGCCAAGCAAAGCAAGGAGCAAATATAGTGATCTGAGTTGCTCTAACAGAATGCCATAGACTAAGTGACTAAAACAACAGAAATGTGCCTTTCACAGTTCTGGAAGCAAGAAAGTCTGAGATCAGAGTGCAAGCATGCTTGTCAGGCCTGGGGAGGGTCTCCTTCCTGGTTTGCAGATGGCTGTCTTCTTGCAGGAACCTCACATGATAAAGCAAGAGAGATCATCTCTCTTGGATCTCTTCTTAGAAGGGCACTAAACCCATTCATGAGGATGCTACCCTCATGACCTGATTAATTGCCCAAAGGCCCCTCATCTAAATACCATCACGTTGGGGATTTAGGCTTCAGCATACGAATTTTGAGAGGACACAAACATGCAATCCATAGCAGTATCACAGCAATCTGTTAGGATAATGTTGATACCCAGAAACGAAACATGTTGGCAGGTGTGTCTATAAATGGGGCAAAATGCCTGCCTATTTTAGAGAATGGTGTCAGAGCTCAAATAACTTGGAAACCTCAACTCTGGACTGGTTGTCTCAGTATTAATTACAGCCAGAAATGGAGATGAGAAGAGTGACTCACAGACTCAAACATGTGTTTGAATGATGTTATTAACCAAGTAAACTTTATAAAATCCAGGCTTATGAAAGTGTAACTGTTTTCTGTAATTTGAGCTTATAGAAAACTTCCTTAATATTCCACTGCTGCACACATGTAGCTGCTGACTGGCGGAGGTCTGGCAAAGGGAGAGTCAGTCTTTAGCAATGAGTCGAAGTAGCAGTTCTTTCTCAGATTCACACATTCCTTCTGACTTATTGGCAGCAAGATATTATCTGGTTCATAGTCTTGCTTACTTGGCAGACACATTTGTTTTAGTAAATAGGAATACATTAAATGTGAATCCTAAAGACAAAGACCTTACTGTTTTCCTTACTTATGACAAAATTATAGTCACATAAAAGGAAGTATGAATTCTGGTATTCAAATGAAGAATAAGTTCTATTGAGTGGCTTTCCCACCCTGGAAAACTTTCCCTCAGAGAATAATTTCATGACGGATGATTCAATGAGGAATGCTACAATGCTGTGAATGTCTGCATGCCAAACTGCTTTCAACGAGTGAGTGTTTTCTCTGGAAAATGAAAATTGTGACACGGGCCAGGAAATAGTATGCTCCCTGTCTTCTGTAATAAAGGGAAGGGCACTGACTGGGACTCAGGTGTAACAAAGATTTAAGATATTTTGAAGTAGGAACCTGATCGAGTATTAGATAAAAATATCCTTGATTTCCCAGATGCAGCAAATAAGCTACCAGTGCACCCCATTTTTTTCTTGCTCTACTGCAGTGTCATAAAAAATGCACACTATTGAGAGAGATGGTTTTTAAAAATGTGTAGGGAGTTACAGCCCTCACAGTGAACATGAGAATTGAGATGTTAATCTGTTTCCTTCGCTGGTCTTCAGTTATCTCTTTGTTATGAGCTTTTCCTCTGGCTGAGTATCATCCACTCTCTGAAGATGGATATTTTTCCTTCAGTATACTCAGTGATGCAAGCCAACTATTTTGGATATACTCAGAATTCTTTAAAAAAAAAGGATTGTTAAGGCTAATTTTAGTGAATCTGGCTATTGCCTTAAGCGGTGTGACAGAGACCACTGGAACTTAACTGATGTCTGCTTGCTCCTCTGTATCTCTTAGCCTCCCTGTGGTTACCTTGGACCCACGAGTAGGTCTGGCCAATGGAATGTAAGCAATGAGTGCCATTTCCAGCCTGAAACAAGTGTCTCGTGTACCTTACCACACACTGTGTTCTCCTCCATTGTGAGAGTAGACGCCAACGGTTAATGATGGATGGATGATGGTGGAGTCACAGGGTGGAGGATTCTGTATCCCAGCACCACCTTTTGGAGGAGAGAGAGCTTCTGTAGAGAGTGCCCCACCCTATCAGACTATGACATGAGTAAGAAATAAAGCTTTACTAAGATTCATTTGTTATAAAATTTTAAGGGTGATTTAGATAACATCACCCACTCAATGGATATAAATCTGAGCAAACTCTGGGAGATAGTGAAGGGCAGGGAAGCCTGGTGTGCTGCAGTTCATGGGGCCGCAAAGAGTTGGACATGACTGAGTGACTAAACAACAACACTATTGCTGCTAGCATTTCTTTTTCCTTTAGACGCCAACTTCTCAACTCCACAGTCACTCCCAGGTAAGCTCAATACTCCCTTCATGTTTCCTCAAGATGAAGCACAGCAAGTTCCTGAATATAGTCCTGGAAATAAACATGTAATTGTTGAAGACCAGATATCAAGGTTTTTTTGTTCAAACTATCAGCTCCAACCTTCTCATAAATTGATAAAAGGATTTATCTGCTAAAAAGTGATCTTTAAAATACCTTATGTATTATTTTGGGAATATACTATCATAATGCTGGCTGATTCTTGATTTATATAATTAAGTTAAATGTGTCAATTTCATTGTGTTCTGAAATTAGTACTATGACTTTCAGGTTTTCTCTTAGATACCAGGCTAGAGGGTGTATAATAACTAGATGGCCTTGAAATGTAAAATAGAAATATTATTTCTGTTCATCTACTTATCCATTCAATAAAAACATGCTGACCACCAATTATTATGCAGGAACTGTGCTGTCCAATTTAGAAGCCGCTAACCACATGTGGCCTGTTTTTTAAATTTAAGTTACTCTAAATGAATCAATTTAATTAAAAATTCAGTTCTTTAGTAACACCTACCACATTTCAAGTGTTTAATAGCTACATATAACTAGCAACTATCTTCTTGGACAACACAAGACAAACATTACCATCATCCAGAAAGTTTCATTGGACAGCATTCATCTAGAAAAAAGATAGACACTATACTCATAATTTTTCTTTAATAGAGTCACTGTTTCCATAAAAATTAATAAAATGACATTAGGCTGCCAGAGAGGTCAGAAAATCTGTGTATTGGCAATAACATTTGAACTTAGTCTTAAAAGTGAAAAGGCATTTGCTATATACCAATAAAAGTGAATGGCAGATACAAAGTCAAAAAAGCATAAATGGGCTGATAAAACAAGGTGAGATGTTCAATGTGACTGGAGAGAAACATATGTAAGAGTAAAGAGCAGAGGTGAGTTAGGCAGGCAAGAGCAGGCAAAGTACTTGGACTTCATCTGTCGATGATGGGAAGCTAACAAAAATCTTTTAAGTAGGAGAATCGTAGCATCAGATTGGCATGGTATGAAGGTCACTTGCTGGTGTTATTGATGTTGAAAGACCAGATTGGAGGTTATGGGTCCCAGCAGGAGAAGACAAAAACAACAGTAACTGAACTGAAGAGGAAAGAGTCAGTTTTAGAGATATTTCTATATTAAAATTACATCACTAGAGTTTACGTAATTTAGACTAACATTTTCTGCTCAATCAGTTGGAGTGTTGGAAGGAGAAGTAAAAGTGTGCGTTAGTTTGGGGTGGAGGTCTCAATCCCTGTTCACAGAGAATAAACAAGCATAGGTTTTGGTATACTTATCTACCCTATCACACCCAGGCTGTTCTCTTGAGAAAGAGGTGGGTGCATTAGTTTACTCAGGGAAATTCTCTGTCCTCCCTGACATTTGAAGTTACAAAAAGGCCACTTGGTCCTATTAAGTCT
Organism: Dama dama; assembly: GCF_033118175.1. Classification (NCBI taxonomy): domain Eukaryota; kingdom Metazoa; phylum Chordata; class Mammalia; order Artiodactyla; family Cervidae; genus Dama; species Dama dama. Next base: position 38,914,435 of record NC_083699.1, read on the forward strand.
TTCATTAAAGGGACTCTGGATGTTACCTCTGTGTTGAGAATTATTCCCTTTAAAATGCATTTATTTTGTCATCTAAGATTTTCACACTGTACTGTGAGTTATTTTAACACAGGGCATATCTACATATGTTGAGGCATGACGCTATGAGTAGTGGTGGATGAGGTATTTGGAATTTACGTAGGCACTGACCTTATAAAAACTTCTAAGGCTGGTGGCTGCTGGCTGGTGAAGAGCTTTTGGGAATAGATGACCACTGATAAGAACCTTGCTCTCCAATTGTGATGAGATTTCTGGTTCACTTTTCAGTCTACCTAAGTAAAATTTCAAGTTAATTATGGTTTCTCAGATAAGAGCAGGAAGAGTTTACAGTACAGTCAGCTGACCAGATTAAATTTAGCACTGAGCCTTCTTTCCTCCCTACTGGGTAAACTTCCTTTTCTCACTTTCCTAACGAGTTCTTGTTTCTGAGGAAAATCTCCCTTAGATCAAACATGAAATCAAATAGGAGAAATGAGTAAGCCCTTTCATGGTGAGAGATTCTGAAGTCCTAGAATATGTCTGGCTGATGGGAAGTTCAAGAATTAGAAGAAGGTGGAATGTTCAGGGCCCTCCACCTGCTATCCGATCCCTCATCATGGGTCTGTCTGCAGTGATAAGAGACATAGAGGGATAAAAAGTTCTCCAGGAAAGTTTTTGTACACAACCTTGTCGAAAAACAGCATGTAAATCTCTCTTCTTAAATGGAGGAAGATTAAGATCAGAAATAAACATTTCTCATTTCAGAATGTCAAGCAGTTCCTAATTAGTACAGTGATCATCTCTAAGAATGAAGGTTAAAAATATTCCAAAGTAAATGCATTTCTGTTGCCTCCTTTATGCTGTTACAATTTTTCCTGTGCCACTAGCAGTTTGTTAGGGGAAGAAGTTTCTCTTAAGTGAGTATAAATTTGATAGCTTCTTTTTCTGGTATGCAGAATAAATATTTATTTGTTGTTTTGAATGCTTTTGTCGCACATTTCATATTATGATGTCATCAACTAGTGTCTAGTAGGAAAACTGATAATGGATTCAAACTATTTGTTGATGTAAAATGTTAAATGGTAAGTTTACTAGTCGTTTCCTAAAGCTGCACTGTTTTAAAATCTGTAAAAGCTCAATCTGTCATGAGGTTAAGGTAAAAACTTTACTTGCTCACCCTCTTAATAGCAGTAGAAATAAAAGTGATTTTGACAGGTTCCCTGAATATTAAACACAATGGAAAATCTTTGCTGTTTTAAAAGTGGGTTTGATAGTCTCCCCCCCACAAATCATCCTTTCCTCTATTAATATTAAACACACAGCGACTGAACCTGTTATGCCTGCTGAGACAGGTTGTGCTACACGGGAAATGCTCAAAGCCCAGCTTGGGAAAGGCAACATAAATGCTGTGTTGCAATAAATTTCAGTGGGCATCATCTGGAAACCCTTACACTTGCCTTTCTTCCCATCCTGTGTCTGTTCTCTGAGTCACTATACCCTTGTTAGGAAATCTTGGAGATGTTTCACTGCAAATAAGACTACTGGTAGCAATGCAGTGGTGATGATTCTATTGGTTTGGCCAAAGAGTTTGTTTGGGTTTTTCCTGTAACAGCTTCTGGAAAAACCCAAATGAACTTTTTGACCACCTCAATAGGTAAATTTACCTCACTCATTAATTAATCAAGCCATTCAACAGAATATGTTGAGTTTCTCCTCAGGGCCTGACCTTGGATTGCTTGTGGAGATCAAAAGATGAGATTGGAAATAAGCCATGATGGATGGACAGAAAAACTCACTATTACTAGGAGGTCAGTTATTCCCAAATTGATCTATAAAGTCAATGGTATTCCAATCAAATCCCAACACAATTTTCCTGAAACTGGACAGGCTAATTCTAACATTTACAGGGAAGAGCAAAGGACTGAGAAGAGCCAAAATTCTTTGAAAGAAAAACGTGGTTGGAGAATTTGTACTTCCAGATAATGAGATTTACTATAAAGCTATTGTGATTAAGTGCTTCCCAGATGGCTAAGTGGTAAAGAACCTGCTGGCCAATGCAGGAGATACAAGAGATGTGGGTTTGATCCTTGGGTAGCGAAGTTACCCTGGAGAAGGAACGGCAACCCACTCCAGTATTCTTGCTTGGAAAATCCCATGGACAGAGGAGCCTGGGGGGCCATAGTCCGTGGGGTAAGTCGCAGAGAGTCAGACACGACTGAGCGACTTCACTTTCACTTTTCACTTTCATGCATTGGAGAAGGAAATGGCAACCCATTCCAGTGTTCTTGCCTGGAGAATCTCAGGGACCGGGGAGCCTGGTGGGCTGCCATCTATGGGGTCACACAGAGTCGGACACGACTGAAGTGACTTAGCAGCAGTATAGTGATCTTAAGAACTTCTGTTAATCATATAATACGGCCAAAGAAAGTGAAAGGAACAAATAACAAATTGGATAAAGTTATTTGCGCCACATACCTCTGATGATAGCACATTAGTATTCAGAAAATATAGAGAACTAAAAAAATAGTTGTACAAAAATTTAGCATAGTTCTATAAAAAAATGTAGCAGGATTTAAAAGGGACATCCCTGGCACTCCAATGGTTAAGACTGTGCTTTCAACAGCAGGGACTCAGGTTTGATCCTTGTTCAGGGAACTAAGATCCCACATGCATGGCCAAAGAAAAAAATAAATTGAGCAAAAGTATGAAAAAATACACAGTTGGTCAATAATATATGAAGAGGCAGTTATTCTTACTTAATAATCTGGGAAACTAAAACCACAATGAGATGACATTTAAAAAATAAAATGCATGATGACATCAAACGATATAAAATCTCCACGTTGAATACTACAAATATGTCAATAAATTAAAAAGGAGCCTGCAAAGTCCATATACCTGTTCTCAGCCCTGTCAGTCACCCATTCAGTATGCAAAGTTTCATCTAATCTGTATGCGTAAGGAGTCATCATGAAAGTAAAAGTGTGTCAGAAAGATACTTCCAAATGGTTAGAGGCATGTGATTTTTAGTACTGTGTGTTATAGAAATGTCAGGAATGGTATAGTTTATTTTTTCATTTTTTTAAGTTTTATTATGTTTATTTATTTATTTTTGGCAACTGGACAGGGACTCAAACCCTAGATCCCCAGATTATAAGTCTGATGCTCTACCAGCTGAGCTACCCAGGCAGGTATGTTATATTTTAACTGTGTGCAAGATAATGTCAGTGTCCACAGAGGGTCTTTTTCCTTTTTTTGAGTAGTGCTGCTAGTGTTAAAAGAATAAAAATGGTTGTTTTGCAGTTTAGATTTCAAGATAGGAAAAACTGATTTTTCAGCCATGACTGACATGAGAGAAACATCCTAGGAAGTCTTAGATCATACTTCTGAGTTGTTTTTTTTGTTTTCACTTGAAGGATAATGGCTTTATGATATTGTGTTGGTTTCTGCCATACTTCTGAGTTCTTAATTTTAACTTACCTGATTTTTTTTATACTTTAAAATTTTTGTGAACTGGTTTAAATTGTCAATGCATATTAGCTTGGGTATTTTTGTAAATAGTTTGTGATTTACTTCTTGATTTGCATGAAAATATTTAGAATCCTTTTCTTCAAAGCTTATTTGAAGCCAAGTTGTGGGTTTGGGGTTTTGTTTGTTTGTTTTGGTTGGGGATGGGGAGGAGAGAAAGGATTTTGTACTCTGATAATTCAGATAGTAATATCTTGTAGTTTAAAGCAAATGTCCCACTGAAAGCAATTCAAATATCAACAAAATTATTAAAACAGGAAAATAAAATCTGAGTTCATGGAATGATATACCATATTTATGGACAGGAAGGTTTATTATTATTAAGATGGAAATTCTCTCCAAATCTTTCTTTAGATCTAATTCAATCCCAGTCAAAATTCCATCGGGGCTTTTTGTAGAATTTGACAAGCTGTTGCTAAAATTTGTTTGGAAATGTAAAAGACCTTGAATAGACAAAGCAATTTTGGCAAAAAAGAACAAAGTTGCAGACTTATACTACCTGATTTCAACACATTATTTGGCTATAGAAATCAAAACAGTGTGGTATTGGTAGGAGGATAGTCACATAGATCAATAGATCAGAGTAGAAAATTCAGAATTAGACCCCCACATTAGTACCCTAACTCAAGAATGAGGAAACAAATAGCCCTATTTTTTTTTTTTTAAAGGGAGAACAGCAACAGATTCTTTAGAAACAAAGGTATATGAATGTTCAATAAACTCATGAAAATATACTCAACATCATTAATAATCAGGGAAATATAAATGAAATCATGAAGAATACCACTTTGTAAGCATCAGAATGGCTAAAATCAAGAAATTTGATAATATCAAGTGCTGTTGAGAATGTGGAGTAACTGGAATCCCTGACTTTGTGGTTAGAGATGTACAGTGGCACAACCACTATGAAAAGTAGTCCAGTAATTTCTTAAAAAATTTAACATACATTTACCACAAAATCCAGAGAAATGAAGACATGTCTGCAAAACAGCTGTATATGAGTATTCATAGCTATTTTATTCACAATTCATAATTGCCACAAACTGAAAATTACCCAATCTTCATCTATAAGTAAATGCATTAACAAATTGTTGTATATTCATTCATGCAATGACTACCACTCAGTAATTAAAAGGAACAAATTGCTGATGCTTGCAACAGCATAGTTCTCTAAAATTATGTTGAGTGAAAAATAGGCTAGATTCATGCTACATGATTTCATTTATATTAAGGTATAGATCTATTTTATGATGATAGAAAAAAGATTAGTGATTGCTACAAAAGGTGATGGTGAGGGGTGACTGACTGCAAAGGGACGTGAATAAAATTTATAATTTGATACAAGGTGGTTACATAGGAGTATACATTTTTCAAAACTCATTCCATCATACACTTAAATGTGTGAATTTTTCGTATGTAAATTTTAACTTGATATAGACTAGGTTAAGAACACAATGAGGCACGTAACACTGTGTGTGTCCTTAATGCCACTTAATGGTACGATTAAATATGGTTAAAGTAATCAATTTTATGCTATGCATATTTTACCACAATAAAAACATGAAAGGAGGTACATTTTTAAAAATTAAAAAATTTAAACACACAGTGAAAATAGAAGGGCTTCCCAGGTGGTGCTAGTGGTAAAGAATCTGCCTGCCAATGCAGGAGATGCAAGAGAAGTGGGTTCAATCCATAGGTTGGGAAGATTGCTAGGAGTAGGGAATGACAAATCACTCCAGTATTTTTGCCTGGAAAATTCCATGAGCAAAAGAGCCTGGCAAGCTAGAGTCTATGGGGCTGCAAAGAGTTGGAGCACAAGAATGGAAAGAATAGTACAGTTATTCCCTCTATGTCCCCCATGCATTATATAGATATAACCACTCTTCAAGTAAATGGCAAAATTTTAACCACATTTGTGTTTATATAAGCACACTAGAATAAACTATTAAATTAGAAATTACACTTATGATGATTAAATTTATTAATATTTATTATACTTAACAATAAGTCATTAATATTGGTGTTTATCCAATGTTTAAAATTTCTCAATCATCCCTAAATTCTCTTTTACATTCTTTTATTCCAATTAGGATTTAATCAAGATGTATGTCTTATTATATCCTTTAGGTCTCGTTTAATCAAAAACAGTTATCTTCCTCCCCCCAGCCCCATGACACTGACTTGCTAAGGCAACAAGCCAATGTGGAGAGTCTCATATTCTGAATTTGTCTGTTTCCTCATAGCATCATTTTCCTGTTACTCAGTCCCTGAATAACTGTTATTCAGCACAGCACTGCCATGCTGGAGAGGCCAGGTGTAGGCACTCTGGTAGACAGTGCCAGCTGAGTCCAGCTTTCCAGCCATCTCAGCCAAGAGGCCGGACACATGAGAAATCATCCTGCAAGTGAATTCTCCAGCCTAGCTTGTCACAGCCCTCAGCCATTTGAGTCATTCTCAGACATCTGAGTCATCTCAGCTGAGGCCCCAGACGTCACAGAGCAGAGCAGGGCTTTCTGGCTGTGCCCCCTTGTGAACTCATAGCTCACAGAATCTGAGAATAATAAAATGTTTTATGCCTCTAAGTTTGGGGGTGATATGTTATGCAGCATTAGCTACCTGGAACAACCATCAGGCTTATCAGGGACATGATACAACCTGCCAACAAATGACAGCCTGTGTTCCAGGGCGAGACTACATGCAATGTTAGTGGAGACCAGGTCCAATGAGAGAGGTGGGTAGTGAAAGAAAATAGAAGAGTCTGAAGGAACAGGTAAATCAAGCCCTAGCAGAGTTAACCTTTTGTTCCTTGCAAGTCAGAACTGACTTTTAGTCTTGTTGTAGTGATTGACACTTTGAGAAGGATTGTATATAAAATCTTGACAATAAGAAGGCTTGACAATCAGAATTCTGTAACCTAAGCTCTCCTTCCTGAAGCTTTTATTTCTGAGAATACTCTATGCTTTTTATTATCAGGTATAGTTGGGAGTTCCCTGGTGGCAATAAAAAACAAATTTATAAATGGAAAAAAAATATAAAGTGTGGCAGCATCAATATAAACACACACCATCACGCTATCTCTCCCACAGGACTGTGCCAGTGCCTCCAGAACCCCATCAGATCTTTATCTCCATCAGCTGGGCCCTGCCATTGCCAGGTTCCTCTGTGAAACTGTTTATATTTCTATTCACACCTGCACTGTATGTGAATGTGAAGTCTAGCCCATCACATTGGGGAATAGGGGGAAAGGCTAGAAAGAGCCTGACAATTCAAATACCAACAGGGTGATCTGGGGACAGAGGGCTGAAGCAGTGTCTAGGGTATCTGAAACCTAGCAGATGTAACCAGAGACAGGATTCAGAGTAACATTTCATCTTTGTAAACAGGTTGAGACCTACCTTTGCTTGCCACTTCTGACCTCTTCAATACCTACCTCCTCAGACCTTCAACTGAACTTACTGCCGTAATCACTCAAGATATCCTTGGGACACTCCTCTCACTGTTGTCCTGAGCTGTTATTGAGGTAACGAATTGTTGAACTCTTGGACTTCCCTGGTAGTTCAGTTGGTAAAGTTCAGTTCAGTTCAGTTCAGTCGCTCAGTCGTGTCCGACTCTTTGCGACCCTGTGAATCGCAGCACGCCAGGCCTCCCTGTCCATCACCAACTCCCAGAGTCTACCCAAACCCATGTCCATGGTGATGCCATCCAGCCACCCCCTCCTCTGTCATCCCCTTCTCCTCCTGCCCCCAATCCCTCCCAGCATTAGGGTCTTTTCCAATGAATCAACTCTTCGCACGAGGTGGCCAAAGTATTGGAGTTTCAGCTTCAGCATCAGTCCTTCCAATGAACACCCAGGACTGATCTCCTTTAGGATGGACTGGTTGGATCTCCTTGCAGTCCAAGGGACTCTCAAGAGTCTTTCCAACACCACAGTTCAAAAGCATCAACTTTTCAGTGCTCAGCTTTCTTCACAGTCCAACTCTCACATCCACACATGACCACTGGAAAAACCATAGCCTTGACTAGGCAGACCTTTGTTGGCAAAATAATGTCTCTGCTTTTTAATATGCTATTCAGGTTGGTCATAACTTTCCTTCCAAGGAGTAAGCATCTTTTCATTTCATGGCTGCAGTCACCATCTGCAGTGATTTTGGAGCCCAAGAAAATAAAGTCTGACACTGTTTCCACTGTTTCCCCATCTATTTCCCATGAAGTGATGGGACCAGATGCCATGATCTTAGTTCTCCCAGCACTCTTGTTTCCAGCTTGTGTTTCTTCCAGCCCAGCGTTTCTCATGATGTACTCTGCATATAAGTTAAATAAGCAGGGTGACAATAACTGCCTGCAATGGTGACTATGTCTGCTTCCATGGGGGAAACTGTTGGACCAGGAAACGGGTAAGGAGAAAGATACATTTTCCATCTTTTTGTACCTTTTGAGGTGTCCAATGCAGGTAATACCTATTTAAAAACTTAATTAGGTAAAAATAAGGGGATAAACTTGTCTTCCAATTTTCTTTTGTCATCTTTTAAACATTCCTTCTTTTCTTTGCTGAAGAAGACTAGTTTATGCATTAAAATAAGCCAGAAAGGTCTGAATCTGCATCCCTGTAAGTTATCTAACCTTGGGAAACATTTGCTGTGTGCGATCTTCAGCAACAACCTGCTGAGACTTGTCCCACATAAAACTGAGTAATCTATCTTGGAACAGATTCCATCAATGGTATTGAACGATGGAACCAATTACTCTTATGGATCTCCCACTATAGCCAGTATAACCTTTTTAGAGTCAGATCCTGTCACTCTGTTCAAAATCCTGCGAAGTCCTGTTTCACTCAGAACCAAAGCAAAGTCTTGAACACAGCTACAAATCCAGTGTGATCTCTCCTTGTCATTCAAAGTGACTCCTCTGTTTCTCTGCCCTTAGCTCACTTGTCCAGTCACCCTGGCATCCTGCCAACACTGGGGAGATTGCACCAGAAGGCTCCCATATGAAGGATCTGCTGTAGCTATGGGGCTGCTCCCCCCTAGCTTTCCAGAGGTCTTCATCTCCCTTTCTCAAGGACATCTACCTACCTGGGCTTACACTTGCGAACTGCCTCCCTCATTTTACCTCACTTGACTCACTCAGTTATGATCCCCCTTGATAACCTCAGATATGCAGATGACACCACGCTTACGGAAGAAAGTGAAGAGGAACTAAAAAGCCTCTTGGTGAAAGTGAAAGAGGAGAGTGAAAAAGTTGGCTTGAAGCTCAACATTCAGAAAACTAAGATCTTGGCATCTGGTCCCACCACTTCATGGGAAATAGATGGGGAAACAGTGGAAACAGTGTCAGACTTTATTTTCTTGGGCTCCAAAATCACTGCAGATGGTGACTCAGCCATGAAATTAAAAGACGCCTACTCCTTGGAAGGAAAGTTATGACCAGCCTAGACAGCATATTAAAAAGCAGAGACATTACTTTGCCAACAAAGGTCCGTCTAGTCAAGGCAATGGTTTTTCCAGTGGTGGGGTATGGATGTGAGAGTTGGTCAGTTAAGAAAGCTGAGCACCAAAGAATTGATGCTTTTGAACTGTGGTGTTGGAGAAGACTCTTGAGTCCCTTGGACTGCAAGAAGATCCAACCAGCCCATCCTAAAGGAGATCAATCCTGGGTATTCATTGGAAGGACTGATGTTGAAGCTGAAACTCTAATACTTTGGCCACCTCGTGCGAAGAGTTGACTCATTGGAAAAGACCCTAATGCTGGGAGGGATTGGGGGCAGGAGGAGAAGGGGACAACTGAGGATGAGATGGCTCGATGGACATGAGTTTGGGTAAACTCCGGGAGCTGGTGATGGACAGGGAGGCCTGGCGTGCTGCAATTCATGGGGTCTCAAAGAGTCGGACACGACTGAGTGACTGAACTGAATTGAACTGATTTGTTGTTGTTGTTGTTATTTTTCTGTAGTACTCATCTCCTCACATACTGAATATTTTTTCTCATCCGTCTTCTTCAATAGAATGTAAGCCCCATAATAGCAAGAATCTTTGCCTGTCTTGTTCACAGATGAATCCTAAGCACCTAGAATCCTACCTTGCATATAGTTGGCACTCAATAAGTATTTTCAGTGAATGACTGAACAAATGAATGATGGGCATCATGTGTTTTTCTCTGTGCCTGAGGAAAGGACTGTTGTGTCCCGGTCTTCATTGTCCCTTCTCTCCTGCCATTTCCCTCTGTTGCAAAACAGAAACCTCTGTTTATTATGATGAACAACTGCAGGAGAGGAGAAAGAATAGAATGGTTTGCTTCAGTCATGTCCAACTCTTTGTGACCCTATGGACTGTAGCCCTCCAGGTTCCTCTGTCCATGGGATTCTCCAGGTAAGAATACTGGAATAGGTTACCATTTCCTACTTCAGGGATCTTCTTGACCCAGGGATCGAACCCACGTCTCTCTTGGCTCTTGCATTGGCAGGCAGGCTCTTTACCACTTGCGCCACCTGGGAAGCCCCACAAGTGCATCACCTCACCTTAAGTGTCAGGCTTCCTGCTAGGCGACACTTAACCTGTTATCTCATTAATCAATACAACATACATCTTGTATTAATCAATACAAATTACATCTTGTAATTTAGGTAATAGGAATGTGGTCATTTTACAAACAAAGTCTCATAAACGGTAAATTTCTGACTAAGGGTTATCAACAATTAAGCAAGAGCTCCGGCCTTTTACATAACACTTTCCGTCATAAATTGAGATCAGAAACTCCTTTTCGGGAAGTCCATCTACCCTTCCCTCATCCTCTCTCTTTCATTAACTGCCTGCCTATCCACCTTTCTAAAAATAAAACCTACCTTTCCCCTTTAACAGAAATTTAATGAGTGAGGTTTTAACTGAATGCTGTGCTCATCTCAGATAAATCTTACTAGATTCATGAAGAAGTTTCACTCAACAAACATTTAGCGAGCTTCATTTAACAAACAACCTGCTATGTACCTGGAAAATGGTGGTCTCTGGATTCTTAAGATGACCCTCAAAGAAACTTGAAAATAAGCCTATAAACTATTTCTCAAACTCCAACTCTAATTTAATTCAAGTTTTCCTGGGCAAGGGCAAACCTGGGCAGGGTCAGTCCAAAGTCTGGATGAGCAAGGGGATGTCCAGGGCTCAGGAAGCCGCCTATCCTCTTAGTGGTCAGTGCTCTTGATTTTAGATTATTTCAGGTAGGGATGGGAGTCAGACAGAAAATCTCCAAAATATCTCTTACTGGGGAAGGTGTTATACAATTTCTTGAGAAGTAAATTCATCTTAAATATGGTTGCCTGGAGCTACAATTACAGATAAATAGCATTTCCAAAGTCTAAAGTTCTTCCTGCTTCCTTCTCCAAAGCCCTGCTGGCAAACTTCCCGGGCTGTCAAATTTCTGCAGAAGTGCAAGAGGCAGGCTGGCAGGAGCAGGCCTGATCACAAAGTCCCAGAGCGGAAATGAGGAGGGTGCTGGAGGGGAGTGCGGAACAGAAGTCATGGACATGCATCAGCTAGATCCCCCCCCAAGAGAAGCCGTGCTGCCTGGCTGCAGGACTGCTCAGCAGACAGGCTCCAGTGTTCAGTGCTGTCAGCCTCAGTGTCAGCTGTAGAGCAGCCTCATGGATGGCCATACCCTTCCCATGGAAGCCTGTGTCCAGTGATGGAGTAAAGCGGTGGTCCAGGGCTCTGGACCTCTGTGTGTGACCTGAGACACCCACAGACAGTCCTGAGTCCAGAGCTCCCCATTAGGCCTGTGTCACAGTCCGTCTGCTCCCTGGGCCTGATCCTGCTTCCCCCCTCTTTCTAGGTGTTGGTCCCTAATAAACATAGTGCATCGCCAAATTCCATTTCAGTGTCTACTTCTAGAGGCTTCCCTTGTAGTTCAGTTGGTAAAGGATCTGCCTGCAATGCAGGAGACCCTGGAGAAGATTCAATCCCTGGTGGGGAAGATTCCCTGGAGAAGCAAATGGCAACCCACTCCAGTATTCTTGCCTGGAGAATCCCATGGACAGAGGAGCCTGGAGGGCTAAAGTTCATGGGGTCTCAAGAGTTGGACACAACTTAGCAACTAAACTACCTCCACTACCAAACATAGTGCACTCCCAAATCCCATTTCAGTGTCTACTTCTAGAAAACCCAGCCAGTGATAACAGGTCAGGCGATGGGGAGCATCTTCAGATCTGGCTCCTTTGCCTGTCTAAAGCTCATCTCCTGTCGCTCTGAGCTCGGCCAATACCTCCCTGACTTCCTACCAGCTACCTCACTGGCTGAGGGGAACTTTCCCCATTGCTTCAGGCACCGGAACCCACCGCTGAAAATGACGGGCAGCAGTACTCCCCCACATCTAAAGAGAGCTGATAATCCAGGTACAGCTTATTAAGAGTTGGAGTACCAGCCCTGCTGCCCTAGGAACCATCACTGTCACAAATACCTCCTCCCCCGGCCAAACCTGAGGAGGAGAAAGGATGGGAGATGGGAATACCAGACCACCTGACCTGCCTCCTGAGAAAACTGTATGCAGGTCAAGAAGCAACAGTTAGAACCGGACATGGAACAACCAAATGGGGAAAGGAGTACGTCAAGGCTGTATACTGTCATCCTGCTTATTTAACTTATATGCAGAGTACATCATGTGAGATGCTGGACTGGATGAGGCACAAGCTGGAATCAAGATTGCTGGGAGAAATATCAATAACCTCAGATACGCAGATGACACACACTTATGGCAGAAATTGAAGAGGAACTAAAGAGCCTCTTGATGAAAGTGAAAGAGGAGAGTGAAAAAGTTGGCTTAAAACTCAACTTTCAGAAAACTAAGATCATGGCATCCGGTCCCATCACTTCATGGGAAATAGATGGGGAAACAGTGTCAGACTTTATTTTCTTGGGCTCCAAAATCACTGCAGATGGTGATTGCAGCCTTGAAATTAAAAGATGCTTGTTCCTTGAAACAAAGGCTATGATGAACCTAGACAGCATATTAAAAAGCAGAGACGTTACTTTACCGACAAAGGTCCATATAGTCAAAGCTATGGTTTTCCAGTAGTCATGTATGGATGTGAGAGTTGGACTGTAAAGAAAGCTGAGCAGCCAAGAATTGATGCTTTTGAACTGTGGTGTTGAAGAAGACTCTTGAGAGTCCTTTGGACTGCAAGGAAATCCAACCAGTCAATCCTAAAGGAAATCAGTCCTGAATGTTTATTGGAAGAACTGATGCTGAAGCTGAAGCTCCAATACTTTGGCCACTTGATGTGAACAACTGACTCATTTGAAAAGACCCTGATGCTGGGAAAGATTGAAGGCAGGAGGAGAAGGGGACGACAGAAGATGAGATGGTTAGATGGTATCACCAACTCAATGGACATGTGTTTGAGCAAGCTCCAGGAGTTCGTGATGGACAGGGAAGCCTGGTGTGCTACAGTCCATGGGGTTACAAAGAGCTGGACACGACTGAGCGGCTGAACTGAACTGAATTGATACCTCTCTTCTTGAAAATTCTGCCTTGTTTCCTTTCTCTGACATCCCTCCATGTGAGGTTTCTCTTCTCCATGATACTTTCTCTGACTCAGGTTGGTTTATAGCCAAGCTTTCTCCATGTGCCTTAACTCTCCAGTGTAAACCTAGACTCCATCCTGAAGGAAAGTTACATGGCTCAAAATAGCCTGGAGTTAAAACTCCCCTCCAGATCCTCCCCACCATTCTATGCAAAACAAAGAACTCTCACCAGAAGGGAAAAATGGACATTAAGGTTGATTACACCCAGCTCCCAGCCAGTCCCAGCCTCTGGCCAATCTCCAGAGTTCCTTGCCCCAGCCGTTTAAGAGATAACTAACCGAAACAACCTTGGAGAAGAACAGGCCCCCTTAAGATAGTAGTTTTCCACATATATGCCTAGATATACTTACTCTTTTCTTGGGTTAGTGCAGCAGCTCACTAACTGACTGCTGCCCCTTCTTGCTTCATTAAAGGTGATCTGTTCCTGTAAAGTGCCAGTCTCGTTCTTTTTCTGAACCTCGCCTTCTCTAACTCCCTTAAGCCTACATTTTTTTGGTGCCAGGAGGTTGAGGTTTCTTCTCGTTCTTTATGGCCAGCTCTTCGGAGCATGGAAACCTGATGAGCTCACTTTCTCCCCCCCGTCCCAGGCTTTCAAGACCTCCTTGAGAAGATGCCTGTGACTTCGTGAGCAGTACAAGTCCTGTGTAAGGGCTTTATTGGTTTTCCATGTAACCGGAGGAATATTGGTCTCTCTCTTCCTCTTCTCTCTACACTTTCTTTTCCGCAAGACCGACCACCTCCAGGACAGAGGCCTTTTGCCATTCGACCTCCCTCCATCTACCACAAATTCTCGCCTGACCCAGTAGCCCAGGTAAGCTCTGATGGTACTCTAGGGCGCCATAGACTATCGTCCTTTCTGGGTTCCTGGGGAACCCTCTGGCCAAAAGGCCCTCTGGGGATGTACTTGGGGGGATGCCCCTCCCTCCTTCAGAGTCTTCTCTCTTTGCCCGGCCAAAAGATTAGGTGATGATCTTTTCTCTCAAGCGGCAGTTGCTAGCCATTTGCTACAGGATCAAGCCAGTCTGTCCCATGGGACTCTCCCTTGGCCTGAGTAAAATGAAACATCAAACCTCTACTCTTGACCAATCTCAAGGTTCATAAACTCAAGTCACTTTGAATTCAAATTTGGCCTCAATACAAACTGGATAACCAAAACTGCTGGCCTGAGTTCAGGACTTTCGATTTCAATATTTTATCAGATCTCACAGACTTCCTCAAGAGGAATGGCATATGGTTGGAGGTCCCCTATATTCAAGCCTTCTGGGAACTTAGAAGCTGTCCTCTCTGCAAGGACTATTCCACCTATCAAATCCTCCTCTGCTCTCTCTCTCCCCCTCCATTACAAAAGAATCCAAATCTAAAGCCCGTTAAAGGTCCCCTAAACCCTCAGGCCCTGATTTTGACCCGGCAGATGAGCCTCCTCCCTACCGCCCTGGAGAGAAAGCTTCCAGAGATGAGACCCTATCTTCTAGCACTTCTTCCTCCAAAACAGGAACTGATGACTCTGAAACCCCAAAAGAGATGTCCACTCCCTCCCCATCAGCTAGGACCCGAAACAAATACATGTTTCCTCTCAGAGAGGTAGCAGGACTGGAGGGCCCTACACGGGTTCTTGTGCCTTTCTCAATTTCTGATATGAGCCAAATTGAAGAAAAATTTGGATCCTTTTCAGAAAAATCCTACTAGATATAGAAAAGAATTCCTCTGCCTTACACAAGCATATCATTTAACCTGGAATGATCTTTTACATTACATCCTAAATGCCATTTTAACCCCTGATGAAAAGGAACGGATATGGCAGGTAGCCCGGACTCATGCTGATCAACTCCATAACCAAAATAGGACTAATCTGGTGGCTGATGATGCAGTCCCTTTAACTGAGCCACAGTGGACATATCAAGCAGGTGATGCTGGCATCTGGTACCTGCATCATATGATTACCTTTTATTAGAAGGAATGCTATGAAGCTCTCACATTCATGTTAACTACGATAAGATTAGGGAAGTGACTCAAGAAAAAGATGAAAATCCTGCCCTTTTTCTTTCATGGCTTACTGAGGCAGTCCAAAAATACACTAATCTAGATATTTCCACCCCTGCCAGACTTCTGTACCTACATGTCCAGTTCATAAGCCAGTAGGCCCATGATATTTGCCGAAAACTACACCAGTTAGAGAATGACCCTGAAACCCCTCAGCAATATCTCCTAGAAATAGCCTTTCAGCAATAGGGAAGAAGAAGCAAAAAAGGAAAAAGAAAAGGAAAGAAAGGCCAAATATGCTTTATTCGCTGCAGCTATCCAAGAAAAAAATTCAATCCCTTTGGCCCACCCCTATGGGACCTAACCCTCCAGGCCCCTGCTTCAGATATAACCAAATGGGACACTGGGCTAAGTCCTGCCCAAATCCCCAGCCACCCACCAAACCCTGCCCCACCTGCAAACAATGGGGCCACTGGAAAGTGGATTGTCCTTAGACACTACTCACCAAATCTCAGGGTCCACCCCAGGCCCAACAACAATGGACCAGGAACCAGACTTAGGGGGGGGGGGGTCCTGGCACTCTAGACCATGGTTCCTCAGATGAGGTGAGAGATGACCCAATTGTGTCTGAATTATTCCAGTGACAGAGCCCAAGCTCTCGACCCCAAGTCTGCCCCATACGGACGGACTCAGAGCTTCGGGTAATTGGCACGGCGGCCGGACACAAAGCCTTGTTCCTAATAGAGTGGAGAGGCCTTTTCACTTTTAACCTCCTTTAAGGGTCCTCTCCAACCTTCAGAAGTGGCCATCGAAGGGGTCTCAGATATCCCTTCTTATCCCCAAATAACCCTTCTTTTCCTTTGTTCCTTTGGTAAGGCAACACTAACACTTTCTTTTATAGTAGTTCCTCAATGCCCAATGGCATTGTTGGGATGTGATCTTCTGGCTAATCTACAAGCTTCTATAAACCTCCCATTCTGAGATCCCATATCAATTCTTTGCATCCAAATGGCACCCGAACCTTTGGCCAGCCCTCACTCCCAAAACCTGACCCCTGACCTTCCCCCGATAGATACTCAGGTCTGGGACACCGAAGCCCTGTCGGTAGCCTGACACCATTCCCCTGTACAGGTTTTTCTTAAAAATCCCTCTCAGGTAATAACCCAAACTCAATATACCCTAACCACGGAATCCTGACAAGGACTTAAACCAATAATCTCCCAACTGCTCAAAGCCAGCCATTTGCAGCCTATCTGTTCTCCTCATAATACTCCTATACTGGCAGTCAAAAAGGGACCCCACTCCTGGCGTCTACTCCAGGATCTTCGCAAGATCAATGAGTCCATAATACCCGTACACCCCATGGTCACTAATCACTACACCCTTCTCTCACATATTCCCCCTGACACATTCTACTTCACGGTACTGGACCTCAAAGATGCTTTCTTTACTATACCTATACACCACTCTTCACAGTCCCTATCTGCCTTCACCTGGATGGACCCAGACACATATCAATCTCAACAATTAACTTGGACCGTTTTACCACAAGAGTTTAGAGATAGCCCTCATTTTTTTGGTCAAGCCCTCCAAAGAGACCTACAAACTTTAGACTTAGGCTCTACCACCTTACTCCAATATGTAGACTATTTATTGTTATGCAGTTCCTCTAGTCACAACTGCCTAGTCCTCACTGCGATAGTATCAAATGTCCTAGGCAACTAGGGTTACAGGGTTTCGCTATCCAAAGCACAAATTGCTTCCACCACTGTCAATTACATGGGATTGCTTCTCACTCCCACATCCAAAATAATTCCAGCTCAGACACTTCAAGCCTTGACACAGACCCCCAGGCCCCAAACCAAGAGGGAACTTCTTTCACTATTAGGTCTATTAAATTTCTTCCGAATATGGGCCCCACATTTTTCCCTCCAAGCAAAATCTCTCTACCAAGCTACCCGAGGAAACTTAGATGAACCCTCATTGGCCCCCACCTCTCTCCACACCCCAATACAGACTCTTATCAAACATTTACTACAGGCCCCTTCTCTTTACTTGCCTGATTATGCCAAGCCTTTTTTCCTTTTTGTACATTCTCGACAAGGACATCCCTTAGGGATTCTGTGCAAAAAAAATGGGGACATATGGGCACCTCTAGCTTACTTATCTAAACAACTTGATCTCATCAGCTCGGATGGCCACCTTGTCTCCAGGCCTTAGCTGCAACTACCCTCTTAATACCTGAAGCCCAAAAACGAATCCAAAATGCTCCTCTAAATGTATGCTCACCTCGTTCCTTCAAATATTTACTTTCTCATAGGGCTTTCCTTTCTCTGCCCCCTGCTCGACTACAGATTCTCCAAGCATACCTCCTCGACCCATCCCTTTCTTTTATGCCTTGTAAACCTCTTAATCCTGCTAGTTTATTCCCTACACCAGATCCAGAAGCAGAACACCTATCTCATGACTGTGTTCAGACCTTAGATATGACACTTAATCCCTTTGAACATGTAACTGATCAGCCCCTTACTGACCCCAAAGTCCCATCCTGGTTCATAGGTGGCGGTGCCCAGAAACAAGCCCCATTTGGGACTGGATAATCTGTAATCCAGGGAGAGCCCGACAAAGTTATCCCCCCCGCCTCATCAAGTCAGCCACACTCATAGCTCACACATCCTCACAACAGACTGAACTGACAGCTCTTACACAAGCTTTGACCCTAGCCAAGACCAAAAGATAAACATTTACACTGACTCCAAATATGTCTATACCATATTACATTCTAACATAATGTAGAGGGGAGGGAGAGGGGATTCCTGACTCAGAAGGGCACACATATTCTCAATGCTTCTTTTATTTCTGAACTCCTCCATGTGGCTCAGCTCCCCAAACGAGCTACTGTAATACATTGCTGGGAACATCAGCAACATAGTTCTATCTCCTTTTTTACAGTATAGCAGATCATGAAGCAAAGTGGCAGGCTGCCTCTGTTAGTCCTGTCTTTACTATGGCCCAAATTGACGAGCCTAACATCCGCACATTACTTTTATATTTACATTCCCTTTTCCACCCCTCTGCAAAAGTACTTAAGGCTTTCCTTCAGAACTTTATTGAACTGACTAAGGATGATGTTACTTATTTAAATAATCTGACCCAAACTTGTACCATTTGTCAGTGGACAAATTCTAATTCTAATATTCGCCCCCCCCTTTCCCCACCCACCAAATTTGCGGACATCTTCCCACACAAGACTGGCAGGTAGATTTCACCCACATGCCACCTGTTAAAAAAGGGTTAAATTTCTCCTAGTCTGTAGATACATTTTCTGGATGGATCGAAGCTTTCCCAACTACTAACAAAGGAGCCCCTACTGTGGCTCAGCTTATTCTTACTGAAATCCTCCCCAGGTTTGGAAGGGCTTCCTCCCTCCAGTCTGACAATGGGCCCAAGTTCACATCCCAAATCACCCAAAATATTACACGAGTCCTTCAAGTTCCTTCGAGGTTTCACATTCCTTATCATCCCCAGTCTTCCGGTAAGGTTGAGAGAGCTGATTCCTGAAAGAAACTCTGACCAAATTAACGATCGAACTTCATCAAGACTGGACTAAACTCCTCCCTTTAGCTCTCTTAAAGGTCCAGGCATTACCCAAAAACCCCTTAAATAACAGTTCATTCAAGGCTGTGTATGGGAGGCCCGTAATACCTTTCGGTCTTCCCCTCTCCCAGGACAGTCCCAAACTGCCATTCCACCTTCCTTTTCCTTTATTTGCCCAGATACGAGATGCCCTATGGCAATACATGGATGACTTACTTCCTTGACCACCTCCCAATCTTCCATACCCATCTCTCTTCAAATAGGAGACAAAGTTTATATGACAACTCAGTCCCAGTCAGATCTAACCCCAAAATGGCAAGGTCCCTGCATGGTAATTCTGCTGACCCCCACCGCTGCAAAGTTAAAAGAAATCACCCCTTGGGTACACATCACTCGGTTAAAAAAGGTTATGCAGCCCAATGATGAAAATGCTTGCCAGACTAATACTTATCAAGTTTCTCACACAGGCCCTACAACTCTAAAGTCATGGCTTCCACCAGCCCCAACTGGCAACGGATGAGCTGTGACGGTTTCACGGCTGCAATTATTCCTGGAACAACTTCTGGTAGATATCTGGGTCTCAAGTCCTCAAGAATCTACATTCGAACACGTTGAAGATTACATCTCCACCCTGTGGCTACAGGGAACCTTTTATAATTTTTACCCCTTTGAAATCCAATTCTTTTCCATAGTAATCTATCTTATACTCACTTCCCCAAATGTTGTTTAACATCTTCTTCTTATCCTCCCTTCTTCCTCTGACGCATGAACTCCTTCAAAAGCCTAACCTCAACTATCTATTCCGGACCCTTAATTTAACCCATACCCTTCTCAATGCTTCTAACCCACAATCGGCTAAAGACTGCTGGATATGTCTATCTGTAACTCCTTTGGGAGATTCAGCCCTCCCCATATCCATCCTTGACTGGACAACAGGTAACACATCCCTACACCACTCATACCGTGGAGAGCCTTTATTCATCTCATATCTTAAATATCTTCACACTAGTGACCAAATCCGAAATTCAGACATACTCTTAGACTCTTTACTCACCAAACTTCCCTCCTTCAACGAAAAACCTCCAATAGGAAACCCTATTGCCCATAGAGTAACACTGTTAAAACCAGCTCCTATTTGCATATCCTTTTGCATATCCAGCTCTTTTTTACATTCCCGAAACAGTTCATATGACCAACCCGTGGGCACAATCCCTAACTCCATGTGCAACCATACCTCCACCTTACTCTTTGCCACTGGAAAGGCTATATATAATGTTTCTGGTCCTACAGGACACTCTTTAACCTTTACAGGGTGGTTTCCCTCAGCGTACTCCTCCACTTCTCCCATCGTTGGGGCCACCTTAGCAGGGTCTCTGAGTGCCCTTGAACGAACAATCAAACCCCCGCCTCGACTCCTCTTCGCCATTGACCTCAGCTGTTGTATTATGACACCTGGCCTATTTTTCCTGTGTGGGACGTCTACATACCTCTGTCTACCTGCTAACTGGACCAGAACCTGCACCCTGGTATACTTCAGTCCAAACATGTTAATAGCCCCCAATGATCGACCCTGGCCTATTCCTCTCATCCACAAGCGAATAAAATGAGCCATTCATTTAATTCCCCTCTTAGTAGGATTAGGAATAGCGGCTGGAATTGGAACAGGAACCACCGGCTTAACCACCTCCCTCCAAAACTACTAGACGCTATCTAAAGACCTATCAGTCTCCAGGAAATAGTTCAAGACCTAGTAACTATCCAAAATCAACTCGATACCTTGGCGGCCGTAGTATTACAAAATAGAAGGGGATTAGAACTACTCACTGCAGAGAAGGGAGGTTTGTGCCTTCTTCTAGATGAATCCTGCTATTTCTATGCCACCTAGTCCAGTATTGTCCAGTTAGTTAGTCAGTCAGTTCAGTCACTCAGTTGTGTCCGACTCTTTGCGACCCCATGAATCGCAGCGTGCCAGGCCTCCCTGTCCATCACAAACTCCCGGAGTTTACTCAAACTCATGCCCATCGAGTCGGTGATGCCATCCAGCCGTCTCATCCTCTGTCGTCCCCTTCTCCTCCTACCCCCAACCCCTCCCAGCATCAGGGTCTTTTCTAATGAGTCAACTCTTCGCATGAGGTGGCCAGAGTACCGGAGCCCAAAAAAATAAAGTCTGATACTGTTTCCCCATCTATTTCCCATGAGGTGATGGGACCAGATGCCATAATCTTAGTTTTCTGAATGTTAAGCTTTAAGCCAACTTTTTCACTCTCCTCTTTCATTTTCATCAAGAGGCTTTTTAGTTCCTCTTCACTCTCTGCCATAAGGGTGGCGTCATCTGCATATCTGAGGTTATTGATATTTCTCTCGGCAATCTTGATTCCAGCTTGTGCTTCTTCCAGCCCAGCGTTTCTCATGATGTACTCTGCATATAAGTTAAATAAGCAGGGTGACAATATACAGCTTTGATGTACACCTTTTCCTATTTGGAACCAGTCTGTTGTTCCATGTCCAGTTCTAACTGATGCCTCCTGACCTGCATACAGGTTTCTCAAGAGGCAGGTCAGGTGGTCTGGTATTCCCATCTCTTTCAGAATTTCCCACAGTTTATTGTGATCCACACAGTCAAAGGCTTTCGCATGGTCAATAAAGCAGAAATAGATGTTTTTCTGGAACTCTCTTGCTTTTTCAATGATCCAGCGGATATTGGCAATTTGATCTCTGGTTCCTCTGCCTTGTCGAAAACCAGCTTGAACATCTGGAAGTTCATGGTTCACGTATTGCTGAAGCCTGGCTTGGAGAATTTTGAATATTACTTTACTCGCGTGTGAGATGAGTGCAATTGTGTGGTAGTTTGAACATTCTTTGGCATTGCCTTTCTTTGGGATTGGAATGAAAACGGACCTATTCCAGTCCTGTGGCCACTGCTGAGTTTTCCAAATTTGCTGGCATATTGAGTGCAGCACTTCCACAGCATCATCTTTCAGGATTTGAAATAGCTCAACTGGAATTCCACCACCTCCACTAGCTTTGTTCGTAGTGATGCTTTCTAAGGCCCACTTGACTTCACATTCCAGGATGTCTGGCTCTAGGTGAGTGATCACACCATTGTGATTATCTGGGTCATGAAGATCTTTTTTGTACAGTTCTTCTGTGTATTCTTGCCACCTCTTCTTAATATCTTCTGCCTCTGTTAGGTCCATACCATTTCTGTCTTTTATCGAACCCATCTTTGCATGAAATGTTCCCTTGATATCTCTGATTTTCTTGAGGAGATCTCTAGTCTTTCCCATTCTGTTGTTTTCCTCTATTTCTTTGCATGGATCGCTGAGGAAGGCTTTCTTATCTTTCTTGGCTATTCTTTGGAAGTCTGCATTCAAATGGGAATATCTTTCCTTTTCTCCTTTGCTTTTCGCTTCTCTTTGTTTCACAGCTATTTGTAAGGCCTCCTCAGACATTTTGCCTTTTTGCATTTCTTTTCCATGGGGATGGTCTTGATCCTTGTCTCCTGTACAATGTCACGAACCTCCGTCCATAGTTCATCAGGCTCTCTGTCTACCAGATCTAGTCCCTTAAATCTATTTCTCACTTCCCCTGTATAGTCATAAGGGATTTGATTTAGGTCATACCTGAATGGTCTAGTGGTTTTCCCTACTTTCTTCAATTTAAGTCTGAATTTGGCAATAAGGAGTTCATGATCTGAGCCACAGTCAGCTCCTGGTCTTGTTTTTGCTGACTGTATAGAGCTTCTCCATCTTTGGCTGCAAAGAATATAATCAATTTGATTTAGGTGTTGACCATCTGGTTATGTCCATGTGTAGAGTCTTCTCTTGTGTTGTTGGAAGAGGGTGTTTGCTATGACCAGTGCATTCTCTTGGCAAAACTTTATTAGCCTTTGCCCTGCTTCATTCCATACTCCAAGGCCAAATTTGCCTGTTACTCCAGGTGTTTCTTGACATCCTACTTTTGCATTTCAGTCCCCTATAATGAAAAGGACATCTTTTTGGGGTGTTAGTTCTAAAAGGTCTTGTAGGTCTTCATAGAACCACTCAACTTCAGCTTCTTCAGCATTACTGGTTGGGGCATAGACTTGGATTACCATGATATTGAATGGTTTGCCTTATAAACAAACGGAGATCTTTCTGTCATTTTTGAGATTGCATCCAAGTACTGCATTTCGGACTCTTTTGCTGACTATGATGGCTACTCCATTTCTTCTAAGGGATTTCTGCCCACAGTAGTAGATATAATGGTCATCTGAGTTAAATTCACCCATTCCAGTCCATTTTAGTTCGCTGATTCTTAGAAGGTCGACATTCACTTTTGCCATCTCCCGTTTGACCACTTCCAATTTGCCTTGATTCATGGACCTAACATTCCAGGTTCCTATGCAATATTGCTCTTTACAGCATCAGACCTTGCTTCTATCACCAGTCACATCCACAACTGGGCATTGTTTTTGCTTTGGCCCCATCCCTTCTTTCTTTCTGGAGTTATTTCTCCGCTGATCTCCAGTAGCATTTTGGGCACCTACTGACCTGGGGAGTTCCTCTTTCAGTATCCTATCATTTTGCCTTTTCATACTGTTCATGGGGTTCTCAAGGCAAGAATACTGAAGTGGTTTCCCATTCCCTTCTCCAGTGGACCACATTCTGTCAGTCCAAGGAGCTGCAAAAAACCTTACAGATCGAGCCTCATGAATCCGCCAGAGATTAACCAACTCCTGGCAGTCATGGTTAACAGATTGGAATTGGATGTATTGTTTTACCCCTTCTCGGACTATTCATTTTTATCATCCTCCTACTCACCTTTGGGTCATGTTTGCTTAATCTTTTTCGGGGATTCCTCCAAGACCAAATCCAAGCCATTTCACAAGACCAAATCAAGAGTGTTCTTTTGCTTTAGACCCTGATGGTTAGAATAGAAAATCAACACTACAGGCCTTAGACTTCCTTCCTCCCAGACCACAAACCCCTGACCCTCATTTATCAGCAGGAAGAAGCCCTGAACATTACTGATGCTTGCTCTCTCTTTCTCTTTTTATATATATTCCTTAGGGTCTAGAATGAAAGAAAGTTACAAGTCTCAAAATAGCTTGGAGTTTAAACTCCCCTCCAGGTCCTCCCCACCATTCTATGCAAAACAAAGAACTCTCTCACCTGAAGAAAAAAATGGACACTAAGTTTGATTACGCCCAGTTCCCTGCCAGTCCCAGCCTCTGGCCAATCTCCGGAATTCCTTACCCCAGCCTTTTAAGAGATAAACTAATCCAAACAACCTTGGAGAAGAAAAGGCCCCCTTAAGACAGTAGATTTCCGCATATATGCCTGTATGTACTTCCTCTTTTCTTGGGTTAGTGCAGCAGCTCACTAATCTGACTGCTGCCTCTTCTCGCCTCATTAAAGGTGATCTGTTCCTGTAAAGTGCTGGTCTCATTCTTTTTCGGAACCTCACCTTCTCTAACTCCCTTACCCTATACTTCCTGAGTGCTCTTCTAGGGCAATTTTCTACGTGCATAGTACTGTTCTTTCCTGGGCCTTCAATTACTGCAGCTACATGGACTCTGTGACTGGTGTGGGTCGCCATTTCCTTCTCCCTGTATTCAGACAGCTGCACTCAAACCCATAGATCTTTGTCTAATGGTCTATTACATCACAGCATCCCTTGGGCAATCTAAATTTAGGTTTCCAAGTCTGAATCCATCATCTGTCTTTAAAAGCTTGTTCTTGACATAATCCCCATCGGGAGAAAACCATCCTCTCTCTCAACCCCATTAATCACTTCCCAAATCCTATCGTCTTCACCTCTTAAACTAGTGAAACTTTGGGGTCTCCAAATCCTTTTAACCTCTTAAAAAAATCATCAAGGAGCCCCAAAAGTCCTATATATATGAGCTGTATTTAGAGATATTTACTGTGTTAGAAATGAAAACTAAGAAATTTCAAAATATTTATTTAAAATAATAGTAGACCCATAACATTTTAACATGAATAAAACATTTTTATGAAAATAACTCCATTTTCTGAAACAAACAATAAAACAATGAGAAGAGTTGTATTGTTTTAAATTCTTGCAAAACTCTTTAACGTCTGGCTTAACAGAAGACAGCTGGATTCTCATATCTGTTTCTGTTTTTGATCCATTGCAATATGTTATTTTGGCTGAAGTATGTGGGAAAATCTAGCTTCACACTGATAGGTAGTTGGAAAAACGAGGGGTGTTTTAACAGCTTTTTTCAGATAATTGTAAATAATTTTTTTTGATATGATGCCAAAGCATAAGTATTATTTTCTTTTTTAAAAATTAAAAAGATTTTAAAAATTTGTTAATTCAACTGTACCACGTGGCATGTGGGATCTTAGTTCCTCAACCAAGGAATGAACTCACAGTACCTGCATTGGAAGCTCGGGAATCAGCTACTGTACCATCAGGCAAGTCCCAGTATTAGTTCCTTAAAGATTAGCTGCAATGTGGATTCTGAAAACTTATAATGAACTTTTTGCTTTGTTTTATATGAAAATCTATTGGTTATTTTATACTTTGTGTGGATCTTCTGCCCATCCATGATTTTGTGACACTATACATCAGATTTTAGGAAATATTCCTTCACTGAACTATGCACATCTTTCAAATGTTGATACTTTTCCTCCACAATATCAAATAATCACACGTGATGTTATCACCATTGTGTTAGTTTCCTAGGGCTGCTGTAACAAAGTATGGCAAACTGGCAGCATAACAGACATTTCTCAGTTGGTTGTTGCATCATTTTAATCTCTCCTTCCATCTTCACATGTCCTATTTTCATGTGTGTATCTGTCTATTTATCCCAATCTCTATTAACTTAAGGATGCCAGTCATTGGATTTAGGGCTCATCTTAATCCAGTATGACTTCTTAACTTGATGACATGTGCAAGGTCCCTCTTTCCAAATAAGGTCATGTTCACAGTTACCAGGAGTTAGAACTTCAATGTGTATTTTTTGGGGGGAAACAATTCAACCCAGAGCAACCACCTCATCAGAAAAATCTTTAAGGGCTTCTGTGGTGTCTCAGTGGTAAAGAGTCAGTCTGCCAGTGCAGGAGACATGGGTTTGATCCCTGGTTTGGGAAGATTCCACGGGCTGTGGAGCAACTAAGTCTGTGTACCACAACTACTGAGCCTGTGTTCTAGAGCTCGGGAGCTGCAACTAATGAAGCCCCCATGCCCTAGAGCCCATGTGTGGCAACAGAGAAGCCATACAATGAGAAGCTACTCCACAACCGGAGAGTAGCCCTTGCTTGCCACTACTAAAGGAAAAAAAAAACAAAAAAACATGCAACAATGAAGACTCAGCACAGCCAAAAATAAATAAATAAATGTTATTTAAAAAAAGAGAAAAATCTTTAAGAATTGGGAGGCTGTCACTTTCGCAGATGTGGAAGCAAGTTTTCCAAAATTCTAAATTTTGTTCAAAAACTCAAATTTCTCCATCAGTGACAAGTACACATAGTAATGAAAACCACAACAAAACAAGGAAAAGTTGTTTTCCCTGAAGTGGTAGGTTCATTTTATTCATTTTTAAGAAAATGTCTCCCAAATTCTCAAGTCTGAATAACCTGAGTTTGTTGGTCTTTTTTTTTTTTCAGGTGAAACTGGCGTCCCAGGAAAAAAGCAATCAGTCCACCTCCCAATTAATTTGTCAGAGTATTTTTCTTTGAGAAAATTATTGTATTTCTCTCTGCAACTGAAGTGCTTTATGTGTCTTTCCTCTTGCATCATACAGAGTATTAGTTAAAAAGGGGTATAGTGAAGATGAAGAATTAATGAAATGGATAATTTTTATTGCTTCATCAAGGATACTGAAAAGAGAAATTGACTTGTTTTTCTCTGTGACTGCATGGTGGTGAAGAATGCAGGACTCTTACTAGACTTCAGTGCCTTCTTGATGGTGTGAAGACACCAGCAGTTTTATCCATAATTGTTATATCAGTGCAAACATAAGCACAGAGAACAAGGCAAATATTGCCTTAATATTATTGTGAAAATAGTTTTGACCTTACAGCTCCCCATTTGAAAGGGTTTCAGGGACTCCTACTGGTCTGTGGATCACATTCAGGAAGCACTGTCTTGGCTAGCTCTCTGACTCTGCCCCTTCATTAGGGCCAATTAGTTCTGAAGGGGACTATTGCCATAACCATAACTAGTTTCCATCTCTAGTAGTGTATCTTGTCTCCACATGGCAGCCAGTGAACTCTTAGAAAGGCGCGTGTCATTGGGACATTCTTCTCCTTCGAGCCTTTCAGTGGGTTTCCGTGTATTTTAAGTTCAAATTCCTTAGCACAGCATGGCCTAGAAGGTCATCTCTGGTCTAACAACGACTTACCTTTCTCAGCTCTTCTCCAGCTGCATTTCCACATGCTGTTCAACCTAGTCCCAGTGGTTATTTTAAGGTATCATGCTGTTTCCCTGCCTGGAATGCCCTATTCTTCTCACTTCTTACCTGGCTAAGTCTTGCTCTTTAAAAGTCATCTTCTGGGGACTTCCCTGGTAGCCCAGTGATTAAGAATCTGCCTTGCATTACAGAGGACATGGGTTTGATCCCTGGATTGGGGAGCTAAGATCCCACATGCCTCAGAACAACTAAGCCTGTGAGCTGCAACTAGTGAAGCCTGTGCACCACAACTAGAGTCAGTGCACCACAACTAAAGATCGCATGCACCACAGCTAAGACCCAATGCAGCCAAATTTAAAAAAAGTCACCTTCTGTAACCTTTTCTAGGAAGCGTTCCTTGACTACCTTTTTGGATTAGCAGGTTTTTCTCCCCTGTTTACCTGCTATCACATACTCATTCGATTACAGCATTTCTAATAACGTACTTGACTGAAGTGACTTAGCATGTGCATCAGTGAATAATAATATTATAGTTAATGTTATCATAACCATGAACATTTAATTACTACTTATTATTTGCTGGACATGTTACCAAGCACTTCAAAAATGTGCCATCAATTCTAGCATATTTATCTATTACTTGCATTAAAACTTCAAGTTCCACAGCAGAAGCTAACACAACATTATAAAGCAATTAGATGTGTGTGTGTGTGTGCGCTCAGTCGCTTCTGCTGTGTCCGACTCTGTGCGACCCTGTGCGTTGTAGCCTGCCAGGCTCCTCTGTCCTTGGGATTCTCCAGGCAAGAATACTGGAATCGGTTGGCATGCCCTCCTCTAGGGGATCTTCCCAACAGAGGGATCAAACCTGCGACTCTTATGTATCCTGCATTGGCAGACTAATTCTTTACCACTAGTGTCACCTGGGAAGCCCAAAGCAATTATACTCACAATTTAAAAAAAATTATGTAAAGGGTTAAAAAAAGAAAGACTTCAAGTTCCTTAACTCCACGGTGCAGGAGGTAGGATAAAATGATTAAGTGCATGGTTCTTAAAGTCTAGGAGACCACTAGTGATCTCCTAAACCACTGTATTTTAATTTTGGCTATCACCAACTGATGGCCTACTAGAAAATATGAGACCAGCACTATTATACTTCTTACCACTTCTTACTCCCCTCCTACTGTTTTTCACTGGTCAGTATTATTTCTTTGTAATAGTTATGACAATTTCAGTTCATTCTGTCTCATGACTTCCTCTGTTACTCAAATTTACTTTGATATTTACATGGATTTGGTGCTCGATACTATGGTTTTTGCCCCAGCATTTCTATTTCTGGGTGTGTTATTCTGATTCAACTCTTGATCAGGTAGAGCTTATGTTTTCAAGAAGGGTTCATGTGTGCATGCTCTATTTCTTGCATATATGAGAATGTGTGCCTTTTGATTTATACTTGAATGACATTTTGATAGGATGTAATATTTTGGGGTCACTTTTTCTTACCCTTGGAACTTTGTGAACATTGCTGCACTATCCTCTGTGCTGAACATTGCAACAGAAAATCTGATTTTCTTCATCTTTACAGGTGATTGGAATTTTCTTCCTGAATACCTAAAGAAATCTTTTTAAAAAATCCCTTAATATAATGTCTCTTTTTTCCTATTATTGGAAAACAGTATATATTTTGGATTAAAAGTTTGAATTCTTACATTTTAGAGAAATTTTCCTCTATTACATTTCTACACAGTTTCTCAACTTAATTACTATAGCGTTTCATTTCCAGAACAACAAAAATTCTTATGTTAGATAGTCCTTGTCATCTATTCTTTACCTGTTTACTTTTCTAAGTTATTTGTCTGATCTGAAGTAAGATTTTGCTATACTTTGTCCCTTTGACATTTTAATCACCCTCTTTATTTTGTGCTATTTGATTATTTTGTCTTTGGGATCTCATCTTATTGAAGTCATATTTCTTATTTGAATATGTATGTCCTAAGAGTGATGTATTCATGATGAATATTCTTCTCTTTCCTGGTTTGGGCTATATTTTCTGAATT
Source organism: Dama dama (assembly GCF_033118175.1). Classification (NCBI taxonomy): domain Eukaryota; kingdom Metazoa; phylum Chordata; class Mammalia; order Artiodactyla; family Cervidae; genus Dama; species Dama dama. Next base: position 38,943,546 of record NC_083699.1, read on the forward strand.
GATTTTTTTTTTTCTCTATACAGAGCACTTAAAGTTTTTACTCATGATTAACATGGATTACTTAGTTTTATATAGAATCTAGGTGACTTCTTGAAACTCATCCTATCTTATCTAAAACTCAATTGTCTTCCCATCAGAACTATACCTTGAGAATGTGAGTTGCTTATTGTCCACTTTTCTGTGGTTTTAGGGCATGGGAAAGGCTAGGGCTGCATGCAGTCTTTCCCGGAACCTGTACTTTTCTGAGATCCTATTAAAATGCATAGTTCTAGGCCCCATGCCACCCAGCTGGGTGTGTATACCACTCCTGTGGGTTTGCCCCACCCACCACAGTGATCCAGAAACTGTCAAACCCTCCTTCACCACAGTCCCTGGTGTTCAGTGCTGCTGCTTCCAAGGGTATTCTCTTAACTTCTTCCAACTTGCCTTTTCACCTTCTCAATCATATTCTTTCCCAATTGGAATAGGGAGTGTTGCAATTCCTGAAAATTATCAAGCATTTTCCATTTCACCTATTTTCTTCTACACTGCTTCTCAGAAAGGTAAGTACGAGATTATGAAGTATGGCCTTTCCACTGTGAGATATATAATTTTCCCCATCTCTGGCTGCTTTCAAAACTTTTCCTTATTATAGTTTCCAACAGTTTGACTGTGATACGCCCATGTGTGTCTTTATATTTATGCTGCTTGGGGTTCACTAAACTTCTTGAATCTATAAATTTATGCTGTGTTGTGCTAAGTTGCTTCAGTCCTGTCCGACTCTTTGCAACCGTATGGACTGTAGCCCTCCAGGCTCCTCTGTCCATGGGATTCTCTAGGCAAGAATACTGGAGTGGGTTATTGTGTCCTCCTCCAGGGGATCTTCCCGATCCAGGGATTGAACCCAGGTCTCTTACGTCTCCTAAATTGGCAGGTGGGTTCTTCACCACTAGCACCACCTGGGAAGCCCCTATACATTTATATCTTTCAATAAATTGGGAAAAATTAAGCCATTATTTCTTCAAAAACAATTTTTGGCTTCATTTTCTCTTTTTTCCACAGTTAGGATTCAAATTACATGCATGTAGGTGTTTTTATATTGTCCCACAGGTTCCTGAGATTCTATTCATATTTTCAATGTTTCTTTTCCATTCTGTTTTTCAGGTAGAAAAATCTGTCTTCAACTTTTTTGACTTTTTTTTTTTTGGTCAAGTCCATCCAGAGAATTTTAAATATCAGATAGTTTGTTTTCTTATTCTAGAATTTCCATCCATTCTTTAAAAAAATATAATTTATACTTCTCATTTGAGATTTCCTGCCTTTCATTCATTTAAAGTATTTTTTCTTTGACTTCCTTAAACATAATTGTAATAGCCACTTGGCAGTCCTTGGGTTAATTCCAACATCTGGATTATCTTGGGCTTGGACTCTTGATAGTTTTTTCTCTTAAGCCTGGCTCATATCCTCTGATTCTCTGTAGGTTCAGTAGTTATGAATTACATTTTAGACCTTAAGCATTTGATGTTATGGAGATTCTCCATTCTATTACAGTCCTTTGCAGTGTTTGGTTTTAGCAAGTAAATGCACTTGGTCTGGATTCAGACTCAACACTGCCTTTTGGGGAGCAGCTCAGGTCTCTGGTCATTTCCTCTACCTTCAGCTCTGCTGTTTTGAGTCTGCCTTATGGTTCAGAATCCAAAAGAACCTCAGTCAGTTTATACGCAGAATTTGTGGGCTTTCTCTTTAATTATTTAAATTTACTTTTTTCTTTTGAAATTTTTGTTTCCTCTGCTTTTTTTTTTTTTTTTTTTCATTCATTCTTTCTTTTCTCCCTCTGTTTTTATTTTGGGCTTTCTCTTTAGATCATTCCTTTGCAATATCTTCCCTCTTCCCCTACTTTCCAGCATACTCTGTTCTTTGGTTCTTTAGACAAGAAGGACTATGAATCTTTTAGCAGAGTTTTAGCTGCTGCACATGGTGCTGACCTCAGCCTGTTCCTAGGCTAAAAACTACAAAAGTAGGTAAATCACTACTTGTCATTATCTTCTTTCAGGATGTGACTGCCCTCCAGATTCTGTCTGCTTTTATTTATTCTCAGTGAGCCTGCAGACTGCTGGTTTTTGGTTCTGTCTAGAGTTTATAGCTATATTCTGCTGGCCGCGCAGGATCTGGTAGGTGCTCATTTGTCCATGCCAAGAGTGGAAATTGCTGGTAGGTTTTTTTTTTTTTTTTTTCTGTTTTGTTGTTTTTTCTTTTACCATTTATTGTGTAAAGTCTTGGGTGTTGAGTGAGACAGACTCTCTGATGTAGAGACGCTTTGTCATTTTTACCCAGAAGCTCTCTTCTGAGAATGCCTTATCTCTCTTGAACCTCAGCCTTGTAATCTATAAAATGGAGGAGACAGTTCCTTCTTTGTAGAGTTTTGTGTTAAGTGAAATAGTGTAGAGGGAGCTTTTTAGCACAGTGCTGGAAGTTAATAGATTATTTCTGTTATTTTTGGTGTCTATATCTCATTCCTAACATACTGCCTGGGGTATAAGTGAAAGTCACTCAGTTGTGTCTGACTCTTTGTGACCCCATGGACTGTATAGCCCATGGAATTCTCCAGGCCAGAATACTGGAGTGGGTAGCCTTTCTATTCTCCAGGGGATCTTCCCAACCCAGGGATCGAACCCAGGTCTTCCGTACTGCAGGTGGATTCTTTACCAGCCCAGCCACAAGGGAAGCCCAAGAATACTGGAGTGGGAAGCCTATCCCTTCTCCAGGGGATCTTCCTGATCCATGAATAGAACCAGGATCTTCTGCATTGCAGGCAGAGTCTTTACCAACTGAGCTATGAGGGAAGCCTGCCTAGGTATAGTAAGAGGTAAATAACGATTGTTGAATACATGAATCATAATGTAAACATGGAGAAGGAAGAGAATGGATATAAGAAATGGTGTAATCACAGGTAAACGGAGGAGCACTGCAAGCCCGGCACTTTTCCCTTGGATCTGGGCACATAGCAGACACACAGGCCTGTGGCTAGGCTACTCTGCCTTCTGGCCAGGCTTCTGTCACACCAAGTGTTCTCTCGATCTTATGTGTTGATTCATTGTGTAAGCTGCAGCACGAGGCCAAGCTGTCAGACTAGGTAAAGAGTCTCCACATTCCTGCTTTTTACACTTTTAGCAGGTACAAGGGAATTCTGGAGCCAGAGGGGGACCCCCTGCCCTGGATTGGTCAGCATTGGAGGCAATGCCTGAAAATCGCATTTGTGTGGAGCACAATCAGAGACAAAATGAAAAAGCTTAGTGATGGGGGAGGCCCGGCATTGCCCAGACACGACAAGCCTGACTTTAGGGAGGAATTATCCCCCACGCTGGAAGGCTGAAGTGCCAACTCTAAGCAGGCAGTTACATGCTCCAAAATCGTAATGGTGTTCAGCCGGGCAGAGGGGTAGGGGCATTTGGGTGCTAGCAGTGGCCATGCTTCCATTCAGAAATGGCTTGGGCCATCCTGAAAACATGGCAGTGTCAACCCTGTTCTGAGTCTGGGAACCTTTATCTGAGAAAAACACAAAAAGACTTTAAAGAGTATTATTAATTGAACTGTATACTTGAACAAACAAAAAAATAGGGCTTCCAAAGTGGCTCAGTGGTAAAGAGTCTATCTGCCAATGCAGGAGACGAAGGAGATGAAGGTTTGATCCCTGGGTCAGGAAGATCCCGTGAAGGAAGAAATGGCAACCCACTCCAGTATTGTAGCCTGAAAAATTTTGTGGACAGAGGAGCCTGGCAGGCTACAGTCCATGGGATCCCAAACAGTTGGACATGACTGAGCAACTGAGCACACCTAAAAATGGTCAAAATGGAAGATTTTATGTTATATATTACCACAGTTAGAAACAAACAAAATTATTAAAATAATATATGCCCTTTATAGATAATTTGAAAAATTAAGAAAGATTGAAAGAAACAAAATGATCCCTAGTCCTTCCTTCTAACATTTTGGTAATTTCCTTTTCTTCTTTTTACATACAAATTGTCTATAATGAGTGCATTTTTTGGGTAATTTATTATAATCTGAGCATATTTGTCATTAAGTATTGCTTGAAAATATCACTTTAATTGATTTAAAGTAATTCATTGTATAAATTCATCAAGCTATTTGATTGTCTCAGTGCTATGTAGGCTATCAACAGTATTTGCAGAAAAAATAACAAACACTACAATTGTCATCTTTCAACATGAGTCTGCAGTAGATCCTTTGAAAGTGTAAAAAATTTTCTTTTCTCCCTCTTTCACCTACTCACATTCTACAATTCCTTAAATGCCCAGCTCAGGTTTGGCCTCTATAAGGAAACTCCCTGAACACTTCAGCCTGCAAAACTTCCTTCCTTCTCTGACGCCAGTTGCATTTATTAATTCATCAAATATCATTTGATGGCATACAAATGTTCATCAAATACTTAATTTTTCCTCTAATAATGTGATTAGTTACATAATAATTATGGCTAAGGTCCATTGGGCTTTCCTTGTGGCTCAGACAGTGAAGAATCCACCTGCAGTGCAGGAAACCCAGGTTTGATCCCTGGGTCAGGGAGATCCCCTAGAGGAGGAAATGGCGCACACTCCAGTATTCTTGCCTGGAGAATTCCATGGACAGAGGAGCCTCAGGGGCTACAGTCCACGGGATACGACTGAACACACATGCACACTAGTGGTTATTGAGTACTTACTTTGTGCAGATATTTTTAAAAATCACTTTCCCTTGGATTATCTCATGTCCTCTTTACAATACTATCTATGCTTTACCTATGGGAAAGTTGAGGCACAGAGAGACTGAGTAACTTGCCCAAGGTTGTTCAGCTATTCCTTGGTGATGCGGAATTCAACTCCAGCCACTCTGGCACCAGAGTCCATAACTGCATTAATAATTACATGCGCTGCTGCAGCTGGACTGCTTTAGGGACCGTCAGTGAACAAAGCAAGTATACCCCCGGCAGTGTGGACATGCTTAGAGCTTGGGTGACCCACTGAGCTCTGGATTGTGAAGATTTGGAGCTGTTCCTTCATGGCTGTCTGTGGGTAACTCTTAATTCTGCAACCTGTGAACTCTTGTAGGACTGGGGCCCTGTTTCCTCCTGCCTTCCACCTGCAAGAAGCCCACAGCTAGTGCCCAAGGGTCACCTCAGTAATGTCTTTAGACCAATGGATGGGAGGCGGCAGACAGAGATCTAAGCAGCTGGAGTCTAGGTTTTGCTTTGGGCTCCATCATCATGCAGGCAGCATTTCTCTACCCACCTGGTGTCTATTTCTTCATGAGGGACATGAGATAATCTTCGACATCTTATGAGTGTAGAAAAGTCTCCCAGGAATGCCTTGTGCTTTTCTCACATGGTGATGAGCAACCACTAGCAAAAGACCCTCCTGTGGTCTCCAGCTCTCTGATTTAGTCCGAGGCTTATCATTTCAGAGTTAAACATGAGGAAGTTGTCTCCATGTTGCTTCTTTTTCAATATGCCTCAATGTGAATAGGCATCTTTGGAAGCCAAAAAGCAGTGCTAATTTTCTCATGGACATTTGTCTATTTCATGAAGTAGACATCTTAGTCTGTTTGGGTTCCTTAACAAAATGCCATAAATTGGGTGACTTATTAAGAGTAAAGGCTTATTTTTCTAGTTCTGGGGGCTAAGTCCACAATGAAGATACCGGCAGATTCAGTGTCTGGTGGAGGGCTTGCTTCCTGCTCATCTTTTCTCTGTGTCCTCACATGGTGGAAAGGGGTAAGGGGATTTTCCCAGGCAGTTTTTATAAGGGCCCTAATCCCTTTCACGAGGGTTCTACCTTCATGACCTAATCACCTCCCAAAGACCCCACTTCGTAATACCATTGCCTTGGGTGTTAGTTTCTTTTCTCCTTTTTTTTTGGCCACACTGTGCAACATGCAGCATCTTAGTTCTTCAGCCTAGGGATCGAAACTGTGCCCCCTGCACTGGAAGAGTAGAATCTTAACCACTGGGCCACCAGGGGATTTCCCAGGTTTTTTCTTAACATAAGAATTTTAGAGCAACATAAGCATTCAGTCTACAATAGTGGATGACCATAATTACAATGTTTACTTTTTAATGGGATTAAAAGAAGAAAGAAAAAAAAATGAAAAGGAGTAGAAGGCTTCTTACACAAGGGCATTTACATTTGTGTGTGTGTGTGACTGGCCAGTTAGTTTTCACCTTTTTTTTTTTTTTCAATCCGGTTCGTATCTGATAGTTGTAATAACTTCCACTTCTGAGTACCTTTTAGATGCCTAGTACAGCACATAACAGCATTATTGCTGATACCTACTGTGGACCTTCAAGGACTACAGTACCCCCATTTCATAGGCTCAGAGGGTTTAATGGCCTTTCTCAAAGGCACCTGCCTAGCAAAAATCGAGGCAGCAATCAAATTCTGTTTTGCTGGAACTTAAAGCCTACCAGTCAGCCATTACAACAAAGTTAGCTCCCATCTCATTAGTTATTTAGTGAGCAAGCTGTGTTACCAACATGATGGAGAGGCACACCGCAGAGGTATGATCTTTTTGGAATTTTATGAAAGACCTTGGAGGGGATCAGAGAGGAAACTGTCAGCTAAGAGGAGCAAGTCTGTTTCCTGGCCATGGATGGAGTCATGAGGGACTCCCACTTCTTTTACCCCTGTGATCCAAGTTTGCAGAATGGCTGAGGAGACAAAATCCTGAACTTATTTGAATCACCTCTCTGAATCTGTTACAGAAAAATTTGTCCTGATTTGTGGATTTATTCATATAAGACAAAGAGTGCTTCTGTGAAATATCTAACGCATTTTATTTGAAAGTACTAAGTTATACATTTAATGAATTAAAAAAAAATGGCTTCAGGAAATTCTGCAGGTGTTAATAAGACTTTGGAGAATGAATATTCCCTTTTGGATTCAAGGCTTCCAGGAGAAGCTTTAAGGTTGAACTAGACCTCAGAGGACAGGTTGTATTCTTGCAGGCAGGGTGAGATGAAGAGGGGTATGTCAGAGGAATGAAAAGTAGAAGCAAGTCCTAGTGGAAAGATAATAGGGAGACGTGTCAGGTCATCCTCACAACACTTTGCCTCCAAGGGAAAACTGATGAACAGAGTGGTTCAAGAGCAGCTTTGAAGTCATACACATGTTGGCTCAGTCCCCAGCTCTGCCAATTACAAGATGGGGCCTCTGGCCAATTACTTAAACTCCCGAAGCCTCAGTTATCTTGCCTCCAAATGCAGTTAATGACACACCAGGCTCAGGGGCTTTGTGAAGGTTCACTACCACAGAGTTTAGTTCCTGGTTCAGTAACTGGAGGAAGTTATTATCTCTCAGATCATGCTGGAATATGCAGATCCTTATCTTAACATGTTCTATTTCACCTCAGTAATCAATAACTACAAATTACGATTTTGTCTGTTCCCTGAGGTCTAAGAAACAGTAAAGCCGTCTCCCTCTCTGTGCCAAAATCCTGCATGAAGGAAATGTATTGTCAGAGGTTCAGCTTCACACAAAGCTATCTTAGCTCAGGAACTTGCTTCTTCCCAGCAACGACAACAGCATTCCACCAGGCTTCTGGCCATTTCCTACAATCTCTGCTTATCACTTTCTATGTTTTCTTAGCTCTTTGAAGAGACAGGCTGAAAAGCCAGCCTGATGATTTCTGACCACTAAGAAAAGTCGGAAGAAAATGAGCAGGTTTCCGATTCCTCTCAGGGACCTCATTGAAGAAGGGTGGCCCACAGTGATTTCTGCCTTTTCTCAAGTCTTTGGTTCTCTCTCTATTTTCTGGGCTGCCCAGTGGCCCCTTATTAGCATCTACAAAGCGTCAGATATGACCCTAGTCCAGCCTCTGCCTTTTATTAGCTAGGTGTTCTTTGACAAGTCATGTGAGTCTTGTGACCTCAGTTAATTTACCTATAAAACAGAGATCAACTGAAAGGTGTATTGGAATGCTATTGCATATCAACTGTTTTGGGGGAAGAGACATGTAAAATACATATGGGTGAAGTGCAATAAACATGGCATAATCCTTTGAATGTCAAAGTCACCAGAACATAACACTGGCTATTAACTTACTGTAAGGAATCAAATGCCTCAATTAAGAATACAGCTTCACCACTTATTGCTTAGATGACTTGGTTAAGTCACTTAACCTCTTAGTTTCCTCATCTACAAATATGAATAATCACGTCAATAGTGTCTACCTAATTGGGTTGCCACAAGGGTTCAGTGACAGAATGTCTGAAAAGTGCTTGACATCAGGCACGTGGGAAGTGTTCAGTAGCTGTTAGCTTTATTTTTTAGCATTTACTATGTGCCAACACTGGACTAAGAGCTTGTTGGCTGCTGCTATTCTCAAGGTCCAACCCTTCTGTGAAACTGGCATTCTCCATCAAGCCTTCCTTTATCAACTGTGTCAACTGGGAAGCTCTCCATCAAGTCTTCCTGATGAGCAGATGGTGCGGTGGGGGACTGATTGAGCTTCATTGGTCATTTGAAATCCGGCATATGGTACTGGCGCAAAGACAGAAATATAGATCAATGGAACAAAATAGAAAGCCCAGAGATGAATCCACGCACCTATGGACACCTTATCTTCGACAAAGGAGGCAAGAATATACAATGGAGAAAAGACAATCTCTTTAACAAGTGGTGCTGGGAAAACTGGTCAACCACTTGTAAAAGAATGAAACTAGAACAATTTCTAACACCATACACAAAAATAAACTCAAAATGGGTTAAAAATCTAAATGTAAGACCAGAAACTAGAAAACTCCTAGAAGAAAACATAGGCAAAACACTCTCCAACATAAACCACAGCAGGATCCTCTATGACCCACCTCCCAGAATATTGGAAGTAAAAGCAAAAATAAACAAATGGACATAATTAAAATTAAAAGCTTCTGCACAACAAAGGAAACTATAAGCAAGGTGAAAAGACAGCCCTCAGATTGGGAGAAAATAATAGCAAATGAAGCAATGGACAAAGAATTAATCTCAAAAGTAAACAAGCAACTCCTGCAGCTCAATTCCAGAAAAATAAATGACCCAATCAAAAAGTGGGCCAAAGAACTAAACAGACATTTCTCCAAAGAAGACATACAGATGGCTAACAAACACATGAAAAGATGCTCAACATCACTCATTATCAGAGAAATGCAAATCAAAACCACAATGAGGTACCATTTCACGTCAGTCAGAATGGCCGCTATCCAAAAGTCTACAAGCAATAAATGCTGGAGAGGGTGTGGAGAAAAGGGAACCTTCTTACACTGTTGGTGGGAATGCAAACTAGTACAGCCGCTATGGAAAACAGTGTGGAGATTTCTTAAAAAACTGGAAACAGAACTGCCATACGACCCAGCAATCCCACTGCTGGGCAAACACACTGAGGAAACCAGATCTGAAAGAGACACGTGCATCCCAATGTTCATTGCAGCACTGTTTATAATAGCCAGGACATGGAAGCAACCTAGATGCCCATCAGCAGATGAATGGATAAGGAAGCTGTGGTACATATACACCATGGAATATTACTCAGCCATTAAAAAGAATTCATTTGAATCAGTTCTAATGAGGTGGATGAAACTGGAGCCTATTATACAGTGTGAAGTAAGTCAGAAAGAAAAACACCAATACAGTATACTAACGTATATATATGGAATTTAGAAAGATGGTAACGATAACCCTGTATGCGAGACAGCAAAAGAGACACAGATGTACAGAACAGTCTTTTGGACTCTGTGGGAGAGGGCGAGGGTGGGATGATTTGGGAGAATGGCACTGAAACATGTATATTATCATATGTGAAACGAATTGCCAGTCCAGGTTCGATGCATGATACAGGGTGCTCGGGGCTGGTGCACTGGGATGACCCAGAGGGATGGGATGGGGAGGGAGGTGGGAGGAGGGTTCAGGATGGGGAACACATGTACACCCGTGGCTGAATCATGTTAATGTATGGCAAAACCAATACAATATTGTAAAGTAAAAAAAAAAAAAAAAAAGAAAGAAAGCCGGCATTCTTAATCTTTGTCCACGTAGGTGATACATAGAAATATGTCATGGTGAAAATATCCTCTTGGGGGTAACAATTGTGAAATTTTTGTAACTCTGACTAAAGCTCTTTGAGGATGGAGCCTGTCCTTTGTTCACTTTGGTATCTTCTATTTATCTTTTCTTTAAAAAATAATTTATTTATTTTTGGCTCTGCTGAGTCTTTGTTGCTGCACAAGTTTTGTCTAGTTGCAGTGAGTGGGGGCTACTCTCTAGTTGGGGTTTGAAGGCTTATCCTTGTGGTGGTTTCTCTTGTTACGGAGCATGGGCTCTAGAGCACCTGGGCTTCAGTAGTTGTGGTGCATGGGCTTGGTTGTTCTAGGGCATTTGGGACCCTCTGGGACCAGGGATCAAACCCACATCTCCTGCATTGGCAGGCAGATTCTTCACCACTGAGCCACCAAGGAAGCCCCTCTTCTATTCATCTTAATGTTCCCTGACCTAGTCTATACCCTTTGTTGGCCATAGTGCTCAATAAATATTTGTCAAGTAGAATTAATTATCATCCCTTCAAGTTAATCAGATGCCACCTCCCAAGGAATATTCTTCTCCTGGGTCATTTATCCTGACTTTAATTCTCATGCCTTATCTTGGCATGCCTTCACAATGGACATTCAATCCACTTTTCTTCCTGTCATGCATGCTGTAAATGGTTTATTGCAGAACTATTTATAATAGTGGAAAATTGAAAATGACCTAATGTCCAGCTGCAGGAAAATGGTTTAATAATTTATGATGCACTTATATATTGATAATAGCTATCACTTATCTGTGCTTATGATGCCATGTATTGTTCTAAGTGCTTTTCATATAATTAACTCTTTTAATCTTTAGAACCACTTTGTGAGGTAGATATTATTATTCTTATTTTACAGGTAAGGAAATAGAGCTAGAGAAGTTAATTAATTTGTCCAAGGTCACACAGTTAGGAAGTAGCAGTCAGGATTCAAACTCAGGCAGCCTGAATTCAGAGTCAGTATTCTCAGTCACTAAGCTAAACTGTCCCTCATACAGACAACAAACAGAGCAATAAACCACTAATAACTTGCCTAAGAATATTTGCCTTTCATCTACTAAGGGCTGATATGAGTGAATACATTTATTGCTCAATATACAAAGGAGATATACTCTAAGTGGGGTAGAAAAGCAGCATATTGCTTATACGCATGATGATCTCAGCTATGGAAAGAACGCTATACAGGAAATACCTGGGAGAAAATAGTTCTAAAGTTTCATTCTGCTTGTGGTTGATGGGATTATGATTTTCCCCACTTGCTTCTTATATATATATATATATATATATAATTTTATTTATTTTTTATGGCTGTGCTGGGTCGTCGTTGCTGTGCATGGGCCTTCTCTACTTGCAGTGAGCGGGGACTACTCTGTAGTTGCAGCACATGGGATTCTCATTTGGTGGCTTCTCTTGTTGCTGAGCATCAATTCTAGGGGTACAGGGGCTTCAGTAGTTGCATCTCCTGGGCTCTCGAGCACAGGCTCAATAGTTGTGGTGCATGGACTTAGTTGCTCCCAAAGTGAGGGATCTTCCTGATCCAGGGATTGACCCATGTCTCTTGCATTGGCAGGCAGATTCTTTACCACTGAGCTGCCAGGGAAGCCCCCTTCCTGCTTGCTTCTTTACACTTGTCTCACTTTTCTAAATTTCCGAAAGCAAATTTATCTGTAAAATGAGGGGGAAAATACTACTAAAAATCAGTGTTTAAAAACATGAGGCCATATAGAGGCAGCTTTGGGACGGATCACCAATAGGTATCAAACACTTGCTTTTCTTTTTCTCACCAAAACCATTTGTTAATTTCAAAAAAAAAAAAAAAGTTTCATTAACCCCCACACAAGCTCCCTTCTTCAAAGCCTGCCCATTCCTGCAGGCTATCCTGACAGTCATCCTCGAGTCATAAATACACAGGAGGCAGCTTCCACTTTGGGGCTGGTAGAAGTCTCTTGGGAAAAGCCAATTTCCTTAATCTTTTTGAGGGAATTTATTACAAGCATCTGTGATTCTTTACCGCTCCTTTGCCCCTATATTTCCTGCCATTGCTGGTGCATCTAGTCTCCTGGGCATAGCTTTTGTATCTTGCCCCCAGGGCAGCAGGGCAACGGTTTGGGCTGCTGCAGCCAGTGACATGTCAGTAGTGGTTTGCTGGGTTTGTCTGGTCTTTGGTCTTTTGCAGCTCTGGGGACAGATGCAATATGAAGGACAGAGGCTTTACTCTCAAGGCACAGCTCAATACTCACTAGCGGGCTTTAACAACTCACTTTATTCCAGAGCCTCAGTGTTCTCATCTCTAAATGGGGACGATAAAGAGGCAAGTCTCTCTCACAGGTTACTGTGAATCTGAAGAGGGCTCAAGTGCGAGAATGTCTATGAAAGCCATTTGCAAATATAGTGGTTCATAGTCATGTGAATTTTTCTTTTTTCCTTCTTTCCTTCCCTGCCTCCTAAGGTCATGGAGCCACTAAGCCACTGCTGGCTCTACCAGCCATTTCCCTGTCTTGTGGCTGCAGTCTTCCCATGAGGCTTGTCTCTGGTGTTCAGCCTTTGCTCTCTAGTGTTCTCCCCCGGCCCACTCCATGTTCCACTAACCCTTTCCTGTAGGGACAGTAGGAAGTCCCTGGGAGATTAGAGTGCTGTTACTCTATTTGTGATTGGGTTTCGGAGACTTAGCTGTGTCTGGGTATCTTCATCTTTGAAGCTGGTAGCACCGAGGCTCAAGGTAGGGGGTGCAGACAGACCACAGAGCAGTTCTTTGGCCTTGAGCCTACCTTTATAATGGACAATAGGTGCTGAAAGCATTGAGGAGGGAGGACTATGTAAGAGTCTTGATGAGCATCTACAGCAGGGTGAGGAAGAAGGGTTTAGAAGGGCATTTTGAGGTGCCCGTGTCTCCTCCCCTCACAAGTCTTTGTAATAACATCAACCCCCAGTTGAAGAGTGCTATGAGAATACTGTGTGTGAGTGGATCATTGTAGATGAATGTTAAAAGCAGGGGATGCATTATTTACATTAGCCAGTAAGTTGCCTAAACTTAATGACTGAGAAAGGCATGACCTAAAATATTATTCATGAGCAAAGGCTGACATCAGTAGGGGGCAGGGAGCTGAGATGGTGTCCAGACAGAAAGTAGGTATTTATACTTCTAAGGAATACACTTCCAAGAAAAAAGAAGGCAGAACGCCAAAGAATTGATGCTGTTGAACTGTGGTGCTGGAGAAGACTCCTGAAAGTCCCTTGGACAACAAGGAGATCAATTTTAAGAGAGATCAACCCTGAATATTCACTGAAAGGACTGATCCTGAAGCTGAAGTTCCAGTATTTTGGTCATCTGATGCACACAGATGACTCATTGGAAAAGTCCCTGATGCTGGGAAAGATTGAGGGCAGAAGGAGAAGAGGGTGTCATAGGATGAGATGGCTGGATGGTATCACCAGTGCAATAAGCATGAACTTGGGCAAACTCTGGGAGATGGTGAGGGACAGGGAGGCCTGGCATGCTGCAGGCCCTGGAGTTGCAAAGAGTTGGACACGAATGGGCGACTGAACAACAACAACAAAGGAAAACACATTGTCAAAACAGGAGCCCCAGAGACAATGAGTGGGAAAGCCTCATAACTAGATTGGGGAGGACTGGATCACCTCCCATCCAATGGTCCAGCCTCTTGCCTCTCACTTCTGGGTGTGAAGGTCCCAAGTGAAGACACAGCAACCTTGAGAGAGCAGTTCCCAAAGGGAATAACCAACTGCTCGCAGTCTAGAAATTTGTCAGAGTACTCCTTCTTGCCTGCTCATCTGCTCAGAGTTCCAGGATCTTCTTGGGCTTCTTATGTCATCTGTGGTCATTCCAGTCCTGCAAACCAAGAAGCCAGAGTGAGTCTGTCCCTTGATTTTTTGATAACTTGGCTAGAGTTCTTCTGGTGAAGAGAACTTTCTGGAAAAGTCTCTCACCTGTTTCTTGTTCTTGGTTTCTAAATAGTATTGACAAAAAAGTGATGCTGAGGACAGAAATGGTGAAGGCTTTCAATGAGTTTGGAAGAGGGTTCAAATTCTGGCTCTGCCATTTCCAAGTGACTTCAATTTCCTTATCCATAAAATAGGGCTAAGGCCACCACATATCTTACGATGAGGAGAGATAATCTAGTAAGCAGAGTGCTTTTGCTCCCCAAATGGTAGCTATTGTTTGCGTATCTTTTTCTCATTCCCTCTGTCATTGCCCTTATGGCAGAAAGCAAAGAGGAACTAAAGAGCCTTTGGATGAAAGTGAAAGAGGAGAGTGAAAAAGCTGGTTTAAAACTCAGCATTCAAAAAAACGATCATGGCATCTGGTCCTGTCACTTCATGGCAAATAGATGGGGAAACAATGGGAACAGTGAGAGACTTTATTTTCTTGGGCTCCAAAATCACTGCAGATGGTGATTGCAGCCATGAAATTAACAGACACTTGCTCCTTGGAAGAAAAGCTATGACAAACCTAGTTGTTGTTCAGTTGCCCAGTTGTGTCCAACTCTTTGCAATCCCATGAATTGCAGTATCCCAGGTCTCTTTGTCCCTCAACATCTCTGGAAGTTTGCCCAAGTTCACATCCACTGTATCAGTGATGCCATCCAGCCATCTCATCCTGACTCCCTCTTCTCCTTCTGCCCTCAATCTTAGATAGCGTATTAAACCTAGACACCATATTAAATACCTAGACAGTGTATTAAAGAGCAGTGACATTACCTTGCTGACAAAGGTCCATATAGTCAAAGCTATGGTTTTTCCAGTAGAGACGGATGGATGTGAGTTGGACCATAAAGAAGGCTGAGTGCCGAAGAATGCTCAGATGCTTTCAAATGTGTTGGAGAAGACCCTTGGACTGCAGGGAGATCAAACCAGTCAATCCTAAAGGAAATGAGTCCTGAATATTCATTGGAAGGACTAATGCTGAAGCTGTAATACTTTGGTCATTTGATTCGAAGAGCCAACTCATTGGAAAAGACCCCGATGCTGGGAAAGATAGAAGGCAGGAGGAGAAGGGGACAACCAAGGACGAGATGATTGAATGGCATCACTGACTCAATGGACATGAGTTTGAGCAAGCTTCGGGAATGGTGGAAGGACAGGGAAGCCTGGCACGCTGCAGTCCACGTGCTCTCAAAGAGTCGGACACGACCGAGTGACTGAACAATAACTGTCATTGTCACAGCTCCTATTATATCTCCAGCATCCAAGCTGGTCTCCATGCTCCACACTTTCGTCTCTGATCCTGCCATCCATTTTCCAGGATGTTCACTGGGAGAGAAATCAGTGTAAAATACAAAGAGGTATGTCATCCTCCTGCACAAAAATTTCAGGTTTCCAATTATTTCAGAATAAAGTCAAATGTAGCAGCCTTCCAGATATAGGTGTAAGAGTTTCTCTGTTTCTACTCATTAACTCATACTATGATGAGTATCTTCTCAATGCCAGATGAAAACAGACTAAGGTGCTTACTCAAGAGTGCTGGCTAGTTGGTCATAGAGATTTGAATTCACTCTGCTTGTCATCCCCTCCAACTGGAGCTCTTTGTACTGAGCAATATTGCATCCTTGGCAGATGGGAAGGGACGGCAGTGATAGCAGAAGGGGTCCAGTATCTGGGCTGGGAAAAGTAGTGTTTGGAAGGATGCTGGGGATGAGATGACTACCCCCTCTTTCCCAGGATGGTGGTGGGGAGAGGACCACCGATTTGGAGAGAAGGTTCTGGGCCTGGGCTTCAAGCACTCTAGTGTGTACCTGACTTCTTTTCCCCAGAGGACAGGGACTACCTTCCACGATCTGTCTCCCCTCCCCCTCCACACTCCTTCCCTCCCCATACAGAGCCTGGAGCCAAGTGGGACCTCCATAGACCCTGGGGAGATATTAAAAAAAAAATTATTTTATATTGGAGTAAGTGTCTGCACAGGACTAAGCAACTAACACTTTCACTATAGCCGATTAGCAATGTTGTGATAGTTTCAGGCAGCCAGCAAGGGACAGCATCCATACACACCGATGTATCCATTCGATGGGGAGATTATGGCCTCTGGTAGTCACATCTTTTCTATGGGGACTGCAGTGGTGGCCGCAGGCCGCTTCTGCCCTTCTACAGGGCGGAGTTCTGTTTTAGGCAAGTGGGCCCCTGGGGTGGTCAGTGTGGGGCAACGACATTTGCTCAACAAGTGGTCTTCTCTCGCCTTCTCCCAGCAGCCCCAGCTCAGCTCCAGTGCAGGAAGGATCCTCACTCCCTTTTCCACCCTACTGGAGTCCTCCTGCCCACCAGCCTGCAGACGGCTTGACGTGGATATGGCCAGGGGCAGGGACTCACCGACCCTCCTGTTCTGTACCTGCAGTGAGTGGGAGGTTCTTGCCATACCCTGTGAAATAGATTTTGTTGTTTCATATTCTACATGAGGCTTCAGAGCAGTTGAAGGACTTGCTCAGGGTAACACAACCTGTCAGTAGCAGAGGCGGGATTTATAGTCTCTGCCTGCTCGGAGAGTGCTGGCTTCAACCATGCAGGACCAGACTTTTGGGGACCTTGCTCCTCCGCGTTGCCCCTCCCCCTCGGCCCGCCCTTGCCGTGGGAGGGGGAGGGGAGCAGGATCCCAGCATCACTCCGGGGTTCGGTGCACCACCTAACCAAGCACCCCTAATCCCGCAGCCCGCTCGCTAGCGACCTCTGAAGGGCTTGGCGGATTTGGGGCGCGGTGTGGCGAGGGGCCCACCCCGTCTTCCCGACTATTTGCATAACGGAGACTGCTCGTTTCCCCCGCCCCTTCGCCGCACTCTTCTTCCCTCCTTCCCGCGTACCCGCCACCCCTCATCTCCCGGCCCCCCTCTACTCCTCCCCAACAGACCCTCCTTCAGGGACTCCCAGCTCCCGGGCTCTCAGGCCGCCGCCGAGCGCGGAGTCCGGAGGCATCCCAGGGAGGGGGGGTCCTAGGCAGGGCCGGGCTGGGGAAGCCGCCTGGGGCACTACGCGGTGCTAACAAAAGGAACCAGCTGCCTACCGGCTGGGGCGCAGAGCGGGCGGAGCAACCGCAGCTTCCGCGGCTGAGAACGCAGCGAGTGAGTAAGACTGCTGCGGGGCGGTGGCGGGACCCAAGCCCCCCGGGAGGAGTGGAGCGAAGGGGCGCAGGAGGGGAGCGGAGCGGCGGGGCCCGTGGCGAGCCGAGGGCGCAGGGAATCGATGTTCAGCACTCCTCAGTCATCTTCACTGCGCGGACCCGCCGCCTTTTGCTGGGGGTGTCTGTGGATTAATCAAGGCCGAGGGGGCAGCCCTGGCTTTTCTCCCCGGCTCCGCGAGACTGCGGACCCACAACAAACCCACGTGCACGCGGCCCCAGGGAGCCCCGCTTTCTCCACTGCACCGGCAACATGGGAGGGAGAAGTAAAGTCCAGGTTCCTTTGGATCTCGCCTGCCGGATGTACGGGAGGAGAAACCCGGGCTCTCAGCAGGGGTGGGGGCGCAGGTACCATAACAAACGCACGTGCGTCCTGCCCAGGGTGCGGGGTGCACCGCCAGCCCTCCGGAGCCGCCCTGCGGAACCCGGCCTTTGTCTCAGCTATCGGGAGGGAACGGCGCTGGGGGCGCCACTTGCTGGAGGGGAAAGACTGACACATTTAAAAGGAACCGCTTGGGTATCAGACCAAACCACCAGATTTAAAAAATAGGAAACACGAAGGGAGAAAGAAGCAAAGAAAAGATTACTCCAGGCCGAGAGTGTGTTCCCGGCCGTGGTGCAGACTTGAGATGACCCAGGCCACCCCTCACTTTCACCTCACGGTGGTTTCTTAGAGACAGGGGGGTGAATTAAGGGTCTGCGAGTCCCCCTTCCCCCAGAAAAGACTGTGCCTAGCGCACCATTGTCCTTGCACTCTCTGTAGGGGACGGTGCAGACTTGAGATGACCCAGGCCACCCCTCACTTTCACCTCACGGTGGTTTCTTAGAGACAGGGGGATGAATTAAGGGTCTGCGAGTCCCCCTTCCCCCAGAAAAGACTGTGCCTAGCGCACCATTGTCCTTGCACTCTCTGTAGGGGACGGCGAGCGCCGCCTCAGTCCGATTTAAACTACGCCCAGCACTGTCTTGGCTTTCGCTTGCGCTTTGCCGTGTAGGTCCCTGCGTCTAGCCAGCCCCATTGTCATTGGCCTCTTTCGGCTTGTCGTGTCTCTTTATAAGGAAGGCTAGCCGAGGTCTCTTGTTCTAGGTGGGGACGCCCTTATTTTCAGTTCTATCCGAGTTTATTTGCGAGAAATTCCGAGGTCGGGAAGGAGAGGCCTCTTGTTTGTTTTGCTTTTTCTTTGCCTATGAATGCTCAGCTCAGCTTTGCGGATTTTAGTTCAATAGACCTGTTCTGGCAGCAGTGGGATGGTTTAGGGGATGCACTGGCCTCGTAGGTAATGGTGTGGGTGCAGAAGGCAGCCAGACAGGTTGTGGAGTGGGTGGTGTGTGCGCCAACCTCTTCTTGCTGAGGTCGGGCAGCGGCTTCACCTGGCCAGCAGCGCTGGAGATTAACTTGTCCCTCGGGGACTGGCGGGCCTCCAGCCCTGCGCCACGGTCTCGGGGAGTCTAGAGAGCATCCAGCGAACCCTCCTATTTTACAGGAGGGGAAACGGAAGCCGGTAGAGTTCAGTTCCTTGTACCAAGTTTCAACCCAAGTGAAGTTGGCCACCTAGAGAGGACAAGAGCCTGAGTCTCCTGACTCCCTCGTGGCGCATTGCCGAGCAGCGACTGAAGACGGAACCCTGGAATCTGTGGTTGGCTGAAAAGGCAGTGGCCTTAGGCACAACAGAGTTAAACAAAGAACGTAATTCAGATTGAAAGCTGCGCCCTTCCATTATGCCTTTGAAGAGTTCTATCCATTTGAGAGAAGATAGATTTAGTAATTCCTCACTCTCCTTCTAGCCTTTCATAAGCCTAGTTAGTTTTCTCTTCTGGCTGCCCCTTCTCCTCACGCTGGAGCCCAGCCTGCTGTGGAGACTTAGATGTTTTGCCTCTCATTCTTGTGCCAGGAGGCCTTTGTTTGGGCATAAGCACACAGGGTAGAAATGTGTCCTAGGGCGCTACTCCTGAGTCACTTGTGGGAGAACAAAGCCTTGTTTTCACTGCTTTTATTTAATTAAGTTTTTACAGATGAGAGTCTCATGGAAGTAGCTACTTAGTTTTGTATTTGGCAGGGGAAACATTGGAAAACCAAAGACATCACTTTGAGTCTGGATTTCCCCAGAGTGCTGTTTCCCCCTGTTCCTCTTACCTCCTAACCACACTGGTTTCTCTTCTTAAGATTTCCAGGGTGTTTCATTTTTGTGGTCATTCCACTTGACACTTGAGTATAGTTCGCATCAGAACGCTCACCCTGTAAGGAACTTAGAAATCAGCTGGCCTGTTTTTCTAAATGAAAAAACTGAAGCTCAGTGAGACATCCCTTGCCCAGGGACACACAGCAATGTGTCTGCTCTTAGTTAGCCCTTTTTGCACTTTAGCGAAACTTGTGTTGAGTGAGTTTTTTGTTGGTACCCCAGTGTACAAAGTTATGATTGTTGTTATAACAACACCTTTTAAGTCAGAGAGTGGATTCCTTAAGGACTTCCATAGGTTTTGGTTATGAAACAAAACCATGGATCCCAGTGGTAGATACAGTGAGGAGTATTATATTAATAGTTTTCATTGGGGATTGGTTTTCTTTAGTGTTTACTAAGTGTTTCTCTTTACTCTTGCCCTGGGTTTCCCCACATTCCTCTGCCTCCTGTTCCTCCAGTAGGGAAGTGCTTTAAAGTATGATCACAGAATGAAAGGCAGCAGGAAGTCAGAAGAGAGACCCTCCTTAGCTCTTCATGCTACTTAACTTCTTGGGTTCCAGTGTTCCTTGTGCAGTGAGAGTCCTTCCTGCCCATTCAGTCTCTGCACAGGCTGTTTGGATGGATTGGAAGTTGCTCAGCCTTTAGAGGTAGAGGGTCCAGTTGGGTCAACCCTCCGCTCCTGTGTTCCTTGTGGACTGCATCCACACAGTGTCAAGGGAAGAACACGTCTGCATCTCCTAGGGGTGTGGTGGGTACTAAATCTTGTGATGCATGCTTATTCAGACCTTCCAGCAGGGTTGAGTGCTCATCAGCTTTTTAGTGGTAGAGAATGATAATGGGAAGATAACCCCATTGGGTGAGCCCTGTGCTCAAATGAAGAGGCCCAGCCCCGTCACAAACAAGGGGGATTGTCTGCCAGACTGTTTAAAGGGCCTTTGGGTGGTTGTGAAGTGTGTGTGACTTTAATGTAAATAAACCTAGTTAAAAAAAAAAAAATTCAGCAATTTCATGCCCAGGTGAGTGCAATCTTGTCTTTCCATCCATTTGTCCCATACTTATTGACAAGCAGGCAGGTGGAGGCAGGGGTGGTTCCTATGCTGGGCCTGGAGTTACAAAGAACCAGATCTACTTGTTGGCCCCCCACCATCCTTGCTTGGAATGCATTTGGAAAACTGCCCTCAGGAACCCACAGAAAATAAATCTAATTTATCTCAAAATTGACCTCTGCAGGGGTGAGATTGTCTCTTTTCATCATAGTCAAACCAAGAGCAGTTGGTAAATGAGAGAGTGGAAAAGGGAAGGCTTCCAAGAGAAGGTGGATCTCCACAAGTATGGGGACGTGGTTGCATTACAGAGTGTCGGGAAATTAGTGAAATTTGCAATAAGCTTCTGGAACATAGACTCTTGAGAATTTGCTTAGGTTTGGTGTCAGTGACTTATTCAGTAAGAACCAAATTGGGGAAAAGATACATTTTTCTTGCTTGTCTGCATTGTATACTGCAGTATCCTGACTTGAATAGATGTGCTTTGTATAGTTGTACATGAAACAGTAACATAGTAAGCAATGGAGTGTCATCACATTGGAATACTGGGCTGATTTTCTGAGTCATGACTAGAAGGGTCAGGTTAGCCTTTAGAATCAGTTTAGTGATTAAATTTTGTTTATCATGCTGATTATAAAAATACAGCATGTCCATTGAGGACAATTTGGAAACTACAAAAATGTATAGAGAAATAGAAAAAAAATTCCATTATTCAAAGGCAACCACTGTTAACGTTTGGCAACTTTCCTTCTTGTCTGTTTTTTTTTGTTTTTTTTTTTTTAGTGGATTTGTTTTCTCTAAATGGTAGAGAACTTACTGCTTGTACAGTTACTCTTGGCTTTTTTGCTTAGTCTTTTCATATACCCATGTCACAGTTTATATTCACATTAAACCTGCACCTTTTCATTCATCAACATATCAGCATCTCCAAGGTCATGTGGTCCTATGGGCTCCAATCACTCCAGTGATCATCTCAGTGAAGGCCTGCAGAGGAAAGAGTCTCCAGCTTCTTCTTTTCTAAGCTGTGCCTCAAGCATCCAGATACCAGCTGTTTAAAAAATACATATCTTTTTCATGTAAGAAGACAGCTAAAGTCTAGTGAAGAGAGAAGGACCCTGTGTATGGCCTTGGGTTCTAGTCTTGCCCTTGTGACAACTTGCTTTAACAGCTTAGTTTTCTGTTTCTGTATGCATTAAAATAAGCAACCCCAGGGTCATTTGTTAACTCATTCCTTACATCTTTGAGTGCCCATTCTAAACCAAAGCTGTATAAGAAGAGCTCAGATCCAGCAGAGGAGTTGGAGTAACAAGACACCAGTGCAAGGTGCCCTGGGAATGCAGAAGAGGGGCAGCCACCCCAGACTGGAACGGTGGGGAGGCTTCCTGGATAAGGGCTGTCATGGGCTTGTTCAACTACTTCAGATCCTTTATTGAGTTACCACTGAGATTAACATGTTTGTGATAAATCTCTGTCCACATTCCAGATAATTCCCATAGGATACAATCCTAAACTTGGAATTACTGGGTCATACTTAAGACTATCATCATTTTAAAAAACTTCGTAGATTCAGTCCCAGTTGCCTACGAAGTCTTAAAGTACCTAAGTATTTTGTATTGTGGAAACGGTAGAAATTGAGAGCAAGTAACTCAGGATTTGAATTCTTGTTTACCAATTATCACCAATATAGACTTCTACAAGCTACTTAAGCTCATGAAGCTTGAATTTCCTTCTCTGTAAAATGGACATAACTGCCCTTACCTCACTGGATCATTGTAAGGATTTTTAGAAAGAATTTTATTTATTTTTTTATATTTTAATTTTTATTTGCTTATTTTTTAAATGTTTATTTTTTTATTTTTGGCTGTGCTGAGTCTTTGTTGCTGCATGGACTTTTTTCTAGTTGCGGCGAGTGTGGGCTACTCTCTAGTCGCAGTGCACAGGCTTCTCACTGCGGTGGCTTCTTCTTGCTGAGTGGGGCTTTAGATGTATGTTGCGGCTCCCAGGCTCGAGAGCACAACAGTTGAGGTGCACAGCCTTAGTTATCCCAAAGCATGTGGGATCGTCCTAGATCAGAGATCGAACCTGTGTCTCCTGCATTGGCAGGTGGATTCGTTACCTCTGAGCCACTAGGGAAGCCCCCATTATAAATCCTAGATAAAGGGTCCAGGTTTACAGGAAGCACTCCATAAGTGATGTCTGTTATTGTTATAATTGAAATTTTTGCAAGCTGCAGAGACTGTGGTCCTAATATTTTTTCTTACCATGATAGCAGGTACGAAATTAATTAAGGTGGCATCTCCTACCAGGTGACAAATCGAGAGAGAAATGATCACTTGTGTGATGCATTACAAGTCTTCTTATGGAAAAGTTCAAATACACAAACATAGAAAGAATGGTGTAATTACCCCCCTTCCCCCATTTATAATCACTTATCTTGAATACTTATCAAAACTCATAGGGTCTTCAACCTCTTATTTAACCCTACATGACTTTGAAATAAGTCCCAGACATTTTTTTCAGCTCAGCCATAAATATTTCACTGAGTTGCATGATGCATATTTGAGGCGTTGGGTGAAATGCCATATTTGAGGCTCTTGAAGCCTGTGTCTGCTGTCCGTGTTACAGATGGAACCCTGTGTGTGTGAGAGAGAGAGTGAGGAAGAGAGAGAGAAAGTTTTAGTGCTCAAGTGAATTTTCCTGCCATGTCCTGTGTCTCAAAGTGAAAGTTGCTCAGCCATGTCCGACTCTTTGCGACCCCATGGACTAGACAGTCCATGGAATTCCCCAGGTCAGACTACAGGAGTGGGTAGACTTTCCTTTCTCCAGGGGGACAAAGACACAGGGTAAAAGGAGCGCTGAATTTAGTCAGGAGACCTGATTTTGCATAAGGGCACCACCCTTTACCGGTTGTATATTTTGTCAAGTGACTTCTGAGTTTCTTTGAATACATTTATAAAAATTTGATGAGTAGCAAATGAGGTAATCCACATACAGCTCTAGCAACTCAGTACCCAGCCTTACGGTTCCCGAGAGGCAGAGTTTTCATATGGAATGAAGATCAGAGCCTGATGGCCTGACAGTACTGGGGTTTCTTCAAGTAGAGTTGCTTCCTGTCTCATTCTGAAGATGTGGTCGTTGCTCAGATGAGCACCTGGCACACTATGCTTGTGAATCTCCCGTCTAACACTCAACCCCTTCCCTCTGATTTGTGAATGAGGTCAGGAAGCCTAGGGAAGGTAGGGCCCTGCCACTGTGCCTGAGAAACAGGTCTTCTCTGATGCCTCCTTTTCTCTATGGGAAGACACCCGGATCCCTTTTTCCCTCCAATTTTGCTGAGAGTCTTGGTCTTTCCTAAGTCACTGTTGCTCCCAAGTAGGAATTTTTGACTCAACTAAAAGGGGAAAATTGATTTGATATTGTCATTCAAGTCCTGTCTTTAATCCACTGGGACTCCCATTATGTTCGGGCCTGCCCTGTGACTTGTGGTCTCTGGCTGTCTCGAGCTTGCTGTGTGGCCTTAGCTGAGATAAATGCCACCTTGGGCATGTCACCACAGGATTCAACTCCCAGCTCTCTAGGCCCCTTCCAGCTCTGAGATCATCAGTTGGGGAACAGGTATAAAAATGGGGAAACTACACATAGAGTTAGGGGCTTCTTCACACAAATAATAAATGTAATATGTTTTCTTTTCAAATGTTCAAATAGGGTAAGCAATTAACTCCCTTACCTTTGCTCACTTACCCCAATTCCACTTTTCTGCAAAGTGACTACTGTTTGCAGTTTGTTTTGGGTCCTTAAGCTCTGTCTAGTCAAGGCTATGGTTTTTCCAGTGGTCATGTATGGATGTGAGAGTTGGACTGTAAAGAAAGCTGAGCGCAGAAGAATTGATGCTTTTGAACTGTGGTGTTGGAGAAGACTCTTGAGAGTCCCTTGGACTGCAAGGAGATCCAACCAGTCCATCCTAAAGGAGATCATTTCTGGATGTTCATTGGAAGGACTGATGTTGAAGCTGAAACTCCAATACTTTGGCCACCTGATGTGAAGAGCTGACTCATTTGAAAAGACCCTGATGCTGGGAAAGATTAGGGCAGGACGAGAAGGGGACGACAGAGGATGGGATGGCTGGATGGCATCACTGACTCAATGGACATGGGTTTGGGTGAACTCCGGGAGTTGGTGATGGACAGGGGGGCCTGGCCTGCTGCGGTTCATGGGGTCACAGAGAATCGGACACAACTGAGTGACTGAACTGAACTGAATTGAACTGAAGCTCCCTTTGGATCTATATATGTATGTATTCATGGGTATATGCAGATACATTTTAAAAGCTCAGTAAATAGATTACATTATAACTACAACTTTACAGGCTTGCCCTTTTCACTTTTTGTATTGGTGGTCTTTCCATATCAGCATATACAGATTATTTTTTCATGGCTGCATCACATCCTATATCATGGATGTGTTTATTTAACCAGTCCTCTGTTGATGGATATTTATTTCCATTAAAATATATTTCTAAGTGTATTTGGGGAATCCCCAGTGTCACAGTGGTAGAGAATCCACCTGCCAGTGCAAAAGTTGCTGGTTCAATGCCTGGGTCGGGAAGATCCCCTCGAGGAGGAAATGGCAACCCACTCCAGTATCCTTGCCTGGGAGATCTAATGGGCAGAGGAGCCTGGTAGGCTTTATAATTCATGGGGTCACAAGAGAGTTGGACATGACTTAGTGACTAAACAGTAACAACACAACAACATATGGAACGTTGGTTGTAAATGTCTCGGTTAAATGAGGTCAGCCGATTGAGCTCTGGAAAGGGTGGCTAGAGAATGGGCACAGGGACCCTGAGAACCACGCCCTAGAAAGCTGGAGTGAAGAGCTCCCTGGAAGTTACAAGGAGCTGACTGTTTGGATGGAAGGTTATTTTGGGAGATGGCCTGCCTGGTTGGGTGCCCTAGGCTGCAAGTGCAAGAAACGGAGCTGCCTCATCACCTTCTCTTCCTCATTCCACCATCACTGGCTCTTCCAAATTTATTTCTGTTTTCAGAGTCAGTGGCATCTGATGGCAGGACTTCAGCTTGAGTGATGGGAGGGAGGAGAAAGAAGTGAAGAAGAGGAGGGATTGATATCATTCTCCGGAGGAGGGAACGTGCCAGTTCTGTCTACTCTTCCTTGTTGTTGTTCAGACCCATCGGAATGCTGTGTTCCCCTGGGTTCTCTACAAATCATGATAAAATGAAACAAGCCCAGAGTTGCACTTACTTGGAAGATGGAGGTTAAGGATGCTGTCTTGGAGGGAGAATAAATGTGGAAACTGAGGTGTTCTAACCTGCAGAAGCTAAAATAAGAAGCACTTTCTTCACGTGAAAGAATGATTAGACTTATACTGTGTGGATGCTGGAAAGAGGCAAAACAATACAGAGTCGCATAATGGCAGACAAGGAAGAACTTACTTAGCAGAACTGCCCAACCACGAGAGAGGCTGCTGGGTCACATGGCAGAGAACTCCCTGTCATGGGAGTCTCTATGCAAAAGATCCAAGTGAACGTGTTTGCCATCAAAGGATTTCTGCTTGCCAGAGAGGTTGATTTAAATGCCTGGTAAGGCCCCTTCCAACTCTAAAAGTCTGTGAATGTGGGGCAAGAAGCAGAAAGATGCAAAATAGGACTCAGGGGATGGGACAAGTTACAGACAACCTTCCTGGAACTGTTTTCACCTGCTCTCAAAAGATGGAGTAAAATGGAAGCCTTCAAAATGTGACTTAGACAGTTGTTTCCCTCTGGATCTTGGCAACCCTCCTCCTGTTCTGTCCTTGGCTCCAGCTCTGCTTGACTTTATATTCATAAATTATTTCTACAGGAATAAATATATCACATACACTTTAGATGACCAGGAAATCTGGCAACCAGAAAAGAACTACATGTCCCAGGAGGATGATTGTAATTTTTTTTTTTTTATTACAGTCTTTCTAAATTTGCATCCATCTCTTGGTTTCCCTAGCACAGGCCTGAGACATCATTCAGCTTTAATTTTAGAACATTATGCCCTTTGCAACCTCTCAAAGGTCCTCTGAGCTGGAGTTAACAGCACTCGCCAGGTTTCATGCTTATTCCTTTCCTGCAGTTGAGGAAGAACCTCTTGAACTTACGTCTTAGCCGAATTCTTAGTGAGGGAAACATGGCAAGTTTACCATCATCTGGGCTCTTGCTCTGCTCCTGACCTCGATGAGGCACTATTTATTCCCTTATCTAGTCCCCATAGCCTTGGTGTCTTGGTGTCACAAGCTCCTTTGCAGGTGAGAAAGCTGACCTTCAGAGAGGGCTAGAGAACCACCCCCAGATTCACTGCTATTAAGTAGCGATGCTGGCATTGGTTGTAGTTGTTTCCCTACATCATGTTACAGGTTTTTCCACTGCTAATCATTCCCAGTCCTTTGGGGCTGAGAAGTGCTTCGTCCTTGTGTTTCACTGGGAGCTTGGCTGAATTTATTCCTATGGGGCTGTTGAAAGCTTTCTGCCATTCCCCTAAGAACAGATGAATGAAAGAACTCATGGGACAGTTATGTGTGAATAGCTTGATATTTGGATTCAACATACATTTGCTTTTTCCCCTTTTTGGTAAGAGTTGTTTTCATCAAGCCTGGTTTGCCTTTCCCCCCTGTCTTGCCTGCCATTTAAAGTACCTGCCCTCATTTTCTGATCATGACTGGAATAAACACACTTATGGTGGAGCATGGCTGTAGATTAATGGGTACCATTGCTCAGCCAACTTCGATATCTTTAGGTGGTGAAAAGAACTCATTATTGGGATTGTTAAGGGCTTGTTTTGCAGCTGTGCTTGTAGGCTCTTGAATAATTTCTTCTCTTGTAAAGTTTATTCAATATTATTTTGTTCATCAAATATTTGAGTGCCTATTGTGTGGTAGCCATTGTGGGAGGCATTGGGAGTTTCTACCTAAAGAACATGCATTGTAGATAGGCACACATAAATTCAGTGTAACTAGTAGGGCCTTAGAAGTTGGTGGCAGACAAACTTTCTGTATCACCCTCTTCCTCTTTTCTCAGAGTCTTTGCTTTGTCCATTCATTCATTAGGTGCCTGCTGTAGCCCATGCACAATGCTCATTTTTAGAACAGAGACCCAAATGGTCCCATAGTTCTCTTCCTTTAAAAGCTTAGTTGGAGGTGAACATGCAGATATTAATATAATGTGATATATGGCTTCCCTGGTGGCTCAGTGGTAAAAAAAATCTCCCTGCATTGCAGGCGATGCAACAGATGGGTTGGGAAGATCCCCTGGAGGAGAGCATGGCAACCCATCCCAATGTTCTTGCCTGGAGAATTCCATGGACAGGGGAGCCTGCAGGCTACAGTCCATAGGGCTGCAAAAGAATCAGACATGACTGAAGTGACTGGGCACGCACCAGGTGATAAATATTATGATTTTCAAGTATATCAGTTCAGTTCAGTTCAGTCACTCAGTTGTGTCCGACTCTTTGTGACCCCATGAACTGCAGCACACCAGGCTCCCCTGTCCATCACCAACTCCCGAAGTTTACCCAAACTCATGTCATTGAGTCCGTGATGCCATCCAACCATCTCATGCTCTGTCATCCCCTTCTCTTCCAGCCTTCAATCTTTCCCAGCATCAGGGTCTTTTCAAATGAGTCAGTTCTTCTCATCAGGTGGCCAAAGTATTGGAGTTTCAGCCTCAACATCAGTCCTTCCAGTGAACACTCAGGACTGATCTCCTTTAGGATGGACTGGTCGGATCTCCTTGCTGTCGAAGGGACCCTCAAGAGTCTTCTCCAACACCACAGTTCAAAAGCATCAATTCTTCAGCGCTCAGCTTTCTCTCACATACATACATGACTACTGGAAAAACCATAGCTTTAATTCGACAGACTTTTGTTGGCAAAGTAATGTCTCTGCTTTTTAATATGCTGTCTAGATTGGTCATAACTTTCCTTCCAAGGAGTAAGTGTCTTTTAATTTCATGGCTGCAATCACTATCTGCAGTGATTTTGGAGCCCTCCAAAATAAAGTCTGCCACTGTTTCCCCATCTATTTGCCATGAAGTGATGGGACCGGATGCCATGATCTTAGTTTTCTGAATGTTGAGCTTTAAGCCAACTTTTTCTCCCTCCTCTTTCACTTTCATCAAGAGGCTCTTTAGTTCTTCTTTGCTTTCTGCCATAAGGGTGGTGTCATCTGCATATCTGAGGTTATTGATATTTCTCCTGGCAATCTTGATTCCAGCTTGTGCTTCATCCAGTCCACCATTTCTCATGATGTACTCTGCATATAAGTTAAATAAGCAGGGTGACAATATATAGCCTTGACGTACTCCTTTCCTGATTTGGAACCAGTCTGTTGTTCCATGTCCAGTTCTAACTGTTGCTTCCTGACCAGCATGCAGATTTCTCAAGAGGCAGGTCAGGTGGTCTGGTATTCCCATCTCTTTCAGAATTTTCCACAGTTTATTGTGATCCACACAGTCGAAAGCTTTGGCCTAGTCAATAAAGCAGAAATAGATGTTTTTCTGGAACTCTTTTGCCTTTTCAATGATCCAGCGGATGTTGGCAGTTTGATCTCTGGTTCCTCTGCCTTTTCGAAAACCAGCTTGAACATCTGGAAGTTCATGCTTCAGGTATTGTTGAAGCCTGGCTTGGAGAATTTTGAGCGTTACTTTACTAGTGTGTGAGATAAGTGCAACTGTGTGGTAGTTTGAGCATTCTTTGGCATTGCCTTTCTTAGGGACTGGAATGAAAACTGACCTTTTCCAGTCCTGTGGCCACTGCTGAATTTTCCAAATTTGCTGGCATATTGAGTGCAGCACTTTCACAGCGTCATCTTTTAGGATTTGAAATAGCTCAACTGGAATTCCACCACCTCCACTAGCTTTGTTCATAGTGTTGCTTCCTAAGGCCCACTTTTCACATTCAAGGATGTCTGGCTCTAGGTGAGTGATCACCTAGATTATCACCTAGATAATCATCGTGATTATCTGGGTTGTGAAGATCTTTTTTGTACAGTTCTTCTGTGTATTCTTGCCACCTCTTCTTAATATCTTCTGCTTCTGTTAGGTCCATACCATTTCTGTCCTTTATTGAGCCCATCATTGCATGAAATGTTCCCTTGGTATCTCTAATTTTCTTGAAGAGATCTCTAGTCTTTCCCATTCTATTGTTTTCCTCTGTTTCTTTGCATTGATCACTGAGGAAGGCTTTCTTATCTCTCCTTGCTATTCTTTGGAACTCTGCATTCAAATGGGTATATCTTATAGAGGTTGGGAAAATTGTATAGCGTGTTTGGGAAAGCTTTCTGGAGGACCTGTGACTTACCAAGACTGAATTGTAGAGGGGAGTAGCTGTGAGCCTCTGGGAAAAGAGTATTTGAAGAAGAAAAGGGAGTGTAGGAGCAATGGTGTGGGGTGAAGAATGGTTTGTTGCTGGTGTGGGGGAGCTGTTAGAGGTTGATGTTCCCAAAAGGGAACCTCTGAGGCAGGAAGTGCAGGGAGATGAAGCTAGAACTTTACACCCATTATCAAACATAACTTTCATAACTTCCTTACTGTGGCATATACTATTATCATCTCTTCTTAATAGATGAGAAAACAAATGCTGGGGGAGATTTGGTGACTTGTTCAAAGTCAGAAGTAGGTGAGTTGAAGTACTTGAACTTGAATGCAGGCCTTCTCGGCCCTCATAGCATTGCCTGCACGGGCAGGCTAAGAAGGTCTGCCTTGAAAACTAAGGTGCTTATTTCCTCTCTATTAATCTTTCAAAGGTCATACCCTTGGTGAATCCTCTTTCTCCACTCACCTCATGACGTTCCTAACTTGTAACTGAGCTGGGACTAGTGAATCAAGATTACAGGGAGAAATATCAATAACCTCAGATATGCAGATGACACCACCCTTATGGCAGAGAGTGAAGAGGAAATAAAAAGCCTCTTGATGAAAGTGAAAGAGGAGAGTGAAAAAGTTGGCTTAAAACTCAACATTCAGAAAACTAAGATCATGGCATCTGGTCCCATCACTTCATGGGAAATAGATGGGGAAACAGTGGAAACAGAGTCAGACTTTTTTTTTTTGGCTCCAGAATCACTGCAGATGGTGATTGCAGCCATGAAATTACTTACTCTTTGCAAGGAAAGTTATGACCAAACTAGATAGCATATTAAAAAGCAGAGACATTACTTTGCCAACAAAGGTCCGTCTAGTCAAGGCTATGGTTTTTCCAGTGGTCATGTATGGATGTGAGAGTTGGACTGTGAAGAAAGCTGAGCACCGAAAAATTGATGCTTTTGAACTGTGGTGTTGGAGAAGCCTTTTGAGAGTCCCTTGGACTGCAAGGAGATCCAACCAGTCCATCCTAAAGGAGATCAATCCTGGGTGTTCATTGGAAGGACTGATGCTGAAGCTGAAACTCCAATACTTTGGCCACCTGATGTGAAGAGCTGACTCATTGGAAAAGACCCTGATGCTGGGAGGGATTGGGGGCAGGAGGAGAAGGGGACAACAGAGGATGAGATGGCTGGATGGCATCACCAGCTCGATGGTCATGAGTTTGAGTAGACTCTGGGAGCTGGTGATGGACAGGGAGGCCTGGCGTGATGTGATTCATGGGGTCGCAAAGAGTCAGACACGGCTGAGTGACTAAACTGAACTGAAGTGAGTGAATCTGATGTTGAGCCCTCTTCTGAGTCTTCGTTATAATTTTTGTCTTCCCTTTCATTCAGAGAATCAGTAGCCCAGAAATCTTCAAAGAAAATCTCTATTTGCCCAACCAGATGTTACAAGGGAGAAGGAGAAGCTTTATCCCTTTTCTAAAAAGGTCCAAGTTCATTAAGTAGCCCAGGTATTACCTTTAATTCAGGGAAGCCCTCTGGGTCTGGAGAGGGAGCAATCTATGTGGGCTGGAAAAGTCTAGAGCAGATGAGCTTTGAGCTCTCCCTTGAGGATGGGTAGGATCAGGAAGGTGGAAGGTATGGCATGTGAGTAATATTATTCTGCCTTACTCAGTCATAAATGGGCTATTCCTCCCATCCACCAAGATAATTTCTGGGTTGGAGCTGGCTTTTGGGCTGAAAACGCAGAAGTGGGATTCATTCATTTATTCATTCAAAATAAAGCTTATTGAAAACTAATCAGTTGAGAGTTCAAAGACAAGATGATGAAACTATGTAATGAAATGAAAAGCACAATTACAGAGCTAAGGAAAAAATTGAGGCTACAAACAACATCATTAGAGGGAAGGTTAGTAAAGGAACAAAGTTTATTTATTTTTATTTTATTTTATTTTTTTTATTAGTTGGAGGCTAATTACTTCACAACATTTCAGTGGGTTTTGTCATACATTGATATGAATCAGCCATAGATTTACACGTATTCCCTATCCTGATCCCCCCTCCCACCTCCCTCTCCACCCAATTCCTCTGGGTCTTCCCAGTGCACCAGGCCCGAGCACTTGTCTCATGCATCCCACCTGGGCTGGTGATCTGTTTCACCATAGATAATATACATACTGTTCTTTCGAATAATCCCACCCTCACCTTCTCCCACAGAGTTCAAAAGTCTGTTCTGTACTTCTGTGTCTCTTTTTCTGTTTGGCATATAGGGTTATCGTTACCATCTTTCTAAATTCCATATATATGTGTTAGTATGCTGTAATGTTCTTTATCTTTCTGGCTTACTTCACTGTGTATAATGGGCTCCAGTTTCATCCATCTTATTAGAACTGACTCGAATGAATTCTTTTTAACGGCTGAGTAATATTCCATGGTGTATATGTACCACAGCTTCCTTATCCATTCATCTGCTGATAGGCATCTAGGTTGCTTCCATGTCCTGGCTATTAGAATCCGCTGAAAACTAAATTACTAACAGAGAGGGAAGGGTTAGGAAAACCACAGTATGTGCTTAGAAAAGAGAAACGAATCAGAGAAATTCAGAGATCTAAAGTTTGTAAAAAGATGATCTCTCAGAAGGGTAATTGGGCTATCTGGAGTCACAGCTTACTTCTCATGCTGCCTTGACCAAAACATAGTCACATGGACATGCCTGGCTGCAAAGGAGCCCCAGAAAACATCTCTATCTGGGTGGCTGTGTACCCTCTTAAAACTCAGATTTGGAGAAGGCCTTTTATTACCCAAAGTGGGATGAGGGAAATGGATATTGGGAGCAATTCATCTCTGCCTCATGGAAGAAGTCATGTTAGTCTTAGACTTGATTTGCAGCAGAAGGAAAACTTGAGAACATGGAGAGGAAATATTTACAGAGTTCTGAGGGAAAGATCATAAAACTGAAGATTTTTACATTCAGATCACTCCTCAAGGATAAGACAGGTAGGCATTATCTCCTGTGTGCAAAGACTCAGGGAATACAAGCCCCTCTTGAGAAAACCTGCTTGATGATGAAAATGATTAGTTAATAGCACCCTTTGTAAGAAGTGGTGAAAGGCCATTTGGTGAGCCTCTCATCCACTCAAATAGAGAAAACCTTGGCAAGGGTGGGCTATAAAGATAAGGAAAGAAGTGAGAGGAAGTAAAAAGAAAGAATGTAATGGAAATGGAGAGCTGGGGGACAGGGTGGAGGACGGTAAGTGCTAACTTTCCCTCTCTCACACGGCCTTTGGAGGGTATTAGTGTCATGGCTCCAACCTTTCAATTAATTTTTTTAACCCTTTATTTAAATTTTTTTTATTTTATTGGAGAAAAGAGTCTAAAATAGAATGACTGTATGTACACGTATAACTGAATCACTTTGTTATATACCCGAAACTGATACAACATTATAAGTCAATTAATGTTTTTCTTTTAAACTTGGGGGGATTTTTAAGGAAATAATAGCTATTTTGATGTAGAAACTTTTGTTAAAATTTTATCTTTCCTTCTGTTTTACTTTTATGTAGAATTAAATTTAAATCTAAAAAGTTAAAAAATAACTATTTTATTAAGCAGTCCTGTCTATTCTTCTTTCATGTATTCTTCCATCCTCCACACTCTGTCCAAATATAAATGTAGAGACATGTGATGAAGGGTGTTAATTTATTAATTTATTTATTTTTCTTGGGTGGAGAGATCTTGGATGACTTTTAGTTCTATAAATTTATACATTGATTTAAAGAATAATGAGCTGGTATTACTTGTTTTCAGTTTTTTTTACTTCTTTAATTTTTTTTCTTTTCTTAATACAAGTATAGTTGATTTACAATGTTTCAGGTATACAGCAAAGTGATTCAGTTATATATATATACACATATATATATTTACATATATTCTTTTTCAGATTCTTTTCCACTGTAGGCTATAATCAGGTACTGAATATAGTTCCCTATGTTATACAGGAGGACCTTGTTCATCTATTTTCTGTATAGTAATGTGTATCTGTTAATCCCAAATTTCTAATTTATCCCACCCTCTGAGCTGGTCTTATTTGAATCAAACCACTCAAGCTAATTTAAGAGGCATCATTAAATACTAATGCTTAAGGTGTGGGGAGTGGGATGGGAGATACAAAGAGATGAACAAGACCTTGTCTTTTCATGGAGAAGGTGGTGAATCAGTTATGTGAACACCAGGCTCTAGGCATAACAAAACCCTTTGTAAATCAGGCGGACTATTGGGGTGTTGAGGCCCGAGGACAATGGGGAAGGTTTCATGAAGGAGACAGCATTTGAACTGGATGTTGAGGGAAGAGCAGAGTCCTGATGGGTGGAGAATGGGAGGCAGGGCATTTCCAGCCTGGAGGCAGCAGGAGAACCAGCCCAGAGGAGTGAGAGTCCGAGGTGTGTCTGAATAACCCTGAGTAATCTGTTGTGGCTAGAGAACAAAGGATGAATGAACAAAGCTGTTCATTAAGTGCCCACAGTGTTTCAGGTGTGACACACAGCTCTCTACAGGCTGCCTGACAGCCCATACAGAGTGGCTTTAATTATCCCTACTGTGCAGATGGGGGCTTCCCTGGTGGCTCAGTGGTAAACAATCTGCCCGCCAATGCAGGAGACATGAGTTTGATCCCTGGGTTGGGGAGATCTCCTGGAGAAGGAAACTTAGGCTTTTATACTTACCTAAAAGCTTACATGCAAAATATATGAATATGTCACGGGTCTATGTGTATATAAATATATAAAATATATTTACCTGTACAAATTTTTTGATATTTATTTATACCTGTATGTTATGTTTCACAAACGTGGCTACTTCAGGCCTTCTGAGCGCTGCAGATCACAAGCACAGGAGAGAGAGAGTGGACTTTGAGGTATAGACACTCCAGTATTCTTGCCTGGGAAATCCCATGGACAGAGGTACCTGGCGGGCTGCAGTCCCTGGGGTGGCAAAAGAGTCAGACACGCCTTAGCGACTAAATAACAACTGTGCAGATGAAGACACTGAAGCTGAGGGAGACTTATCTGCCAAGTCGTTTAGTGGTGAAACTGGTTGACTCCCCTGAGCTGTCTGTACTCAAAGCCCACCATCTCTCTCCTGTGCTGTGATCTGCAGTGCTCAGAAGGCCTGAATTAGCCACCTTTGTGAAACATAACATATACAGGTACAAATAAATATCAAAACATTTTTACAGGTAGATGTATTTTATATATTTATATGCACACAGACTCATGACACATCCATATATTTTGCATGTAAATTTCTAGGTAAGTATAAAAGCCTAAATTACGGTTTGGACTCTGCCATCCAGCGGCTGTGTGGCCCTGGGCAATTCAGTTTGAACTCTAATTTCCTTATCCATAAAAGGGGATGATTCTGATGCTGCCTGCCTGCAGATTTGTTTTTGTGTTCCAATTAGCTCATAGATGTGAAAAGATGAGAAAGTATAAAAGAGCCACACAGAAGGGCTTGTTATTGCTGACACACCCCTTACTCTTCTGAGAGCTTACAGACATCTGTTAGAGAACCTACAGGTGTCTGTAAAAACTCCCACAGTCACGGACACGGCCCCTCAGGCTTGCAACGACCAGTCAGAGGCTGTGCTCTCCTGGCTCAGGTAACCAACTGGGGGCTATGGTGGGAGATGTGGGGGTGATGAGGGGTGGGGGTGTCAGGGAGGGAGGCATGCAGTTCGTCTGGCTGTCCCACTGCAGGGCAGGGGAAGACTCTGGCCTCCCTTCCTGTTCGCTGAGAAAGTCTGGGCCAGAGAGTGGAGGCTGGATGGCTGTTGACAGCTTGGTGATTTATACGGGGCAGAGGAGGGTGTTTCAGACATGCCAGGCTGCAGGAAGGCATATCGGAGCTGCCAGGCGAGCAGGCCTCCGCCACGTCTGTCCGGTAGAGGCTCGTGGTCTGGACAAGGGACTCTGGAGCAGTCTATAGGAGTCGTAGGAGTATTGATCAGGATGAAGCAGGGCCCTGGCCCCAGAGAAACTGGGCCCTGATGCAGCACATCAGAGTGGACGGGCAGCAGCCCTTGGCATGGGACCGGAGGGGCCCAAGGCAGCTTACACCTGCTCCAGGAAGGGTTGGGAGTGTTCCAGGGTCTACACTGGGGCCTGGCATGCCCCTGGGGGTCCAAAAGTCCTGTTGTGTGTTATGTGTGGGGCGGTGGTCATGGTGGTTTCAGAGACATAGTCAAGCTGCTCCTTACTGACAAAGAGATCGGTTCCTTGCTCACCCCACTGGTCTCTGCTCTGCCCAGACAGGTGTTATAGCTCAGCCTAAGCTCTGGGTGAGTCCTTCAAATTCAGGGCACCCAAAGTGAAGAGAAGACCTTTGATCACCTACACTGTACGTACTGTGTTATGTGAAGTTAGTTACGTTAGACAGTGTCTTCCAGAGGGCAGGGACACTGAGGGGATTCTCTGCATAGTACCCTGCCCTCAGGAGGCCGAGTGGACTGGGCTCAGCCCTCCCTAAGCTCCCCGCCCCCACCCCTTTGCTGAAGCCAGGATGTGTCTGCCCCCAGTGGGCATGCGCAGGTGCTCTCTAGGTAAGGCCAACGTCTGAGAGCACATAGCAGCTGCAGGAGCCTTTTTTGGGGAGCATCCTGGGGCTCTGGTGGGCCCTCCTGCCCCACCAAACAATCCTTTTTCTGCCTGTCACCCCTGGTCATGGGAGTGAGAGACAAACAACAAGATAAAATGGGGAATGCTTTCTGGGCTGATCCTTGGAGCTGAGCCCTGGCAGGGAATCAGGTGTGGGACCTTGCTCTTCTTTTTCTTATGCTGTTGGGAACCAGGGTCATAGGAGTGTATCCCAGGGGAGAGAGGGAGGAAGGCGGCAAGAGGGCTCTGACAAAGGCACCAAGGCGAATCATCTTGTATCTGAGCGGCCAGCAGGATTGCCTTTGTCAATTGTGTGCTGTTGGGAGGATGCTGGCCCAGGGCTGGAGCCGGGGGTGGTTAATGATGGTGTCAGGAATAAATCCTCAGAAGATGCTTCCTGCTGGAGGGCTTGTGGCGGTTCCTTTTTTTTTTTTTTCTCTACACAATGAACAGCTTATTCTGGCCTGGAGATTTGGAAAAGGGGAAATAACAGGTAGGAAAAAAACAGATGAAAGCTGCCTCCCAGGGAAATGCTCTTGGGCTCGGAGGGTCCCACCCTTGTCTCCCAGCCAGTCCCGGGGACTCATAGTGGGAGGGCTGAGAGGCCACTCCATCACCATCCTTAGGGTCACCTTTCCCGGAAAACCCTGATGTTGGGAAAAAATCTCAGGCTCTGCAGCCAGGCAGACTTGGGTTTAACTCCAGATGTGCCACTTCTCAGCTGTGTAAACTTGGGAACTTAACTTCTCCGACCCTCAGTTTCTCATCTGTAATCTGTGTTCTTCATTCCTGCCTTATAGCGTCGATGTGAGTACTGTGTAGTGCTTAACCTAGGGCAGCATGTGATTAGTGATAAATACATGGTGTGCTCAGCCGCTCAGTCATGACTGACTCTGCAGCCCCATGAACTGTAGACCACCAGGCTCCTCTCCCCATGGAATTTTGCAGGCAAGAATACTGGAGTTGGATGCCATTTCCTACTCTAGAGGATCTCCCTGACCCAGGGATTGAACCTGCATCTCTTTCGTCTTCTGCACTGGGAGGCAGGTTTTTTTTTTTTTTTTGCCACCAGTGCCGCCTGGAAAGCCCTGAATACATTGTAGCTCTTTTTAATATCGTGGCACTTATTAATAGTTAGTCTCAGTTATTGATCACTTAATAGGCAATTAAATGATCAGGCACTCTACTAGGCCCTGTGGATATGGGGATACATGAGACCCAGTCTCTCCCTGGAGGAGCCTCCAGGTAGGAGAACAGAGCACATGGGATCAGGGATTAGATGAATGGGAACAGCATGATGTGCTGTACCAGCAGGAGGCAGGATGGGGAAAAGGAGGAAGAGGCGAGACCCCAGCAGCAGGAGTTTGCTGGGCAATTAGAATGTTCTCCCCAGAATAGCAGACAGAGGGAGGTTTACAACTGGGATTTGGTGGTAGATCCACCCATAAGTGGGCTTCCCTGGTGGCTTAGATAGTAAAGAATCTGCCTGCAATTCAGGAGACCAAGGTTTGATCGTTGCGTTCGGAATATTCCCTGGAGAAGGGAATGGCAACCCACTCCAGTATTCTTGCCTGGGAAATCCCAGGACAGAGGAGCCTGACGGGCTACAGTCCATGGGGTCACAAAGAGTCAGACACGACTGAGTGACTAACAATTTCACTTTCACATTTTCACCAATATGTGGGGGACAGGAGCCCACAGTATGGTCTCCCTTAGCCCACAATAGGGTCTCCCCACAGGGCTTCTGCCCTCTGTTGACATTCGAGACCATGCAGTTTGACTCAGGATAGAGTCTGAAGTCTTTGTTTTCCGGTGGTGGGGTGAACATGGACAGGGACCCCGCCAGGTTGGACTGGGGTAGACAGTGTTGAGTGACAGCTGTCATCAGAGAGATTTCTCCAGGCTCAGAGCTAGGATCAAGGGTGGACGTCCCTGGAGGGAGAAGAGCAGCTTACCAGATAGAAAATTGCAAATGTGCAACCCTCTAAAATATAGGTTCCAGGTGGTATGGACTGGAGGGGTTTCATGAAACTGTTGTTATCAACAGTGGGTCATTGGAGGATGGGGAGGAGGGGTGACCTGGAATTTTTGTAGTTGTTGGAAAGCCCATTCACCCCATGTGCAGTGCTCAATGTCACATAGAAAGAACCAGAGGACACCTCCTTGAATTTCAATGGTGTACATTTGTGGTTTTAGTTATTTACAAATGTCTTCAAAACCCTATGATGTATACCAGTTGGGTGAATCATTTGGATGAGATAAAAGCTAAATTATATTTGCTATGAGGATGGTTATATCACTTGGCCAGTGATATAATAAACACAGCAGCTTTCATATACTGAACTCATACCACCATCCCGACTGGTCCCACTCTAATTCACAACGATGACCCTTAAGTAGACTTTGGTGTTGTCAGGTCATCTTACTCTGTCCAGTGGGTCTCAACGCTGGCTGCCATTAGTACTACCTGGGGAAGGTTATAAAGAGTACTGCTGCCTGACTTCCACCCCACACTAATGAAATCTAATTTTTTATGGGGTGGATCTGGGCATGAGTATCCTGTTTTAAAGCTCTGCATTTATTCCAGTGGGCAGCCTTGGATGCAACCCATTGCAATTCTCTCCAATCTCCATGACTGTTTCATGCTTTTCTCCCTCTCTTTAAACCTTTAACAACTCCTTTCCATTCCCTATTTTCAGTCGAGAAACTTACTTCTCACTTACCTGAGAAAATAATGGCAAAGGATCACTTTCACACTTTTCCATCACCAGATTGATGCCTGTATATTGTACTTTCTGCCTGTTGCTATGGATGATGAAGTGTTTCTGTTCCTTTTTAAGACCAACCCCTCCACTTGTGTATTGCATCCTGTTCCTTTCCTTAGCTACTGGACAGGGCTCCAGCAATTCTTCCTTCTCTTTGCATTGTTCCTCTATTTATAGACCACTCCCACCTGCCCCTCCCCCTGCCCCATCTGTCTGTCTGTGGCTGTTTCTCCCACTGAAAACCACATAAGCACATACATATCTTCCCCTGACCACACCTACTCTAGCTACTGCCTCATTTCTCTGCTCCTTGAAAGTCACCTGTACTCACTCCCTGAAGTTTCTCTTTTCTCATTTTCATTCAAACCCAGTCCAACCAGTGTTTTGCCTCCATTAGTCCACAAAAACTACACCTATCAGGTTCTCCAGTGACCTCTGGAGACGTCAGTTCGGTCAATTCAGTATTGCTGAATCCAATGGTCAAGTCTCAGTCCTCATCTTGTCAGAGGTGTTTTGTATAGTTGATCACTCTGCCCCCTGGAGTTTCTTCTCTTAGTTCTGGAACATCACTCTCTTTGGTTCTCCTTTTCTGTCACTGACTTCTCCTTCTCAGTTCCTTGTGTTGGTATATCTTTGCTTGTTCACTTTGGAGCGCTCCAGGGAGCAGCCCTTGAACTTGGCCTCTTCTCTGTCCCCTCAATCCCTGGGAATCTCTTAGCATCCAAATGCAGACAACTCTCAATGTATAGCTTCATCCCGGACTTCATCCCGCCTGGAATTCCACACTCACATTTAACTGTCTACTCAACAAGGCCTTCCTCTGATGTCAGCGATGACAAGTCCATGACCCAACTGCTGCCATTCTCTTCCCCACTTCAGTAAATGATGGCTCCATCTTTGCAGTTGCTACAGCTTAAAACTCAGGAGTTGCCCTTGACTCTGATACTCTTATACTGCACCCCGTCTGTCAGTAAACCACGTAACCATATTTGCAAAATACGTCAAGAAACTAACTGCTTATTTGATCCACCAAATTCATGTTGGTTCAGGACAGATCAATCTCTACTTCTAAATTTCAGAACAGTTTCATAACTGGGCTGCCAGAGGCAGTGTGTCATTTTCCATTTAAAACCAGCAAAGGCTTCCCATTGCACTTCGCAAGCCAAAGCTCCTAGAAGGGCCTCCAGGGTTCTGCATGAGCCAGCCCTCAAGTCCTCCCAGACTTCATTTCCTGCTTTTTTCCACCTCTTCATTCCACTTCAGTTCACTGACCTGGTTCCTTAAACATAAAGCACATTTTTACCTCAGAGCCTGTTCCCTCCAGTTGGAACACCATTCCTTCATACAGGACTTCCCTCGTGGCTTAGAAGGCAAAGAATCCGCCTGCAATTCAGGAGACCTGCGTTCGATCCCTGGGTTGGGAAGATCCCTTGGAGAAGGGAATGGCAACCCACTCCAGTATTCTTGCCTGGAGAATCCCATGGAGAGAGGAGCCTGGTGGGCTACAGTCATGGGGTTGCAGAGAGTCCGACACGACTAAGTGACTAAAACTTTCACTTTTTTCCCCCATTTATTCCCATTGTTTTCTCTGTCTCTTTCTTTAGGTTCTCTTTAAATGTCACCTCACTAGAAAGGTTATTCTGATCACCTTACATAAGATAGTAATCTGGGTGTCTCCTCCCCCATCATACTTGGTTCTTTTTTTCCCTTTTATCTTTCTTTGTGGTTCTTCTATGGCATAGATGATCATCTGACTTATTTATTCTGTGTCTCTTCTCACTAGGAAGTTGTTTTTGTGAGGGCAGGGACTTATCTCTTTTGGTTATTCCCCTAGGACCTAGAGCAGATGCCTCAGGAATTATAGACACAAGAGATAACTGTTGTCTGAATTCAACTAAATTCACACAACAGCACTTCAAAATTAGTTGGAATAACCCACAACTTATAAATGAGGAAACTGAAGCTCAGACAGGTTAAGTAACTTTTTCAAAATAACACAGCTTGCCAACATGTTTTGAGTTAAGACTCAAGTGCCTTTGTCATCAGACTGTCTCCCAGCATCCACATCTCAGCTTGCCTTATTTTTTCCACATCTCACTGCAAGCAGGCAGCCCTGCAGAGTGATAGAATCCCTGTGAAAATGCCCCAAATGTGTCTGGAGGTGTAGGAGGTGTATAGGAAATGCATACACAATCCCTTATTTGCAATTCCCAAATCCCAAATCTGTGAAAAACCACATTTTATTCTTAACTCAGTTGGTGGCAAAACCTGATCCAGAGTAATGTGAGGCTATTTATAAATTCTTATTTAACCTCCTTAGTTAAAATATTTATTTGTTTTGTTGCAGAAATATTAATCCATATAATTATGGAGAGTTACAGTGCCCCTACTGCTGGTGTTCCGTTGTTGGTCCTTTATTGGACCGGAACCTGGTGGTCTGGAGTCGACGATGAGAGAGTGAAAGAAGGAGAGAGGCTAATATTCCCTGGGTTATGCAGCCGGCTTTCGCGCTCCAGGGAGTCAGCCAGAAAGAGAGAGAGAGAGAGAAAGAAAGAAAAAGACACGGGGATCCAAGCTCTGATGGAGCAAAGGTGTTTTAATCAACATGGTGTGGGCATATATACTGTCTTACAAGGTAGTTTTTCTCAGCAAAGATAAAGATTAAAATTCCAGACTTACAAAACATAAGGCGATCCTTATCAAAGACAGAGTCGTAAACAATCACTTTTACCGTATGGTTCATAAGAAGGAAGAGGGTACTTATCACCATATTGAAAAACTAAAGAAGGAAATGCCTGGATTCCTCAGCCCTGGGAAAGGCGTGCCTCTCCTCTTAATTCCTGAATATTCAGGAATTAATAAGGACCAGAGGATTCCTGACAGATCCAAAACAGCACACAGGAAGCCTCCTGTTAAATGCTTCCTGACAATTCCCCTTATTTTATTATATTTGTAAAAAAGGTCCTGACCAAATGAGTTTGGTTAGTATTAACCAACCTTATAGAAAGGCAATGATAAACAACAAATACAATTATCAAGACAATCACCAAAGTTACAGTTCCAGACCCGATGCTGTGGGTAATACTTTGAAACCATCCTCGTGGGTCTAGCCCGGATAATTTGTTCAGCTAAAGTTTCCAAATTAGTGGAAAAGGGGAGACGTTTAGAAAAAGTTTTAAAGATTTCCTTTTGCAGTAATTGTACATTCAGAGAGGCATTATCAAGTAAATGAAATTTGATTTGTTCCCGGTTTTAGGTAATATGATAGAAATGAACAGGAATAACACAAAATTGGCAATTAATACAAGTTACAGAATGTAAAGTCTTATTAAATTGTAAATTTCTTATGGCTATAACAAAATGAAGTGGGATACAGGCCTGTATAAAATATGACTGATTATAGTGAAAGAAATAATTACTATGACCATGACTGGTCCTGTGAAATGTCCAGTCTAAGTCCCAAGTTCTTCTGTGCTGGCAGCAAGTTTCCATATGTCCCATTGTTTAGGCCCAATTTGTTTATCAAGGATGATTCGAAGAGGAGGAGGGGATGCCATTCCACTGTCAAGCCAGCCAAGAAGTCCTTTGTCATAGTAATATTTTAACATAGTGTTAGTAACCTTTTACATGTTTTTTGTTCTTTCTCTAACTCTTTCCCTAAAGTTTCAGTAGTAAACATGGTTCACAGACAGAGAAAGGGCAGCAATGTCCAAAAGTCTTTTGGAGGCAGGACGAAAGCCCAAGTTTGTCGGCTGATGTTTATGCATAATTTTCCTGGGCCTAGGCAAGAAGGAATTCATAGCCTAAAGAAATGTTAATTAGTTTCCCCTTTTCCCCAGGGTGTGAGGGTTCCAGGGAGGGGGCATATGGGTGGAGCCATTGGTTGATATGATCGGTCTTTTCTCCATCTATTTTATGACCTATAATAAAGGGGGGTTGGGTAAGAAAGCCCAGTTAAGTTTGGGAGGCACAGGCTAGCAGGAAAATGTATTGAAGACTCCGAGGCATTCCCTGTTGAGAGACCAAATTTTTAGCTTTATTAGTAAGGGTTTTTATCTGTCCCCAAGAGGGGAGGTCATAGGGTTGATGCTGGCGAGGGCGGTGCTTTCTGAAGATCTTTAGAGCCTCCAT
Organism: Dama dama; assembly: GCF_033118175.1. Classification (NCBI taxonomy): domain Eukaryota; kingdom Metazoa; phylum Chordata; class Mammalia; order Artiodactyla; family Cervidae; genus Dama; species Dama dama. Next base: position 38,986,852 of record NC_083699.1, read on the forward strand.
GGCCCATATTGGAATTTCTTTCTCCTGGGGTTCTTGTTGTTTCGTCTCCATTTTGAATGCTGGGGGCCCCCTTGGGTAGAATTTTCTGAGGAAAAAGTTTGTTGGATCCATCTGGGGAAATACAAGCATATCCCTTTCCTGTAAGATTAATTTCCCAGATTTCTATTGTTTATAGAACCCGTCTTGGTACCAAATGGGCAGAGGAAGAGAAATGTCCTTCAGTTCCTCGAAATGTCTTTCTGCTCTTGTTAAAATATTTCCCTGTGGTAAGTTTAAAAAATTTAAAACAAATAAAGCTGTATTAACAATAGTTATAGGTTTAGAAAATATCTTATGTTGGAATCTAGTAAAGTCTGCTTTAGATAAGGAAGACAGTCGTGTACCTGTGTATCCCCCCTTCTTTCATTTTTTTATTTGTAACTTTAGTGTGTGATGTGTTCATTTGACTATGTCTTGTGTCTGTGGATTATAAGGAATACCTGTAATATGTTTAATAGAAAAAGGTTGTAAAAATTGTTTAAAGTGTCTAGAAATATAGGCAGGCCCATTGTCTGTTTTAATAGAACTGGGAGTTTATGGTGGAGGTTTTTTATTAACTTTCTTAGGGCAGTCCCTTTTTAAATGGTTTTTATCTCCACATGTAAAGCATCCTTTATATTCTTTCCTTAAGGCAGCAACCATTGTTTCAGCTAGCATTTACATCTTTTGAGTTTCTGATTTTATATGGCTACAAGCCTTCAAATAATCAAAATTAGTCCCTATCTCAAGAATTGGAGCTATAGCTTTTTGACATACTTGATTTGCATTTTCATAAGCAAGTAATTTTTTTAGTTGTCTTTTAGCTTTTTTTCTCTTTTTTCCTTATCTTTTTTTTTCAAATACAGTATGGGAAATACCAGTTTCTAGAGACTTTGGGATTTGGGCCCACTGGCAGGGGAGGAGCGCTTGGAGCAACCGGGGCAGGGTTACTAGGAAAATTCTGAAATATCTTATGTTGTTCTAATTGGGCCTTTTGTAAGGCTTCATTGCCTAATTCATATTCACGTAATAAGTGTTCTGCGTGTCGCTGAATATCAGGAGGGCTAGAATTACCTTGAAATGGCAGAATCACAGCTTCAATGAGAGCCCATAGGGGCCAGAAATCTATTGGGATATTTTTTCCCTGTCTGATGGCTCATTCAACATTCTCTTTGACCTGATGCCAAATTTCTAAATCAAAACTACCTTCATCAGGGAACCAAGGGTTACATTCAACCACTGTCTGAAGGCAAGCCTCTATTCGCTGGCATGAAACCGAAAATCCCTGAACTTTAAATAAGTGGTAAAGTAAAGTAGAAAAGTGAGGGGGCTTTCCAGCTGATTGACCTATGTCTTAGTACTTACTGGCCTCAACAGGCCCTCTGGGGTCACTCCGTTCGAATCTGCCATGTGTACCAGGCCCTGTTCTGGGCGCCACTTGTTGGTCCTTTATTGGACCGGAACCTGGTGGTCCGGAGTCAACGATAAGAAAGTGAAAGAAGGAGTGAGGCTAATATTCCCTGGGTTATGCAGCCGGCTTTCGCACTCCAGGGAGTCAGCCAGAAATAGAGAGATAGAGGAAAAAAAAAATAAAGAAAAGAAAAGAGAAAGAGAGAGAGAGAAAGAAAGAAAGAAAGACACGGGACCCAAGCTCTGATGGAGCAAAGGGGTCTTAATCAACATGGTGTGGGCATATATACTGTCTTACAAGGTAGTTATTCTCAGCAAAGATAAAGATTAAAATTCCAGACTTACAAAACATAAGGCGATCCTTATCAAAGACAGAGTCGTAAACAATCACTTTTACCGTATGGTTCATAAGAAGGAAGAGGGTACTTATCACCGTATTGAAAAACTAAGAAGGAAATGCCTGGATTCCTCAGCCCGGGGAAAGGCGTACCTCTCCTCTTAATTCCTGAATATTCAGGAATTAATAAGGACCAGAGGATTCCTGACAGATCCAAAACAGTACACAGGAAGCCTCCTGTTAAATGCTTCCTGACATTCTGTAATATATGGGTGAGGCAACATATTGCTTTTCTGAAATATGAAGAATTCTGAATTCTGACGCTTATTAGGCCCCCCGAATTCCTGATATGTGGTTGTGAACCTGTGTTCATGGTTTCCTAAATGTCTGGCATTTGAAATTATGTCTTAAAAATTTTCTTTTTTTCTTAATAACCACAGTTTCTTTTAAGGATTTTACAAAGAACAGACTCAATTTTACAATCTGATTAAGATCAAGCACAGCAGGCCAAGCTGAGCGGGAGCATGCATGAGATGCCATTCTAAAACAGGGTATGAATAAAAGTCTACATACTGAATAGTGGGACCACCTCTTCCCCAGCCTTCTGGTTTTTTGTTGTTTCCAACAGTGCTGGCAATTTCCAGTTTAGTCATGAGATTAGTTTCTCTGATTAAATTTAACAGCTTAAGAGAAAATATTGATATTTATGTTTCTTTAGATAAGATGGACAGATTATTTTCAATCTCCCTTTGGTAAGACCCACCAGTTCAGTAGCCTTGCCCATGTACACAGAGCTTCTTAATAACTTTTTAGTGTTTCACTTTTCTTTCTCTTTTGGCCACATGGCTTGTGAGATCTTAGTTCCCTGACTGGGGATTAAACCCAGTGCTCTTGCCAGTGAAAGTGTGGAGTCCTAATCATGGGACTGCCAGGGAGTTCCCAGTGTCTCACTGTTAAATTTAAGCTAAAAGATCACCCAAATATTTGAGAAAGCTTGAAACATGAAAGAAACCAAAAGAGACAAATAAAAACAACAAGAACATAAAAAGACTTATAAGAAACAGTGTAGGGAGTAGAAGAAAACTTCACAAAAATAATTATGAGTATTACAGAGGCAGGTGAAGCTATCCCATTAATAAAAATAAAGACTAAAAAAAAAAGGGAGTATTCAGAGAATAAGAAGGAACTCTTGGAAACTAAAAGTATGGTAGCAGAAATAAATGAATTGAGACAGGGTTTGGAATATAAAGTTGAAGAAATCTTGTAAGAAGTAAGAAGAAAGGCTGTGAAGTGAAAAATAAGAAAGGATCATTCTAAGAAGTTCAACATCTGAACAGTAGGACTTATACAAAAAGAGAATAGAGCTAATAGAAGGGAAGAGTCATCAAAGAAACAATGGGGAAAAAAAATTCCCAGAACTGAAGGGCATGGGCTTCTCGATTAAAAAACTCATTTGAGTATCCAGAGCTAAGAATGAAAAAGGACACATACCCAAAGCATATCATTGTTGTGGGGGTGGGGGAAAGAAGAAAAGCCTGTTGGCACAGGAAAACAAAAATAAAACCAACCTCAAACTGATTATAAGAATATATATAAGTATCTTAGTCTATGCTAGAAGCCAGAAGAGAATGAAGCCGCACCTTTAAAATTCTGAGATGAATTTGTTTCCAACTGAGGATTTACATCCAGACAAATTATCAATCAAATGTAAGGGTGGGACAATGGCATTTTCATGTATGAGAAGTCTCAATTATTTTACTTCCCTTTCTGAAGGAAGCTATTATGGATATGTTCCTTCACATTTAGAGAGTAAATTAAGACAGAAATAAATGAATTCTTCCTTTCAGCTCCAAGAGCAACCAGCTCAGGTTGGAGTAGGAGAACAGAAATTTCCAGAGGGGAGAGCTTCAAGAAACTAAAAAACAACAAAAAAAGAATTGTTGAAAAGTCGAGGCCTAAATTAGTCATAGCTATCCAGAAAATTCAGCAAATTAACAGAAGAGACAATAGTGGCCTCCAGGAATGACAACTAAGAAATGTACACAAAAGGGATTAATCATAACATACCACATGACTCCATGGCTCGGCTTGGCTGTGAACAATCATTTATCTGGTCATAATGATGAAGCTTCTAGTGCTGACTTAATTAATAAAAAAAAAAAAAAACATGGCATAAAGCTGTTAGGAGAATGTGGGAAGGAGAAGAGGTCTGTAGGATGTGGTTAAAAGAAGAGCTAAATCCTCATTTTCTGTAGTAGGAAGTCAGTGGAGAATATCTAACACTGAAAAAAAAAAATACAGCCATATAAGCAGGCTATTTAGATACACGGATGTAACCAGAAGTAAATAAAAGGGTTGGAAAAAAAAAAATAAAAGGGTTGAGAGTCGTTGTGTTTGGGCAGCAGAAATTAGGGGTGTGTAGGAGTGGGGCAAGGCCTGAAATCATGTATTTGGAGGGCTTAGTGTCCCGTCATGTATCCAGATTGGCACCTGAAATAAGCAGAGAATACCGTAACAACACAGTCGAAGTTCTGAGCAGGAGCACCCTCCTTTGGATAGTGTGCATATGGCACTAGCAGAAGAGCTTCCCTTTGCTGGTTCTTGGAAAATCACTTTTCACTCCATTTCTCTTTTTATTGGGGCCTGTATATGCTGTGCTCAACTCAATTTTCATTTCAGCTCTTTTACTGAAAGAGCTTGGCCTTGCTCTCCCCAAATGCTGGAGGGGAAGGCAGGCCCTGGTTTAGTCACTCACCAGCTTTTGCCTGGGCTAGATCCTTAAGCTCTGACTCCTCATTTGAAAATAGAGAAAACATTCCTTGTCTCATAGGAGTGTGTGAGGAATAAAGGAATAATTTAGTACATACAGTGTCTGGTACATAGTCATTGCTGATATATTTAAACAAAAGAAGAGGCACACTGGATAACCCTTAGTCTAGGGCGGGCACCCCATAATGTAGGGGCCAGGCCCCAAAGATGAACCATCCAGTAGGGGCAAGAGCTCTGGGAGGGGGTAGTTTGGGGTGGTGGTGGTGCAAATAATCCACTGTTTGCTGATTGTAGCAAGAGTTCTTACTGTATTTTTCTGAGTGTAGTGTCTTTTGATTAGACTGCAGGGTTCAGCAACCTTGTGGAGACCCAGATCCTGGAATGTTTTAGGCCTAAGGATCGATAAAGTGCTTAGCTTGCTGAGCTTCCAAGTCTAAACACAGAACAATTGCTCCCATCCCAGATAATGTGGAATAATGAATCCAGGGTCAATAGGATTATCTTTCATCCCAAGGCTCCTTCGTGCCTTGTGGTGATTGTTCATTTAAGCCAGGGACCTGGGATCAGGGCTCTAACTCTGTGACTAACTCTCATTCTCTGACTCAAAACTGAGCTCTTTACTAATGATCTTGCCAGGAGGATGCTCACCTGTGGGGATGCTGGGGTGTGAATTTCTTAGGCTGTATTCTTGGCTCATTTTATGAACTTCTTTAGTTCTGGTTGGGATCTCTAAATCCTGGAGTTGGCCTGGAGTCAGGGCCTCATACAGTGAGGGTTACATTTGCCTCACACTTACTGGGAGCATGTGGGAGTTCATGAGGTCTAGGCAGACTCTCATTTGCTAGAGTTTTTGTTAGAGTTTGGTTTGAGTGCTTCTGTGTCTGACTTTGCACAGAGGAGCAAGGGGATTAGTTGCCAGAGACTATAAGGTATGGGGCCTGGGCGGGCAGGAATGATGGCAGAAAGAGATCATGTGGAGAACAGACCCTGAGGAAGAGGAAGGAGGTGGGTTGGCTCGGGAAGAGAAGTGAAACTACGTCTTGATGTCAAGCCAATGACCCTTGTGGGCTAGGAGGGGGTTCCAGGAGCAGAAGATGCAGATCACAGTGGTGTCCTGCTTTAAATGGGCACTGTACTGAAACTGCAGGGAAGCACATAAGTATACAGGGGGCTCAGGGACAAGGGGGCTGCAAGGAGACCCTGGGATCAGCTGAATGTATGATACTCATAGGGTGATAGGAAGAGTTGGTTTAAGCCACTTAATAGAAAATTCTTATAAAGAAAAATCCAAAGTCTCTATTGTTGTTTATAAACAACAAGCTCTGTTGTTTATTTTTCATGTTTCTGCAAAGTACACTTGCAATCCAGAGCTGTCCTTTCCCATTGCCTCATCTGTCAAAAGCCCAGTCACAGTCACAGTGTTTGGAAGGAAGTTAAAAAAAAAAAAGGCTTCTGAGCAGCCACAGTGGATGGCTACAGCCCTATCACACAGCTGAGGCCCTCTGGTCTCACAGCCCTGTAAGGCTGTAGTAGGTCAGAGGCAGCTGGGATCCCTAGGGCCGGTCTAAACCGAGCTCTTCAGGGGTCCATTGAAGGGATTACAGGAAGGAAAATAGAAAGTACAGACGAGCCTTGCAGCCACTAAAAAGTTTCCAAGCATCTACCTTCTCTGGGAATGCAGGGTTTCCTGTCTCTCTCTGTGGGCCTCTGCCCTCTTCTCTTTGTCATCCAGCTTCCTTTCCCTCTGCAGGGCCCCACAGGCCTGTCACCTGATCTCATGCATGGCATTTGCTTCTCATCTTGTGCTCACTACCTTTCCTTTAAGCTCTGAGTCTACCACCAACTGACTGTAGTCTTTTTTCATAGTTGCAATGTTGAAAGCATCTGATTGATCCAACTCCCTTGTTTATGGGAGAGTTGCTTTTGTTTGTTTATTAATTAATTAATTTATATTGGTGTATAGTTGCTTTACGATTTTGTGTTGTTTCTGGTATATTGCAAAGTGATTCATATATATATATATATATATATATATATATATTTTCCTTTTTCATATTCTTTTCCATTATGGTTTCTTAGAGGATACTGAATATAGTCTTCAGTGCTACACAGTAGGACCTTGTTATTTATCCATTTTATTTATAGTAATTTGTGTCTGCCAATCCCAAACTCCTAATTTATCCCTCCCTCCCTCACCCCTTTTTCCTCTTTGTTAACAATTTTGTTTGCCTTTGTGTCTGTGAGTCTTTCTCTATTTTGTAAATAAGTTCATTTGTATCATGTTTTTAGATACCACATGTAAGTGATATCATGTGATATTTGTCTTTCTCTGTCTGACTTACTTTACTTGGTATGATAACCTCTGGGTCTATCCATGTTGCTACAGATGGCATTATTTCATTCTTTTTGATGGCTGAGTAACATAGTGTTGTTTTGAACACTGGGGTGCCTATATTTTTTCAAATTAGATATATGACTAGGAATGGGATTGCTGGATTATATGGTAACTCTACTTCTAGATTTTCAAGGAACCTTCATACTTCTTTCTATAGTGGCTCCACCAGTTTACATTCCTGTAATAGGGAAGAACCTTTGTATTCCATTACAAGTTAGTTATTAAAGGGATGTTGCCTATAGGCTTAAATTATGCACAATGGCTCATCTCAGGGAACCTTGCCTCCCAGATAATGAGTCTTAGGCTAAAATACTTTTGTCTAGCTCATAGGATACATTCTGATGAGGCCCATCTGTGAATGACTTCAGGAAGGAAGAAATGAACACATTCCCTTTGGAGGCTGACTGGGATCCAGAAGTGACCAGGAAATGATTGACTTTACTCTCTCCCCTTTTAGTGTAAAAGAAGCCTAAATTCTAACTCAGGCAAGATGGTTCTTTGGGACATGAGTCTACCATCTTCTCTGTCTGCTAGCTTTCTGAATGAAGTTGTTATTCTTTGCCACAACAACTTATCTCTTGATTAATTGGCCTGTCCTGTGGTGAGCAGCATGAGCTTGGATTCAGTAACATTCCCACCCACTCGCAGAGTAGGAGGGCTCCCTTTTCTCCACAGTCTCTCCAGCATTCGTTATTTGTGGACTTTTTGATGATGGCCATTTTGACTCGTGTAGGTGATACCTCATTGTAGTTTTGATTTGCATTTCTCTAATAATTAGCAGTGTTGAACATCTTTTCATGTGCCCATTGGCCACCTGTATATCTTCTTTAGAGAAATGTCTGTTTGGGTCTTCTGCCTTTTCGATTGGGTTGTGTGTTTGTTTTTTTATTTTGTTTTGTTATTGAGTTGTATGAACTGTTTGTATATTTTGGAAATTAAGCCCTTGTTGGTTACATCATTAGCAAATATTTTCTCCCTGAAGGTTGTTTTTTCCTTTCATTTATGGTTTTCTTTGCTGTACAAAAGTATATAAGTTTGATTAGGTCCCATATGTTTATCTTTGCTTTTTTTTTTTTTTTTCTATTGCTTTGGAAGACTGACCTCAGAAAACACTGGTACTATGTATATCAGAGAATGTTTTGCCTGTGTTCTCTTCTAGGAGTTTTATAGTGTCATGTCTTACGTTTAAGTCTTTAAGCCATTTTGAGTTTATTTTTGTGTATGGTGTGAGGGTTTGTCTAACTTCATTGATTTATATCAATGTGGCTGTCCAACATCCCCAGTGCCACTTGTTGAAGAGACTTATCTTTGCTCCATAGTATAGTGAGCTGCTTTAAAGTCAAAGTTCTACCCTTTGTCCATAAGCAGAGGCCCAAGTGTTGTAAGTGGGTAGCAGTAGGGTAGGCAGATAGAATGACTTGCCTATTTGAGTAACACGGGAGGTCTGCAAGCCATCTTCCAAAGGATTTAAAAAACAATAAAGGGACCTCACATTTCCTCACTAGTCTGCAGAATGCTGTGGCCAGAGTGCACCGTGCATGGGGTGGAAAGACAGCAAGGCTGGTCTTTGCCTGGGTCACGGGGACACAGAAACCCATTCAGTCTCTTTAGACAGATTACTTGGTGTATTAACCATTCATCATGGAAGGTTTGGCCTAGAGCAAAAGACAAGTTATGAGAGGCTGGCCAGAGAGAGGTGGAGAGTAGGGGCCTCCTTCATGTAAATTAGGCAGGTGGGTAAGCAGTTCCATGGTTCTCTGGCCCTGGGGGCACTTCGCTCCTCTTTCCTGGAGAAGGTTCCTTATTGGCAGGCTCCCAGATAGCCACCAGCTCAGCTGTGTTTGCAGGCAGTAACTCTTCCTGGCTTGGCTCACTTTCCCCACAGTGACTCTGGCTCTTGGTGTTTTGTTGGTATTAATTATAGACAGCAGCAAAGTGCACAGATGCCACAAGTGATTTTTTGTTTTTCTATCTTGCCTGATTCCTTTGTTGTTTGCTCTGTTCTGTCATGAATGTTTGTGAGATTTTGACATTTGTACCCCCTCAAATGGCCTCACTTCAACTTCAGTTTCATCTGATGTCAGTTCCCAGCATCTGTGCTTCCATCTGTGCTTCCTCTTATTTCTCTTAGCATCTCAGTGTCTCTTTCTTCTGGACAATATCCTTGTGTACTACCATTCCTCTCTTCATTGGGTTTTTCACTTTCCCCCTTTTTACCAACTCTTATTCACGTATCTCCCCCCTCCCCAAAGCTTGATTAGGGGAACTCATTTTCTCATCCTGGTTCTTGTTTTAGCCTTGGCCTGAGCTGAGTGTGAATATGAAATGTGAAAAACCTGAGTGCCCCAAACTCTCCACTTCTTACCACTAGAAATGTTACATGTGATGAACAAGAATGTGGGTGAGGGAAGGACTGGGGTAGGAGAGGAGTGTTAGAGGAATGGGCAGAGTTCTCCACTCCTGGGAGTTTGTGTGGTATGATAGTTCTGCAGAGAGCCCGCCAAGACTGTTCAAAAGCCTGAGAAATTTGGAAACTCTTTGACTCTACAATTTGACTTCTAAGACTGTGTCTTATGGAAATAACTGGATTTCCCCCATAGTTTTAAGGAGATGGGAATACCAGCTTAGTGGTAAGCTTACGTGCCTCCTGAGAAACCTGTATGCAGATCAAGAAGCAACAGTTAGAACCAGACGTGGAACAACAGACTGGTTCAAAATTGGGAAAGGAGTATGTCAAAGCTGTATATTGTCACCCTGCTTATTTAACTTCTATGCCGAGTACACTGTGCGAAATGCTGGACTGGATGAAGCACAAGCTGGAATCAAGATTGTAGGGAGAAATATCAATAACCTCAGATATGAAGATGATACCACCCTTATGACTGAAAGGGAAGAGGAACTAAAGAGCCTCTTGATGAAGGTGAAAGAGGAGAGTGAAAAAGGTGGCTTAAAACTCAAAAAATTAAAAAAATGAAGATCATGGCATCTGGTCCCATCACTTCATGGCAAATAGATGGGAAACAATGGAAACAGTGACAGACTTCATTTTCCTGGGCTTCAAAATCACTGCAGATGGTGACTGCAGCCACGAAATACGCTTGCTCCTTGGAAGAAAAGCTATGACAAAACTAGACAGCGTATTAAAAAGCAGAGACATTACTTTGCTGACAAAGGTCAATATAGTCAAAGCTATGGTTTTTCCAGTGGTCATGTATGGATGTAAGAGTTGAACCAAAAAGAAGGATGAACGCTGAAGAATTGATGCTTTTGAGCTGTGGTGTTGAAGAAGACTCTTGAGAGTCCTTTGGACTGCAAGGAGATCAAACCAGTTAATCCTAAAGGAAATCAACCCTGAATATTCATTGGAAGGACTGATGCTGAAGCTGAAGCTCCAATACTTTGGCTACCTAATGTGAAGAGCTGACTCATTGGAAAAGACCCTGATGCTGGGAAAGATTGAAGGCAGGAGGAGAAGGGGACAATAGAGGATGAGATGGTTGGATGGCATCACCGACTCAATGGATGTGAGTTTGAGCATACTCTGGGAGTTGGTGAAGGACAGGGAAGCCTGGTGTGCTGCAGTCCATGGGGACACAAAGAGTCGGACATGACTGAGCGACTGAACAACAACAAATCTGTAATTTGCAAAAAAAAGAGTTGAAGATGACTTAATTGTTTAGCTTTTGGGTACAGAGGCATATACTTTTAATATGATTGCTAAACCATGACTTTATTGGATCTTTGTAAAAAATCCAGATAACAAAATAAAATCAGGAAGGGTGTGTTATCTGTAGTTATCTTGGCTGGAGAAGAGAGGGTAACTTTTTTCCCTTCTTTTGACAGCTATATCTTCTAAAATTTCAAGGTTAAACATACATTTCTTTGGCACTAAGAAAAACAACAGTTACTTTAAAAAACAAACACTATCCACCCAGACACAATAATAACATACAGGTTGAAACTTTAGATTCAGTTAAAAATGTTCCCCAATAAGTTTAGGAATTGAATTCACATTTGTAACATCATAAAGAATTTGCTATAGGTCAAAGGGAGACTGTGAGCCAATTGGATGTATTTGTTGATGGAACTCGGTTGTCCACAAACCTTAGCTAAACATAAGACTCGGGGCCAGAACTAATGCTTTCTTACTCTTGCTTTTCTTACCAATAATAGCAAGTAGCATGAGGATTAAGTGATTGTAGAAGAGTTTGCTTTGCTTAATCTGCAGCTCACTCTGAAATTGCTCAGCTCCAGAAGGGGTAGGTCTGGGTGAACAGATGGCCAGGTTGAACCCTGGGAAGGAGGCTGGAGTTCTGGAACGGGCTCTGAAGTGGCCGGAGTGATTGGCGGTGGGAGGAGCAAGGGTGTTTCTCCTCCTGTGTGTATTAACATGTGTGCCTCTGATGCTCAGCCACTAACTTGGCTTTGTTTTTTTCCCCTTCCTGCAGGCAGTGTAGAGTGAATTGTGCTGAGATCTGCAGAGAGCAGCCCAGAGAGAAGCAGTGAAGTAGACTGCAGCTGAAATGAATTGGCCCACGTGAGCCTGCCCAAGCTCCGGGGCAAGGCCTGTGTCCCATTGCTGAGGTAAGAGCCCTCGAATCCTAGCCTGGGGACCAAGAAGGTAAAATACCTCTTGCGGTGCTGGGGTGGGCTGTTGGACACTTCATCCTTGCAAGCCCAGGAGATAAAGGCCACTTATTTCTGGTTCAAACCATCAGCTTCTATTTCAGCCCAACCGGGGGCAAGGTCATTTGGTGGTCTAAGAGGTTTTGATTTTTTAAGGCAGGTCTTCTGGACTCTTAACAGAAAGTTGTGTTTTCTCAATTGCGGGTGAAATTTGAACTCCCAAGGGAATGAATTTATCCTTCAGGTAAGACTGCACCAAGCTCAGGGAATGCTTAACATTGGTGCACCAGCTCTGTTCTGCTTGGGGAAGTGGAGTTTTTAGGAAAGAACTCCCTCACTCCCCCCAAGGAATATAGTGACAGAAATTACCTGGGGAGGTTATTGCAAAACAGTCCACTAAGCTTACTAAAAAATGACTTAAATTACCTAGATATGTTCTGATTATTAAAGTAAAATGGAGAAATAATGACGAGGAAGAAAAGAAAACACACCTGAAATCTTACCCCTGTTAACGGACCTTCAGGTAGTTTTCATTAAAATTACTCTTCAGGCCTCCAGCGCATGTTGGCTCCTCCTGCTTGGAGGCAGAGAGCCTGCCTGGAGGCAGAGAGGGGAGGCAGAGGGAATACTCAGGAGCTAGGAGAACTCACCTCTCTTCTGGAGGCTATCCTGAGCTGATTTTAAATATTCAGGAATTTTGCAAATTGGTTGTTAAAAATTGTTGGCGACTTGAAATGGTCTGTAGTGGGAAAACGGACACCACTGAAATTAGCCAGGGCTGCAAACCGGGGATGTTTTGCTTTGGAGAGTCTGATGGGCCTCCCCCGCCCCCACTCCTGCCCCCCACGCTGGGAGGCACAGGACAGGTCACTTCACTTGTGTGTCCCTCCGCTTCCTCCCCTGTGAACTCTAAGTGCTCTATAATCATTAATTGAATAAATGAATGAGTTTCTGTTCTTATTATCCCATAAAGTGAGTCCCGTTAAGAGTGAAAATGCAATGTTTTGCATGTTGTAAATTTTTCTGCTCGTGGAGGGGAGGGGCTTTAATTGATTGGTAAGCCTTTGGTTTATTGATGCAGACAAACTGGCTGGCACTTCTCCGTTTGGCTCTTGGTTTGGGGGAAATCTGTGAATTACTGACACCCTTTCATAAGGGCCGATGAAAGCTCTCCATTTATGGACCGACATCTGGGGGAGATTTCCTTCCTGGAAAAATCAAGAAATCAAGAGAAGTGTGAAAAGGAAGCCCGGGCGCTGCTGGACGTGAGAGCCAGGGTTGAAATCAGAGCTTTGGACTCACAAGCTCTGATTGGGGGGGAGGATGGGGGGTTGGGGTTAGAGAGGAGCAGGGGCACTTCCTGCCAAATGTGAAATTTAAACAAAAGCTCTTTCTTCCAGGCCCTGCTGTCGGCAGATTAGAACTAATTAAATTAGCATAATGGAACCCCAACCTCTGCCCTCTCCCTCACTTTCTGAACCTTCTGGCTGCTTTTCGCCACCTCCTTTAAGTAGCCTGCAAGAGGGGATGGGGAGAAAGAAGGCAGGGCATCAGGGGACTGTGTAGAACTATAGTTTGGAAAATTACAAAAGTGGAAAGGACTATAGAGGTCATCTGGTCCCACGCTTTCATTTTAAGAAGCCTGGTCCCACAGCTGCGGTTAGCAGTTGCAGTTGCTGAGGAGAAGGTGTGTGCTCCAGGGAAGGGAGGGATATGGCTGGGGAGAGGGTACTGCTCCGGAGGCCATGTGCTGGCTGAGCCTTGTCTGCGCCTGGCAAGGGCACAGGCGGGTGTCCTCCAGGTGCCAGCCCTGCCTCCCCCACCCCCCAGCCCCTCCTCTGTATCTGACATGCCCTTCTGGTATGCTTGGAGTTAAGTCCTCTTCCTTCATCAGGAGCTTGGCTTTCTAGGTCAGTGAAACAAGCTGAGAAGATATCTGAGGACCTTTAAAGGTACATGTATATGCTTGGAAGGATAGAGAAGGGCGTTGATTGAGCTCATGGTGGCTTCAGGTGCCCTGCTTCCGCTTTGGAGACACTTGATTTGGGTTTGAGCCAGGCTTCACAGTAAAGCTGCATGATTACCTTGTCTTTCTGACTCAGTTTCCTCATTTGTAAACTGGGCTGAATAATACCTACCCTGAGTGAAGGTTAATAATTATAATTTTTTTCCCCTTTTGCTTGCTTAGTCTCTATGCCATGTCTGATTCCTCTGAGATCCCGTGGACTGTAGTCTGCCAAGCTTCTCTGTCCGTGGGTTTTCCCAGGTAAGAAGACTGGAGGGGGTTGCCATTTCCTTCTCCAGGGGATCTTCCCAACCCAGGGATGGAACCTGGGTCTCCTGCATTGCAGGCAGATTCTTCACCACTGAGCCACCAGGGAAGCCCAGATTAATGATTATTTTTATAATGTTCTGCCCACAAGGTAGCTGCTTATTAGATGATATCCACCACTTTTTTCCCATGCAACTTTATTGAGATATAATTGAGAGACAAAAACCTGCATATATTTAAGTCACAAGACTTAGTGAGTTTTGACATATGCATAAACCTATGAAATTTTCAACGCAAATCAATGAACATAACCGTTATCCTCCCAAGTTTCTTCCTTCACCTAATTCTTCCCTTCTGCTCCCTCTGTCTTCTGCCTCCCATCTCTAGGCAACCACTAATCTGCTTTATTGCTATAGATTGGTTTGCATTTTCTAGAACTTTACATAAATTGCATAATACAGCATATTTTCATCTTTCACTCAGCATAATTATTTTGATATTCATCTGTGTTTGTGCATCAGTAGTTCATTCCTTTATTGCTGAATAGTGTCCCAAGGTATGGAAATGCCAAGATTTGTTTATCCATTCATCTGTTGACAGAGTTTTGGGGTTGTTATCAATTTTGGGCTGTTAAAATAAAGCCAATATATTTGCAGTGACATGGATGGATCTGGAGATTATCATACTAAGTGAAATAAGTCAAGCAGAGAAAGAAATATCATATGATATCCCCCCAAAAATGATACAAATGAACTAATTTACAAAATAGACTCACAGACTTAGGAAACAAACTTATGGTTACCAAAGGGAAAAGGGTGTAGGCAGGGATTAAATAGGAATTTGAGATTAGCAGATACAAACTACTGTATATATAATAGATAAACAGTAAGGACCTATATTCAATATATTGTAATAACCTATAATGGAAAAGAACCTGAAGAAGAAGATATGTATATATATAACTGAATCACTTTGCTGGACACCTGAAACTAATACAACATTGTAAATCAACTATATTTCAATAACAAGTTGTTTTGGGAAAAAAAGCCACTATAAGCATTTGTGAAACAAGTTTTGTGGAGGTTTATGCATTCTTTTTGGGTAAATACCTAGGAGTAATATGTCTGGATCATATGGTAGGTGTATATTTAACTTAAGGAGCTGCCAAATTTTCAACTAGTTGTACTAGTTTATATGCCCACGAGCAATGTATGAACGTTCCAAGTCTCCACTTTGTCAACACTTGGTGTGGTCAGTCTTTTTAATTTTAGTTATTCTAATAGGTTGGTGGTGATATTGTTGCAGGAAGGAGGACCCCCTTCCAGGGCCCGAAACTGGGCTCTTGTCTAACACTCGGAAATGAATTGTCCAGGGAGACACATGTGCTGACAAAGCAAGAGATTTTATTGGAAAGGGCACCCGGGTGGAGAGCAGGAGGGTAAGGGAACCCCGGAGAACTGCTCACAGTCTTGGGTTTTATGGTCATGGGGTTAGTTTCTGGGTGGTCTTTGGTCAATCATTCTAATTCAGTCTTTCCTGGTGGTGCACGCATCGCTTGGCCAAGATGAATGCTAGCAAGAGGGATTCTGGGAAGTGGATGGACACGCAGTGTCTCCTTTTGACCTTTCCCGAACTCTTCCTGTTGGTGGTGGTTTATTAGTTCTGTGTTCCTTATCAGGATCTCCTGTCATAAAACAACTCATGCAAATAGTTACTGTGATGCCTGGCCAGGGTGGGCGGTTTCAATCAGTGTGCTTCCCCTAACAATATCTCATGGTTTTATGTGCATTTCTTTGAAGATTAATGATGTTGACTATTTTTTCATGTGCTTATTTAGCATCTGCATATTTCCTTTGGTGAAATGTCTATTCATATCTTTTGTTCGTTAAATGAAATTGAACTGTCTTCTTATGGTTGGATCATAAAAGTTCTTTATATATTCTACAGACCAGTTTTTTTTAATTAGAGACTGCAAATCTATTTTCTAATTCTGTGACTTGCTTTTGGTGGGAAACAGTAACACATTAGCAATTACAATTCAGATGAATGAATGGTGCTGTGCTCGGGGAGTACAAACGAAGATCAGTAATCTTAGGATGCGAAGTTCAGGGAATCTTTCAGGAGGTAAAGGGATCTGAACTGGGGCTTAAAGGAAATGATATGTTAGCTAGGCAGGGGAAGGGCAGTGTAGGTAGGAATTTGTATGTGCAAAGGCATGGAAATATGTAACATCATGGTGCATGCCCAATTGTAAGTCATTTGATTGGAGCCCTGGGATTTGGGGAGTGGAAGGATGTGGTGTGGGCTGGAATCCCAGATGCTCAGCTACTGGCTGTATTTATTTTTAACTTTTAATTTTGAAACAATTATAGATTCAGTTGTAGTTGCAAAGAGTACAGAGAGGTCTAGTGTATCCTTTAGTTTCTTCCCCTGGTTTCATCTTACACAATTATAGTACAGTATCAAAACCAGGAACTTGAGTTTGGGTACAGCTGTGCGTGGAACTCTGTCTCATTTTCTCACATGTTTAGATTAGTGGAGCCACCACTGCAATCAAGGTATAGAACTATTCCTCCACACAGAGGTCTCCCTCACGCCACCCATTCATTGTCATGCTGGATTGGCCCTTTCTCATCCCTATAATTTTGTCATTTTCAGAGTGTTCTGTAAATAGACTCATATAATATGCAACCTTCTGAGACTGGTTTGTTTTCACTCATCAGAATGTACTTCAGGTCCCTCCAGGTTGTTGAGAGTACCAATAGTTAGCTCTTTTTTTTTTTTTGAACTGATGGGTGTTATTCCATTGTATGAATGTATCAGTTTCACTGTTGACTCATTGAAGGACATTTGGGTTGTTTCTAGTTGTTGACTATAACAGATTCAACTGCTGTGAGCAATTTTGCACAAGTTTTTATGTGAACATCAAATTTTATTTTTCAAAAAAAAGAAGCCCCCCCAATTTTTTTTTTGTGTGTATTTTTCCAGGATAAATGCTCAGGAGGGCAATTGCTGAGTTGTATGGCAAGTATGTTTTTAATTTTTTAAGAAACTGCCTAAGTATTTTCTAGAGTGACTGTATGGTTTTCTGTCTCCGCCAGCAATGTAGGGAAGATCTACTTTTCCACCTCCTCATCAGCATTTGCAGCATCCTCTGATTTATTTTATTTTTCATTGGAAAAAAGCACTCTAATTTACCAATTTGAACACAAACATTTCTTCAAAAACTAAGGAAAAAAAGCTTTTTATTTTACATTGGAGTATAACCAATTAACAATGTGACAGTTTCAGGTGAACGGCAAAGGTACTCAGTCATAGATGTATGCATTCTCTCTCCAAGTCCCCTCCCATCCAGGCTGCCACATAATATCGAGCAGAGTTCCATGCATGATACAGTAAATCCTTGTTGATTATCTATTTTAAATATAGCAGTGTGTACTTGTCCATCCCAAACTCCCTACTGAATGAAGTAAATCAGACAGAGAAAGAGCAGTATCATATGACAGCCCTTATATGTGGAATCTAAAAAGAAATGATACAAATGAACTTAGAGGAGATTCTCAGGCTTCAAGAATGAACTTATGATTGCCAAGGGAGGGAGTGGCAGGGAAGGATGGGAGAAGGATAGTTAGTGGTGTCTTCTTTTTAATATCATTGTTCTAATAGATGTGCAGTGGTAGTTCATTGTGGTCTTCATCTGCATTTCTCTAGTGGCTCTCTTTCCCTTTCTGCTCTCTGGTTGGCTGTGTTAATCTCGACCTCAGCCTGTATTTTTTAAATGTGAGAAGCAAAAGGAAGCTGACGGTCCCCTCCCACCGTTTCTAGAGCTGCCCTGGAAGTCTGGCTTTGCTTGTTTTCTGATCCAGTTAGCTGGCTATAGGATCTTTCTTCATTGTCCTGGGTGGCTCCAGGAAAGTGGTAGTTTATAGACTTGGGTGTTTTTTTCAGGAGAGGTTTTTTTTTTTTTTTTTTCTTGTTTCCCACAGATGAGCAAACAATTTGTGTTGATTTTTTAATAGGCTCTGGGGTAAGGTCTCCTCCACCCCTTCCTTCCCTGGTCCGCATGTGCCAGAATATGTACTTCCTGGCAGCAGGGATGAAGAAACCTCTGGGGTCTGACTCTGGGTGGCTTATCTCAGTGCTTGGAGGTCTGAGGTGCCAAGGGAGGCTGCCCTGGCCTCAGGCCCTTCCTGTGCTCGGGGTCGTCTCTGCTTTTTACTTAAGGGTGGGGAGGCAGCTTCAATGTGCTGGGAAAAATAATAATGGTAGCTAAGCATTATATAGCACTCATACTGGATAACAAGTGCTTTGTGTATATTTTCTGATTTAATTCCCATGACAAACTGACAGATGCAGAGCCTCGGATTCCTTACCTGTAAATAGGGCAGTAACCATACCTAGTGGGTAGATTGGGAAGGATAAGTAGGGGTGGTGTAGTGACTTACCCTAGAGAATGCTGGTTCCCTCTCCTCTATAGAAGCCCTTAAGAATTATGAATACCCAGCTGCACTGCAGTAATGCCCTGAAAGAAAATGAGGTGTCTGTATACCTTGTCCCGCTTTAATCAAAGATGAGTGTCCACTCACTCACTCAGCGTCCAATCAACTTTAAGAATGTAAGGTGTGCTTGCTTCTGTACTAGGCACCGTGAGCCCTAGAGCTACAGTCCTTGACCTCATACAGCATGTGGTCTACAGAGAGAAATATGAATTAATTAATAACACAACCAAGTGTACACTCATGGACTCTGGATTTCTGTAAAGGAAATTCTGTTGGTGCTGGGTGAGTTAACCAGTCTGAGGTCGGAGGATGCCTCCTTGGGGGAGTGATTCTGCTTGGAGTCTGATATCTTAGCCTTGATCTACTGCAGAGGACCTTGTGGAACATTCTACAAGATCAGTTTACTTTCTGCTGCATCCTGACTATAGACTGACCCAATGCATGGTCATCCTAGTGCTCTCCCCACCCCAACAACCCAGGCTGTTTTGTGAGGTTACTCATCCCTAACCATTTACAGCTGCTGCTGCTGATTCCATGGGGATGGAGACTACGCTCAGGGTCACACCTCACAGGACTGGGTCATCATTTTTTGTTGTTTCTTTGTTTTTGAATGTTCTCATGACTCAACCAACTTATTACTCAACCAAACACAGTGAGCCACCATGGTAGATTTATTTATCACACAGGCTTCTTAAAAAGCATCTTTATTGAGATAGGATTTGTATTTCATGAAATTAACTTGCTTTAAGTATAAATTCAGTGATTTTTAGTAAATTTACTGGGTTGCACAACCATCACTAAAATCCACTTTTAGAACATTTCCATCATTGGTTGGGTCATCTTCAAATGGAAAGATCATTTGATCATTTTTCATGGAAAGATCATTTTTCATGGAAACAGCTCCGTAATTATTTTGTATGGAATTAATTCTGTGCTCCCAGTAGAAGGATCTCATTAATTAATTCAATTAGTATTTACTGAGAGCCTGCTGGAGACCACAACTGGGTTAGGTGCAAAAGGCAATAAAGAGAGAAACAAGTGGAGACGGAGGCTGACAAGCTTCCTGTTGAAGATACATTGTTAAATGTAATTTACCTGCGGGTTGGGCTTCCTTGGCAACTCAGACAGTAAAGAATCTGCCTGACAATGCAGGAGATACAGGTTTGATTGCTGGTTCAGGAAGACCCCCTGGAGAAGGAAATGGCAACCCACTCCAGTATTCTTGTCTGGGAAATCCTGTAGCCAGGGGAGCTGGTGGGCTCCAGTCCATGGGGTCGCACAGAGTTGGACAGGACTTAGCGACTAAACAATAGCCTGCAGGTTATAGATGGCTGCTGCGGGGCAGGTGATAGTTTTCTATCTTGTGACTCCTAATTGATGAGGCAAGGGCCATGCTTTTGCAAAACCTGCTGATTGCACTGAAATTACTGGCCAAGCTGGAGGGAAGCATACTCTCCAATATCTGCACACAGCTGTAAGCTTTGGCAAGAGTGGTTGCAGGATCTGGGAAGGGAGGAGATTGGGGGTGCTGTTTGCAGTGTGAAGATTCCACAGGTGGACTTGGGGTGAGTGGTGAGGTGTACTGAAGGAGGAAAAGAGTGCCAGGAAAGTCAGGGATGCTTGGCTCTTCAGGTGGCCAACAGCCTAGGGGCGCATCTGCATACAGTGCGGTGGTGATGGGGGCAAGGTGGGAGGTTTGGATGCTAGACTGAGGAATTTGGACTGGCTGGAGCAAACAGGGAAGTTGCTGTTTCAAGTCTCCAAGGTAGGGGCGTGACTATTCAGAGCTGGGCTTGGGAGAATAAACTCGTGTGATATGAGGGATGAGAAGTGGGCACGGGTTAGGTGATGTGGACTTGGTGTGAACAGGGGAAGTGGGGAAAGGAAGGAAGAAGTGGATGGGAGAGAAGATTCTGCCAGGTAGGGGAGAAAACCTCTCTATCCCAACTTCTTCTCTTAGGGTCCATACCTGACTTACCCATCTGCCTGTTGTACTTCAACCAACCCCTCAGATTCAGCCTGTCCAGAGCCAGGCTCCACAGCCTCCTCCCCGTCAGGCTTTCCCCTTGCCTGATATGCTTTCCCCTCCATTGCCTCTCCTTGTCCTCCTCCTCTCACCCAGGAGGAAGGAGAGGAACCAGAAAGAAGTGGAACACTTATCCTGGTGGAAGGTAGAGCCACTGAAGGTAGTAGTGAGAGATTTCCAGGGAGGGAAGTGCCAGAAGTCAATGAGGTGAGTGAGTGCAGACTCTGAAGAAGAGCTGGGGACTCAGGGCTGGTAGTCGAGGTGAGTGAGGTCCCTTGGGCGCAAAATTTAAGGAGGCCCTGACAGTGAACCCTGTGTTGCATAACCCTAAGAGCCAGGGTCCTAGACTAGATTCCTGCAGAGAACTGGTGGTTGGGAGGATGCCAGCAATTTTGCAGAAAGCATTAGCTTTCAGAAAGTTAAGGACCAAGGGTGGAACTGTTTCTTCAGAAGATCACCTTTGGTAGGAAGCTTCCTGAAGCTGCTGGGGGCCTGCCTGTCTACTTCCTCCTTACTGGAAGATAGCCCCTTAGGGTCTCCACAGATTCTCTAGGCTTCCTGGAGCACAATGTGAAGACCACTGCTTAGATCTAGCCCCCCTTCTTATCAGAGAATTCTGAGAGCCAGAGAAATATGTGACTTGTCTAGGGCCACACATGGAGGGGTGACCACAGGGGTCTTCTTTATCTTCCTTTGATGTGTGACCTTTAGTTGGTTTATCTTCTCTTTTCACTGTTCCTCCCAATCTTCTTCTCCCTCCTCCACCAATGAGAATTGGTAACAGCTGATACTCAAGGCTGTGAAAAGAAGAGGAGCAAAAAGCAAAGGAGAAGAGGAAAGATATACCCATTTGAATGCAGAGTTCCAAAGAATAGCAAGGAGAGTTAAGAAAGCCTTCCTCAGCGATCAATGCAAAGAAATAGAGGAAAACAGTAGAACAGGAAAGACTAGAGATCTCTTCAAGAAAATTAGAGATACCAAGGAAACATTTCATGCAATGATGGGCTCAATAAAGGACAGAAATGGTCTGGACATAGCAGAAGATATTAAGAAGAGGTGGCAAGAATATACAGAAAAACTGTACAAAAAAGATCTTCACGACCCAGATAATCACGATGGTGTGATTACTCACCTAGAGCCAGACATCCTGGAATGTGGAGTCAAGTGGGCCTTAGAAAGCATCACTATGAACAAAGCTAGTGGAGGTGATGGAATTCCAGTTGAGCTATTTCAAATCCTGAAAGATGATGCTGTGAAAGTGCTGCACTCAATATGCCAGCAAATTTGGAAAACTCAGCAATGGCCACAGGACTGGAAAAGGTCCGTTTTTATTCCAATCCCAAAGAAAGGCAATGCCAAAGAATGCTCAAACTACCACACAATTGCACTCATCTCACCTGCTAGTAAAGTAGTGCTCAAAATTCTCCAAGCCAGGCTTCAGCAATACGTGAACCGAGAACTTCCAGATGTTCAAACTGGTTTTTGAAAAGGCAGAGGAACGAGAGATCATTGTCAACATCCTCTGGATCATCAAAAAAGCAAGAGAGTTCCAGAAAAACATCTATTTCAGCTTTATTGACCATGCGAAAGCCTTTGACTGTGTGGATCACAATAAACTGTGGAAAATTCTGAAAGAGATGGGAATACCAGACCACCTGACCTGCCTCTCGAGAAACCTGTATGCAGGTCAGGAAGCAACAGTTAGAACTGGACATAGAACAACAGACTGGTTCCAGATAGGAAAAGGAGTATGTCAAGGCTGTATATTGTCACCCTGCTTATTTAACTTACATGCAGAGGACATCATGAGAAACGCTCGGCTGGAGGAAGCACAAGCTGGAATCAAGATTGCCGGGAGAAATATCAATAACCTCAGATATGCAGATGACATTGCCTGTATGGCAGAGAGTGAAGAGGAACTAAAGAGCCTCTTGATGAAAGTGAAAGAGGAGAGTGAAAATGTTGGCTTAAAGCCCAACATTCAGAAAACTAAGATCACGGCATCTGGTCCCATCACTTCATGGCAAATAGATGGGGAAACAGTGTCAGACTTTATTTTTCTGGGCTCCAAAATCACTGCAGATGGTGATTGCAGCCATGAAATTAAAAGACGCTTACTCCTTGGAAGGTAAGTTATGACCAACCTAGACAGCATAGTAAAAAGCAGAGACTTTACTTTGCCAACAAAGGTCCGTCTGGTCAAGGCTATGGTTTTTCCAGTAATCAGGTATGGATGTGAGAGTTGGACTATAAAGAAAGCTGAGCACTGTAAGAATTGATGCTTTTGAACTGTGGTGTTGGAGAAGACTCTTGAGAGTCCCTTGGACTGCAAGGAGATCCAACCAGTCCATCCTAAAGGAGATCAGTCCTGGGTGTTCATTAGAAGGACTGATGCTGAAGCTGAAACTCCAATACTTTGGCCACCTGATGCGAAGAGCTGACTCATTTGAAAAGACTCGGATGCTGGGAAAGATCGAAGGCGGGAGGAGAAGGGGACGACAGAGGATGAGATGGTTGGATGATATCATCGATTCAGTGGACATGGGTTTGGGTGGACTCTGGGAGTTGGTGATGGACAGGGAGGCCTGGCGTGCTGCAGTTCAAGAGTTGGACACGCCTTAGCAGCTGAACTGAACTGATACTCAAGGACTCTGTTGGAAGACCAAGAGCTAATTCTAAGGAGTTAATTTCTAGAGTGCCTGCTACTTAGCATTCTTTTTAGGGCTATTCCATTCATTATTCTTATAAGAACCTTTCAAAGTAGTTGTCATTGTCCCATTTTTTTGATGAGAAGTCTGAGGTTCAGAGAGGATAAAGGGCTGGCTTAGATTTGCATGGTTACTAGCTCATGCTGCCTGATCCCCACTATGTATTTCTTTATTCATACAACTGAGTGCCTGGAAGCCAGGCGCTGGTATGGTGCTGATATGGTACAACCAAGGGCTTCCCTGGTGGCTCAGTGGTAAAGAATCTGCCTGTGATGTGGGAGACAAAGGTGCGATCCCTGAGTCAGAAAGATCTCCTGGAGAAGGAAATGGCATGCTGCTTCAGTATTCTTGCCTGGAAATTTCCATGGACAGAGGAGCCTGGTGGGCTACAGTCCATGGGGTTACAAAAGAGTCAGACGCAACTTAACAACTGAACAATAACAACAGCAAAGCAATGGTACACACAAGGAGACAAAAATCCTGCTGAAACCTACTCTGCTTGTCCTCCTGCTCCTGGAGGAAATTAGCTTGAGCTTCCTCAGTTCTCCTACCTCAGGCTCTCTGGGCCGCCTGTGGTAGCTGCTATGTTTTGGGCTGTTGCTGAGATGCTGTCCACAGCTAAATTCATTCCTCAACCAATACGTCTCACGGCCTCCTTTCTCTGTGCCTCTGGGTCGAGGAAACTTTCCACTTGAATCATTCAGAGGCAAGGCAGGCAGTTTATTCCTCAAGGAACACGGTTTTGCTTCAATTCTTAGCTTTATCATCAGCCATTTCATTTGGCCACCACCCCTGCACAGAACTGTGACTCAGCCCCATGATTTAGCCCTGATAGGCAAGTTATTTTGGCCTCCTCAGCCCCCGTGAGAATTTGGACTCAATGTTTTCACTTGTCACTGTAGACTGTTTGCCAGAGTTTGTGGAAAAAGGCGTGTATTATTAATGCCTTTGCTGGGAATGGCTGCGCCTTGCCAGGTTGTCATGTGAGCCCTCTGAAAAGTCATGGGCTGCAAGGCCCCCAGCTCTCCTAGGCCCAGGGGCTCAGGTGGGAAATGTGATCCTGTCCTACAGAAACTGCAAACAGCCACGGAGGGCGGAGAGAAACTTGGAAGGGGTGGATCAGGGTCTCACCTAGGAGTTCACAACTGCCTAGTGAGTGTCTCAGGGGGCTGACTCCATTCTGGTGCTTCAGGGGGACCTGCCGTTCTTTGAACACCCTTTAGTCTGGTGGCCTCCTCCCCCTGGGACAAAAATGAGCGTATTAAAATCAGTTTAGTATTATTTAGAGAACCATTTTACAGTGGACGCTATGCTGGCTACTTGAAATAAGTGATGTAGTTTTAATCTTTAGAACAAATCTTTGAGGTAGAGCTTGTTAGCTCTGTGTAAAGGATGAGAAAACAGCCTCTGAGAGGTGGAGTGAATTACACAAGGTTGTGTAAGTAGTAAAGAGTGGAGATGGGATTCTAATCCAGAGTCATCTGGCTTTGAGGATGCCTTTGAGGACACCATGAGCCACTGGACACAAAATAATTCCTCCTCTTCCCTTTGGTTTGTTCCTACAGTTGGTCCCAGCTCCTCTGTGTCTCATTTTGTGACTTCTTATCACTCTGTAAACGGGGACTTGACTAGAGTTCAGTGTCAGCTGGGTCAAGGTTTGGTGGAGTAGATGGTGGGCCTGCAGACCAGCCTAGGGCTGAGGATAAGTGGTCTCTGGCTTCTTCCCCTCTGTCAGCTGAAATGACCCCTCTTCATGCTCTACCAAAGCTCCTTTTTAGTGCCAGGAGCTCAACTCTGAGTTTAGAGAAAATAATCTAGCAACATCACTTGCTTGCTTGGAAAGCCTCCTTAATGTCTGCACAGATAATCCTGTTGAACCCCGTTTCTCATCTCTGCAGCTCTCATACCTTTACCCTTCACAGCTTAATATTTCTTAAGTACAACAGGCCCACTTTCGTGACTGTTTCACTTTCGTAAACTAAAGATTAAACTTTGCACTGTGTTTCCCCGCTGCTGTTGGACATACCTTTTGCTGCCTCGTAAACTCCTATTCATCCTTCAAAACCCAGAGTGAACATTACCTTTTCTGACTTCTGACTTCTGAGTTGACACCACCCCCAGCCCTTAGTTCTTGATACCTTACATGGTCTTTCCACCTATCAGTTTATGGATCTTCCCCTTTCTCTAAGGCCTCAGGAATAGGGACTGAACCCTATTTATTTCTATATCACCTGTACTTGGGTGATATATTTATGTGAACAAATGAATGAGGGCTTATAGGTTAAACTATTAAATATGAGTCACAGGTGGCCCCACTAACTGAAAATCCAAGGGACTTTAGAGAAAGAGAAGTGATAGGCTGAAGCAGTGGGGCTCTTGATTCATTGACAGGTGAACCAGATTGTGTGCTAGGAGCATTCCTGCAAATGGGCCTCACTGCAGAAAGAGAGGGTCCCAGAGGAATGAAGCGAAGCCTCACAGTTAGGGAGCAAAGCACCCAGCCTGCAGCCTGCAGTCTCAAACTCTCCCCAGCCTGCCTCCCAGGAAAGCTGGGTGCACACCGGGAGATAAATTGGGCATTCTGAATATTCCCTAAAGGAAGGGGAGGTAGGTGACATGTAGGGGAGGAACAGAAGCAGAGGCAGGAGGAAGTTCAGGGTAACCTTTCTTTCCTTAACTGTGGTGCTGGGGGTGTCCTGCTGGCCAGGGTTTCTGCCCCATGGTGGCGCCTGAGGATGCAATATGAGCTGAGTCTGAGTGAATTTGGAGCTAGGACCTGGATATGTAGGCCATTCTGTGCCACTGGGCCTCCTGTGCATTTAATTCCGCCTTCTCCTACTGTTGCAAGTAGGCACTTAGACTTTAGACGTGGTCAGGATCAGGATGTCAGGATCAGTGATCACTATCTACAGGCTTTCTGCTAAGTGGTTTAGTTTAAAGTTTAGTTGCTCAGTCGTGTCCAACTCTTTGCGACCCCATGGACTGTAGCCTACCAGGCTCCTCTGTCCGTGGGATTTTCCAAGCAAGAGTAATGGAGCGGGTTGCCATTTCCTTTTCCAGAGGGTCTTCCTGACCCAGGAATCGAACCCAGGTCTCCACATTGTAGGCAGACGCTTTACCATCTGAGCCCACCAGGGAAGTATAAGGGGTTTATGGCGTACTCTAAAGATAGGTGCTGTCATCATTCTGACGTCACACATGCATGACTAAGGTTCAGAGAGGCTAAATACGTTGCCTAAGGTCATGCAGTGAGTAAATGATACAATTGGGTAGTGGACCCATGTTTGCCACACTTGATCCACTGGGCCACCAGCCTCTAGGTTGTGTGATCTTAGTCACCTGGGGCTCACTGATTCAGTCCGGTTGGGGTGGGGTCTGGGGAGCAATGTGTATAGCAGGTACTCCAGATGGTATTAAGATCTAGAAAGTTCAGGAAATACTGTATGGTACTTTCCTGCCTGTAAGGTGTGACTCATGGCTGGCCTGCAATAAATATTAGCTGTGACTGTTGTGACATGAATTAACTGAAAGGATATTTTATCATAGGGGCTTCCTGGGTGGCTCAGTGGTAAAGTCTGTCTGCCATGCAGGAGATGCAGGTTCGATCCCTGAGTTGGGAAGATCCCCTGGAGGAGGGCATGGCAACCCACTCCAGTGGGTTGCCTGGAGAATTCCATGGATAGAGGAGTCTGGCAGGCTGTTGTCCGTAGGGTCTCAAAGAGTCGGGTACGACTGAAGCAACTTAGCGTGCAGTGTATTTTATCATGCAAAGACTTTCATCTTTTAAAAATTCATTGGTCTTAGAACTAGAACTTAGAAGTCAAGAGAAGTAGATACTGGATTGTGAATCTACAATCTAAAACTGTATACTCAGAACTATCTGTACATGAAATGAGCTGCCTTCAGAGATCGCTGTTCCTCCGGTTCAAGAAATCGGCCATCCCACAAAGCCGGTGTGCTTTAAGGACCTCGGGCCAGGTTGGTGACTGCCCTCTGCACGCACATGCTGGGGAGGATTTGGGTGTGTGAAGGTTCCAACAGAGGTGAAAGTTGAGGAGCTATGCAAAGTCAGAACGGATTCCAACCCTGGGAGGGAAAGCAGGAAGGAGGAGTGGCAGAAGCCAAAGCGAGTAGATATTCTGGGGCCATTGCTTCCTGCAATGTGTCCTGGGCAACCTGCACTGTCTCTTCCATAGCTTCTGGGTTGCCAGAACCCCAGTCCTGCCATCAGGGCTCTGAGCACTTCATGTTTCACAGGGAATGCTGGTGGGCACATGTCTTTCTATCTCTCCCCAGGATTCCCAGGTCTTCCTGTCTTTGTTTTTAAGTTCTCTAGGCCTATCCTGTGAGCACAAACGTTACAGATCATACTCAGGAAATCTTGTCTCATCAGAGCCTGAAGGAAGGCTCGACCCCCTACCCTGGCCATTGACCTTTTGTTTCCAACCCCAACCTTGATGATAAAACTCAGCATAGGGATTCCTCTGGTAGTCCAGTGGCTAAGACTTCACCTTCCAATGCAGGAGGGTGCAGGTTCAATTCCTGATCAGGGAGCTAAGATCCCACATGCCTCGTGGCCAAGAAACCAAAACATAAAGCAGGAGCAATTAAAACACAAAGAAACTCAGCATAAGCTTTCTCACAGACTAAGAGCAGTCATTAAGACCCTGCTAGAAGGAAACCAGTTGAATGATTGCCTACACTAGATTCTAAGATCCATGACGTTATTAATAGCTGCCACCTTGAACACTGTTTGTGTGCTGGGTGTTTCTTTTGTCATTTAATTCTCCCCACAACACGATGATAGAGGTAGCACTACCCATGTTGTACCAATGAATAAACTGAGGCCCAAAAATTCAGCTAAATTGCCCTAGGTGACAGAGCTAGTAAGCAATGGACTTGAACTTCAAACCTATCTCTCTGTGAATCACAAGTTAGAACTCATTATGCATATATAATTTTGCCTTACTGGAGTAATAGGAAGTTTTGCTTCTCTTGATGAGGAAGCTTAGGGATTGGTTACCCTGACAACTGATAGAAAGCAAAGCTGTGTAAAGAGTGTATCACAGGGATGGCAGATCCTTATACTCACATTTGAACTCCTCTCTAACCTTTATTAATATGGACAGCCATGACCTTCCCAAAGACATCTTTTGATGACTTTGGCAGACAGAGATTTCTGGTTGCTAGTGACTCTCAGTGAGGCACTATTAATGCTAAGGATGGTGGCTGACTATGTTGGGGACTGTTGGGCTCTGAGGCAACTATGTTGAGGGCCAGGAATTTGTTCATGAGGAATGAAAACAGGTGGGGAAGATTCAGTGAGAGGAAGGGAGTGTGAGATGTGCATCATTTCATCAACCTTGAAATAAAAGGGCACCTGTGTGTATTAACTTTGAAAAGGAGACCATCTGGCCCCATCTTGGTTGGCCAACACAAAGAGATTGTCTTCTGATACATAGATCTGTTCTGTTAGAGGAACAAAAATCATCCAAGAGAGGTAAAGAAGTTTGAGGGCTTTCTCCAACTCAAACTTTATTTTCTGTAACTGTGAACAGATCTTGTTTTTGGTTTAACATTATTTGAGTACTCAAGATGGCGGGTCATCACCATCCTCTCCTTTCTGATTGCCTGTCTGCCATCTTTTCTTCCAGAAGCTCCTTTGGGCTCCAATTTGAGCTGGGTGCTCTTACATACCACCATTTCTCCTTTTCAGGGGAAAGGAGAGAAGCAGGGAAAGAAAGGGAAAAAGTGGGTAGCAGCACCTTTCTTCATTTCTAACTCTAGCCACAGTATCTTTCTTGGGACTCTTTGTGTAAATATGGCCAATATTATACATTTTACTCTGTTGTCAATTTCATTACGTTTGTTCAGCTATTTTGTTTTCTGCCTTAGGTGCTAAGTTTGTCTCTCAGAACTCTTTGAGGGCAGGAAATGTAGTTTATGTGGAGGTGGTGATGACTGTATTTTAATTTCGGTGTCTAGCAGGTAGCCAATAAAAACTTTTTACAGTTTGTTTCACTGATGTTTATTGGATGCTTTCCTTGGTGTGGGCACTGGACACAGAGGCACTAGAGTTACGGAGCTAATTATTACTTGATTGAGATGCTTAATTTTAAGGGAAGACAGACATGTAAGCAAATTAAAATTTTAATTTTATTTGAGCTATAATTGAGGTTTGAGTAAATTTATTGGGCGCTCAGATGAGAAATGATGAGACAAGAGAGATGGAGACAGATGTAAGAAATGTTTTGAGAGCAGTAATAATAGAACTTTGTTTCCTGTTGCGTTTGATTCAATACCTTTATGGGCTTGTGTTAGGGGCAGTGGGGTACCAGGATGAATATGCAATCTAGGAGCACCCTGAGTGAAGGGAGGGTTGAATATGGGATAAGAAAGAAGGAAAATTGTTTAACATGATATTAAGTGATGGAGAGACTGAGGGAGAGGATTATAATTCCGAACACATTCTGAATGCTTATTACCATGTGCGAGGTAATTAACATGAACTGCCTCCTTTCCCCTTCATTATATCTTATGAGGTAGGTACTGTTTTCTCCATCTTTACAGATGAGGACACATCTTGAGAGTAGTCAAGTAGCCTCTTAAGATCACATAGTTGAGAAGTGGTAAAGTCAGGTTTAAACCCAGGAACTCTTGTTCCAGAGTAAACACCCATGTGATTGGGTAGAGAAAAACTCCACCAGCTGATGAGGTATCTCCAGAGGGCCCTCAGTGCTGATACATGCTGTGTGCTCTGCCTTGTTGCTGAGTGGTGTCTGACTCTTTGCGATCCCATAGACTGTAACCCACCAGGCTCCTCTGTCCATGGGGATTCTCCAGGCAAGAATACTGGAGTGCTGATAACCCCCACATTAATACCTGTGGCCCGGACCTTCCTACCACCCTCTGTAATCTTCTATCAGACTTCCTGGTCGCACTCCACTTGAGAATCTGATCTCAAACTCAGGATACCCAGAGCTGAACTGATGTGCTCTTGCCTAAGCTTCTCTTCCCTCATCTTCTTCTGTTCTGTTGAAAGCAGCACCATTCCCAGATACTAAGTAATTCACTCATTACACTTATGGTTTTCTGTGTCTCACTCTGCTAGAATGTAAAGCTCTAAGGGCAGTGATCTTCATCTGGTTAAGCATCTTAAGCCTTCAGAATTATGCTGAGCACATAGTTAGTGGTTAATACATTTAAAAATGAGTAAATGAAGGTGTAAATTTCCGGTACAGGTGTCTGGTTTAAATTTTGTTTTTAAATGTGGTCTGGAGTCTAGTGGAGAGGTCCATGGGTGTGTGTAAGGGGGTACAGAGTGAGGGGAGCCCATGAGGTTGAGGCTGGACTCCTGGGATTGTGGACACTAAAGGGCCAGCAGGAATCTAGTCACCAGAGGAGGTTGGCATGGGGAGGGAGGAGGGAAGCTGGGAGGATGCCTGTTAGAGGGAGGGAGTTTGAAGAAAAGGAACCAGAGAGGCCTCACTGAGGAGGGTGCTGAGGAGATTTTGCAATTAGAGACACAATTTCAGTGGAATGATGTGGGCTGACTCCAGTTATTTGGGGAACAAGTGGAAAGTGGAGAAGTGTAAGCATCTCAAGAGGCCCTGCTGTGAGGAAGGAGAGGTTAGGTTGTTCTTTGAGGAAGTGATTTGTTTGAGGATTAAAAAAAATTGTTTATTTTTTAATTGAAGGCTAATTGCTTTACAGAATTTTGTTTTCTGTTAAACATCAACAGGAATCAGCCGTAGGTACACATATGTCCCCTCTGAGGGTTTTTTTTTTTTTTTTTAAATCTGTTAAAAAAAGAAACCCCAACCTTTTGGGTATGGGTGGGTGAAGAGGAGTGAGGAAGTGACACAAGAGGGGGTTGGGAGGTGACAAGTAAGCTAATAACATCCAGATTGGCAAAGGAGACATTGAGCAAATTCTGTCTGGTCCTTGCCAAAGAATTGCTGCTGAGTCCAAGCCTGTAGCTCAATGCCTGGCACATAGTGGGTCCATAGTATTTATTGAGTACAATGTAAAATACTATAGAATTGAGTGACAGGTCACTATCAACTACAATACAGTAACATGTCTGATGTAGGGAGTTTGCTTTTCAAACCACTGACTGTAGGCGAGTGGCATTTATCTCCCCTTAGCAGCATATTCGTGAGTGTTTTGAGCAATTGAATGTGGTTATAATTTGGTTTCCTCTTTTCTGCACCATGGTTATGCTTTTAGAAGATAAATTTGCAGCTGACCCACTTGGGTGACTAGAATGACTTGTTACCCAAGAGTTCTGTGTGCATATAATGGTGACTTAGTCAGTCTGGGCTGCTTATGAGCAACAGACATTTATTTCTCACTGTTTAGGAGGCTGGAAAGTCTTAGGTCAAGGAGCCAGTGTACTGGCATTCTGGTGACGGCCCACTTCCTGGTTCATACCTGGCACCTTTTGCTGTGTCCTCACACAGTGGAAGCAGTGATGGGGCTTTCTTTCTTTTTTTTTTTTAATAAGAGTGCTTTTTTTAATAAGAGGACTCCATCCTCATGACCTAATCATGTCCCAAAGGTTCCACCTCATACCTTCATGTCTGGGGATTAGGATATCAATACTTGAATTTTCAGGGGACACAAACAGTCAGCCCATAGCAAGTGGTAAGTCCAAGGAAACAAAAGTGTTGGCCAAGGGTGGCAGAAAGACCATTTGACTCTCAATTATAGCCTGGCACTGAACCAGTTCCATTTCATACCAAGTGGTACCACCTCTGGGAGTTGGATTTAGATGATCTAAGTTTGTTTTCTTTGGATTTTATAAATAGAATAGTGTCAGGAAAGGGAAGAAATAAAAGGAACTATGATTTATAAAATGTATTAAGAACTACAGTCTATCTGTTTCCTTCTTTAAAAAATGACATGCAAAGAATGCAGGTTTAATTCCCTGATGGTGGCAAATGACAAAGTTTACAGATGTCCAGGGAGAAGGCAGAAGATTAGACTCCTATTTTAATCCCACCTTTTCTGGGAAGACATTGGCAGACTGCATAGGAAAGAATGAAAGAAAAAAACCCTTACTATTTATGAAATATCCTGTGTGCCTGAAATAATGCAAATGCACATGATACTCATCCACACTAGGGAAAGGGCAGTTTATCAGTGTTCAGTGTAACCTACCCAAGGCCACACAGCCAACAAAGGGGAGAGGGGATTGACCCCCATGGCTAAAGAAGGACGCATCTAAGAAATGTAGCTACTTGAAGTCAGCCAGATTCCTTAGCACCTAGCACAGTGCCTTTTAATCAGGAAAATCTTGAGAAATATTTATCAAAGGAATAGTGTGTTAATTGAATGAATTACCAGAGCCCTGGGAAAACTTGCAAATAGGTTTGCTGAAGTGGTGTTGGAGGTCTTTACACTTTCTAGAGAGTGAGAGAAACCCAGGGAGAGAAACACATTTAAATTTTCGAAAGGAGTAATTACAAACCATCAGCATCAGGTCATCACTAAGATGACTTATGTAAATTGCCTGCACATGGTAGCTCTCAGTAAGTAATAACTAATGCATAAGGTAATTATTAAATCAATACATCCCCATTGCTTCTCCTCACTCTGGGACACAAGATATAGGGTTCCATGACCTGACACTTTTGGGGTTCGTATTGGAAAACACTATAGCTTTTCTCTATCCCTGATGTCTCATTATATAATATATCTTTCCCTGTTGGCAGTCCTAGCCTCTTGCCCCTCGGTTTAGCAACTCTTTGTGGTTTCTGCACAAGGGATCTTGTATGCTGTCTCAGCTCCTATATTTTAAAGACCATCCCAAGTATTCCCTCAATGGCCAGACATTTTTGTGTGATACCAAAGCATAGAGACACTTTATGTTGATTATGATAATAGTGAATTTAAAACTCTTCTGTCAGTCAATGAACATATTTGTATCCTTAATAACTGAGGCCTCAGTTGGTAAAGAATCTGCCTGCTGTTTGGGAGACCTGGGTTCGATCCCTGGGTCACGAAGATCCCCTGGAGAAGGGAGTGGCAACCCATTCCAGTATTCTTGCCTGGAGAAGTCCATGGACAGAGGAGCCTGGCAGGCTACAGTCTGGGATCACAAAGAGTCGGACACAACTGAGTACCTAACACTTTCACTTTCAAATAAGTTGGAAAATGGGGACTGGATGGTGGTTGGTTCACTACTTCAATGTAGTGCTTTTATAACTATCACTAAAGGATACTAATTTGTGTCTTTTGGGAAGATAGCACTTATTTAACCCATGATTTCGAGCAGTATATATGTTGCAGGAAGGGGGACCCCTTCCAGGGCCCGAAACTGGGCTCTTGTCTAACACTCGGAAATGAATTGTCCGAGGAAACACATGTGCTGACAAAGCAAGAGATTTTACTGGGAAGGGCACCCGGGTGGAGAGCAGTAGGGCAAGGGAACCCGGGAGAACTGCTCTGCAGTTTTATGGTGATGGGATTAGTTTCCGGGTGGTCTTTGGCCAATCATTCTGATTCAGTCTTTCCTGGTGGTGCACGCATCGCTCAGCCAAGATGAATGCTAGCAAGAGGGATTCTGGGAAGTGGACGGACACGCGGGTGTCTCCTTTTGACCTTTCCCAAACTCTTCCTGTTAGTGGTGGCTTATTAGTTCTGTATTCCTCATCAGGATCTCCTGTCATAAAGCAACTCATGCAAATGGTTACTATGGTGCCTGGCCAGGGTGGATGGTTTTAATCAGCGTGCTTCCCCTAACATATAGACAGGGCTTGCTGATCCCATTTATGGATTATTTAAAGATAGGAAGGGTAGTGAATGTTGTGTGTGCCAGGGTCAAAGTTCTCTGTAAGCTTCACAGGCTAGAAGAGGAACAGAGTGTAGAAAGATAAAGTGTAGCACCAGGATAAATAGAGGATAAAAGGTGAGCTCCAAATACCAATGGCACACTCAGACAGCCCAGCCGGGAGGTGTAGTTAGGGAGAAAGGCTTATAAGAAAGGCTAGTAAACTTGAGTTCAGTTAACGCTTGACTAACTGAGGATCATTAGCATGAGGCTGCTAAAAACTAACCAGAAACTCTCCATATTTGCATGGTAGGAGTGTAGTTGGTCTCCTGTTCCCTACTAGTCAGGTCACACCTGGACCCTGTGGAGTTCAGAAAATGTGTTATTTAAGGAATGGCTCAAACAATGAGAATGTTTAGCTTGAAAAAGAGAAGGTTTGAGGTGGGATGTGTCTAATAGTTTTGGGCTTCCCAGGTGGTACTTCCCAGTGGTAAAGAAGATACCTGCAAACACAGGAGACATAAGAGACATGGGTTTGATTCCTGGGTTGGAAAGATCCCCTGGAGGAGAGCATGGCAACCCACTCCAGTATTCTTGCCTGGAGAATCCCATGGACAGAGGAGCCGGGTGGGCCACAGTCCATGGGGTTGCAAAGAGTAAGACATGACTGAAACGACTTAGCATGCACATAATAGTTTTAAAGGATTGTTTCATGGAAAAAAGAATAGATGTTTGTTTTCTTCTAGAGGGTGATCTTAGAACCAGCAGGTACAAGCTAAAGGGTTTGGGAGGAGATGAGTCCAATGTTTTGGGTTGACCTAAAAGTTCATTTGGGTTTTTCTATAACATCTTGCAGAAAAACCGGAATGAACTTTTTGGCCTACCCAATAAATAAAAGGCTTTTCAGAACTAATATTTAGCTGTCTGCAGATGGGCTGCCTTGGAAGGAGAGTTATCATTATTACAGGTGTGAAAGCAGATGCTGGCAGGGTGGCCATTTTTTTGTTGCTGTTGAATGGGGAATTCATTCATCAGGTGGTTAGGTTGACCACCTGACTGTGCCCTGAGGTCATTTCTAACTGTGATGGGGCTGCCAGGCCTCAGAGAGCACCCAGGCCCCCCACTTCACGTACAAGGGGACCCAATAACCAGATACCCGATGGAGAGGCTGATGTGGAAGGCTTGGGCTTTGGATAAAGAGCTGATGATGGAAATCTTCCTCTGTTTGACTTTTTCTGCAATTAATGAATGATTTGAAGTCTAAAGCTCCCACAGGTAGCATTTGTTATTTAAAAAACAGAGGTATAACAATAGGGCACTGGGATTTGAGTCTCCCATAGGATTCCATAGGACCTCAGGGACCTTCAGGACCTCCTCATGTTCTTCCAGCCCTGTTCAGCTGCCCACATCCTACACAGCCTCCTAGGTCTAGGACCTGGTCCAGGTCAAATCTATTTCTTCACTGGAAGCCTCCCTTACCCACCCTTATCTGCAGGGCTGGTCTTAGCTCTGGGTATGGTAGACATGGGCTTTGGAGAGTTAGTTCATTGGGTTTGAATCCTGGCACTGTCCTAACTGCATGACCTTGAACAAGGGACTTCGCTCTCCATGTAAAGCATACTCGTCTTTATCTATAAAATGTAGGTGAGTTGTATCTACCTTGCAATGTTATTAAGATAACTGGAGAGAGATAAAATGTTTATTAGCACAGTGCCTGGCCCATGTTTCATGTTCAGCCAATAGGATTCATCTTTTTTTTTTTTTTTTAATTTTTTTATTAGTTGGAGGCTAATTACTTCACAACATTTCAGTGGGTTTTGTCATACATTGATATGAATCAGCCATAGATTTACACGTATTCCCCATCCCGATCATGATGCTAACTGATAGGCATTAGCCTTGACATCTGTATTCAACCTATCCCCAGGATGGTTACCTGCCAAGAAGAATTCCCTGGCTGGAAACTGCTGCCGCTGGGGTGAGGTTTTTCCAGCATTACCCTTTCCGGTCCCTCTCTCATAGACCATTGCAGTCCTTTTCCACAGCTTGGTCTTTTTTGATTTCCTCTGAAAAATTTCAGTAAATAATGTAAACTAGATGCTGGTGTTATTCAGGTTCAGCTAACTCAGATACTAGTTTCGGTCAGTTCTCCATCATTGGTTGTCATGGTTGCCTGCCTCCTGCCTCCTCCACCCATTTCCAGATCACTTGCAAATAGCTACGCAGAGTTTCCAGTAAAGGCATCATCTTGCCAAATTCCTACCCTGTGTGCCTGCTGGTAACTAATGAACTGGTTCTTTTTCATTTTTATTTTTTATTGAAGTATGGGTTGATTTGCAATGTGGTATTAGTTTCAGATGTACAGCAAAGTAATACATATACATATGTCTACTCTTTTTAAGATTATTTTCCCATATAGGTCATTGCAGAGTATTGAGTAGAGTTCCCTGTGTTATACAGTATGTTCTTATTAGTTTTCTATTTTCTGTACAGTGGTGTGTATATGTCAATCCCAGTCTTTCCGTGTATCCCTCCCCTCCCCTTATACTCTGGTAACCATAAGCTTGTTTTCTAAATCTGTAACCCTATTTCTGTTTTGTGGATAAGTTCATTTGTACCCCTACTTTAGATTCCACATATAACGATATATGATGTTTGTCTTTCTCTGACTTACTTCACTCAGCTGACTGATTCTTATTTTTCCTTTCGTGGGGAGGACCTTTCCATTGAAGCTTTTAGTTTATACTATGGGGGAGGCAGGTAGGACTTAACCAGTTGCTTTCTTGTGGACTTTGCTGACTGGACTCTTCAGGGAGGCCAGGCGTTTCTTTTCTCTTGGGTGGAGTGTGATTCTCGTACAGGCATCTCATTCATGACTCTTTCCTTCAGGGCATGCAGAAGTCTTGGCTGAGGACCCAGTCCTAGATAGACCTAGCAGGCCTCAGAGAGACTGGAATGCTTTCTGCAGTCTGGAAGGTCACCCCCTCGTAGAGAGACAGACATAGACACTGTGAAAGGGTGCTCTGGGAGCACAGCTGAGGAGCTCCTAGCTCTGACTGGGGGGGCAGAGAGACTTGGGCTCCTATGCTGATTTACCTCCCAGTCAACACACTCTTAAGAACCAATCAGACCCACTGGTTCCCTCCACATGTTCAGTCAAAGGATGCCTGTGACCCCTCCCTGGATGGCCCCATGTAGACTGTTCACAGTTGTCCCAAGTGAAGACTCTCTCCTCCAGCCTCCCCAGGCTTCCCTGGTGAAGCCTGTGCTTTTGTGACCTGAGTTCATTGGAAACCTGGGTTAGTCGTCTGCTGGTCTCATGCCAAACTGGGAGTGGGAGGAGGTATGAGATGCTGTGGTGCCCTCTGTGATCATCCGTATTCATTTTGCTTTCTTTGTTCCTATAAATCCACTGCTGGGGGTGAGGAGGGCCTTGAGCACGTGGGCAGAGGCGGGGTCCACCGAGTTACAGAGCGAGTTACAGAGCTTGGCCTCTGCTCACCTTCCCATAGTAGCAGTCAGCATGGGCTTGTGTTCCCCAGCCACCTCCCTCCTTTCTGAGGACAGAGGGTCATCTACCTAAAATCTTTTGGGCTATCAATTTGAGAGGCTTCTCTGTACCATTGTGCCATTTCCTTCCTCTCCATCTGACCTCCCATTTGGCCAAATGGGGTCTGAGGACAGGAATTCAGTTCCTCAAACTGAGCCTTTCAGATACTCCTGTGGCCCCTGAGAGTGGTTTCGGTATTCAACCATAAATATCTTTTAAAAGTGTAAATTTAGTACATGACCACGACCAAAAATACCCACAACAAATATCTCAGGCCTACTGTTCTGGGAATACAAAAACAAATTAGATATGGTCTTTGCCCTCAAGGCATTCACAGCCCACTGTCCTATCCAGATCAGATGGGCACCATTACTGGTCAGCACTTAGGAGGAGAACTGTTTACTGACTCCTCCACCACCACCTGTGTCCTCAAATCCTTCTGGGGATGGTAGGGTTTGAGGAGATGGGCTCGTGTGACAGAAGGTGGCTCTTTTCCCCTGTACCCCTCCCATGATGCTTGGAGCTACCTATGGACTGGGATTCTGATTTGAGTGTCCTTGTCCCCACAGCACCCAGCCTAGAATGGGGGCTTCTTTTGTAGGCACTTGATAAACACTTGAGTGAAGAGTTGAAACATCAAGTTCATAAAGGAATCTCTTTCAAGGTCATGCTCCTTGTGGGGTCCCTGTGGTCACTGCTTGGCTGGCTCTTGCCTGAACACATCCTTTGTCCGTTCTCTTTCATGAATGGCCAGTCTGAGTCAGTTATTAAGTTGCCATAAATAACCCAGTGGACTTGAGATTTAAAGGAAAAAAAATGTCTTACAGGGCCTGTTTTATTTTTGGGGGGATTTTACGAGGTCACCAAGACTTTTGTCATTCCAAACAAAAAAAAGGTCATATCCTGTTCTGTTCTTTCAAGTATGTCAGATGGAACCAAGAGGTGCTGAAATAGCAAAAGGAATGCCAGGGGAATTGGAAGTAAAGCTCAACAGGCTCGCAGTCTTGCAGAAGTCACCCTGTGGAATCATGGAGTGGGGTTTTTGTCTGCTTTTCAGTTAGGCAACTCAACATTTTTTTTTTTTTAATTTTTAGATTTATTATTTTAAAAATGTTTTTTAAAAAATCAAGGGGCCTTGTTAAATAACTGTGCCTTAAAGACCTCATTTGTAGGCATGGGTAGCTGTGTGCTAGACTTGGGGAGTGAGATCTGAATCTTGGTTTTGTCCCTTTCTAGCTGGGTGGCCTTTGGAAAATCACTCAGTTACTCTGAACTTCAGCTTTCTCACCTGTAAAATAACCCACTGAATTGTTCAGAAGACTTAAAAACAGAGAGTGCCTAAGAACAGGGACTCAGGAAGTGAACCTTATAATAATGCTGATGCGTCTAGGTAGACATAGCGATGCTTCCTCATCAAAGATGGTCTCTGTGACCTGAACCACTCTGCAGGCTCCTTATCACCCATATATTCCTATGTGTTAAGATGTGATTATCTTTTTCTCCTAAATATCAACTCTAATACTAGAAGCTTGGTATAGCTTCCTCTCAGGCAAGGCAGCAAATGAGCACACAATGGCATGTCAGTTCTACTCGGCACATTTTTTAAAAGGGAGGCCTTGGGGAAGAAAGAGTAATGGAAATAGTGCACACAGTTCTGACAGCCAGTCAGCTTAATTTAAGGCTTGACCAAGTGCAGGTGGGGGACATGAACCAGGGGTTTCCCAGTCTCTGTAGGCTGAGCATATTATGCCGGATATGATCCCAATGTCAAAATAGTTGTCTTTTTCATGCTGCTGCTGCTGCTAAGTCGCTTCAGTCGTGTCTGACTCTGTGCGACCCCATAGACGGCAGCCCACCAGGCTCCCTGGTCCCTGGGACTCTCCAGGCAAGAACACTGGAGTGGGTTGCCAGTTCCTTCTCCAATGCGTGAAAGTGAAAAGTGAAAGTGAAGTTGATCAGTCGTGTCCGACTCTTAGCGACCCCATGGACTGCAGCCTACCAGGCTCCTCCGTCCATGGGATTTTCCAGGCAAGAGTACTGGAGTGGGTTGCCATTGCCTTCTCCTCAAGATAATTATTTCTTCAGGTCCCCAGAAGAAGAAATCATAATCTCCTCTTGGATTGGAGGATAGCCCATTCCATGCTGGATTCACTGAGTGAACTTGTTTATATGAGTGTTCCAGGGTTGTATAAACAGACTATGTATTCTGTATTTTATGAGTGATTTAAGGTAGGGCTTTTTTGGCTGTTTCTTTACTGCACATGAACATCCTTT
This sequence comes from Dama dama, assembly GCF_033118175.1. Taxonomy (NCBI): domain Eukaryota; kingdom Metazoa; phylum Chordata; class Mammalia; order Artiodactyla; family Cervidae; genus Dama; species Dama dama. The sequence continues at coordinate 39,026,510 of NC_083699.1, forward strand.
TGAAATAAGGATTTATTTTAATTGACTTCTACTTCTGATTTATTAACTTAAGTTTATTTTTTCATTTTATCTATAAATATTTCAATATGTACTTTTAAAAGATAAAGCTACTTAATAGGCTGTTATCACATTTAAATAATGAACAAATTCCTTTGTATCATCAGATATGGAGTCAATATGCAAATTTCTCCAACTGTTGTATGTATGTGGATGTGTGTGTACTCAGATGTATGTATTAGTATGTTTGTATGTGTGTATATGTACATATATGTAATTTTAAAAACTATTTATTCAAATCAGGATCCAAATAAATTTACGACATTGCAGTAGGTTAATATGACTTTTAAAATTCCTAACATGCTTTTAATCAAAAGTTTCCCAGGAGAGAGGGATTTTCGAGCCCCAGCACTGATTTTGCAACTAACTGTTGGGTGAGGTGTGGCTCCATATCTGTGGACAAGGGCCCACAGACGACATCTCTGCTTAGCTGCCTATTTACTTGTACTGCTCAGCGGTCCCTTTCAGAAACACCCACTTCCTGATCTTTTATTCATACTTAAAAGATCTTCCTGATCTTTTATTCATACTTAAAAGACAATCTTCTTCTCTAAACATTTTAATACCGATCCAAAGGACAATTTAGCTGCCAAAATTGCAGCTTCCAGATCTTCACCCAAGAAGCTTTGTATATTTGCTTTTCCTGGCCATGCAGGTAAAACACTGAGTTTTTGATGAAATGAAATTTTGCAATTTAACTAGAAATAATCTGGATCTCACCTTGGAATTGGGAAGAGGCATGTTATGACGTAGAGAGGTCAGCTTGACCTCCCAAACGATGGTGTATCTTTGTGCTTTTGACACTTGTTGACCTCTGAAGGAAGTATTTTCTGGGTTAAAAATAAGAACAAGATGTTTTGAAATAGGGCTCCTGTTAAAATAGCTGGGGTTTATGCATTTGCCACAGGTGAAACTTAAGCTCCTAAGATCATGGCACACCTTCCTGAGTGGCCTGTGGGGTGAGCTGGGTGAGCCTGAAGGAGCTGAGTAAGGAGGGCAATCGTGTTTCCACCTGTAGGCAGGACCTGTCAGCCTCATGTGGTTAGGGGGCCCATTGTACACTCTATGTTGACCTTTGCTTTGGATTAAATGCTGTAGCTTTCCATGCTTATTCATATCTTTATGCCCTTCTGTTTTGCTAAATGCCTTTAAGAGTCCTTCCTAATGGCCATTTTATACAACTTTCCCACCCCCACTCTTCTCTGTTTCTCTCAAGTAAAGTGCACCCCACTCTTGGTACCTAGTGCCCTTACACTTATTCGATTCCTCCATTTCACGCACGTCCCATGTTGTGTTGCCAGTTTCTTTCTCTGCCAGGCCATCTGCACCGTTGCGCTCTGAGTGCCCTAAGCTTATTGCCCAGTACACAGGATGTGCTCAGCTTTTGTGGGGTTTTGAGGTGGGAGGGGGTTTGTCTGCCTGTAGCACTCTGCTTGGGTTGTGTTGGGGGCATGTGAGAAGGAGGAGTTGTGTTCTTGGGGAAATTGGTTTGCAGAGATATGAGACAAAAAATGTTTAATAATTGTACAGAATGGAAGGCAGAGAATATCAGAGTGGCCAGACAGGACTGCCCAACTTCCTTCCTGTGTGAATTATCCTACTTATTCCTGGCCTCTGCAGTCCTTTACAGTTTATCCAGCACCTTCACGTGCGTTTTCTCATGCCATGAACAGGAGATTGTTGCCCTTTGTTTTATGATTCCAAAACTGTGACTCAGAGGAGTGAGATGATGTGCTGAGGGCCACCCAGTTAGTAAAGGTAGAACCAGAACTGGAGCCCAGTCTTCTGATTCTAAATCAGGTTTCCTTTCTACTCCTGGTCTCTGGTAAATTGGAGCCTAGAAAGGAGAGGGGACTCACCTGGTACTGTAGTTGTGATGCAAGACTTTAGACAGTGAGATGCCAAGCGCTCTATGCGGTCAATGAATGGGGAGGGAAACATAGGGAAAGAACATTGAGCAGTTACCGTGTTCAGTGAAAATCAAGTCACAGATGTGGGCCACATAGGTAATTTTAACTTTTATAATAATCACACCAAAAAATACACAGGTGAAATTAATTTTAATAGTGTATTATATGTAACCCAGTATATGCCCCAAATATGTACTTTATCATGTAATCTATATACAAATTACTAATCCAACATCTTGCATTCTTTTTTTCCCCATGTGAGGTCTTCAGATTCTGCTATGTATTTTACATTTATCACTCATCTCCACTGGGATTAACCATACTTCCAGGGCTCAGTAGACACATGTGGCTTAGGACTGCTATATTGGGCAGGTCAGTATTTTTTACATATTTCAAGCATTTCAGGAATCACATGAAGAATTTATTGTAGTCCTGCATAAGAACTGAGGAAATGAAACCAGGAGAGACTAGGGAGCTTTCCTGGGGTAACAAAGCTGGAGAGTGATAAAGCTGACCCAGGTCTGTCCCTTGGTTTCCAGCTCTGGCTGGTGGCCTATCAATCCTCAGGCAAGGAGGAAAGGAGGGATTCTTGACCCCTGGTCTGGAAGGATGGTGGAATTGAATAGGTGGAAGTGAGCAGTGTTTTCCGTGTTGTAATGTTATCCCCAAATGTTTGAGCTGCTGCTGGTGTGGATGGTGATGAGTGTGGGGGGAAGGGGCCCCAGGTGCAGAGGCAGAAGTAGCCCATTTCCAAACCATTGTTAAATAAGCTTCTGTGGAGGTGGCTGAGAGAGCCCAGGGAAGTGAAGGGAACCATTGTCTTCAAGTATATTTGCTGGAGTTAAGGGAGTCCTTTCAGTAGGTGGAGTGTCTCTCTCTCAGGACAAGGGGGTCATTAAGGACACTTACCTTTCAAAGTTATATGAAGAGTCTGTTATAACACACAGAGAGAGCTCAGCTAGCCAGGGCTGGGTCATCAGGTGCTAAGTGAATGTATTTGCCCTGCTCTGTGCTAAGGTAGGTGTTTCTGTGAAGTCCCAGTTTTATCTTTTTTCAGGAAGACTGTGATATCCCAATGTGGGAGAAACTGAATTGGGAGGGTCACGAGCTTCTCCTGTGGGCAACCAAGTTGGTGCTAAGCTTTTCTTGTTTTATTCACAAAGATTGCAACCGCAGTGAAGATACACTTTGAAAACCCTGGCATCCTGACATATTACTATTCATTTTGCACTATTCCCTTGCAATCATTGTCCTTTTGTGGAAAAATAAGTTTTTAATATAATTTTAATGTTGACAAGGTTTATTTCTCCTGTTCTCATAAACATTTTCCCTATCTTTATAATGCATGTAGTATGTTAATGGCTTCAAAGAATATCACTCAATTCTACATCACAGTTTGCTTGTTCCTTTGGTTAGATATTTGGGTTGTTTAAAAATTTCTTGACATTATATTTGATGCTACTGCCTGCAGCCTCATGCTTATTTTCTTTTATATCTTTTATAATTAATTATAAAATTATAAATTTATAGTTGTCATTATATCTTATTTATAAACATAATTATAAATTTAAAACTATTTGTAAGAAATTACTCGGCCTTTGAATTCCAAGCTAGAAGGGTTAGAAACATTTTAAAATGTATTGGTTGTTCTGGCACAACACTTCTGTTTTCTTGAAGTGTGGCTTCTGTCCCCACCTCCATTGTATTGAAATGTAATTGACATATAGCACTGGGTAAGTTTTCCATCATAAGCTTTGTTTTCTCAACAGTGGGTGACATGTGAGCTCACCAGTTTCGCCACAAAATGACCAAGACTGGATACAAAAATTTGCCCAAAGTTTTGCTAAATTTCAGAAAGGTCAAAATGTGTCAAGTGTTTGTCTGTCCTTCCCCACATGCCTCTTAGAATACCACTGATGTAAGTGACCAGAGGAACAGGTGACCACTATGTTCCTAGGGTGCTTCCCTGGGGAAACTTTTTAAAATTTGTTTGCAGACTGATGGTGAGGGCTAAACCCAAATACCCACGGCACTTCCCCAGAGCTCAGCCTCAGCCTTTCACAGCAGCACAGATGCATGGAGTACAGAGTCTGCAGGAAAGGGATGACCTTCATGTTTCCTTCCACATCCTCATTGCACTTGGATCTGTCACAGGCTTTGGAGCAGGAAGATGTGTACAGCTGGGCGTGTTATTTAATCCCTCTTTCATGTAAAGGGGACGACAGCAGTAGTTCCCTATAAGTTTTCTGGGAGGATCAAGTACCAAGAACATAATTAGTACTCAATAAAATGTTGTAAATGTGGGTTTGAATCTTACTTTCAATATATTCTAGATGCCTTCTTCAGGCAAATTACTTAACCTTTCTGGCCTTGTGCATTCTCATCTGTAAAATGGGATTATAGCATCAGCCTCACAAAGACATGAAGGGATTTTAATGAGATAACATATAGAGAACATTTTGCTGAGTCCTGCACATAAATGCTCTCCATAAGTGTAATGAAAAGAAAAACTGCTTTTTAGTTTTATTTTCTGCCCTTATATTGATCTAAGCAGCAGTTCTATTGTAATTAGCTCAGATTTTGACATATTTGTCCTCACTGTGTGTTTTTACTGTCCACATTGTTTGGAATCATCCTGAAGCAAATGGGAGGCAAATCGACATTGTCATGTCCCTGAAGCTTTTAACAGGTTTTAATGAAATCTTGTTTTTAAGGTTAGAGCATAATTTTACAGAGAAAGGATGATACTTCATATACTTATTAATTTTGTGGCTTTACCCTATGGTTGGCATCAAAGGAAACTGTCAGGTTTATGGAAAGGTATCCAGTGTTTCTTTATGCTCAGCAACACAAATCAAGTCTGTCTAAATGATAAGGTAAAAACCCAGTCTTAGGGAATGCAAAAAATGACCAATGAAGTGCTTGAACATAGCTCATCTCACACCCCCTCCTCTCATCTGTTCTGACTCCTCCTCCTCTTCATGTTTCAGTTCAGTTCAGTCAGTTCAGTTGCTCAATCATGTCTGACTCTTTGTGACCCCATGGACTGCAGCACGCCAGGTTTCTCTGTCCATCACCAGCTCCCAGAGCTTGCTGAAACTCATGTTCATCATCTCATTCTCTGTCGCCTCCTTGTCCTCCTCCTTTCAATCTTTCCCAGCATCAGAGTCAGCTCTTCACATTAGGTGGCCCAAGTATTGGAGCTTCAACGTCGTCCTTTCAGTGAATAGTCAGGACTGATTTCCTTTATGATCGACTGGTTTAATCTCCTTGCAGTCCATCTGCAGTGATTTTGGAGTCCAAGAAAATAAAATTTCTCACTGTTTCCATTATTTTCCTACCTATTTGCCACGAAGTGATGAAACCAGATGCCATGACCTTAGTTTTTTGAATGTCGAGTTTTAAGCCAGCTTTTTCATTCTCCTCTTTCACTTTCATCAGGAAACTCATTAGTTCATGTTTGAGTTACTCAAGTGTGTTGATCCCTAAGCTCCTCAAACCATACACACTGGGTGACTGACTTCTCCACATGGCACACGCTCTGTGGCTGATATTCCTTCTTACCTGTTTCTCTCCCTCTGGAGGCAGAGTCCTCCACAGTCACCCTCATGTTCTCATTGCCTAGCTCTGGTCCTGAGCAACATAGCACTCCATCAGTATATATTGGCTGAATGGAGAAACTTGCAAAAATCTGCATGTGAAGTTAGAAGGTGTGAGTAGAGTAAAGACAGGTGCATCTGCAAAGTGAAGCAAGTGGGCTGAGAAAAAGAAAGACAATAATATTTATGTTTGGAAAATGCAAAGACTTTCCTTTGCCTCTACTTTCTTGGGCCCTGTGAGGCATCGGTGTTCCCTCATCCCAGCTGCTTCTTGCCCCTAAGCCATGTTTCTCTATTAACATCTTGCCATCTCCCATCTGTTCCATTCACCCTTGCCGAGGGTTTGGGGTGAGGATAGTCCTGTGGTGTGTTCATGTCCAGTTTGTAGCCTTCTGATTTTGGGAGTAAAACCTGGACTCTGGGCATATCAGCAGGAAGGAGGAGTGTTTTCTTTTTCAATCCTCATGCCCTATAGGTTTGAGAAGGGCCAGGGTCTCTCTGGCCTTCCTTGGATGGTAGTCACTGGTGGCATGGGGTGCTAGGCAGGTGGAGGAATAATCTTGGTATGAAATGAGTCTTTGCCATTCAAATGTTGGCTTCAGGGCCTTCTGCATTATCACTGCTCATCTGGGAAGTTGAATCTAACTCAGTAATAGTATTCTTGACTGAGCACCTACAGTATGTTGGACAGTATACTGAGAGCTTCACAAATGCTGGCTCAGGTACTTACATCTGTAGTACGATTGTGAGACATCTTCTGAGAAACCTGGCCAGACCCTGAAGCCAGGAGCATAATAACAACTTGGTGATAGAAGGAGAATGTGTCAGGGAGCCAAGAAATCTGAGTTCCACTTTGGCTCTGTCATAAAGTGATCATGTAGTGCTCTCTGTGGCAGTGGACCTCAGGTTTTCCATCTATGAAAATGGGATGAGGAGAGTTTGATCAGATGCTTTTAAATTTCCTTCTGTTTCTTGCCATCATTGTGTTGAATACTGTCCAGCCTGCTCTCTTCTTTGCCTGAGTGACTTTTTGGATTGCAGGTCGGAACTATGTATTCTGAGCAGACTGAGTGAATCTATCTCCTGGTGATACTCTGACCTCCTGGTGATACTCTGACCTCCCAGTGACAAAAATCTTGTTTTCTTAGATGCTTCCTAACCCTGGGCCTACCATGTTGGTGAGATAAGAGGCAACATTGTGTAAGGTCCTGAAACATCTTGACTGTATGTGTTTATTCTGGGACACTTGCTGCCAAGCCTGAACGTAGTGTTTCTCACACTAAAAACTGAAATGAGTTGTTAGGACTGCTTTTAAATAACTTGGCCTTTAAATGTGTTGAAGTTCCTGTTATTTTCTCTTTTATTATTAGTGCCTTTTGTGTCTGGTCTAAGAATCTTCTCCTACCCCAAGATCATGAAGATACTTGAATATGTTTTCTCCTAGAAAGTCTGTAGCTTGATTTTTCACATATAGGTCTAGGATCTGCTTCACATTAATTATTTAGATAGAGTGTGAAAAACAATTCAAGATTCATTTTTTTCCCTATATAGATGTCCAGATACTCCAGAGCAATTTATTAAGAAGACCTTTTGTTCTCCACTGAATTTCACTGATACCACTGTAAAAAAAAATATTACTGTTAAAAAAAATTAAGTTACTGTTACTTTTGGATTCTGTTCTTTTTCATTGATCTATTTGTCCCTGCTTAATCACTGTCTTGATTACTGTGGTTTTATAACAAGTCTGGTAATTTACCTTTTTAAAAAACTTTTTATTTTGTGTTGGGGTGACGCCTATTAACAATGTTGTGATAGTTTCAGATGAACAGTGAAGGGACTCAGCCACATATAGTAATTTATGTTTTTTTTTTTAATTCTGTTTTTTAAGTCCTCTGTATTTTTTTAAAATAAATTTTTAGTTATCTTGTTAATTTCTACAAATTGCCTGTTGGAATTTTGATTGAGAATGGACTGGAGTTATAGATCAATGTAACAGTCAAGATTCTTCAGAGAAACAGAACTAATAGAACATGTGCATGTTTATCTTATCAATACTCTTACAGAATTACCTGGAGTAATGTTTGACCAAATATCCGGGCACCTGTGGTTCCAACTGACACATTAAATTTATCATCATAGTCTGTTTGGGGGAAAATGAACATTTTAACAAAACTAAACCTTTCAATTCATAAACATGATATATGTTCCCATTTCTTTAAGTCTTCCTTAACTTCTCTCAGTAAGAACAATTTTATAGTTTTTCAATAAGAAGTCTTGGCTATCTTTAATTTGCTTCTTGGCATTTGATGTTTTGTTATTATAAATTGTATCTAAGGTGTATTTTCCAATTATTTGTGTGTTCATACTTTTAAAGAATGCAGAGTGTTTTGCAAGAAATGTAATTCCCAATTTGTCAGAGAGCAGTGATGTTTAGGAACTACTGTTCTGGAGGTAACCATAAATCATCACTAAAACATCCTTTTCATCTGTGTGCTACTTTACCATTGCTAAAGCATTTCCTTTCTTTGGACCTGACAAGGGCTCTCAGAGACAGGGGAGCTATTATTATTCCTAATATCATATAAGAAAATTTGGCCTCAGAGATATTATGTGAAAGTCCTGTGACTGGCAAGTGACCATGGCAGTCCCAGGTGGTCAGAACTCAGGGCTTTCCTAAGACAGACGGTCTGCTTCTGATACCACAGTCTGTGTTTATCAAGGTGGACTTTTATTGAGAACGCACAGCAAAGACATCTGGCTTTATGGTGAATGTTCAGCCTCTGGCCTCTGTGGTCAGCATAGAAGGCAGGGAAGAACGCAGCAGAGGGAGAAAGGCGGACCGAGGTAACTACAAGTCGCCGGAGCGCAGAGGAAGGACCGGCTCACCGTCAGCCCATTAAGCGTACTGTCTGTTGGGAAAGATCCCCGCGCCCCACCGAAGCTCGAATGTGAGCACTGTACGCAGTGCATACCTTGCATAATCATGTGCCGCATCCCAGAGGGAAAACAGCAAGCACAGAATCCTTAATTACTCAAGAATCATTTAAAGTTGAGGAACTTAATTTACTGAGTGTTTTGTTTCTTTTTCTTTTGAGAACTTCAGTAGAAGTTGATTCAAATCTAAAAGACTTGATTTAAAGGAAGAGACTCTCTTCCTGTAAGTTTCCTTCTCCAGCCTTTTCAGTTTCCATCCTTTCTCTCTTCTCCTTTTCCCTCTATTACTGAGCACTGCGTGCCAGGTCCTGCAAATGTAGAGATAAATGAGGGGACTTTTCCCCTGGGAAACTTAAAGTCTTACAAACTTTTTGGACTGTCACCAACAATAAGGAATGTAGTTTACGGTATTATAGTTGCGTTTTAAAAAAGTTTTTATTTTTTAGAAATACATACTGAAATATTTACAAATGAATGTCATGCTATTTGCTATTTGTTTAAAAATTACCTAGGGGGGTACAGGAGTAGGTAGAAATATAAACAAATTAAGATTGGACATTGTTAATGATTACTGAATCTGAGTCATGGGTCCATGAGAGTTCATTATTTGTCATCCATCTATAGCCACCTTGCTAATGATCTATTTCAGATAAAAGTTTCATGAAGCACGGTTATTACATGCAGTGAATTTTGATACTTTCAAATCTAGTTTGCTCTGTTTTATAAGCCGGTAGTGATGTTTTAAATTGTTTTTGACTCATTAATGTAAAATAATACGTATTTTTAAAAACACTGGTATAGTGTGGGAGAGAAGGACCTGTAAAATAAGTGATTAACACCCACCCCAAAGTGCTACTCAGGTGTGAGCTGAGGGACACAAAGGAGAGAGAGGGACTGAGCAAACAGAGTCCCGGAGAGTCTGGAAGAGCCTCACAGATGTCCTTGAGCAGTTTGGGTGGAAGAAGAAACATTTACGTGTTGGCAAGATGGTAAGGAGGGATATTTGAGCTCAAGGATGAAGGCTCTGGTGCAACTGGGAATCAGTGAGGTGGACTAGGTGAGCCTTCGTTAGGTCAGTGCAGCTAGAATCTCAGAGATGAGATTACAGATAGCAGCAAAAACCACAAAAGGTCTGCAAGACAGCTCAAGAAATTGGGAATTTTTTCTCTGTGTTTCAGGAATGCATTTTGATGGTAAACCTAGAAATGACCCTATAACATTTGCTTTTTCTCAAGATTGCTATCAGCTACAAGGAGGTAGATGAGCTTATTCTATGCAGCAATGGTTTATAACAGAAAACACAGACCCAGAGGAGACCTGATCTTGGAACTCAGATCCCCCAACCCATCTCATCTCCCACCCTGCCACATGCTTCTCTGAAGACCCACATAGATACACATATTGAGCTCCTACAATTTTTACTAAAGCAAAAATTACAGTCATTTCAGGACATAGTAAGAGCAGAGAATAGAGTAAGCCCTGTCCTTTCTTCTTCCTGCTGCAGGGTTCTCTCATCTGCAGAGTGAAGTTATGGTAACTATGAGAAATTGATAATAATCACTTACACTTACAACATGGTATTTCTTTAGGTGCTTTACAACTATTATCTCACTTAATGTTCACAACAATTCTATGTGGTAATTATTTTTTCCATTTCACAGATGAGAAAACTGATGGATATACATAAAAGTAAGTGATGTGCCTAAGGTCCCATATCTAGCAGTTAGCAGAGCTTGAATTTAGGTGAAGTCCAGTCTCTTAACCACCATGATGCTTCTTAGTTAGGTTTGATTTCATTGAATCCAGATGTTTGAACAAAGATAGTCAATGAAAAGACTTGGCTCTCAGCTTGATTCTCAATATTGCTGAATCTGAATCTTCCCTAATTCAGAGGAAGGAGAATGTTTTTCCAGCTAAGAGAGGAAGGATGACTTCTTGCAAGGAAGTGGTATTTTAACAGAGCTTTGAGAGATGGGTAAAATTTTGAGAAGTAAAAATTGCTGAGAACAAGGGGCAGAGTACCAGCCAAAATGAAATAATCCAGCTACAGCTTCTCCTCACCAGTATTTATAACAAAAAATTGGATAGAATGCAAAAACCAACTACATGAAAACTTGGAAAAGGCAGATAGGATACTGTAGTCAAAACTTTGAATAATGACCCTTGCCATGTGGAATTGTGCAGTTGTTTGGGAGGCTAGAACTCTGAGATAACCCCATCTTTCCAGCCAGAGGAACCAGGAAAATGAGCCAGTGAAAGCCAGAGACTCCAAGGAAATTCCTGAGAAGAAAGAGTTGAAAGGGGGACTATGTGTATACCACTATGTGTATGGTTTGGCACAAGTCCTGGGCATTGTACAAGGTGTGCTACAAGATGTGGGATGGATCCTATGACACATAGCAAAAGTTTTGAGAACTTAATCTGTGGTATTAACCACTATCTGAGTCCCAGATAAACCCTTGAGTTGCCTATGTGACTGGCACACCCAGTTGGCACAGAAGAGTCTTTGAAAATTGAATTGACGTCAGAGATACTAGTCATAAAAGATGAGGGAGAATTTTCTATTTGAACCAAAGTGGGCTAAATGCCTGCTAAAGCAAATAAACAGAAGTATCAACATTTTTTTCAGAAGAATTTAACAGAGTTTAGAGTCCCATGACCCAACATTCAAAAGTCCAGGATGCAATCCAAATTTACTCACTATGAAAAGGACCAGGAAAAGCTGAACTCAAAGGGAAAGATTTTCAACAGGTGCTAACCCTATGATATCTTAGCTGGGAGAATTCTCAAAGATATAAAGTAGCTGTTAAAACCATACTCCACTCTTAAAAGACATTAAAAGAGAGAGGTTTTCAGCAGAAAAATGCAAACTATACAGAATAACCAGATGGAAATTTTAGAACTGTTGAAGAGACAACATCTGAGGGAATGAATCCACTAGATGGGCTCAGTGGCAAAATAGAGATGACAGAGAAAGGAGTCAATGCACTTGAATATAGAGCAATAGAAATTATATAACACTTTAAATATATTTGTAAATTTTTTTTATTGGAAAAAAATGGATAGAGTCTTATGATACTGTGTGTGTATGTATGTGCTCGGTTGCTCAGTCATGTCCAACTCTTTGTAGTCCCATGGACTGTAGCTCATCAGATTCCTCTGTCCATTGGATTCTCCAGGCAAGAATACTGGAGTGGGTTGCCATTTCCTCCTCCCGCAGATATTCCTGACCCAGAGATTGAACCTGTGTCTCCTGCATAGGCAAGTGGATTCATTACCACTGAGCCACCAGGGAATTATCTAGCCACAAATGTCAGTGGTGCCAAGTTTGAGAAACCATGCTCCAGACTAATCTAAGTTTTCTCCCTAATGATATTTCCAGCATTTTCTTTGTGTTCTAATTCTGAACATATACTTATCTTGCATCCGGTTTTGTATTGTTCTCTTTTTTGTTTCCATCATTGAGTGAATGTGAATTTTGATACCAGCTTTTTCGTTTATCCAGTTGTGTAATTTTGGTCAGGTCACTAAACTATGCTATGCTTCAACATCCGTATCTGTAACATGAGATCAAAGTCAATACGCATAGATAACGCACTGATTGACATTTTCTGTGTTTGTCATGGGCCAAGGACCATGCTAAGTGCCTTAGGTTTGTTATGTTTCACTTCTGCAAAACAGCTCTGTATGGTTAGTGTAGGGGCTTCCCTGGTGGCTCAGCAGTAAAGACTCTGCCTGCAATGCAGAAGACGCAGGTTTGATTCCTGGGTGGGGAAGATCCCCTGGAGAAGGAAATGGCAACACACCACCAGTATTCTTGCCTGGGAAATCCTCTGGACAGAGGAGCCTGGCGGGCTACAGTTTATGGGGTCGCAAAGAGTTGGGTGTAACTGAGCACGCAGCACACATGGAATCACAGTGAATCCCAGAGTAAACCCAAATGACAGCCACTCAGTCACATCACAATCAAACTGCTGAAAAACAAAATAAAAAGAAAATATTGAGAGCAGCCAGAGATGATACATTATATGAAAGGGAAACCTATTCAAGTACTGCAGACTTCTCATCTAAATCCATGTAGATCAAAGACAGTGGAACAACACCTTTGAAACAGTAGAAAAACAAAACTGTCAACCCAGAATTTTTTGTGTAGAAAAAAATCCTTCATGATTGAAGACAAAATATTCTCAGATGTAGGAGATCTAGGAAACCCATTTTAAATCATATTGGAGGGAAACTTTGAATGTGAGCAATAAAAGAAGAGCAGGAGAAATAATAACTATCCAACACAGTAGATTCCCCAGTAGTGAAGATACACTCAAAAATACAAAAGTGAGCAAAAATAATCTACTCCCATGACACAAGGGTAATTATAGATTACTGGCAATATTTTGAATTTATTTCTTGCAAGTCATTTTCCTTTGTGAATAATTTTTCCCTTTTCTTCCTCCCCCTCTTTTTCTCTCTTTCAACTTTTTTTTATAGTTTTATAATATTCTTTATCAGTTTGCATTAAATTATGAATCCATTGCTATTTTGTTGAGAGACCTAATCTAAATTTTTTTGTTTGATAATGCTGATTTGGTTATATTTATAAAAAGAGTGCTTTTTAGAGATCCATAGTGACATGATGGATGCAATGATACAATGTCTGAGATTTACTTAAAATAGTCAAGATGGAGGATTGTGTTCTTATGTCAAAGAAATGAAAGTTGCCTTAAATCAGTAATTGTTGATGCTGGGTAGGGAGTACATGGTGACTCATTCTATTACTTTCTCAGCCGTGTCTGACTCTTCTGTGATCCCATGGATTGTAGACTGCCAGCCTCCTCTGCCCATAGGGTTTTCCAGGCAAGAATACTGGAGTGGGTAGCCATTCCCTCCTCCAGGGGATCTTCCCAACCCAGGGGTTGAACCCTCCAGGTCTTTTGCATTGTAGGTAGATTCTTTACTATCTGAGCCACCAAGGAAGCCCATACTACTTTCTATAGTTTTCTAAATGTGTTTTTTAAATTAGAAAGCTTTAAGAAGTCTTCATAAGTGTGATTTTAATTGTTTAATCACACCCTGTCCTGCAGACATTCCATAAAATTCAATTCTCCTATTATTGTTGTGAATTGAGGCTGTTTCAGGTTATGTGTGGGCTGAGATTGAATCAGACAGCTTTTCTGATTATTTCCTTTTGGGAGATGTAATTACTGAGTTAAAAGAGAATGGTCATTTTTTTTTTTTTAATTTTTTTTTTTTGAGAATGGTCATTTTTAATGCTTTGATACATTTTGCCAAATTGCCCTTCAGAAGAGATGTTCCATGTTATTTTTGTTTAAGAGACACATGAGAGTGCTCTTTTCAGCTCTGTATTATATATATTTTTAACCGCTAGTAATTGTTTTCTTTTTGTTTTTTTACAATGACTGGACTTTATTTGGACCTTAATTCAAACAAACTCTTTAAAAAAAATCAGCTCTATAAACAAACACACGTATTTGAACTTCTGGCTAGATATCTGATGGTGTTAAAATTTTATCATTTATGTTTGTGTTTATTTATATTTACTGGGTTTGGGGGTTATTTTTTGTGTTTCTGTGGTTACTTTTTTTTAAAATTAATTTTTATTGAAGGATAATTGTTTTAAAACTGCTATTAATTTGATAGGGGGAAGGTGGCATCTTGTTATTTTAATGTATATTTCTTTGAATTTTCAATAACACTGAACCTTCAACCTGCCACTGGATTGGTCCCCATCCTTGTAGGGAGAAGGCACGGGAGACAAGTAGAAGGAAAAAGATTTACAGCCCCACCTCATTTCTCCCTTTGAGGATGAGAAGCAAATGCAGATCCAGAGCCCTGGGTTCAAATCCTCTCTGCAACTTCTAGCTACTGACTTTGTACGGCCTTCAGCTCTCGGAACCTCAGATTTTTCCACTGAAGAAATAGAGCATCCTTACAGGCCTCTGCAAGGATGAGGTGATAGAGATTTATAGAGAAATATCCTGGTGTGCAGAGGTCAGTCTAAAGATGGTAGCTTTTTGTCTTTATGGGGCTGAAGTTCAGGATATAAAAGCGCTACCTGGTGCGCGGCAGGAACCCAGAGCCAGCTCTCTTGCCTGGGACGGCCCTGTGGGGACTGCGGCTCGTGTTTGGTGTTTGGGTCAACGCCTCTTTACCTTTCATTCTTTACAACCTCCCCACATGGCAGTCTTCCAGTCACCGCTAGGTGATGGAGGCAGCTATCCCGAGCCAGGAAATTAATCCTGGGGAGTGAATGCCAACACCTAATGTATTTATCTGATTCTGTGGGAATGCAGCTTTCAAACCTCAGCTCTGGATCAAGGTGCACTTCAGGTGGGTTTCCTTGGCAGTGTCTTTCCTTCTTCTTTGGAGCAGAATTCAGAGTAGGAATCTGCTCTTTCCGGGGCAGCCCAGCCAAGCTGGGGTCTCAGACTAAATTCATTGTCCCTCCCTGACCGCTCCCCTTCCTACTGCTCCCTCTCTGCCCAGGCCCAGAATTTCTAAATTGGACATATTCTTGCTCCACACCTAGAAGTTAAGAGCGGCCGAGACAGAGTTGGGGCCTGGGACTCTGAATAACCTGTCTGCTCACAGCTCAAGAGACAACCTGACGTATTTTTCTTGTTTTTTTTTTTTTCATATTTTTCTATTTACTGCTTTGGATTGGTGGTGGGGGGTGGGGGTTACTCTTTAGGTCTTTAGAACACCAAATGAGAAATGTGTGTGCATGCATGCTAAGTTGCTTCAGTTGTGTCTGACTCTGTGTGACCTAATGGACTATAGCCTGCTGGGCTTCTCTGTTCATGGATTCTCCAGGCAAGAATACTGGAGTGAATTGCCATGCTCTCCTCCAGGGGAATCTTTCCAACCTAGGGATGGAACCTGTGTCTCTTATGTCTCCTGCATTAGCAGGTGGATTCTTTACCACTGGTGCCACCTGGGAAGCCCCCAAATGAGAAATACTTCTCCTGAAATCAAGGCTGGGTGCCCAGACCCTGGTGCTATCAGCCTAGCCCAGTTTTGCTCTGGAATCACCTCACTGATTTCCCGTTTTCTTCCCCGGACACAGTCTACTTGCAAAAGACCAAAGGGTGGAGCTGGGAGATAGAGCAAGTTTGGCTTATTTTCTAAGTTGAAGGAAAATTCAGAGGCAAAGTCAGCAGGCTTTCTTGTGAGAATCTGGGTCTATCGACTTCTGTCTTGGGCGGCAAGCCAGCCAACTCCTGTGGGGCTGTGTGGGCAGAGCTTCTCTAGTTGTTTGTCTGAGAAGACTCTCAGGTATGTCCATGCTCTGAGAGAACTGAATGATTTTGTGTTTGCCTTGTGATGATCATTGAAAAATGATTCTTATACCAGTTACTCACCCCAATTCATAGCTAAATGATCCTTTAGTAAAATAAACTATTGGTGTCTTCAGTAAACCTTTGTCAAATAGCAAGCATTTCTTTTTCCTCTTTCAAATGCAAGGGTGCATGATGAAGCACAAACTTTATTTCCTATTGCTTTATGGAGGTGGTGAACTCATGCCATTGTCTTGGAGCTTTAAGGTTCCTTCTCCTCTATTATTTCTCTAGTGTTTCCACCACAACCCTGTGAAGTAAGAATTATTACGCCCCTTTGATCGTAAGGAAACAGAGACTCAGAGATGATGAGTGGTTTCCAAGGATACACAGCGATTTGACCTGAAGACTGGGGGTCCTCACATGTATACCATGGTATCAGGCTTTTCCATGAGTTCGGCCCTCCTAGTAACAGCCCCTTGTCTCTAACTCCTTTGAGAGTTCCAGATTCTGGTTCTCATTGGATCAGTGTTTGAAATGGTTAACATTGAAAGTGGCCAATATTGATTTTGTTGAGATAGACATCTAGGTCCCATATTTAACCAGGCAAATATTGAGTCATGTACTTCTGGAACATTCATCTCTTCTCAGAAATGAAGACTTCCTCCCTCTTCAGTAGATAAGCCTTCTGCTCCTGGCAGGCTCAAGTTCACAAGGCACCATTTATTAAGCACCTGCCATGTTCCAAGGCATGGTAGGATCCTTTCTTCTAACCTTACAGTAATCCTGTGAGGTAGGTGGTTTTGTACACATTTTACAGATAAGGAAGCTGACACCCAGAGTGTTCATGTAATTTGCCTAGAGTCATACTGATGGCTGATGAAGCTGGGATCTGGATTCCTCTGATTCCAAGGCTGTGTTTGCAGGAAATTTAGCTCCACTCTTCCAAATGGGGCCTTGTGTGTAGGCCTTCACCATCTTAATCCTGATCCTCATCTCATGAGTGTGTGGAGGTGGGTAGAGAGTGGGGCTGCACCTAGGTTGACTAGACCTCTGGACCCTGAATCAAACCTGAGTTTGGGATTCCGGCTCTGTCTGTTAATAGCAGAATGACTGTGGAGAAATCCACAGCCTCTCTGAGCCTGTTTCCTCAGTTGTAAAATAAATTAGACAATTATAGCATTGTTTTGAATGTTAATCAAGTACTTGGCACAGTGCCTGGCATGTAATAGTTGCCCAAGAAGCAGTGACTACTATTTGTTTGTTGGTCACATACTCTCAGGGAGTGGAGATGAGGGTTTTGGGGATGGGCAGGTCTGCCGCCCCCCCACCTACCCCCCCACATGGCTGAACGGGCACAGCACCATGCCGGCTTGGTAGCTCCCATCCCTGTTCTGAAGCTCTTGATCTGCTGTCCACTGCACCCCTGGTGAAAGCCAGACTCTCCTACCTGATGCCGTGCCTCACAGTGAGGCCTGAGGCTCCCTTTCAGCTTCACCTCCTGACACTCAGCTTTGTCCCCCTGCTTGGGCTTGTTGCAAGAAGGGGGACCCCTTCCAGGGCCCGAAACTGGGCTCTTGTCTAACACTTGGAAATGAATTGTCCGGGGAGACACATGTGCTGACAAAGCAAGAGATTTTATTGGGAAGGGAACCCAGGAGAACTGCTCTGCCACGTGGCTCACAGTCTGGGGTTTTATGGTGATGGGATTAGTTTCCGGGTAGTCTTTGGCCAATCATTCTAATTCAGAGTCTTTTGTGGTGGTGAATGCATCGCTCGGCCAAGATGGATGCTAGCGAGAGGGATTCTGGGAAGTGGACGGACACGTGGTGTCTCCTTTCGAACTTTCCGGAACTCTTCCTGTTGGTGGTGGCTGATTAGTTCTGTATTCCTTATCAGGATCTCCTGTCATAAACCAACTCATGCAAATGGTTACTATGATGCCTGGCCAGGGTGGGCGGTTTCAATCAGCATGCTTCCCCTAACAACTCCCCCCTCAGAGACTTCATACTCAAGATACTTCTTGGGAATTGGGGCGGAGGTCTCTCTCTTCTGTAACTTCTTCCTGCTGTGCATGGACGTAGGCCTGCCTGGCAGAGCAGATGTCTCTCTCTACCTGATATAAGTCAAGGTATTTTTTTTTTTTTTGCCTGAAACCAGCATTCACCCTTGTAATAACAGCAATTTAGTTTGAAACTGTTGGCTCCTCTCAGAGATGAAATAGAAAGGGGCCAAACAGGAAACCTAACAGGATGGTCATCACTGGTCCCCAGAAACAGGAGGCAACATTTGGGGTGAGGGCTGCAGGATTTGTGACCATTTTTTTGATTGGTTGGTGGTGAAGCAACAGAGCTGTGTTCCAGGAATCTTGTGTTTAGTCTGAAGTTACCATCCTCCACCTGGGTGGGGTCTCCAGTTCTGTGGAAGAACTCAAAGACATTGTTATGCATATTTCTTTGAGTAGGAACCAGGACCCTGTCTCAAGGCTGTACCACCATTTGATTGTTTCTCCTCTATTTCTGTATCCCTTCCCTTCTTTGATTAGCAACTATTTGAACCCACCCTTTGGAACTCAGGGAAGATCAAGGAGGCTGAATGAAGCCTATATCCTACAGATAAGAAATGGAGAACACACAGCAGACCTGTACTCCAGAGCCCCACAGAGTCCTGCTCAGTTTTAATTTAGGGAACAGGGCAACTATGACTCTGATAACTTCTTGTCAAAATGGGGCATAGGACTGCCTCAGCTTGGAGAAGAGACACTGAATTGGAAGTATTCCTGAGTTCCAAGACCTAGATCTGAGCCTTGTATGATTTATAATCTCAATCCCTTGGTCTACAGTTTTGTTGTAACAGACCCAATTAGTAGCTGGAGGAGGGATAACTGGAATTTTAATATACAAAATAAATCTCATTTCTTTTTAGAAGGATAGGCCTAAAATCCAGTCTGGACCTGGCACTTTGGGGAGACTTGTAGCCAGGTAGCCAGTTGCCTAGTTTTATAAAAAGTAAGGTGGCAGTTACTAGCATCCAGCAGACATTGTTTTGAGAATGGTGGCAGCTAAGTCTGACACGACTCAGAAAACTCAAGTGTTTAGCAATACAACGTCTAATCTGAAATTACACCCATAGTAACACTTGGTTATTTCCCAGGATGTCTGAACCATAGCTACTCTATTTTGACTTTTAATTGTAAAATTTTCCTTAATAGTCAAAGCAGATGTTACCATTAATGACATCAGTGTTTCTCTAGGTATGAGAAGATGCAAGAATTAGGACTCTTAAAATCTTCTCCTGAAAAGATCTAACTATCTGAAGGCCTGTTCTGCCAGTTTTTCTCAGAGCACAGAGTGCCTCATTTCTGATTTTCACCCTGAACTCATTTCAGGGTCATTGAAAGTCAGCAGTTGCAGTGGCCATGATTTAATCTCTGTAGATGTAGATGGCAAGTGTCAGTCTTCAGTTGGCAGAGCCCCTTTTTGCTCATAAACTTGACCGTGATTTTGAAGGGGGCATTTCATGACCATTTTATCCCATGGTGCTGAGAATGTCCATTCTCAGGTTTGGCAAAGATTTTGTTGACAGGCCACTCAATGTGCTGTTACTGGACTAGGCCATAAAACAGTATCCAAAATTCTCTGTACCACCTGTATTACTAGCCTCTTGGTCCAGGAAAACATTCCCTCTTGTTGCCTCTTCCCATATCTAGAGTTACACTGTTACCATCATCAATCTCATGTGGAACTACATATTATCCTATCAGAGGCCTCAGTCATACATTTGGCAGTGTAAGAAACAGCACTTTTATAAAACAGGTGAAATACAAATAACATAGCTAGCAGTATTAGCAAAGTCACAAGTAAGACTTAAGAGCTTCCATTAGATGTAGCCCAGTATATCTCAGGTCATCTGACTTAGTCTACTCTGTAGAATCTTTATCTTCCGGGGAAATTATATATTGGCACCACTGTCTATTAGGCACATAGCCCAGTTTTCTAGTGTTACTAGACTGATTATCCTTAGTATGATTTAGTTGTTTCCAACACAGAGGAGACTTTAAACCTAAATTACCATAGCCTGGTGTTATCTATATAAGTCTATCCCATAATTGTGGGAGATTTTTTTCCTCCTTTGCTGAAACTTTTCTTGTTGCTCTGATTGAGCTTGAGTAATAGAAAAAAGCTCAAATTTATGGCCAGAGTTAGAGTAGGCATTATTAATTGGCCCAGTGAGGGGATCCCATCTAGTAATATCACAGTGACGTGAATATGACTATAATTTTATTATTTTAAGTAAATTTTCTCAGGGCCAACCAGTTAGAGCTTTGTAGTAGAGAAATTTACTACGGTAACCCAGAACTAGACACAGGTAATTGGCCACAAACCCAACAATTGGATTGATTTCTAAAACTAACATAGGATCAGGCCTATGGTAGGAAAGCATTTGATTTATATTCAAAGGTCTAAGAAGTCAAAACATTATAAATGACCATGCAAATCAGGTCCAGCATCTTGGGCAAGCTGTCTATCTCTGATGCCATCATCTTCTCATCCTGGTGTAGTGTAGTTTCTCCTCTGAGCATCATTTTAAGGTGAGATCAGGTCAGCTGTCTTCTCTATAGACCAATCCAGTGTAGGGGCCTCTGGAAGTAGGAATTAATCTAAAAGTTAATTTCCCTTCAGTTTCGTGCGTGAGCTAGTTAAGAGTACCTGATAAAAAAGTCCTTCCATCCAGGTTGGAGATAGTCCCTTAAATTATGTCTTTTTCCAGTTCTGGTTGCAGCTCACAAGGCATCTGATCTTCATCCAAAGATAGATTACTGAGATAAGCTTCAGAAACAAACTTAGGGTGTTCTTTAAGAATTCAATTAAATTTTACATTAATATCATATAACAGAGAAGAACTATCCAAGAAATGAGTCTTACTACATGCAGACCTCCATTAACAAACTGGGATTTAACATTTATTGAAACATCTTTTTCTCCCTAAAATTACCCTCATTTTTATCAAATATAACCAAATTAAGGCTAGCTTGTTTGCAAAATAGGTCTGTTCTCACTAAATTTGTTCTGATGATTTAGATAAGCATAATTGATCATAGAATTTTTATTTTGCTGAAACATTTATAGAATCTCAGACTGAACTTTTAAAATAAAACAGGGCTGAGAAACTCACACCAAAGGCTTATCACAGATGTTGCCTAACAAATCTAGGTGAATTCTTCCCTTTTTAAGGTCTCAAAAATTCTTTGAGATTTTTGTACCTGTTAGTAAGATAACCTTCCTAGCTCATTTGATAAATTTACTGGAAACCTAAGAGTTTCAAATTTCTGGAGGAGTCAGATGGAGAGAAAATATAATTGTTTTGTTTATAACATGTAATTTTACCAAATTATTTTCATAATTAGTTTGACAGGAAGGTTTTCCCTACTCCCAGAAAACACAAGATTCAAACCTGTAATTTTTCAGATAGAAACCATAAAAGTTATAAGCATATTCGCTGGTTCATTCAGTCCTTTGTTAACTTTTGTGAAGTCATCAGGTTTTTCATTAGAATACCAGGACATATCAAGATGTTAAGAACTCCATATAATTTCTAGGATATCTGTATTAGTAATTTTACCATATATTATAACATGAGCGGATTTCTTACTCATTTGATAATCTTTTTCATGTAATTTAACCAACCAAATAAACACGGTTTAATATCTCTCTTTGGGATGTTTCAGGGGCCCTCTGAAGCACCCCAAAGTTAGCTAGAGGTCAAAGGAACTTCAAAAGAATTCAATTTAGGAAGTTTTCTCAAAAAGATCAATTAAAAGCATTTAGAACATTTGGTCAGATTTAGTCAATGTTGATGGGTGTATCATTTAGCTTGTTGATATGTCACAATGGGCGTAAATACCAAGTATCAAGGTCTAGTGAAAGTCAGTTCCGCCATCTTGGATCTAGTTGGCTCTAACCAGTTTTCTTATGGCGGTGTCATTCCTAACAAAATCCATTTATCTAATTAATTATAATCCAATTTTAGAAAATCCTGATCATGCATAACTCTTTTTAGTATTTTTTCATACCTTTTTTTTTTTTTTTTACTGAAAGCACACTTCCTGCTTTCCTTTAGCAACCAAGAACTAACTTTTATATTAGCATTTTATAGATTGGTGAGCATAAATACCAGTGATAATTTCTAAAATCCTTGCTTTCTCAAAACATTTTAGGATCGCACCAAACATTCATTTATAGTCCCAAATCTCTTTAGTTTTTCTGCAAAAGGAAATCAGTGTTTAGTAGTAAATGTTTCAAAATCTTATTTTATTTGGAAATGACCTAATTATTCAATAGACTTCCAACACTTAGTTTAGCACAACCCTTAGAAATTCAAGTTATGCCAATCTGGAGAGACTATTTTAGATATTCCTAAAGAATAATTATTCTTAATAGAGTTTATATACAAACTCATATCTCATTTACAATTTTTTAGAAGTTTCTTCACTTGAGGTAATTTCCTTGTTGACACACTTGTAACAGATATAATATTTAACTTATATTAAACCTAGGTACAATGAAAATATTCTACTTAATGTTAATTACTCTAAGACATGTCTATATTAGATAGGTCAACAAACAAATGTTAATATCAGGTATTTAATACTGAATATTTCCCAGTTCACATGAACCTGGAATTTATTGTTTAATTTAGAATTATTTGATTTGTAAGTGCTTACCTTTCTTTAAGCCAATTAAATAGAGCTCATTTACAAATTAACCTCAAAAATATTACCCAGAGACAGACATACCAAGACATATTTAGACAGACACAGTGCGAGATCTAGCTTCATTTTCTAAGTTTAGTCATGAATTAGATATTACAATATAAAATTTACTAGTTTATAAAAAAAGTTGAAATAAATATAAGCTTTAAAAGCTTTTTCCCTTTTCCCCCTCAGTCTCAGGAGTTAGAAATGGTCTAGATAAGTGTTCCTGAGAGCCCTGGTCTCAAGGCACAGGGAAGAAAGTTATAACAAAATGGCAGCAGGTCTAAACCAAATGGTGGCCAGACAA
Organism: Dama dama; assembly: GCF_033118175.1. Lineage (NCBI taxonomy): Eukaryota > Metazoa > Chordata > Mammalia > Artiodactyla > Cervidae > Dama > Dama dama. Next base: position 39,049,363 of record NC_083699.1, read on the forward strand.
AGCAAAATGGCCATCAAAAATCACAACACAGAACACAGAGTTAAAACACACATATATAAACCTGGCAGTCCTCATCAGACACTCCCTTAAATACAAGAATACAGTCTCTCAGAAAACCTTCTATAGAGACACAGAACTTCAGATGTCTTCAAAGATTTCAAAGGGAGGAAAGAAAGCCAGGTTGAAAGAAGAAGGGAGAGGAGGCGGGAAAGGGGGCAAAAGGGGTGGTCTTTTAGACGTCTCCTGCCACCTTCAGATACCCAGGCATTACGGGACTTTACCCTGGGCCTCCAGAGAAGGGAGGACTGGAACTCGGCCCTACCAGAAATCAGAACCAGAATTCGAGTTCTATGCCAAGAGGAGGTGATCAGTCTCCAATCCTCAGCTCAAGCTGAGGCCCTTCGACCAGATTCCTGCATCCAGGACCAGGGGACTAGAAAAACGGGGAAGGATAGGAAGGGTTAAGGAGAGGAAAGAGAGAGGGAAGGGGAGAGAGGTCAATAAAGTCTCTTGTTCCTTACCGGTTGGGGCACTCTGGCCAGTTGTCCGCGTCAGGAGGAGACCAGGGGCAAAAGGGTCCCAGTTGTGGCCGCTGGGTCTGGTCCATTGGCAGGCAAGCTGGCCCCTGAGTACCCCGAGTGGTCAGGATGTCAGTCTCAGCAAAGAAGAGTCCCACCAGAGTCGCCATTTGTTGCAGGAAGGGGGACCCCTTCCAGGGCCCGAAACTGGGCTCTTGTCTAACACTCAAAAATGAAGTGTCCGAGGAGACACATGCTGACAAAGCAAGAGATTTTATTGGGAAAGGGCATCCGGGTGGAGAGCAGGAGGTAAGGGACCCCAAGAGAACTGCTCTGCCGGTGGCTCGCAATCTCGGGTTTTATGGTGATGGGATTAGTTTCCGGGTGGTCTTTCGCCAATTGTTCTAATTTAGAGTCTTTCCTGGTGGCACACGCATTGCTCAGCCAAAATGGATGCTAGCGAGAGGGATTTTGGGAAGTGGACGGACACGCGGTGTCTCCTTTCGACCTTTCCCGAACTCTTCCTGTTGGTGGTGGCTGATTAGTTCCATATTCCTTATCAGGATCTCCTGTCATAAACCAACTCATGTAAACGGTTACTATGATGCCTGGCCAGGGTGGGCGGTTTCAATCAGTGTGCTTCCCTAACAGGCTGACTTGAGCCTCTCTGTGACCAGCACCCTGCCCTTGTCCACCTCCAGGCCATTTCCCTCCCAATCCACGGGTCTTTCCCATCCGCCAAGGCTTCTTTGATCCCAGGCTGGATTTGAATCCCTCCTCCTGGGCTAAGATCCTTGAACACCTTCTTTTCAAGAAGAAAACACTCACTTATTTGGTAAAAGAAGTTGAACCATAGGCCCTGACCCAGAGGTAACTGGGCCACAGGCTTTGGCAACAGAGAGGTAACTAGATGGTTCAGGTGCTCACTCTCTAGTGAGAGGAACAAAGTAAATAGTGCCTTAAATATTTTGTCTTTGACTTCTCATGGTATTTAGGATGATTAGCATCTTGAGGGCAGAAAGAGTGAGTACCAGTTACCTCTGGGTTGCTGTTCTGAGCTCACAGTTACCAGTGTCTGGGTTGAATTGATTGATCTGAACAGATGTGATCAAAGGTAAGCTCAGAGTTCTGGCACCCCCAGGCCAGCACTGTTGGGGGGGTTAGAGGGAGAGTGGGAAGCCCAAGGGCAGCTCTCTCTCTTCTGTGGCCCTCTCTTTTACCCCTCCATCTTGCTAAGTCACATTCTATGACTGAGTCAGCATGCAGGGTTTGGCACTTTTTTGATGATTTGCTATTGGCTTCTAGGGAGGGAAGCACCCTGGGCTTAGAGCCAGACATTCCTGGGCCAATCATATGACCTCCTCCAGCCTTGGTTTCCTCTTGTATAAAATGTTCAAACAGTAGACCAGACATTCATATGAGAGTTCTCCGGAGATCTTTGAAAATGCTCCACATCACCTTCATCGTTCTTACCAAGTTCTCATTTATTGACAGTAGTCCTAAGGTGAGGTGTTCTGCTCTAACTTGATGGGGAAGGATATCAAGCATATGCCAGAGCACAGAGTTGCCCCCATTTATGCAGTCAGGCTTAAGCGATCTGTGTCCTGAGCAACTTAAGTGATCTGTGTGCTCTATTGATTTCTTGAATATGAGCTGTAGGCATTTGTAAGTCTATTAAAGGAAATTCATCATTGGGTATAAACTTTCCTTAACACAGACTAGCAGTCTGGTTTCTTCGGGAGCCGTAGCTCACAAAGTGAAAGTCGCTCAGTTGTGTCCAACTCTTTGTGACCCCATGGACTATACAGTCCGTGGAATTCTCCAGGCCAGAATACTGGAGTGGGTAGCCTTTCCCTTCTCCAGGGGATCTTCTCAACCCAGGAATTGAACTGGGGTCTCTTGCTTCAAAGGCGAATTCTTTACAAACTGAGCTATCAGGGAAGCCCTACAAGCAAGCAGTTACTTCTATTGTGACCTGAAGGGTACCCTCTGTGCCCTGAGTTGTGGTCTGGGGGCAAGCTCTCTTGCAGACTAAGGGACTCAATTAGTCAAAATCCCATTTGATAGTCAAATGTTGACTCTGTAAATGCCAAAGATCAAGTGTCAGGACAACAGCCATCCAGGGCTGCTGATGGATTCAGTGAGGTGGTAAGTGTCCAGCCCCTGAGTGTGCCCTGGGCTCAGAACTGTGGCACAGTTACTTTCCTTTTTCACTGAGATCATTTGCTTCTGTGGTTAGTGGGCTCTGCTGTGGCTGAGAGAGTGTAAGTCAAACAAGATGAACATCTGAGTACAGGAATTAGGAGCATGGTCAGACAGTTCTGGATTTACACCTTGACGCTGCCCCTCGCTACCAGAAGCCCTCTAACTTCTTTAAGATTCAGCTTCCTTATCTGTGAAATGGAAATGATAGCAGTGCCAGCCTCAGAGTACTGTGAAAGGAGGGAAATCTGGGGGTGGGATTAAGCAGTGAGTGCTGATATCTCATCTCTAAAGTAAAAGATCCAAACCCTCCATCTGCCAACACAGGCACAGATATCAGGTGATCTGTGTGTATGTGACGTGGGCAGGGAGGCAGAGTGAAAACCCCCAGAAAACCAGCTCTTGCCTTCTAGAAGGGACTGACCATGGGCCAACAGCAGAGTGGAGTGTGAGCCTTCCTCTGGGACCACTCTTTGTCCAGGAGATGAATTTTCACACCACTGCTGCCTGTGTCATCTGGAAATCACACTCACGGTCATAGATGGGAGGAGAGAAACTTGAAAGGTCCACTTTGATACAAGGGTTCATAACAGATATGAGTTATTCACATCTACACTTTGGTCAGGGAGCCCAGAGTTAATGACATTTGGCCTGAAAGTCTTGGAGATTTGGATTGAAGCCGAGGCCCTGTCGCCCCACCTCCTCAGTAACTCTGGCCCATCACAGGCAGCCAGTTCCCTGGGCTATGGAAAAGCCTGTGCTAAGTAGGGACTTAAAATGACTGAGCTCCTGTGTTGACCCATCAACCATGTCCACTTTTGCTGAACTGGCAGAACCCCTGCCTCACCCTGAAAGGCCTGGACCTTCTCCTGTTCCACCCAAGGACCTACCCATGTGAATGTCACGTTCTTCAGGGCTTCAGTCAATGTTTATTGGTTCAGACCAGTTAATTAAGAATCTACTGAAGAGAATATTAAGCATCTAACTATATTTTTACTGAAATATAGTTAATTTACAAGATTGTATTGGTTTCAGGTATGTAATAAAGCAATTCAGTTAGACATATATATCTACATATGTATATACATTTTTTCCATTATAGGTTATTATAAGATATTGAATGTAGTTTCCTATGTTATGTAGTAAGTTCTTATGACTTATCTATTTTATAGACAGTAGTGTACATCGGTTAATCACATCCTCTCAATTTATCTCTCTCTGCATCGTCCCCTTTGGTAACCATTAGTTTGTTTTCTGTGTCTGTGAGTCTGTTTTGTAAATAAGTTCATCTGTACTATTTTTTAGGTTCCACATATAAGTGATATTATATATTTGTCTTTCTCTGACTTTCTTCACTTAGTATGATAATCTCTAGGTCCATGTGATGCGTTGTTGCTACAAATGGTAATATTTTATTTTTTTATGGCTGAGTAATATTCCTTTGTGTGTATGTGTGTGTGTGTGTGCACATAAATACACACCACATCTTTATCCAGTCATCTGTTGATGAACACTTAGGTTACTTCCATGTCTTGGCTATTGTAAATAGTGCCACTCTGAACATTAGGGTACATGTATCTTTTTGAGTTATAGTTTTGTTTGGATATATGCCCAAAAATGGGATTGTTGGGTCATATAACTATTTTTATTGTAGTTTTTACAATTTTCAATAGTGGCTGCATCAAGTTACATTCCTACCAACAGTATTACCTTCTCTCTACAACCTCTTCAACATTTATTATTTGTAGGCTTCATGATGATGGCCATTCTGACTGGTATGAGGTGATATCTCATTTTAGTTTTAACTTGCATTTCTCTAATAATTAGTGATGTTGAGCAGTTTTTCATGTGCCTGTTGGCCATCTGTATTTCTTCTTTGGAGAAATGCTCATCTTCTACCCATTTTTTGATTGGATCATTTGTTACTGAGTTATATGAGTTATTTGTATATTTTTGAAATTAAGCCCTTATTGGTTGCATTGTTTGTAAATATTCTCTCCTATAGGTTGTCTTTTTTTTTCTATTTTTTTTTTTTTTTATGGTTTCCTTTGCTGTGCAAAAGCTTATCAGTTTGATTAGGTCCCATTTGTTTATTTTTGCTTTTATTATATTTGTCTTGGGATACTGATCTAGGAAAACATTGCTATGATTTATGTCAGAGACTATTTTGCCTATGTTTTCTTCTAAAAGCTTTATGATATCATGTCTTGTCTTTAAGTATTTTTGTGTATGGCATAGAGGTGTGTTCTAACTTCATTGATTTACATGAGGTCATCCAACTTTCCCAATATTACTTGCTGAAGAGATTGTCTTTGCCCCATTATATATTTGTGTCTTCTTTGTTGAAGATTACTTGACGTTAGGTGTGTGAGTTTTTTTCTGAGCTCTCTATTCTGTTCCATTGATCCATACGTCTGTTTTTGTGCCAGTACCATACTATTTTGATTACTGTAGCTTTGTAATATTGTCTGAAGTCTGGAAGGGTTATGCCTCTACTTCAGTTCTTTTTCCTCAGCATTGCTTTGGCAATTCTGGATCTTTAGTGTTCCCATATAAATTTTATTTGTTCCAGTTCTGTGAAAAATGTCATGGTTAAGGCATCTGTACTTTTAAAATGCTTCCTAAGTGCTGTTAATGCTCAGGCAAGAGCAGCAGTCTTCTAAGGAGTTCCCTTCACCCACATTGAACTTCATGGCTATGGGATTTAGAAGTGAGGAGCACTTCCAAGGACAGACTTGGATCAAACTCTTTCTCTTCTATATTCTCTTCGCTTTTCTCTTTGCATGGTGGCCCATTTGGCCTTGAGATCAATTTGCTAAGATGAGAGGGGGTAAACAGTCATCACCTTGGTGATGTTAAGGAGAAGCCGATCACCTCAGTGATTCTGGTATTTAGGAAATGTTAAGGAACTCTAGCCC